>NC_069127.1:5404430-6604430 GCF_026914265.1 Mya arenaria
TGGTTTGATAAAGGGAGAAGCAAACTCGATTTTCTTAAACCTTGAATATTCAAGAGGTAAAACTTCCGTGTAATCTGAAAGTGTGACCTTTACAATGTCATATTATTAATGAGAGTGATTAATGAATGTCTTTATATCACTGTTATGATTGCAGCATGCAATTTTAAATTGTGTTCTTTTTGGCAGAATGTGAGTGATGCTCATAGTTTCAAATAACAACTGCATAGTATCTTTGAAAAGTTTTTGCATTAGATTCTCTGAATTTTATCCCTTCGTCTGCAGATAGGGTTGGGATCCCTAATCATTGAAGAACTTGGGATATTAGTTTATTATTATTTGTTTATATTATTAAGTTTCCTTAACTGAATGCATACTTTGATAAGATTTACCTTTTAGGTTTTACTTTATTCTGGATTGTTGGGATAGGAGTGAGGTTGTGCACACAATCTGGATTGAAGCCCAGTAAATGTACAATTTACTTACCGTTCCTAGCGGTACCCTAGTTTTGTTTGTGGAGTTTTGTGCTGTTGTTTCAGGTTTATTGTGTGTATTTGTTTTTTGTTTTTGTGTTCTATGTCTTTGGCGTTTACCCTTTGCCATAAAAAGGGAATTATGTTTAAACTTTTGGCTACGGAGCTTGTTTCTGTAGTTTTTCACATACATTTTAATGTTAAGGGGATTCAAGTTACAGTCATACCATTAAATAAATACTTTTCGTGTTTTTTTAGAGTCCTGTATCGGTTTTATTTTAGTATCAGCAGGTAAATATCCGTTTGTATTTGTTATATACGCTTAATGTATAAAAATACTTCAAAGCTTGCTGTAAGATACAGTAAAATTATATTAACCTATAAGATAGTCCGTCTATCCCATGCGGAAGCTAATAGATTTGACTGTGATCATGCATATATATAGTTTTAAAGACAGAAACAATTTGTTATATTTAGACATTCCCTCTGTTCTTTTGTTGAACAAATAATAAAATGTATTCATTCTCAGTCAACACTACCCCAAAACCCATGTTAACCACCCGATATTAAATATTTATTGCAATGTAAATACAATCTGTATTTAATGGTAATAGCCAACGAAGGAGTGCAGCGCACGCTATTGTCCTTTTAAGATTTACTGATAAGATTAAAAAATGTGAAATGACACCTCTTCACAATTCTGCAACCTCCTGTATACGTATAATAAATATCGACGGAGCAGGTTAGAGGTAAACCTTAGCTTGAAGAACCCGTTTTCTTCATAGAAACAATTGTTTTTGACATTTAGTCATCCTTTTGGGTATATTAAAACAATTATATTAATTTTGGTAAGTCATATCTAGGAGTAGAAGTGCATCTTTAGGCAATTATATCATATTACAACATATACAACTCTTTCAAAAGACTATACCTCAAAATTAAATAAAAATTAAGTTTTGAAATGTTTTAGCTTTTTTACCTTCCCCACCCACTTTGTGTTGTAGGTACCCTTAAAAAGATCTGCAAACTCTCTTATCGAGAATAACAAACAGCGCCAGTCTCTCTCAACAATCACTCAATTGTCGTCCCCGTTTCCAAGTACGTGTTGCAAGGAAATGACTTAAAAACATTCAGTTCACGAGAAAGGTTGACAAAACGTTTTTATTTAGTATGTACATAGAGTATACAAAGCCCTTGACATCTGCAATATTCAGTATTAAACATCAATCATGAACAAGAACGTAACTTATTTATATCATAATGCTTTATGACGGAGACAATTTATTGTTTCATCAGATTGTAAAATTACATTGCCAGTCCAAAGTCGAATGATAAATATGTGTTTTCTCTTTTAATGTTCAAACCAGACTGATTTCTTTACGAACCTAAGGGCAATTGCGGACATGGTGGGTATGGCTCCAATAAATAAATGTCCAATGTATTCTATAGTCAATTGACCTAATTGCACGAAAGATAACACTAATTTCTAGCCATTCACAACCACCAACACCATATTTAGAGAGACTTGTATAAAATCATGATAGAATATATACCAATTTTAAGAACTGAGAGTACCTGTATTAAAGGGACTGTACACCAGATTGGCACAAAAGAAGTTTTTTTTCTGTAACGAATCTCATGAGAATTATCAAATAGAATGTGTTACGCTTTGATATCATAATTGTAAAAAAGGTACCAAAATGTTAAAAAAAATTGTGTCGGGGACCGGGTTCGAACCCGTGTCGCCAAAATTGCAGTCCAGCGTATGGTGCGCTTGACCTTTGGAAGGAGTATTTATAAGCTTCGTACACAGTGTGGTTATCTATTTTCTGGTCCTTGGTGACCACCAAATATGTGAGTATCATTCGTGAAAATAGAACTACCGATAGAAGCGGTTTTGCAGACAGGGGGCGTCAGCTCTGCCGGAATGGCGTTTGATTCCGTTGCTAAAGCTCTGCAGTTAATTGTTGCTAAAGATCTGCAGTCAATTGTATAACACTGGTTATGTTTTTGGTTTGGTCAAAGTAAGCCAAATGTTCATTGATTGGTCAATATTTATCCAATTATTACTGGTGACCAATCAAACTGCTTTATATGCAAACTAGCCAAAATATTACCTATGGATAACTAATCCACTTTTATCTCATCCTGGTATAAATCCGATGTTAGAACAGGGACCAATTCTAACGATTAACCAACATCTATGCCTGATGTCATGCCAACGTTAGAATAGGACATTTTGGGGAATATTGTTGTATATAGTCGGGTTAAGAATTTGTGTACAACATGTTTGCATGCCATGCATAATGAACTTTACGAATTTGATGAAGGATTTACTTTCGCAGGAAATGTATATACAAATGCCGTATTAAAATATTAAATAGTGAAATATGACCATATGTAGGAACCATGTTATTATGTAAAAATTAAAAATAATATATAAACAATACCTATAACTATACAAATATATTGTGCATTCATGTATTTCTACAGAAACGCGGTCGAACGCTTATCATAACGGAACGCAAATGGTACACATATAAGCAATTTCAAACATTCATACAATAATTTGAACACTACAGTCAATGAAATATAATATTTTGCATACTAGTACTACGCATTGGAACTATTGCACGAGTGTCAGTGCTGAGAATAAGTATTCAGTCCCCAAGAATGGTATTCAATACTGGTCTTAATTGGATCTAAAAACGATGTAGGTAATTGCAACGCTCGATATAATTAATGGACCTTTACAGTGAATGCAGTCAATGATGTATGACCAAAAGTTGCATCTTGAATACCACCCCCGTTAGCTAACATTATCTGAAAAATAACTTATTTTGTAAATACAGCCGGGCGGTGGTGGTCAATTGTACGGGCTATGGTTAGAAATCAGTTGGATATCGTTAGAAAAATAAGTTCATTATCGGTTGCATACTGGACAAAATGCGTTGTATTTCGTTTAAAATTGGACAATAACTTCGGATTGGCGTCGAAAAAAGACCTTTATAGAAATGAAAGTCGTCACTTCATTTAGGTGATACAGAAAAAACTGATATTGAAGTATCGGAGTATTAGTAAGTATCACAGCATATATGTGTTATAATTGTTTCTATAAAACTATATTAATAGTATATAAAGATTGAATCAGAGTTACTTTTGGACTAAAACAAGAGTGACTATTTAAATCACATGTATGGTTTATCTTGAAATCTTTGGCTAATGAGCTTGTTTCTGTAGTTCGTCATATACATTTTGAGCATTTCCATTAAATAAGATATTTGAACATCTCCTTTTATATCAATAGTAAGCTGAACAGTTGTTTTAATTACTTGTCTAAAAAGGACATATAACACGTTAATTAAGACTTCTTTTAGAGCATCACAACTCAGTGGATCATTTTATGTAGTCATAGTTATTGTCCTCGCCTCGGTCAAATTCGATTTTGTCAGAATCTCTGTGTTTGATACTTTGACGACTATCATGAGTGTGTGGAGAGTATTCAGCAGGAGGGTTGAAGGCAACAGTCGGGCGGTGATTATGACCGAAGGCTCCACCGCCAACTGGCGAACGAAGTTTTTGACCTTCGTCAGTCTCAGGTGTTCCATTGAGAACCTGTGTAAACATAAAATGATCTGCGTATAATGTTTAGGCCTTGAATAAAAGTTGATCAGGCTAAAATTGGCATTTATGTTTTGCTTTTATGGAATTGATCATAAGTTAACATTGGTGTTAAGTATGCGTATCTTGAAAAAGAAACTCCATTTGAAAGCTTGTAAATACTATTGCGTAAATATATTATATCTGTAAAATTGTCTATCAACCCAATACTGCTGTTGCAAACTCTGAATGTACTTTATGCGTACGAAGGAATTTTATTCCGGAATATATTTGTTTGCCCTTGTTATGTCTTTTAATGTTTAAATTTCATACTAGAACCATCGAATGTGTGCAAGATACTCCTTACGAATGGTTTAAGTAGCAAAAACAACATACCCAGTTACTCCAGTCGATTGATGCATCAATGTCTCGAGACTCTGAACTAAATGCTGAAAGAGTAATACTCGTGTGAATGGTATTGCGACAAAAATATGTACATTATGAGGTCTTCATTGTATCTATATTTCAGGCGCGTAGTTTTGCTTAAACTGATGTGTAGGCCGATTTATGTGGACTCGGGCTTCCTGGTCAAATTGATTTTAGCTGGATTGAGGTGCATTTCGGTGTATTTTTCCTACACTTGAATATGATTACAACTACACGAATTTCTTAACATTTTAATTAAAAAGCTTTAGAACTTCATATGTGTTGATTTTTAGATGTTTTTTTTAATTTTCGGAGAGAATGGCTAGGCTGCGGACTACAAGGCATATGGCAGGCTATATAACTGGGAATACATGATTACATTTTACTTATCTAAACAATGACTGTTTGCTTTAAAAAGCTATGCTTACATTTAAGATCTTTTGATTTAGACCTCTCCTTACTCGAACTTCTCTGCAAATATATCATATATCTATAACAACTATTGATTAGGAATAAATGTATTTTTCTTCTGCTCAATGTGAAACACACGTGTCAAATCCGTATCGAACATCATCTTGTGTTCTTATTATCAAAGTTATTTTCCCGTAAAAACAAACAGGTGAACCACAGTTGCAAAATTCCATTGACAAATAGTTTCAATTCTTTCTTATTCTTCCAAAGGATCAAAATAGTATTCAATTCAATGTATTTGTGAATAAGTCTAAAAATCAAAAGCGCTCTGATGTTATTCCTTACTGAATGTAAGTCTTTACGTCATTGTATTAGCATGACGTCGCCGACTTCGAAAACAACCTCGTTAATACTCATCATTACAAACAATAATCCAGTGAGCTTACGTAAGTTGCTTTGAGCGTAGACTTCATGGCGGACATACGCCTTCGTCTCATTTGGCATCCATTTTGTATCTGTAAGTAATTATAAGTTTATAATGATCAGCTGTGCCTTCGTTTACGCAAATGACTCTTCATGAAGAAAAAGTGGCATGTTTTCATGTTTACAAAATACTGTGCTTTATAAGCTGACAGTCATTGTTAGTTCACGCTTTTTTAATTATTTTAAATTCATATTTCATATTAGTTGAAATAATTGTATCCATTGTTTGAAATTGTTCTTTGATGATATTGTGACTGCCTCTCGAGGAATCATTTTCGCAGACGCTGTCCAAAATAACAACTATCATTTGAACCTGTAAGCGAACTACCAGCCGAGCCTAATGACAACCTTGTGAACACAATTCTGTATGATAGTAACACAACGTATGGTCCATGAACAAAAACAGGGCTTACTTTTTTATTCAAAGCACAGTGGAATAGGAAAATAAAGAGTCCCTGAAAGAAAAAAATGCATATTTTGAATTCATACACTAAGTAAATGTTATCAACTCAAATGGTCATATCATTATTATTAAATAAAAAAAAGATCAGAAATTTTAGTTTTAAAACATGCTTCAGTTATCATAAAAAAACGAACATATACTTCAACGCGAATTCCGAACCTGAAGACCATTACAAATGGCAAAAAGGTATTGCATGAAGTACAGATCTTCGTTGATGTAGAATATTCCCAGAATCCATGACACACCCATCAGAGGAACAAGTACACAAAGCGAACGAAGGCTGGTTCTGTAAAAGATCGTTGCATTCATCATCATGTTGTTGTTTTTTCAAAATGTATTTCTAGGAAATTGTCGGAATGTTATTCTTATTTGATATTTGACTTTCTTTTGTGGAATTATAAAATATTTTGTATCATTTCATAAAATAGATGACAAAATATCAAATGAATTTTATTAGATTAGAGATCTTTACGTACTGAATCTTTTCTGTCGTTTTCTTAGATTCCATTGCTTTCATTCTCAGCATTTTGCGGAAAACAAGGACCAAGCATATAATGTTTAACTGAAATAGAACAGTAAAGTTAGAGACTGCATGATCTTTTTTTGAATACTTCATATATTTTAAACAAAGCACGTGTTAAGCATAATCAGAATTCACATTTAAAACTTACCGAAATAATGAGCAAGGCAGGAGCCACGAACGCCCATATAACACCACGTGATAGAGACAACCAGCAGCTGAAACAGTATTTGGTGGTTATTGCATTGTATTACTGATAGGTGTTGGTTATTAATAGGTTTTTAAAGCATGCCAATTTGAATATAATTACTGATACTTTAAATGCGACTTTAAAACAAAAGTCTACTGGTTGACGGTACATTTCCGAACAGGGCACAAATCCCGAACAGGGAACAAATCCCAAACACCGGCTAAAACACGCGTTTGATTACCGTGATCGATTATTCGATGATCTAGATCAATACAGAGGCTTGCTTTGGTCACACTTGCGAAGTTTCATCTTGTTTTGTTTAGTATTTTTCTAAAAAATGCCATTCAATGTTTATACGCTTAAAGATAAAAATGTAGCACATGGGGGAATGACTTCAGAGGGCGCACGCGCATCTTTAGGTTTTGCAGTTATGTTGACCTGCATTCAAAATATTTATAAATAGAAATCACGCTTTACATTTGAATCGAATGTTTTGAAAAAATCTCGGAAACAATAAATCACTTTGCAGCTAAATGTTTATTTAATATAGCATACTTTTTAATTATAATTGTATGACCATGTATTTTCGCTTTTCAAGTGTTCGGTATTTGTGCCCTCCATAGCATAATTTGAAGGGTGATTTACTGTCCATAAAATGAACGATTTTCGACATAAAATTGAAGAGATCGTGAATTTGTACTTTGACAGCTGTTTTCACATGAACCAAAGATGTTTCATACGAAAGTTTAACTTACTACAACATAAACTCTCCAAGATAATTGTAAAAAACATCAAAAAGTGTTCGGATTTGTGACCTTAGCCAGTAGACATGAATTCATTTGAGATTCTTTATTCCAACGTGATTCGACGTTGGAATATGACAACAACCGACCATAACCCAAACGTAGTGCGATCAAATTATTATTAACTCACATTTTCCCGGAGAACTAAGACCTTAATACGACCAAACTCCGACCACTTTTGTAACCCAAAGCAGACCACATCCGATTAGTTAAATTTAAAACAGATCGGTTGCGCGCCAGGAAATAATTTTATTCTATTGAAGTGCCAAAGAAACTTAGTACACAAGTTTAAAACAATTTTACAAATTTAACTTTGCTTTTCTTTTTGAAACCCTTTTTTGAATATGTGTTGATATGGAATTGTTTAGAATATTCAAGTATTTTCTATTAAGTCTAGAATAAAATGAGGTTATTTGTAGTATGTCAAGGAACAACCTTATCTTAATCATAAAGGCAAACTGCTCTGACCATTAGTTCATTGTATTTGGGAAATCAAAATATCTTTAAAGCTTCATCAGTGCGAAAACATTCCTAAATCTTAATTTAGGCAATCTGTGAAGAGTACATTTAAACCTCTTGTTAGAATTGTTGTTACATATAATAGCTATCACATAGTGTATTCAATATTTCATACGGAATGAATTATGTCGACATTAAAAATCCAGGATCAGTAAAGATAATTAATGAACTTTTGGACTTCGTTTGATGCTGGATTCACTTTCTGTTGTTTTTTTTTTTTGGTGGTCGTATCTTTATCACAGTATTTACTGTTTTGAACTTCTAAGTAAAACAAAAATGTTCTCTATAGTCAATCTAAGGGGGAGAAGCTTTTATAAAACGTTGGCGCTGAGTTTAGCATGTTAGTAAGAGGTGATGATTATATGTCTATAATTTTGAATTATCATCCGTGCACCTCAAAGTTGAATATTTTGTTTTTATTAAATTGTAACATAAACCAACAACGAAAAACCAATCATCCAACCAAATCTGATCACCCGTTATCGACAACACGAAACCTAGGTGTCCCAAAAATAGCATTTATGTAAAAGTCATAATCGACTAGATAGTCACCGTCAGAATTTGAGAATTAGGGATTGCCTTAACTAAAGTCTTTATCAAATTCAAGACAATCATTAGAACTTAAATACAAATTGTTTCGACCAACATCAGTAATACACGAACTAAGAACGATTGATTGCAATGTCAGAACAAGGTCAGGGATATGTGTCGGTTAAGACGATTGACGTCATGTGCCTTCTTGTGAAGTATAAAAGACTAAATCTACTCACAAGTTAGTGTTTCCATATCCTTGTGTCTGAGTTGCTCCGAGTGATATTCCGACAATGACAGCTGGTATAACTATTGGAAAATAATGTATTTTTACTTTTCGTATCTTTACATGAGTAATATTGATTTTCAATTTTAGAAAGTTTTATATATTTAGGGACAGAATCATTCGAATTACTTAAACATTTATAGTTTGGTTAAGTTGAACAGCTGTAACTAGATAATTTCAGGCAGATGACCTGATGTCTTGAACAGTTTCGTATTTTAATAAAAGGATCACAGTAATAAACATATGGTACAAAATTGTAAATGGATATTCACCCCATGATGCAATAACTAATGATCTCGCGCGTGATCTGGTAGCAAATACATAAAGAACTGTGTATGCAATGTCTATCCCCTCCGCAAGCATCAAACAAAAAACGACCAAGTAGATATAATGCAATAAGGCTGCCACAACTGAGCAAAACTCCTGTATAAACACAAAATAATTAATATGGTAAAATTAGACCAAATGAAGGTGAAAAAACCTTTTTTTACAACACAAATATGACAGAATAGAAGAATAACACATACATGTGCTTCAACATATAAAAGTTAAGACTACATATTTGAAGTACCTTGCTTTCCGTTCTATCGACTCCGGCCAGGAACACGATGTAGGAGAAGAACAGGGCAATACAGAGGTTCAGGAGAATAACAGCACGGTCGTTTTTCAGGTACCTATATTGGAAACAAAGAACAACAGGGCAATACAGAGGTTCAGGAGAATAACAGCACGGTCGTTCCTCATGTACCTATATTGGAAACAAAGAACAACAGTGCAATACAGAGGTTCAGGAGAATTACAGCACGGTCGATCCTTAGCTACATATATGTAAAAAAAGAACAACAGGACAATACAGAGGTTTAGGAGAGTTACAGCACGGTCGATCCGCAGCTGCGTATATGGAAACAAAGAACAACAGGACAATACAGAGGTTTATGAGAGTTACAGCACGGTCGATCCTCAGCTACGTATATGAAAACAAAGAACAACAGGACAATACAGAGGTTCAGTAGAATTATAGCTCGGTTATTCTTGAGTTTCCTATATGGAAACAAAGGTCAACGGGACAACACATAAAAACGTTTCATCAACACAAGAGGTCGTTCCGCGGTTATCTACAGCGAGACAAAATCCAGATAATATCGACCGTTTATATGCTTGAATTCAAGTAAAAAGTAATCTTTAAAAGTGTAGAACTCGTACTTCCATAAGCAGATGTACAAAGACGATGTTAACAGAAGGCAAAACATGGATACAGCAATTCCAACGATGGAGACGATGCGCAATGGGATTGAATCAGCATCTGCCTGAAAAACACAATACATTAGTATACTGACTTAGCAACATGAACACAAATAACAAAAGTATTTTTAAATCTTTGATTCTACATCAGACCAATTAGTGTATAAAGATTATCATTTGGTGGTAAAGTATAAACATGTCTGTTATCAAGAGTCACGTTAACGTTTTAATGACCCCGAATGACCTAAACATACAAAATAGGGATGAGTAAGGGGCTACCATTTGTACACATTTGTAGCACTGACACAGTTCCGAAAAAAATACCTGCACAAATGGGCTCATCAGCACAGCAAAGTTAGTAAGATGTGTGCATTCACAGACAGTCTGGATTGCTGAGGAATAATTCACGAAACACCCGTCTGTTGACCATCCTCCTGCTTGATTGTCCCTACAACAGGAAACATTTAATAACCTAGCAAAATTAATATTGGTTTTTACAATTGTCTTGACATATTTCATGATTACTCTGTCTAAAATGAATGTGAAACATGGAACATTTGTAAAATAATCTCGTGTTAATCAATCTTCCGCTTGGAAGTCAATAAAACAATTTTGACCAGTTACCTTTTTAATTATCTGGCAATATTTATGCGAAAAGCTACAGAAACAAACTCAGTAGCAAAACGTTTAAACATAAACACTTCTTCTAGTCCTTACAACAATCTGCTTTAGATTAAACTCATTTCTACAAGTCAGATTATTGTTACTCACTTGCCAAATTGCCAGTAGTTACATGCTGGCTCTGACAAATTCGTCTGGAAAAATATATAACTCATTATTTAAAGTTTTAGTTATTGAATGGAAAAATGGAAACAACAGTCCCCGTGGTGTCCACTTAAAACCTCTTTTTCCTGTATAAAATTGATATATCTGTTGTTCTGAATGCTGATTTGGCAATATTAAGTATGTGTATCTGTAAAAATACAATTAATGTTTTTGTTTACACAGTTGCCCTTAACAGGGATATGAACACATACCAAGAAGTGACCGAATGTTATTCTGATTGGAGGAGTAAGTTTCCCTATAGCTGGGTCAAGCGACAATGACAACACAGGACCATTTATTTCTTTTTGATTCCCGTTTCTGAAGAGAACAATCAACCATTCATCGTGATCAAATTGATTGAGTACTATATGAACATCATCGTGAAACCAAATTGTTTATAACAATAGTTATTTGGTGCCCAAATAAGTACGTTTAAAAACTTAAAGTTGAAATACAGAACAGTCAACATTAAACAGAAAGTAATCACATATATATTTTCTAACAAAGTCGTTTCCACTTTTTAATGTATCTTTTTTAAGTAATACACACCCTGTTGTATTTTCATTTGATTGTGTTGGCAGAATATCTGACATGTCCCGATACATTATAGCTGTGGTGATGTAAGTTTTGTCTTCTGAAAAAATCATGAAATTTCTATAAGCTACCACAATTCAATCATCATTGATTTCTTTTAATAATATATAGTTTGAAGACAATCACATGTTTGTTTGATAAAATGACACATGTGATATAAGGTGAAAAAGTAATTAACATTAGTGTTATATTTCAGAAATACTCTCATTCACTTGAACCGAGTAATTCCAATTTAATGCGTCTATCACAAGAGACATTTAATTTTCAATTGTTGAATTCAAGACATTTCAATTACATTTAATTATTTGTTTTAGTTATTTTTTTGCGCTGTAGAAACAATCCGTACCTTTAAATGCACGTTTGTCCAATGTCAAATTACTGTGGGACTTATGAATCCAATCTTTGTCAGCATCGGCTGGATTATCAGATGAAGATTTTGCAGGAAACTCAATACTTTCTTCACCAGTCTTTTTCACTTCTAAGGCAACATTTGTCTTGACAATGGTGACAGATGTTCTATTACCAGTTTGAATACTTCTTTTTATAGCGGATCCAACGGAATCGACAGCCTTCAGCATCGTTTCTGCCCCATTGTTGTTCTAATGAATTAGAGTTAAATTATAATTTTCAAATTAATTGAAATTGTGTTGCTTTTACAGAAATTGTAAAAGAAGTATCAGAGGATATTTGTATATTTCAGTGTTAGGTCGTATTTTATTTCACGGGTGCCATAGAAAAAAACATATATTCACGAGTGGCGAAGCCACGATTGAAAATATAGATTTTCTATTATCACGAGTAAAATAAAATACGATCTTACACTGAAAGAAACAAATTTTCTGTTTCTTTTATGCTTTGTTTCGGAGTTTTATTAGTATTTTAATTTATTTTCCTAATTTCCCCCTTTTTGGAAAAGGTTGATTTTTACGCCGTAACCCGTGGAACGCCCCTCACGCAAATTCTATATATATATAATAGCAGATGACGTTGCTGTCAATTTTCTATTTTCGGTTTGTTAAGAAAAAGTTCTCTGATATTTTTTTCTATAGTTAATTATTCGCTCGTGTTTTAGTGCAAATATTTTATGAACAGTAATCAATGAAGTTTTATTAGTGCATCTATGTTCCAAAAAGTAACAAAAACACTTTTATTTTATGCGGGGCTTGAATACATAACCAAACTGTCAGAGTCTGTTTTGCTTTAAGACAGGTCGATCTCCAGGTAATGATGAGGACCACGCTAGTTTGTTGACAAATTGTGAGGCGTGGGTTGGGTAAAAATTATCAATACATTGTTTTGTGATTTTTTAGGGAAGTTCGTATTACGAATTATAACGACAAACAGTTCATATGATATAACATTCTATTGATACTCGAACAGTTATTTGCTTGGTATGAAAGCAAATGTTCGAACATTCAGCTTCAAGATCAAAAAAGCGTTTGAAAAACGTGATAACCATTTTCTTATAAACGGTAAGTTGTTTATTGCCAAATATATCTATATATAAACTTATGTAACATTTTTTTTAAATTTTTAATATTTGCCAACATGTTCTGGTTCAAAGTGAAGTGATCTATTTTGATTAAGGGGAAGTTACTACAATGGATTTTAAAAGTAGTTCTGAGAGTTGATATTTTCACTTCTTATGTTGCAGTGAAAATATCAAATTACTGTTGTTATTTCACTAATAAAACTCCATGTTTTATCGAAAAGCATGAAAGAAAAAGGGATATTAATAAATGTCCAGAATTTTTACTTAATACGAGTTTGACATCCTAGAGACATATCATTCACGACTAGAAAACTGGGCGTCTAAAAAGTATTCCTTTTATACAGAGAATGAACTAATACCTGACCTTAATGCAGTTTACCGACAAAAACCGAGTACGTACTGATTCCTTCATTGCCTTCCAGCTTTCTTGGTTGGACGAATCAAGCAAATTACTGGCTGACTCCATAAAGTGCTAACAATTTAAAACAAAAAAGTTTAACATAAATTCATCCCAATGAAGTAATAACGATGTGATTTCGGTGCATGCAATACTGTAATTTATTAATCATTTAATTTCCAAATGTTTTATAATAGATCAAAATCGCTTTACCTTGGAGATATTCACAGGATCAAACTTAGTGGAGTTGTTAAGAAGAGTCGCAACATTCTCCAGTGAACTAGTTATCGCTGTTATCTCCCCATCCGTGAGAGCTGTTGCAGCATTTGTCCCATGTGTCGTGGTTACATTCGTGAGGGCTTCTAGTGCAACTGTGATTTCTTCTGTTGTAATATTAACATTCGTCGTGAGATCGTTGAGCTGTGAGAGTTAAGCAAAACCATAAACATTCGTAATACGATTCATTAATAAACCGATAATTTTTCAAAAACGAATATAATTTTTAATAGCATAATCCTCCAGAATTCTCAATTGGATTGGACTCAAACGTGAAAGTATTCTACAAGAAATTCAAATATGCTTCTCTTCATCATTAGCGATCTTATAAGTTTTACATTTCAAATGGTTAAAAGGAAAGAGAACGCTCCTATAAAACCTTGGTGAAACGATCAAATCTGTATTTCCTTTTAAGGGACTCGCTTATGTTTTTGAACCAACAATAAGTTTCCCGGTTATGCATCTTATAGTACATATTCTATCATTTTTTTACTTTTTGATATCGGAAATTCGGAAAAAGTACTATTATAGTATTTTAGTCGGATGGAACCCACGCCGGTAAAGTCAAGAAAAAAGAAAACGTAAACCTTAGCCACTAAGCTACCAGGACTTACACATACGTTCTGGATATTTTGACGATTTAATAATATATTCAATCAACGAATCAAATCTGCTAGTAACGGTAACGAAGATTGTGATCTTCAATATTTATCAATATTTGTTGATGGGCTCCAGCTCTTTGGTATATAATTTTTTACACTCCTTTTAATTTGCCATTTTTTATTTCGTAACTTACAGAGTAAAATTTACAAACCATGAGCGAGTCCATTTAAGAAGCTTTAAAGGCAAATGTCTTACTTGATTATTGACATTCTCCACTTCTTCTCTGACACAGCTGTACTGTGGTAGCTCCCATGTGCCGTCTGGGCGACATTTTCGAGACTTGTAACCTATGATAATTATAAGTTTACAGAACAATTGAGTTGTGTGGCAGATCCTCAAAAGGTTTCCTGTATATTTTACTGATCGTGTTTTGGCTGTGGTAAAACCAGTTGTAATTGATATACGAGTGCTTGTTATATTGTGTTATTTCTGCTCATATTTCGCTTATTTGACAGCGTACTAATTGAAACTTTTATTGGTGTATATTGTGTTCCTGTTAATTTGAATTTTCTTTTGGTCTCTATCTTTTCATTATTATTATTGATTTCGATCGTAAAAAAGGTAAAACTTGATCTAAAGTGTGAAAATGTCTGGAGTTATATAATATGTTAATTTATTTTGCTTAAAAATAAATTTTATTATTTTCGCGAGATTGAATTTAAGGTCTGTTGTTCCGTTGCTAAGCAATCGGAACACTCTCGGCCTCTATCGGTCAAGTCAATGCAAACTGGTTCTCGATATTTGACACTAGTTTAAAGTGCACTTTTCAATTAAATTAAACCGGTCTATTAACGGGAAATCTTTCTTTGCTAGCGAAATCTCGTGCGGAGAGGACCGAAATTAAAAAGCTCTTGAATCAATAGGAAAATAAAGAAGTTTTGTACTTTAATATCTGACACTCGCGGCTAAATACGCCTGTTACAACCATGCCGGGTAGAGGACGCCCTAAAGGGAGGAAAAGGAAAGTGGCGGAAGCAGCAGAAGTAAGGGAAGAGAAACAGCCACGTGCACGGCGGCTAAGGCAACCGCCTCGTGTCAATTTGGAAGCACAACTCCCACAGGCGCAACAGATACCCTTGCCAGGCGCGGTGCTGGGAAACAACAATGAGGGTAATGTAATTGACTTCCATGATATCATTACTAGGTCTCATATTTTGCACCCTTTAACCACAGAAACTGTGGTTCCTACGTCTAGTAGGCAAAGTCCTTCAGATACTGGGTGTGGCTTGGCGGGGTCTGGCCAAGGTGGAGAGTTCCAAATGGGTGCAAATTTTGATGGTAGCATGGAAATGTATAGGTTAGCGAACGATGATCTATCATCACATGTACCAACGCAATTGAAGCAACAAATACTTAGGGGAGAATACATAAATTTGGCTATCTTGTTAAAAGGGGCAATTGAATTGAACGATATGTGTAAAAGTTCCACACTGTCAATATCACTAGATGGCTCCCTTGAGGCCAAACCAAAACTGTGCAAGGAAAAGGTACAATCAGTCGAAAAGTGGACTGATGCATTTTTGATTGACATGCCCATCTATCTGGCTTTGCAACGCCATAAAACAAACGAAATGTTACAATATATGTACAATGTTAGATAGGGTGCTTCACGCCAAGGCTGCTTTGAATGGCGCTCATATGATGAGCAGTTCAGGCTACGCCAGGCCATAACTCCGTCACCAAAAGTGAAAACAATGGTCCAAAATTAATAATGATCTGTGGTGGCGTTGTATGATTGTTCGTGACACGCCCTAGGGAACTCGAACGGTCCCGGTGAACTATAGCCAAACACGATCGTCTACAAGTTTTGGGTGCATTGATTTTAATAAAGGGAATTGCTCATGGGCAATGTGTAAATTTAGCCATGTTTGTTCACGGTGTGGTGCAAGGCATGCTAAGATTAATTGCAGTCATTCTCCGCCAAACCTTAATGCAAATGTAACCCCTGCAAATTTCTCTCGAAATAATTAGGCCGCACGGGGGCCTATGGGCTACTCAACGTAGATATTTCACACGAGGATCGGGGTTTTCCGCCCGGATAGAGTACATCTCGGCTGCCTGGGGGATTGGATTTTATATTGACACTTTAATGGATTCGATAATGCATTACGTATAATTTTATCAACATATTTTTTTGGGGAAAATTGTTTAACAATTTTGTGGCGGGAAAAAATCGCAAGCCGGCTAGGCTGTCATCCATTTCAATTTAAAAATGCATACATATATAATTTATGATTTAGATGTATTTGGCTTGTTGAGACCATTTACCTTGGTCGAGCACCTCGGTGCTAGTTATCACTCGGTATGGGAATCAACAAGAGGGCTATACATGTGAAATTGGGAATTATAAACTAAAATCAATTAATTAGGATGAATATAGATATAAATGACGTTTATTATCCCGTTGCTGGAATAGCAAGTTCTTAAGGAGTCTGTTGCATGTCTGTTGCTCAAGGCCGGGAACGTCCTAGTACTTGGCGTCCCGGTGGTTGCGTTGCATTGCGTTGCGTTGCCGTGAGATTGCGAAGATATATTGCGGATGTTGCATTGGCTGTTGGCAATTGTGGGTTGCATTGTTGCGTTGCGTTGTAGGAGATTGCGGGTATATTGCGGGTTTTGCAGTTGCTTTTGGTAAGGAGCATTTGCACGTAGACCGTAGTTGCTGGGTTGTCGCATTTTGCCAAACAGTCTATTCCAGCACGGGCATATCATAGGACACTATAGTATTTATAGAGTTCACTTTGAATATACATTTAATACAACGGCTCAGCCTAGCCTCTCTCGGCTTGCGTGGTTCTTTTCCATTCGGACTTCCAGGCGTGTGTCACTATGACCTATCATGGAGTCCGTTCGTTTTCACGGCCATATTTTGCCAATCCTTTTATTTTAAATTGTTTGTTAAGCTGTTGTACCAATTGCAGTTATTATATAGCAAGGCTATTATACGTTTATAATATTTATTATGCTGAAGTAAAACTTAGGAAATGTCAATGTTGTTTATTTGGTTTCTATTCAACGAACTGGTAAAATAATTGTTAATAGCTTTTTTTTAATTCACGTTTGTCATAGAAAATATAGTTATTCTAGGATCAAGATCTTACACTGATTTAAACATTTTTTTCTGTTTCTTTTATGCTTATTTTCGGAGTTTAATTTGTATCTTGGTTTATTTTCTTAATTACCCCTTTTTTGGAAAGAGTGTTATAGACGCCGCTACCCATGGGATGCCCCAAAGGCAAAAGTATATTTGATGACGCAGCTGTCACTTTTCTATTTGCTGGTTTGTTGAGAAAAAGTTATCTGATATTCTTTGTTCTTTTTTATTCGCTCGTTTTAAGTATAAACATTTTATAAACATTAATATTTCAGTTTTATGAGTGCATCTATGTTTCAAAAAATAAAGAAAGCAAGATTATATTAAACAGAAAATAAATAAATCACCACTTTACCACGCCTCCGTTTTTGAGTGAACATTTGAAAGGTCGAACGCGTTAGCAAAACACTTTCGGATTATCATTGGATTTAACATTTTTCAAATATGTTAGATATAAAATAGGATGGCAAACAGTACTCGAGCGATCATCCGAGTACCAAATCATTACTCGAGTTCGATTTTTTTTTATTTTTATGAATTTCACCAAATACATGATTTACAGACGTAAGTATCAGATCTGGAGCGTTTAACAAGAAGACAATTTACGATCTCTCTAATCCTTGCTGTGTACACAATTGTTCGTAATAAGTTAATTGACAGTTGTTGTGAGAGTTGCTAACGGTCAACAATGGGACCTAATTTGAAAATAGCACTTGTGGCAATTAGCGATGTTTTGATAGCGGTACATAGCCTACATAATTGTATTGTTTACCAAATCAGAGAATTTTCACTTTACAATGAACATTGACGAGCGAAAAGGTAACGACCGTTACGAGCAATAATTCCTGAATGGGCGTATTGTTCGCAATGATTATTGCAATTGATTGGTGGATATTTTAATTCAGGAATGATGCATATTAATGAGGGAAACAACAATATTTCAGTATGGAAAAGGTTCAGTTTAAATTTTATTTCATAGAGTCAACTGAACAAATTTATAAATAATTTTCGTTCATTGTAATTCTGAATTTTGTTCATTATTGAGTGTACTCTCGGTCATCTAGACGCTCGAATATGATCCTAGTTTTACATGCCATTTATACTTAAGTACTAATGAATGTATAAAATGCAATGAAAAGGTCGAATTAAAAGCATCAAACAACATTTGTTTCTATTCATTGATTTATTCTGTTAAGGTACATAATGACAGTCTTATTTAATTTAAAGATGAAAACGACCAACGCACCAAGTACATGAACGATACATTTATACACGAACTTGCCTCCAGAAAAACAATTCAAGGTATCCGAGTAATCGAGTACCCGAGTACTCGATCGATAGATTGTCCGAGTACTCGAGTACCAATTTTACTACTTGTTGCCATCCCTAGTATAAAATTTACTGTTCTGACATTCAGCAACATCAAAATCGTTTTAAAAAGGGAAAACGATTTTCGATTAAAAAGTAAATTGTTTATAACCAAAAATATCTTTATTTATGTCACCTTTTTTAAATTTCTATTTTTTTTATTTCGGCAATATATTCTTGTTCAAAGTGAAGGGTCTTGTTTTGATCAAGAATAAGTAACTACTCGATTTTTAAAAGTATTTCTTAAAGTTGATATTTTCACTCCTTATTTTGCATTTATTTTTTTGAAAATATCAAATTGAATTTTCCACTGTTGGTATTTCACTGATAAAACTTTATATTTCTTCCGAAAACATGAAAGAAAGAGAATGGCAACAAGAAGACAGGGCTTATGTGTATGAATAAGTGTTGTTTAACGTTATTTACTAAAACGCACGCTTGGTGTTAAACTTTGTCTTTCATAACGTCTTACAAAACAGTATCCTCAACTTATTACCTTTAAGATTGATTCGCGCAAAGCTCTCATGTATACTATCCATAACTTTAGTTGTGGACGCAATAATTATCACATGAACCTTACCTTTTGATCCATTATCGCAGTCATATGAACGTGTCGTGTTGGCGAGAATCTCTGTCCAAAGCGTACCTCTTGTGTCTGTATCGTTTTTACAAGTCAAATAAGGCATCTCTGTAATGGCACAAGGTACAATGTAGAGTTTATCTTGGTCATGACAGATGTGCTTCCCTCATATAATAAGAAATATCAATTACATAAAAAGACTTAAAAAGCATTTAGATTTTATGTTCTTTCCTAAAATAATCAGTGAAAGAAAATGTCAATTACATAAAGAAACTTCCAAAAAAAAGTTTTTACTTTAGCATAAACTCTTTACACTTGTTAAAGAGAAACTGCGAAACGGAAGTGAAATGACGCTTTTGCATTTGATATTATTCATATCATATAAAATATACGTAATGAAATATCATAAATAATATACCTGTGTCAAAATTATATAAAAAATCATCTGGGGTAAAAACCACACCTGCTCTTATATTATAAACAAGATACCTGCGGTAATGTCATAACACGATACCTGCTGTAGTATCATAAACAACATACAATCATAAATAGGACCTAGATGATATTATCATGGAACCAATAAACGCTGTAATATTATTACAAAATATACCTGTGATTATATCATAAACAATGTGGTGTCCGCTAGTGGGAGGTAACTCTTGATAGTATTTTCATTGATCTTTGCGCTCAAACTTTTGGGTAATTGTTTAACTTTCCGCTGCTCTGTCTCCCGCTTTTTCATTTGCTGACGTACTGTAAATGGTGGCTGAATGATAAATCTTTCGTTCCTTTATATTCGGCTCCATGGGATGCATGGTGTAAGTTTTTGCAGTATATAATAATTATTCATGTTCTTTGATAGTTTGGCCACTTTATTTTGAAAGCAAAGGCTCTTCTAGCCCATATTTTGTTATTTTAATTTTTGTGTTAATTCGTACTTAAACATGTTCGTACCTTGGTCAATTTCATCCGTAGGCCTTTAATTTTTGGTCCTTTCTTGTATTTTGGATTTTTTGGTTTTTTATGTAAAACTATTTTAATTCAATATGTGTAAAAGCCAGAAATATTGTTGAGAATGTGTTTTTTAGTAGATATCATTTTTTGTATTTTTCAGTATTTACCACACAAATAAATCGACAGACCATTGGGCAGTTGACTTTGTTCTTTGTTGTTTACTGATGGTATTGTCATTGGTTCTACTCGCTGGCCCCAACGATTATCACATCATAGTGCGGTCCGGTACAGTAAATAACCATGCTCAGGTTACATGCAAGCCGAGTAGCTGTGTATCATCACACTAGTAACTGTGTATCATCACAAGTAACTGTGTATCATCACAAGTAACTGTGTATCATCACGTTTATATGGAAATATTATTCCCGCATGGAAACAAGAAGTGTCAGAAGACAAACACCTAAAGCCATGGAATTGTATGAACAATGTAGTAAAGAACTGTTTGGCAAATATAACAGATCTGTAAGAGCTTTAGAAGAATATATCTCAGGAAATAGTGGCCTGTCCATTAACAGTACAATTTCTGTACTAAATAAGTGTAAAGAACAATGTAAAGGGTTACATCAAGGTGTACAAACTGCATACGCCGTCTACATGAAATATTTAGAAGGAATGAAGATAGAAGAGAGTGAAAGAGAAATTACAAGATTGGACAATTCTTTTGTTGATGTCGAACAGAGGGTCCATGAGTATTTGGGAACAATAAAGAAAATCAAATCAGAAAAGATTGACACTATGTCACAGTGTCCCAGTGATTCTTCAACTCATAGTTTAGTGGCTCAGAAAACTGCCCAAGCAAAGGCAGCTAAGGTGCATGTTGAATTTGCTGAAAAAGAGATAGAATTAAAGAAAAAACAAGCAAACATTGATGCCGATTTGGAACTTTTAAAACTGAAACGAGAAGCAGCGGCACTCGCCACAGAGGCAAGTGAACTAACCAATCTGATGTTTGGTTCTCAGCAGGGTTCAGTTACGGATTTTCAAATCAATGAAGAAGATCCTACTTCTAAAGTTCGTAACTATCTCAACAGTCAAATGGGTGATAACATTCTCCATACGTCCAAGAAAGAAACACCGAACACTGAATCTAACGCCACAGCACAGTTTCTCTTAAGGAAGGATCTGATCTTGTCGAGGTTGACCACTTTCAACGACTCCTGTGAGAACTACCAAGCCTGGAAAGCAAGTTTTCAGTCAGTCAGCAATGAGATGGCTGTTAATAGCAGGGAGGAGGTTGATTTGTTAATAAAATACTTAGGTTCTGTTTCCAAGAAACATGCAATAAGCCTTAGAACAGCGTACCTGCACGATTCAGATGAGGCATTAAGTCAAATCTGGCTACGATTAGACGAAAGATTCGGAGCTCCTGAAAGTTTGCTTAATTCCCTGACAAATAGACTGCACTCTTTTCCAAGTTTAACAAATAAAGAAAGAGCCAAGTTGTATGACTTATCAGACCTCTTACAAGAGATCGAAGGACTTATGTCAAACCCAAAGTACGACAAGACCCTGTCTTACTTTGATTCTTCAATTGGAGTCAACCCTGTGGTGAACAAACTTCCTCACAGCTTACAGCAAAAATGGATCACTCACGCATCAACATATAAAGAAAACCATTCTGTACCATTCCCGCCATTTCACTTTTTCGTGAGCTTTGTGAAAAAGTTCAGTGTTATATACAATGACCCGAGTTTCATCTACGAAACCCAGAAGACGAAGGAACCAAGTCAACATAGGACTCGTGATATCCTGTATCAGAGAGCAACAACCAATGGTCGCGTAGCAGCCGCTAAAACAGGAATTCAGGATGATAGTGAATCTAGTGTGTCGCGTGATAAGTGTTTAATGCATAATGGTGCTCCGCATTCTCTTGCAGATTGCAAAAAAATTCAAGTGTATGTCTGAAGAAGAAAAGCAAAAGTTTCTGTTTGAAAATAAATTGTGTTATCAGTGTTATTCTGGAGATCATCAGGCCCGTAATTGTAAAGATTCACAGAAGCAGCATGGTGGGGAGAGACAGTATTCATCTGCCGGGAGAAATGACAGACAATCCACAGATCAAAAGCAGAAAGTTGCTAGTAAATGTACTGAAATTTGTGGTGATGATATTGTTGGAAAATCTTGTGCTAAGATAATGCTTGTACATGTTTACACTAAAGATAATCCAGATAATTATGTTCAATGTTATGCTACTGTTGATGAGCAAAGTAATAGGTGTCTAGCAAAACCAGAATTGTTTCAGTTACTTAATATAACTGGAAAATCTGTTGAATATACAATGTCTTCATGTAATGGTATTTCTGTCAAATCTGGTCGAGAATTAGACAATTTGGTTGTTGAATCTATTGACAGAAGTGTACAGTTTGATCTTCCCACTGTTATAGAATGTCAGGACATACCTAGTAATAGGAATGAAATTCCTATCCCGAGTGTGGCAGCCAATCACCCACATTTGTCAGATATAGCTCATTTAATCCCAGAAATAGATAGCAATGCAAACATGCTGTTATTGCTTGGCCGAGACATCACAGACGTGCATCACGTCTTAGATCAACGCTTAGGACCGAAAGGCTCCCCTTTTGCACAGCGTCTGCCCCTTGGTTGGGTTGTAATAGGCGAAGTCTGCTTAGGAAATGCTCACATAGTCCCAGATGTCAATGTTAAGAAAACATATGTTGTGGGTGACGGGCGAGCCTCGCTTCTTCCGCCATGTAATAGCAAAATACATGTGTCCGAATCTAAGGATGAGTTTGTGTCTGAGTGCAGCTCCACGTATGTAATAGACAATGGTAGATATACTCTGTTTAGACCATGTACATTGAATGTTGATCGTAATCACGTGCCAGCATATGATTACGATTTTGTGTTCGCTCTTGATGTCCGTCATGATGACAAAGCGTCTATGTCAGTAGATGACCGTAATTTCCTGTCCATTATGGACAAAGAGTTTGTCCTTGATTCAAATGATAGGTGGTCAGCCCCCCTTCCCTTCAAAACACCTAGGCCTAGACTCCCTAACAACAGATCCCAAGCTCTTCTTAGGGTTAAAAGTCTTCAGACTAACTTGAGTAAACACCCCCTTAAAAGACAACATTTCGTTGATTTCATGGGCAATTTGCTTGCTAATGGTCATGCTGAAAAAGCACCTGAGTTAGACAATGCTACAGAATGCTGGTATTTACCCATCTTCGGGGTCTATCACCCGAAAAAGCCTGATAAGATAAGGGTGGTCTTTGACTCGGCAGTACAATATGAGGGGGTTTCATTGAATTCAGTACTACTGCAAGGCCCTGATTTGACCAATAGTCTTCTCGGTGTTCTCCTTAGATTTAGATGTGAGTTAGTTGCAGTCTCGGTAGACGTAGAACAAATGTTTTACTGTTTCGGTGTTCATGAGAATGATAGAAATTACTTGAGATTCTTTTGGCATGAGGATAATGACACTTCAAAGCCTCTTATAGAGTATCGTATGAGAAAGCATGTATTCGGCAACAGTCCGTCCCCGGCTATAGCTACCTATGGGTTAAGAAAGGCCGTAGAGAAATCTGATAGCGATGTAGTTCAGTTTGTAGAGAGAGATTTCTATGTAGATGATGGGTTGAGGTCATGTAGTACTGTCTCAGAGGCAACTGATTTGCTTCAACGCACTCAGTCAAGCTTAGCTAAATCTGGCATTCGTCTTCATAAGATTGCGTCTAATGCACCTGACGTCATGAAAAACTTCTCAAAGGAGGACTTGGCTTCGGATTTGAACCAGGTTGATTTTGACATAGATAGTCTCCCTACTCAGCGCAGTTTAGGGTTAGTATGGGATTTGAACCATGATTGCTTTTTATTCCCAAGTCAGGTACAAGATAAACCGTTGTCAAAAAGGGGTATTTTGTCAACTATTAATAGCATTTTTGACCCTATTGGTTTCTTGGCTCCTTTTATTTTAGAAGGTAGATTGATACTGAGGGACGTAGTATCCAGTGATGTAGGTTGGGATGAACCATTAACCCCTGAAGTTGAAACCAAATGGTATCGTTGGCTCAACAGTATGAATGATCTGGAGTGTGTTAGAGTACCTAGGTCACTTTTCACAGTGTCTTTGTCTGATATGCGAGAACTTGAGTTGCAAATATTCTCAGACGCTTCAGAAAAAGCAATTTCTGCAGTAGCGTATGTCGTTGGTTATATTGACGACCATTCTAAAATGTCAAGTTTTGTTCTTGGAAAAGCTAAAGTAGCGCCCTCAAAGAGTCACACAATTCCTCGCTTAGAGCTCTGTGCTGCTGTCTTAGCGACAGAGATTTGTATGTTAGTTACAGAAAACCTAGGGGTTAAGTTTGATAAAGTACGGTTTTACACCGATAGCAAAGTTGTGTTGGGGTACGTTAACAATCAATCTCGTAGATTTTATACTTACGTTAGCAATAGAGTTCAGAAGATTCGACAGGTTAGCTCCCCTCAACAGTGGAATTACATTCCTTCGGACAAAAACCCAGCAGACATTGGAAGTCGTGGTGCAAGTCCTGCTCAGCTTAATGAGAGCATTTGGCTTTTAGGTCCAAAATTTCTAAATGTACAAGGCGAACCTTTACCAGAGTTTTATCCACTTGTCAACCCCCAGTCAGACTCTGAAGTTAGAGGTACTAGTATAGTTGCCATGACAACCAAAGTTATGGAAGAAAGTTGTTTAGGGGCATGTAGATTTGAGCATTTTTCTTCATGGACCAAGTTAGTGTTGGCGATAGGTTTTCTTGTACACATTGTGTTGTCGTTTAAAAAACTTGTTCAGTGTAGAGGTTGGCATAGTTGTTCAGGCATTCGTTCTTTAGAGAGCAATTCTAGAGCTACCATAGTTATACTTAGAGAAGTACAGCTTGTAAGTTTTAAGTCAGAAATAGATTGCTTGAGGTCAGAAAGCTCAATTAGTGCTAACAGTAAGTTGCTACAGTTGGATCCGTTTCTTGACGATATGGGGTTACTCCGGGTAGGTGGTCGTCTACGTCAGAGTAGTTTACCCTTAGCAGAAAAACATCCCGTTATTTTGTCTGCTACTGGTCATGTTACAAAATTGGTCATTAGGCATTTTCATGAGTCGGTACATCACCAAGGACGTTTGCTTACTGAGGGTGCAGTTAGACAGGCCGGTTATTGGATTATAGGTGGTAAACGGGCTATCTCTTCACTCATTTTTAACTGTGTGACATGCAAGAAACTCAGGGGTAGGTTTGAAACCCAAAAAATGTCAGATTTGCCAGCAGAGAGAACAGAGCCGAGCTCCGCTTTTTCTAATGTAGGGGTTGACGTCTTTGGCCCTTGGCAGGTTGTTTCTCGTAGAACACGTAGTTCACAGGCCACATCAAAACGTTGGGCAGTGCTTTTCACGTGTCTGTCTATACGCGCTGTACATATTGAGGTAGTAGATGAAATGTCTTCTTCTGCATTTGTAAATGCACTCCGTCGTTTCATTGCGATTCGCGGAAAGGTCAAGATTTTTCGGTCTGACAGGGGTTCAAATTTTGTTGGAGCTACCGATCATATTGGGGTACATACAATTAATGTAGAGAACGGCCAGGTTAAGGACTTCCTGTCTAAGTCGGGCAGCCTTTGGATCTTTAACGCTCCTTGCAGTTCACATATGGGAGGGGTATGGGAGCGTATGATTGGGGTTTCTAGACGGATATTGGAGTCAATGCTCTCAAACACCCACAATCTTACCCATGATGTTCTTGTTACCCTTATGGCGGAAGTTAGTGCAATTGTTAATGCGCGCCCTATTGTTCCAGTGTCCTCTGACCCTGACTGTCCGCAAATCCTTTCTCCATCAGCCCTATTGACCATGAAAATAGATACAGATCAACAACCTGTTGATGACATGAACCTAAAATCTTTGTATAAAGACCAGTGGAAACGTGTACAGTTTCTTGCGAATCAGTTTTGGTTACACTGGAGGAAAGAATTCCTTCAGTCACTGCAGACTAGAACTAAGTGGCAGTCTGATTGTACACCTGTAAAGGTTAATGATATAGTTCTGCTTAAGGACTATGAAGTTGCTAGAAACTATTGGCCATTAGGTCGGATCAGTAGACTATTTCCTAGTAGTGATGGAAAGATACGTAAAGTGGAGATTTGTGTTGTGAAGGATGGGAAACAAACATTTTATGTTAGGCCTATAGTTAATACAGTACTTCTGGTTAGGCATTAAATTTGTAACTATTGTTGTGAAGTGAATTTTGTGAACAGACTGAATCAGTGAATTGGTATACTTGAACAGTAAAAGAACAGTTTTGCGCAAATATTCAGTGCAAGATAAATCAATAAACTTCATGATTGTATGTATATTGAACAGTTAATACCTTACATGTCTTATAGTTACATGCACATGTTGTTAAATTGTTATTTTTGTTGAAAATTGTTTTGTATCTATACAAGCAAGTATAGTGTAACTTTACTTCTACTAATTTTGAAGACCACCTCCTTGTAAAGACTAGTTGTTATATAAGATTGTATTTTCATTTTTTGGTTTTCTGTTTTTTCAAGTCCAGATTAACTTTATGGTACATTTTTGAGGAAAATTATTGTTAGTTGCTTAAGTGATATCTTCGATATCAGGTGGGGAGTGTGGTGTCCGCTAGTGGGAGGTAACTCTTGATAGTATTTTCATTGATCTTTGCGCTCAAACTTTTGGGTAATTGTTTAACTTTCCGCTGCTCTGTCTCCCGCTTTTTCATTTGCTGACGTACTGTAAATGGTGGCTGAATGATAAATCTTTCGTTCCTTTATATTCGGCTCCATGGGATGCATGGTGTAAGTTTTTGCAGTATATAATAATTATTCATGTTCTTTGATAGTTTGGCCACTTTATTTTGAAAGCAAAGGCTCTTCTAGCCCATATTTTGTTATTTTAATTTTTGTGTTAATTCGTACTTAAACATGTTCGTACCTTGGTCAATTTCATCCGTAGGCCTTTAATTTTTGGTCCTTTCTTGTATTTTGGATTTTTTGGTTTTTTATGTAAAACTATTTTAATTCAATATGTGTAAAAGCCAGAAATATTGTTGAGAATGTGTTTTTTAGTAGATATCATTTTTTGTATTTTTCAGTATTTACCACACAAATAAATCGACAGACCATTGGGCAGTTGACTTTGTTCTTTGTTGTTTACTGATGGTATTGTCATTGGTTCTACTCGCTGGCCCCAACGATTATCACATCATAGTGCGGTCCGGTACAAACAATATACCTGTGATTATATTTTTATCAATACACCTGTGCTGATATCATAAAGCATAAACCTGTGGTATTAAAAAAACCCGGACCTGTGATTTTATCATAAACAATGTTCCTCTTGGTAACTTAATAAATGCTATACCTTCGAGAAGGCAGGACGGTTCTGCTCCTTCCCACGATCCGGAGGCTTGACACTGTCGAACTTTATCTCCAATAAGTTTATATCCTTTATTGCACGTATAACTCGCAATCTGCCCATATCCTATTCCGCCTGTTTGATGTACCACTCCATTCGCTGGTCTTGTTAAATTTCTACAGACTAAAAGCAAAATAAATGGACTCCATTTTACTTTATTTCGACAAAGAATTGT
Source organism: Mya arenaria (assembly GCF_026914265.1). Taxonomy (NCBI): domain Eukaryota; kingdom Metazoa; phylum Mollusca; class Bivalvia; order Myida; family Myidae; genus Mya; species Mya arenaria. The sequence continues at coordinate 5,432,267 of NC_069127.1, forward strand.
CTAAAAAGGATTTTCTTGTCAAGTAAAGACGTTTTTAGATCCATAAAATTTTGATGTAAAACTGCAATACGCTACCTTTTATTTGACATGTCGGGGTGGTTCCACTCCAAAACATAACGCTCTCATTAACAGAACACACCCGCGAATCGTTTCCAATCAAAATATAGCCAAGCTTGCATTTGAAACGTGCTATCTTTTGAAAAGATGTTTCGTTTTTTTCTACTTTGCCATTTGACGGTATATCAACTGGTCCACAATCTGAAATTGAAAGTATCATTCGCAAAAATCTTATAACACTGTAACATTTCTACACAGTCGGTAGTCATTTTAACCTTTTTTGCATTTAAGCAATATGCGGCGGCGCCATACGTCGTGTTGGATGGCTTTTTAGATGTATTTGTCCCTTAGGCATTGTTCCAAAAGGTCAACAATCTGAAGGCGATACCTAATATTAATGTGAAAGGAAACTGATTTCTATCTCTATTATCTACCTCGGGCCACCGTTCTTTGCAGCCATCGTCGTCGTCGTTGTCATTAAAAAGTAATCGGAATCGATGACGTTCATTTGCTGCTTTTAAAGGTTGTTCCCGTTGTCTTTGGCGATATTGTTGGTTTGCAAGTTCCAACTCTATCATCCCGACCCATCTTGGCCAGGCGACGTTAGACGGCCAAAATTGTCGTTCTTAACTGTTCCTCCATCCTCGGGACGAGTGTTAATTTTGGCTGAACACGTAAAGCAAGAAATGGTCATAAATGTCTTGTTGTACTAGAGTCTATGCTACTAGTGTTATATGATGATGTATGTTCGTGTCCAGCTGCTATACAACTGGTGCGATTAGTTTCGCTGTCGTTCGGCGGCGCCTGTCGTCAAATTTAGTGCTCAAATTTGCGGCCTCAGATTAGGATGCTAGCTCGTATGAAACTGAGGCTCGTTGCTTCGGTTGTTTCTGCAACAAATCATGTATTCGATGCATTGGCTCTGGGGTATTTTGGATATTGTTGGTATGGTTCGTTCAATACTTGGGGCTAAATATTTCTTCTGAAGAAATCATTTTTGCACTGGATGTAATGTTGGCTTTAATGACGTCATATGACAATACAGTTGTTTTCTTTATGGTTAGAGTTTCTGTCTATGAAGGTGATGCCAAGGCTTAAGTGTATGTTTTGTCTCTAGGCACTTCCGATGGGGCGTAATGAGGCGCGCTTGATTCAACAAGGCGCAATTTCAAATTGTTACCGCAAATTCAAGCTAAGTGACTTAGTTTGTTTACTTCTTTGTAGAAATCCTTTAAAAGGAAGGGACACCAGCACGTTATTAAACGTAAAGTATGTGTCATATAAGAGATGTCAGCATCTTAAAAACTTTCATTTTTATAGGTTTTTTTTGAAATTTCAACAACGTGTGTTTTTTTCAGCAGGGAAATTTATTACGGGTTACTGACGTTGTCGTCTTCTTTGAAGTCGACTCTCAGTGCTTCTTGTTGGAAAGGGGTTGAGCAGTGGCAACCCCATTGATTTAATTTGACCTTTCTTCATTTTGGAACAGCTTCAGCACGTAGTCATCCCCTTAAAACTTTTAATTATTTTGAGCCCGCCTCCGAGTTACGTCGATTGAGAATCCTTGGCACAGGACATCCTGAAGAACCCCTTACTCATCACATGCTCTCATGGTGCGACCCTTGCACAGTCGTTTCTATATCTTAAAATCTACGAGCTTCGGTAGGATTTAGTAGTAATTTGTCAATATTTTGGGAATAAATATTCTGTTTCATCATCATAGTCGTGTTTATCATCGTCAATTTATACGCACCTTTTTGTAGATCTTATTCCTTTCCTATTTTGATCAGATCGTGATCAGGATCGGTAACACTACCAAATTAAATCATTTCATTTTAAGCAATTGCCTCCCTTCAACTGAGAGAAAATAACGGTCAGACAAGGCTCTTGATGAGTTCAATGATCTACTTCAGCGTGACGCCAACAATGATATAAGTACTTCAGTAAAGGAATCGGTATTTTATCAAAACTTTACACAATGAAGTGTTTATTACCGATACTACAATTGAAATAAAAGGGAAATGCGAAATAGCCCAAGCATAATATTTCACCTTGTTAAGAGAACGATATGTCACTCAAATTTAGTTTACCTTTAGGTTTACACGATGGCTCTGACCATAATCCATTACCTAGACAGGCCACTTCATATATACTGACGTCAAATCCAGAGTCACATGTGACGTTGGCTGTGGCACCATATGTCGTGTTGAGTGGATCATTCAGATCAATTTGTCCATTCGGTATTGTTTCAACAGGTCCACAATCTGCAAACGATAGTTCAGAAAAATGGGAAAAAGATTATTTCCTCATTCTCATTTTCTCAGACTTCCTTTCACATACACGTAAATGCACAATAGATTTAAATGCCAAAAAACAGTAAAGATTTAAATGCAAAGAGGAATGTTATATTCCCAAAGTATTAGACAGGATGATTTATTGTGTTAAACAAAGGTAATTAATATAACTTTCGCAATTATGTTAATGTAAATTATTTAAGGAATGAATTGCGGGGTTGATGTCATTATCGGGGTATGAACGCAATTGGGTTGGTCAATGTGTGTGGAGTCCGAAGGACTCCACGCGTACTTTGACCAACCCAATTGCGTTCATATCCCCGATAATGACATCAACCCCGCAATTCATTCCTTATATTTACACCAATAGTTCATTATTTCATTCAAGAATTGTTAAAAAAATACTTTATTTCATTTAAGAAAACCTTTCCGTAATCCGTTCTTACCCATTCTGTAAATAGAACGACCCGACTATAACCGGAAACATTTTTTTCAAATGACGTCACTATAACGCGGGAAAAGATCAACCACTTGAAATCACTTAAAAACGTAAAATTGAAACACTTCTGGTACCAATATATTTAAAATATAATAAACTAACACTTTTAAAAATGTTGATCTATATTTTACGGGACCTGCAGACACAATACAACCAACAACATGTTCAATAGCTTGCATGTATATTGTTATGCAATGAATTACGATCCGAACATATCGAAAGATGTTGCGTTCATCAATCGATGAACACAATTACCGAAAGGCAGTTCATTTAAGGAATGGAAGTTGAGGTGTAAATATTTCTGTATTAAGAAGCACACATTTAAAGGCATCAGCTAATGACTCAACGACAGATAAACAATGTCAATCTACTCTCAACACCGATGAAAACTACCTCTAGGCGAGCACGATGCATTCGACCATGATCCATTACTTAAACAGGTAACTTGATCTATACTAGCGTCAAATCCTGATTCACATGTGACGTTAGCAGTGGCACCATACGTCGTGTTGGGTGGCTCATTCAGATCAATTTGGCCGTTCAGTATTAATTCGACAAGTCCACAATCTTGTAACGATAGTTTGGGATAATGTCAAAGGGAACTTTTTAAAAAATAATGTTTTTTTTCATACTTTCTACCAAAATCGAATAACATGAGTGTAGTTGCAAAATTAAATTATACTACAGCAGCTACGACCAATTATTACGTAAGAAAATTCTACAGCGAGCAATACACAAAATTGCACTTATTATAAGCCATATAATGGAAACTACATGGACAAACCAAATAGCTCAAGCATGAACTATGACCTTGATAAGAGCTGCACATTTCAAGGCCTCGAAACACTATTCGAAAAGAGAATACACAATGTTAAATGACAGTTAGCAGACATTTAGTCTACCTTTAGGTGTGCACGATGCCTCTGACTATGATCCATTACTTAAACAGATCACAAAATCTAACTGGCGTCAAATCCAGAGTCACATGTGACAATAGCGATTGATGGAGAATAAAGATAAATTATTCCGTTCGGAAGGGTTTTAACAGGTTCACATTCTGCAGACGATAGTGTAGAGAAAAAGGAAAGATAAGTTGTTTGATGACCGCACTTCCTATTTTAATATTTCTCTCAGAAATCGAGGAGCACGAAGTGAGTGCAGCGGGTCGGCATCTCATATGTGCATTTCATAATTGTATTAAATCATAAATAATCAAAATAACAATGACAATTCCGTTAGTCTAAACAAAATAATGAGGACTTGGTCCTAAGGTTTCGATAAATTCTAACAGAAATTGACGAGGGTCATGCGCATTTGACATCACACGACATCAAAGGCAGATTACAAATACATCAAAATGTATTAAAAGATATTATCGCCTTGGAATGGTCAGCCTAAAATGAGATTTGATGTTAACAAATTTTGGTGTACTTAACTTATTCATGTTATAAACTAACTTCAAGTGCTTATTGACCAGAAACAAACATCACTTACGAATCCAGCCCCCCAAAACGGTGCCAAATCAATAGATGTACGAAACATTCATCCTAAGACAGGTAACCGACACTGTTATTTAAAGTAAACTGATTAAATGGTTCTAAGCACCAATTAATCGCAATTTTGAAATTTGATCTATTGTTTTTCAAAATCTACAAAGCAGGGTAAAATTACCTATCGCAGTTATTGTGGTGTACGATGATGAAGATGCCGATGACGTTGATGTGTCAGATGTTTCTACCATTGCTATTGTTGTTGCTTCTGAGACGATTGTGTTTGGCATTTCCGAGGTTTCAAACGTCGATGTCGATGTTATTTCTGAACTGTACGTCGGTTGTGATGACGTTGTTGTAATTTTGAATGTTGTTTTCGAAGTTGATATTATTTCAGTTGTATACGATGTTGTCGGGGGTGTTGGTGTCGTTATGGTAGTTGTAATAGATGGTGTCGTGGTTGTTTCTGTTGTCGATAGCGTGGTTGTCTTCGGTGTAGTTGCATCAGTGAGTGTTGTACTTTCTGCGAAAGTTGTGGTTGGTAAAAGTGTTGGTGTCGTAGTTGTTTCGGTTGTCGATGTCGTGGATGTCTGCAATGGTGTCGTGGTTGTTTGTGATGTTGTTGTGATTAGTTCTGGTGTCGATTGCGTGCTTATTTTCGGTGTAGTTGCATCAGTAAGTGTTGTGCTATCTGCGAAATATGTGGTTGGTGTTAGTGTTGGTGTCGTTGTTGTTTCTGTTGTCGATGAAGTGGATGTTTGTGATGGTGTCGTAATTTTTTGTAAGTCTGTTGCAGTTGTTTCTGGTGTCGAGGGGGTGGTTGTTTTTGGTGGAATCGTATTTGTTTGTGATGTTGTTGTTGTTGTTTCTGGTGTCAATGGCGAAAGAGTCTGTGGTGTAGACGCTGCAGTTATCGCTGTACCGTTTGTAAAATATATTGTTGTTGTTATTGATGGGGTCTTGGTTGTAATTGATGGTATCGTGGTTGGTTGTACTGCCGATGCTGTTGTTTTTGTTGTTTCAGCAGGCATATTGGTGATTGTTGTTGGTGATGATTTCATTGTTGTTTGTTTTGTCGTCGACACTGTTGTTGTTGAACTCGAGGATAAATTTGCAGTTTTTGATTGCGTCATCGTTATTTGTGCAGTCCACGGTGCTGCTGATGGCCTTTCAGCTGTAACATTTGTGATCATTGTTGGTGAGGGTGTCATGTTTGTTTTTGTTGTCGACGGTGCTGGTGTTGTTTGTGCAGTTTTTAACGTTGACACTGAGGTTGAATATTCGGTAGATGCTTTTGCTGTGCTCACCGTGGATACGCTAGCCGTTGACGCTTGTGTGTTCGTTGTTAGCTCCGTTGAATGTGTTTTCGTTGATATCATTGATGATGTCGTTGTAAGAGTGTATTGTGTCGGTGTGTTTGGCAGTATTGACGTTGCCGTTGATTTAACTTGATCAGTTCTTGATTGTGTTTCATCTGGCAGCGTTTCGTGAGATTGATAGGATGACGGAACTGCACTTGTTGCGTAGGATGACGTTTCTGAAAATCTTGATGGTGTCGTTGCCGAATAAATCAACTTGATATCTGATTGACACAATATCAACAAACATATACTTCTAATCAGGGTCATCACGCCTGAAACAGATTTTAATTTCCAAGCTAAGAATCTAAATAGTCCAGATTTTTTTTTGGCTCAATGTATAACCTTATAAATGCTTAAGTTCTTCAATATATCAAATGGTGAAATAGGAATTTAACACACATTGACATTTGCGTTATCATTCCGAAGGCGTTTTTCATATAAAGTTGTTTGTTTAGGAATTTGAAGCGTTGATCGCAAAAAGCAAGATTTGTATGCTCTATAAAGATAATCAAGATTTTGTTTCTTATCTTTTAGCTGTCAATAGCTTTCCAAACCAAATATCAAAACTATGTTAAAGTCATACTGTAACACAAGTAGCCCTAAAAATGTACGGTAAGTTGCTGACTGGTTTCAGGGTCATTAAAATATATTCAACGCGGATGCATTCAGATATGCTATATTACGCGTTTTTTTGCAGTATAGTAATAGGAATTCTCTATACTTATACTCATGTGATATTCTCACGATAGTCCTCACTACATTCCGCGATATACGAAATATTCTCGGAACATCGAAAGTCCTTTATAACAGGATAAAGCATTTTTTTCTGTTGGTATAATGTGTGTAATGTTTGCATGTTTTGCAGTAAAACACCTTAAAATCAAGATTTAGTAAGACATTTAGCTTAATAAAGTAAGCCACTTAGCTGCTGTTCGCTTTAAACATAAAGCCATTGGAATCAAGAGTTCTAAGATGATTGTAAATGACCTGCTGGAGTTCAAGGAAGAATACGGAAATTACGAGCCTACAACTGGCTTTTCACAATTCATATCGCTTATTGGTTAATGATACATTGCGATACATCGGACAGTTACGTAGCAGAAGCATGATCACACGTATAGTGTAAATACAGAGTTGTGATAAAACTCATTTCTCGATGATGAGTCATAGTTTATCGTGATTGTAGGTACCATTCACGATATTTGTCGTAATTAATCACTACATTCAGCGTAAAAGGCGCACAAAATAGCATGCTGGCGTGCTATTGGATAATGTTGTATTATTCGACAACATTGTCCTGGTCTTGATACCTTTATTAGCATTATGTTCAAGAAGATTTTTTTTAAATTATCGTGTGCCAATTATTTTTACAAAACACGCAATGCACGACGCGAGATCGATCGTTCGTTATGTAGTTTTTAATTGTTAAGTTTTGTTTATTGCATCTAAGGTCCAGTATACTTAGTCATATTAACAGTATTTTGTATCGTATGATAATGCATGTAATGAATAGGTATAATATATAACTAAATGTATTAACACCATATATTGAAATTATAACTCTTACAGGGTTTTAATTCGCTGAAATTGTCTTGTTGTAAAAAAGTACAGGACGGTTATTAGTATTCGTATATAGTACACAGTATATCAATTAAAGGCTTATGTCGTGATTATAACCAGGTACACGTTGACAAAATAGTAATAGTCCTGCACGCAAATCACTTGACTACAGGGTTATTGCGCTTCGTACTTATATCAGGTAACTGAATACATCTCATCTTCGAACTCGGCACGAAATTAACCGTGAATGCCCACGTTATCACCGTATAATACATGCATTCATAGAGGTCAGGATCAGGTTAACATAGTAAGACGATAGCATTGGGATTATTCCACATTACTAATAAGTGGAGCAATAAGATTAATAATGATTGTCACGATTAGCACACAGTAGGCCAATATTTGTCTATCTCTCGAATTGTCAAGTGTCAGAAGCCTCCAAAATGCCAGCTTTCCTACTCCAAACCTTGGTGTTAGCAAACATTGATTCGGGGATAAGCATTTTAAGATTTGAATACAAGGTTGAAAGCATGGTATGTCATGCAATACAACGTCATACAATAATCTATATCGTAAACGGTGTCTTGAGTAGTCCGAAGCAGACACTGGTTCCGTGATATAAATAAAACTGCAAATAAAACTGTCGTAAAAATGAAACAGTAAACAATTAAGAAATGGAATTGAAGAACTAGAACCGAAACTTCCTCTCTATAGCTCACGTTGTCTAAATCTGATATACAGCGAAGACACGTATATATATATATATATATATATATATATATATATATGTTATTCCTATTTCATCCCATTTCTCTTCCAATCTTTCTCCCTTTGTCTCCTATTCTTCCGTTTACTTATTTTTTAAGTCAAACTCGTACTTATTCGAACCTTAAACATTTTACCATGATATGTTAACGTTTTACTTAAGTTATGATTCTATGACATTTACATATAGTAATGAATCTATTTAATTTCTGAAAATCAATGCGATGAAAGAAATAAAGGTTTACCAGTGTCAATGTATAGTCCACAAAATAAAACTGTTGCATTTACAGTGACTGTTAGCCATAAACTTCATTGACTCACCGTATATTTAAAAATGAGTCAGATCGATGAAATTGAAAACGCTTAAACTATAAAGATCATGGCTGAAACAAAATAGCTATACGGTTTGATAAAGGGAAAAGCAAACTCGATATTCTAAAACCTTGAATAATCATGAGGTAAAACTTCCGTGTAATGTGAAAGTGTGACCTTTACAATGTCATTGTATTAATGTATTAATGAGAGTGATTAATGAATGCCGTTATTTCACTCCAAGGAATGCAGCATACAATTTTAAATTGTGTGTTTTTTTGGCAGACTGTGAGTGATGCTCATAGTTTCAAACAATAACTGCATCGTATCTTTGAAAAGTTCTTGCATTTAGATACTCGTCTGCAGATAGAGTTGGGATCCCTAATCATTGAAGTACTTGAGGTACACCTAGTTAGTTTATTATTATTATTATTATTATTATTATTATTATTATTATTATTATTATTATTATTATTATTATTATTATTAAGTTTCCTTAAGTAACTGCATACTTTGTTAAGATTTCCCTTTTTTACTTTATTCTAGATTGTTGGGATAGGAGTTTGGTTGTGCACACAATCTGGTTTGAACCCCCAGTAGATTTACTACTGACCGTTTCTAGGCGGTCCACTAGAATTCTTGATAAACACACCTAGTTTTATAAAGAATATTTGCACTGTGGTCTTTGTGGAGTTTTGTGCTGTTGTTTCATGTTTCTTGTTTGTGTGTTTTTGTTTTGTTTTGGTGTTTTATGTCTTTGGCGTTTATCCTGTGCCATAAAAAGGGAATATTATTTAAACTTTTGGCTACGGAGCTTGTTTCTGTAGTTTTTCACATAAATATAAATGTTAAGGGGATTCAATGTAAAGTCATACCATTAAATAAATATTTTTCGGTTTTTTTCAGAGTCCTGTATCGGTTTTATTTTAGTATCAGCAGCTAAATATCCGTATTGTAGTTGTTATATACGCTTAATGTATAGAAATACTTTTCGGGTTTTTGTAAGATTCAGTAAATTAATATGAACCTATTAGATAGTCCGTCTATCCAATGCAGACGCTAATAGATTTGATTGTGATCATGCATATATATAGTTTTAAAGAAAGAAACAATTTGTTATATTTAGACATTCCCTCTGTTCTTTTGTTGAGCAAACAGTAAAATGTATTCATTCTCAGTCAACACTACCCTTAAACACATGTTAACCACCCGATATTAAATATTTATTGCAAGGTTAATACAATCTGAATTAAATGGTAATTACCAACGAAGGAGTGCAACGCACGCTATTGTCCTTTTACGATTTAATGATAAGATTCAACATATAAAAATGTGAAATGACACCTATTCACAATAGTACAACCTCCTGTATACGCATAATTTATATCGACGGAGCAGGTTAGAGGTAAACCTTAGCTTGAAGAACCCGTATTCTTCATAGAAACTATTGTTTTTGACATTTAGTCATCCTTTTGGGTATATTAAAACAATTATGTTAATTTTGGTTAGTCATATCTAGGAGTAGAAGTGCATCTTTAGGCAAATATATCATATTACACACATATACAACTCTTTCAAAAGACTATACCTCAAAATTAAATATAAATTAAGTTTTGAAATGTTTTAGCTTTTTACCTTCCCCACCCACATTGTGTTGTAGGTATCCTTAAACAGATCTGCAAACTCTCTTATCAAAAATAAAAAACAGTGCCAGTCTCTCTCAACAATCACTCAATTGCCGTTCCCGTTTCCAAGTACGTGTTGCAAGGAAATGATTTAAAAACATTCAGTTCACGAGAGAGGTTGACAAAACGTTTTTATTTTGTTTTAACTAGTATGTACATAGAGTATACAAAGCCCTTGACATCTGCAATATTCAGTATTAAAACATACGTATCATGAACAAGAACGTAACTTATTTATATCACAATGCTTTATGACGGAGACAATTTATTGTTTCATCAGATTGTGAAATTGCATTGCCTGTCCAAAAGTCGAATGATAAATATGTGTTTTCTCTTTGAATGTTCATACCAGAGTGATTTCTTAACGAACCTAAGGGCAATTGCGGACATGGTGGGTCTGGCTCCACTAATTAAATGTCCAATGTATTCTATAGTCAGTTGACCTATTTTTACGAAAGATAACACTACTTTCTAGCCATTCACAACCACCAACACCATATTTAGAGAGACTTGTATAAAATCTTGATAGAATATATACCAATTTAAGAACTGAGAGTACCTGTATTAAAGGGACTGTACACCAGATTGGCACCAAAAAAAGTTTTTTTCTGTAACGAATCTCAGGACAATTATCAAATAATTTGATATAATAATTGTAAAAAAGGTACCAAAACGTTAAATAAAATTGTGTCGGAGACCGGGTTCGAACCCGTATCGCCAAAATTACAGACCAGCGTCGTATCCACTGAGCTACAAAGGCTTACTCTAATTGGTGAAATAATTAACCTTTAAACCTAACTCGGTAATATCACGTGATAACACCGACTATCCAATCACGTATAAGGAATGAATTCTTCCTGGTAGACATCTCCAGAAATCTTTTTTAATGGAAAAATACGAAATAACTGCTAAACTTAAATAAATTGTAAACTATGTGGTACTTCAGTTAATAAGTTTCAATGCATTGAACAAATCGATGCCAAGTTTATGTTAGTTTTCAACAATTTTCTCTTTTTTTGCTATTTTATCATACGGAGTACAGCTCCTTTAATAAGACAGTTTCTAATTTATGAATGAAGGGAGACAGTAAATAGATAAGTTACTTTAGCCTAATCAGTGAACGTTCAAACATATGCCTCATTGCCAACAGAATGGACAACAGTATTCATAATATATCAACAAAATGGCGTTCTGTGAGAAACTTTATTCAGTATAACTATTTATCTATAATACATCAATTGTTTCTGTTGTAAAAAAATCAATCTTTTTCACATTTTTATCTACTGGCGCCCTCAGAACAGCAAGTATTTTAATATTGTTGGTATTTTTATTCTTCCGACTGGGTAAAGCAAAAAAGCCTTTTTACATTAACATTAATCTTACACCTAATTAAAGTTTCAATACCTCCTTAGGTCAATTGAACTGAATTTATAACTTCAATATGTAAAATTCAATCAAATGGATTGCATTATAACGTTTCAGCATACATACGTATTGGTATATTTTGATACAATTTTTCACATTTCATTCATCGTGTGGTTTAAAAAGAATTTTGTTTACACCATTACACATGCACAAACATAAGTATATTGCATGATAAGTGACCATACTGCGTAAGTAATCCATTCATTACTGTTAACCCTTCAGAATAGCAACACTCTATATCCTTTCGACAACACATCCAAATTACAGTGCAATGTTATAGGTGGCAATATCGGTCAGGGATCGTGATTTTCCACATATAAATAGGTTCTATTCAATAATAGACTGGTGTTTATGTGTATATACATATTTGCTCAACTCTGAAAGTATTCTTATTTACTACCTTCGATGGTGATCGCCTTAACATGTAGAGAGAGAACGCATGTGCCTACTACTTAAATATGCGTGAGTCTGCGTTGAGTTTAAAGTATTCAATATATTAGATCCACAAACCAATATCCATATCAACTATTACAATGGTCCGTACTTGGCCTACATGCCAACAGGGGTGCGCTTGACCTTTGGAAGGAGTATTTATAAGCTTCGTACACAGTGTGGTTATCAATTTTCTGGTCCTTGGTGACCACCAAATATGTGAATATAATTCGTGAAAATAGAATTACCGATAGAAGCGGTTCTGCAGACAGGTGGCGTCAGCTCTGCCGGAATGACGTTTGATTCCCGTTGCTAATGATCTGCAGTCAATTGTTGCTAAAAATTTGCAGTCAGTTGTATAACACTGGTTATGTTTTTGGTTTTGTTATAGTAAGCCAACTGTTCATTGGTCAATTTTTATCTAATTATTACTTGTGACCAATCAAACTGCTTTATATGCAAACTAGCCAAAATATTACCTATGGATAACTAATCCACCTGACTTCCGATGTCTAAGCCACGTGTCATCCTGGTATAAATCCGATGTTAGAACAGCGACCAGTTCTAACGATTAACCAATATCTATGTCGGATGTCATGCCAACGTTAGAATAGGACATTTTGGGGAATGTTGTATATATTCGGGTTAAGAATTTGAGTACAACATGTTTGCATGCCATGCATAATGAACTTTTCGAATTTGATGAAGGATTTACTTTCGCAGGAAATGCATAAACTGTATAATACAAATGCTGTATTAAAATATTAAATAGTGAAATATGACCATATGAAGGAACCATGTTATTGTGTAAAACTGAAAAAGAATATATAAACAATACCTATAAATGTACAAATATTTGCGTGTGTGAGTGTGCATTTGTGTACTTCTTCAGAAACGCGGTCGAACGCTTATCATAACGGAACGCAAATGGTACACATATAAAGCAAACAAATGAAAGCCTCTTGTAAAATTATATGATAACAGTTACACAAGATATGTACGTTTGTGTTAGGTACGTGAGTTCGTATTGTGCCCGAGCATTAGTTAGTCGGTAATTCTTATTTCCATGGCCTTACTATTGCCTTTTGTTTTTGTATTCATTTAAATTTTCTATTGTTATGATTTTTTACGAATGCAACATCGTTTAGTTGTTTTATTCATAACAAACATTCATATAATAATTTGAATACTAAAATCAATGAAATATAATATTATGCATACTATAACTACGCTTTGGAACTAATGCACGAGTGTCAGTGCTGAGAATAAGTACTCAGTCCCCGAGAATGGTATTCAATACTGGTCTTAATTGGATCTAAAAACGATGTAGGTAATTGCAACGCTCGATATAATTAACGGACCTTTACAGTGAATGCAGTCAATGATGTATGACCAAAAGTTGCATCTTGAATACCACCCCCATTAGCTAACATTATCTGAAAAATAACTAATTTTGTAAATACAGCCGGGCAATTGTATGGGCTTTGGTTAGAAATCCGTTGGATATCGTCGGAAAAATAATTTCATTATCGGTTGCATACTGGTCTAAATGCGTTGCATTTCGTTTAAATTTGGACAATAACTTCGAATTGGCGTCGAAAAAGACCTTTAAAGAAATAAAAGTCGTCACTTCACTTAGGTGATACAGAAAAAACTGATATTGAAGTATCGGAGTATTAGTAAGTATCACAGCATATATGTGTTATAATTGTTTCTATAAAACTATATTAATAGTATATAAAGATTGAATCAGACTTACTTTTGGACTAAAACAAGAGTGACTATTTAAATCACATGTACTGGTTTATCTTGAAATTTTTGGCTACTGAGCTTATTTCTGTAGTTTGTCATATACACTTTGAGCATTTTCATTAAACAATATATTTGAACATCTGCTTTTATATCAATATTAAGCTGAACATGAGTTTTAATTACTTGTCTAAAGAGGACGCATAACACGTGAATTAAGACTTCTTTTAGAGCATCACAACTCAGTGGATCGTCTTCTGTAGTCATAGTTATTGTCCTCGCCTCGGTCAAATTCGATATTGCCAAAATCTCTGTGTTTGATACTTTGACGACTATCATGAGTGTGTGGAGAGTATTCAGCAGGAGGGTTGAACGCAACAGTCGGGCGGTGAATATGACCGAAACCTCCACCCCCAATTGGCGAGTTAAATTGTCGACCTTCGTCAGTCTCAGATGCTCTATTGAGAACCTATGGAAACATAAAATGATCTGCGTATAATTGTATGTCTTAAATGAAAGTTGATCATGCTAAAATACGCGTTCATATTTGCCTTTATAGATTGAATCTTAACTCAATACATTAAAAAAGATAAAACTCTACTAAAGTGCGTGTTCGAAGTATCGGTATGTCATTGCTGTAAAATGGTCAATGAACACTCTCAATCAAACCAAGTCTGCTGTATCAAACACTGGATGTAGTTTGTGAATCTGAAGGATTTCTATTCCGGATTGTATCTGTCTGCCTTTGTTAGGTATTTTATGTTTTAACTCATACAAGAAGCATCACATTTGCACCAGATCCTTCCTACGCATGGTTAAAGTAGCAAAACAAACAAACCAGATTTCTCCAGTTGATTTGTGCGTCATTGTCTCGAGACTCAAAACGTGATGCTGAAAAAGTAATACAAGTAAAAGTTTAAATAACATTTGGAGAGAAACATTCGGTATAGCGTGATGGTTAATCTAAATTTTCTTATGAGGGGCTTAGATGTGTAGGTCGATTTCTATGTGGACTCGGAGCTTGCCACCTGGTCATTTTTTTTTCAGCTAAATTGATTGAGGTGCATTTTTTGGCGTATTTTTCTTTCAAGTGAATATGTTATGCACCAGTCAATTATAACCACGCCCCCGCAGGTCCGAGGGGATACCGGGGATAGCCGGGGAAATGGGCCGTGTTTTTACCGTTCCGGTGGCTCCGCAGTGCCGGGTAAATGCGGTGGTTTTGTCTTCACGTTAATTATAGCGGGGAATGGGCCTTACCTAGAGTCCATTGAGTGAGGGGACATTTGGCGGGGATTTTACCATCAGTGTGTCCCCGCAGGACGGGGATTTTACTCGGGCTTGGACCGAAAGTCAAAGTTCCCGCTATTCCCCGGACCTGGGGTGGGGGCGTGGTTACAATTGACTGGTGCATTAACAAGTAAACCAACTTCCTAACATTTTATTCGGAAAGAATGGATAGACCGCTGACTACATTGCATTTACCAATTTACGCCACTGTTCATGGAATACAAGTAAATGCAACCTTACTTAAACAATGACTATTTGCTTGGAGAAGACAAATCGCTATGCTTACATTTAAGATCTTTTGACTTAGACATCTCCTTACTCGAACTTCTCTGCAAATATAAAATATTTTTGAAAAATACAACTTTTGATTAAGATTAAGTCGGGTTTTTTTTTATTCTCAACACAAGTTTCAAATTCGTAACGAACATTCCCTTGTGTGCGATTTATCAAAGGCTTTTTCCAAAGAAAATACAAGTGAGCCACAATGGCAAATCATCTTTTCCTAGGACATACTTTCAATTTCATTCTTATTCTTACAAAGGACCCTATAATTATTTTATTAACTGTATTTGTAAATAAATTTTAAAATCACATGCAAACACATTGATTTCATTCCTTACGGGTTTTAGAAAAAAACGAAGCCGACTTCGAAAACGACGTTATGTCTTTGTTAATACTTAGATCATATTTACAAACAAAAATCAAGTAAGCTTACGTATGTTGTTTTGAACGTAGACCTCATTGCGGACATACGTCTTTGTCTCATTTGACATCCATTTTGTATCTGTAATTAATTATCATATAACATATTTGTTGAAATTATTTTATCCATTGTTTGAAATTGTTTTTGAGTATAGTGTGAATGCCTCCTTAGGCTTAATTTTTGCAGACGATGTCAATAATAACAATTATCATTTGGACCTCTAGGCGAGTCTAATGTCAACCAAAACAGCGTTTGATGCATAACCCAAAACAGGGATTACCTTTTTATTCAAAGCACAGTGGAATAAGAAAATAAAAAATCCCTGAAATAAAGAAAAGCATATTTTAATTCATACACTAAAATTATTAATACGCATGATATAAAATTCTCATTTCGTTATTATTAAATAAAAAGGTAAGAAATATCAGTTTAAAAATATGCTTTAGTTATCACAAAAATGAACATATACTTCAACGCTAATTTCACACCTGAAGACCATTACAAATGGCAAAAAGATATTGCATGAAGTACAAATCTTCGTTGATATAGAATATGCCCAGAATCCATGACACACCCATCAGAGGGACTAGTACACAGAGCGAACGAAGGCTGGTCCTGTAAAAGATTGTTGCATTCAATTGAGTAGCTTGTCTAAGACTTTGAGCTCATTAATAAAATATGAAATAGTAACACTCAAACATATTATTCGAGGGTCTTGTGTTCACAATCTGATTGTGTTACAACTTTCCTACCTACACTTTTTTCATCATCAGTATGTTTCTCTTAAAAACAAAATTAGGAATTTGTCAGATGTAGGTTGTCTTGAATTTACATTTGATTTTTATGGAATCATATCATTATTTGTTTCATGTTATTAAAAATCTGGCAAAATGTTCAATTATTTTTACTAGATGAGAGAACTTTACGTACTGGATTTTTTCTGTCGTTTTCTTAGATTCCATTGATTTCATTCTCAGCATTTTGCGGAAAACAAGGACCAAACATATGATGTTTAACTGAAATATAACAATTAAGTTAAAGACTACATGCTATATATTTGAATACTTCATATAGTTTAAACAAAGCACACGTGAAGCAAAATCAAAAGTCCCATTTAACACTTACCGATATAATGAGCAAGGCAGGCGCCACGAACGCCCATATTACACCACGTGATATAGATAACCAGCAGCTGAAAGAGAGTTTTGACATAATTAAAAGTGTTGTTCTGTTGGACCTAACATCTATATCGGGGTTTTGCCAAATTAAATGCGAATCATGAATATACGGTTTAATCTCAAACTTTTACCTAGCAATTGAGTCTGAAAATTCTTTTTAGATCACTGTGTTAAATGCCACTGTTTTATTGTTACATGCATTTGTATTTTAAATTCAGAACGGCATTGTTTAATAATTTAGTTTTATTGTTTAAGGTGACCTAGGCTCATTAAGTTAAACTATGATTTCCCGTTTGGAACTATTGAAATGTATTGATCAGGATTTGTATATTCAAGAATTTCCCATTCATATATAAAATAAAATAAGAATCTGTGTGCTATGTTTATGAACAACTATAAGGGCAAACTTCTCTCTCATTTGTCTTTGGTAAAATCAAATATTCTATAGCTTCACAAATGCTAAAATATTCCTGAAATCTTTGTTTTACTTAAATTTTAAAAGTTAAGATTACATTTAAACCTCTTGTTTGAATTGTTGTTAGATTTAAATAGCTATCGTATAGTGTGTTAAATGTTTCATGGGGAATGAATTATGTCGACATTAAAAAAAACAAGATCAGTGAAGGTATTTAATGAACTTTTGGACTGGATTTACTTTCTCTGTTGCTATTTTGGTGGTCGTATCTATATTATAATATGTACTGTTTTGAATTACTTAAAATAACTAAAATGTTCTATATAGTCAATGCGTTTATGGAGGAGAAGCTGTTATAAAACGTTTGCGCTGAGGTAGGCATGCTAGTAAGGGGTATTGATTAAATGTCTTTTATTTCAAATAAACATCCGTGCACCTCAAAGTTAACTATTCTGTTATAATCAAATATAAACATAAAACATCAATGTTAAATCATTCATCAGACCAAATCTGTCCATCCGTTATCTACAACACGAAGCCTAGGTGTCCCAAAAACAACATTAAGGTGAACAATTTATAAAACGACTAATAGTCACCGTCAGTTAATTTTCGAATAAGGAATCGCCTTAATTAAACTCTTTATCAAATTCAAGATGATCATTAAAACTGAAATAAAAATAGTTTGACCAAATAAACTAAGAATGATTTATGGAAATGTCAAAACAAGGTCAAGCATATAATACTATGTCGGTAAGGGCAATTGACGTCATGTGACTTCTATGCTTTATCTACTCACAAGTAAGTATTCCCATATCCTTGTGTCTGAGTTGCTCCGAGTGATATTCCGACAATGACAGCTGGCAAAACTATTGGAATTGTATACATTATAAGTTTTGTATCTTTACACGAGGAATAAAGAAACTTTGCATCTCTATAACATTGGTTTAATTCTGTAAATTATCACATATTTAGTGACGGTACCTTCATATTACATTTATAGTTTATTGATTGAGTTAAACAACTGTAGCTAGATAATTTCAGGCGGATTACCAATCTTGAACAGTTTCGTGTCCTAATAAAAGGCTTACATTATGATACAACATTGCTTATGGATACATACCCCATGATGCAATAACTAATGATCTCGCCCGTGATCTTGTAGCAAATACATAAAGAACTGTGTATGCAATGTCTATTCCCTCCGCCAGCATCAAACAAAACACGACCAAGTATATATAATGCAATAAGGCTGCAACAACTGTACAAAACTCCTGTATCACCAAAAATGATTCTTAGAGTAAAATTGGACGAAATGAAGATGACAATTAAACCCTTTTTTATAATACAAGTATGACAGAAAGAAAAAATAGCACATACGTGTGCTTAAAATAGAAACTAAGTTACGACTGCATATATTAAAATTACCTTGCTTTCGGTTCTGTCGACTCCGGCCAGGAAAACGATGTAGGAAAACAATAAGGCAATACAGAGGTTCAGGAGAATAACAGCACGGTCGTTCTTGAGGTACCTATATGGAAACAAAGAACAACAGTGCAATACAGAGGTCTAGGAGAATTACAGCACGGTTGTTCTTGAGGTACCTATATTGAAACAAAGTACATCAGTGCAATACTGAGGTCTAGGAGAATTACAGCACGGTCGTTCTTGAGGTACCTATATGGAAATAAAGAACAACAGTGCAATACATAAGGTAGGAGAATTTCAGCTGTGTCGCTCCTCAGATACCTATACGAAAACAAAGAACAACAGGGCAGTACAGAGGCTCAGGAGAAATACAGCTTGGTTGTTCTTGAGATATCTGCAAGGAAATAAAGAGCAACAAGGCAACACAGAGGTTAAGGAGGATTCCAGCTCCGTCGTTCTGAAGAGCCTATATGGAAACAAAGAACAAAATGATAGCACAGCTGTTCAGGAGAGTTACAGCAGGGTCGTTCTTATCGTTTCTATACAACTTTGAAGAAAAAACAAAGGTTCAGGCAAAAAACAGCATAGTCGTTCATCAGGTTAGTACAGAGAGACAAAGAACAGCAGTCCAAAACAGGTATTATGGAGCAACACAGCAGGGTCGTAACTCTAAATGTATCTTTAGAGAGACATGGAACAACAGTAATACAGAGGTTGATGAAGAACAAGACGATCGTTCCTCGATTATCATCCGCAGATAGACAAATCCAGATAACCGGCGACCTTTTGTATGCTTAAATTCAAATAAGTTGTAATCTTAAAAAGTGTAGAACTCTTACCTCCATAAGCAGATGTACAAAAACGATGTTAACAGAAGACAGAACATGGATACAGCAATTCCAACGATGGAAACTATGCGCAAAGGAATTGAATCCGCATCAGCCTGAAAAATACATATAATTAGTTTACGAGATTCGTATTGTTTTACTCAAATAACGAAAGTGTTTTAGTTATTTTATTTCTCAGATTCTACCTACGACCCATCAGTTCTAGAGGATATTCATTTTGTGGCAAAGTTTTCATGAATCACTTAAACGTGTTCAATGATCCCGAATGACCAAAACAATCTAAAATGTGGTAAAGTAAGTGGCTACCATTCGATTTGCACACATAAGTGTCACTGGCACTAATCATTGAGAATATAATACCTGCTCAAATGGACTCATCAGCACAGCAAAGTTAGTTAGATGGGTGCATTTACAGACAGTCTGGTTTTGTGAAGAAAACTCCACGGAACATCCATCTGTTGACCATCCTCCAGCTAGGTCGTCTCTACAATAGGTAACATTTAATTACCTAGCAACTGGCCTATACAATAACCTTAATATAGTTCATGATTACACCCAGTCTTAGTATCAGATGAATGTAGAACATGGACAATAGATCTCGTGTTGATTAATCTATCTTTTTAACGCCCCAAACAACATTGAATGTTAGGTTCAACGTTAAGTATCTGGGAACACTTCTGCTAGTCCTTACATCAGTCTATTTTAAATTGAACTCATTTGTACAAGATGATCATTAACCCGGGAACATTGACATAAAGTAAAGTCAGATTAGTTCTACTCACTCGCCAAATGTCCAGTAGTTACATGATGGCTCTGACAAATTCGTCTGGAAAAGGCATAACTTAATGTTTTAGTAATATAATGAAAACTTCAAGTATGCCCCGTGTTGTCCCCTTACGACCACTTTTTATGTATAAAATCGATATTTCTTTTCTACTGAATGATGATGTAGCAATATTAATCATGTGTTCCTATGAAAATCCAATTTATGTTTTTGTTTACAAATGCCCTTAAACAATGATATCAACACATACCAAGAAGTGTCCGAATGTTATTCTAATTGGAGGATCGAGGTACTTTATATCTGGATCAAGCGACAATGACAACACAGGACCATTTATTTCGTTTTGGTTCCCGTTTCTGAAGAAGAAAATCAGCCATATCACAGTGAAACCAAATAGGTTTTAAACGGAATTAAAATGAAAATACACAACAGTCAAGACTAACAGAAAGTAAACACATTTATATTTTCTAATAAAGTCGTTTTTATCTTTTTAATGTGTCTTTCTTTAAGCAATACGAACCCTGTTGCATTTTCACTTGATTGTGTTGGCAGAATATCAGACATGTCCCGATACATTATAGCTGTGGTGATGTAAGTTTCGTTTCCTTAGAAGAACATGAAAGTTACCACAATTCAACCATTATTGTTTTCTTTCAAAAATAGTTTTCAGTCAACTGAATGATAGTTTGATAAAACGACACATGTGACATTAGATAAAATAGTATTTTACATTAGCATTTTATTTCAGGAATACCTTTATTCACTTCAACCGAGTATTCTAAATGTATTGGTCTATCATAAGAGACATTTTATTGTTTAGTTGTTGAGTTCAATCCTTTTCAAGGGATATTCGATGAATTGTCTGTTATATGTTTGCGCTGTGTAAACAGCCCGTACCTTGAAATGCACCATTGTTCAAAGACAATTTACTGCTGGAGTTATAAATCCAATCTTTTTTAGCATCGGCTGTACCGTCAACTGAAGATTTTGCAGGAAACTCAATATTTTCTTTATCAATCTTTTTCACTTCTAAGGCAACATTTGTCTTGATAATGGTGGCAGATGATTCATTACCATTTTGAATACTTCTTCTTATAGCAGACCCTACGGAATCGACAGCTTTCAACATCTTTTCTGCCCCCTTGTTGTTCTGATGAATCAGAGTTTTATGAGGATTTTTACATTAATTTAAATGTTGAACTTAACATCATTCGATCAATCTCTTTTTGTTCAAATGTTTAAATGATGTACCACAACTCTTTTGCGGGTGGACGATTGGAATACCCGGTCCCAACTCAATAATCTGGCTTTGTTAATAAGAAATTTAACCAGACATGGATTGGAATCCGGGACAACTTTAAGAAGAGAATGCTCGAGAGCGCTTGGTAGAAACCTGATGTTTATAGACAATTTTCAAGGAACTATTAATAACATATTTAAACTAGGATGGAAGACGCGCGTAATAAACCACAGGCGAGTGAAAAGGATATTCAATATCAACACTTTATACTTAATACCAGTGTGACATCCAAGTAACATATTAATCGCGACTAGTAGACTGGGCATCGTAATGATAATATTTTTTTATACAGTTAATGTACTGATACGTAACCTAAATTCAGGGAATTTACCGACAAAAACCGATTACGTACTGTTTCCTTCATTGCCTTCCAGCTTTCTTGGTTGGATGGATCAAACAAATTGCTGGCTGACTCCATGAAACTCTTCAATTTAAAATGAACAGTTATACATAATTATTATAATGAAGTAATACATACCCGTTTAGGCACATGTATTAGTGTTACTTATACATTATTTAAATTTAAACTATTGTGCAATTGATCATAAACTGTTTGTATTACCTCGGTGATATTCACAGAAACGAGATCATTAGTAGAGTTGCTAAGAAGAGCGGCAACATTCTCTAATGAACCAGAAAGCGCTGTTATCTCTCCATCTGTAAGACCTGTTGAACCATCTGTCCCATTTGTAGAAGTAACAGCGGTCAAAGTGTTTAGTGCCTCTGATATATCTTCCGTTGTAACATCAGCTTTCGTCGTGAGGTCATTGAGCTGTGTGCATTCATTTTAATCATATACATTTGTCGAATACATGCAATATACAAAATTCCTTATGTAAAGTCGGGTAAATCATTATTTATGTGAAGAACTACAGAAACACAACAAGAAACCTAAGCTCAATGAGCTATATTCCGACATTTATTATTATATTGATATCTAACTCTTTAAAAGGGGTTCGCATTGTTAATGTCATACTCCTTAAAAATCAAATGTTTTGTTTCAAAAGCTATTTATATTCTAACTTTTTATCATTACTCATCTTATTTTGTATAATGAAAAAAGAAACGCTTTTGGAAAACCTTGGTGACACGTTCTCATCTGAACAAGAATTCAGAAAGTTAAGAAGCAAATTTCTTACTTGATTATTGACATTCTCCACTGCTTCTCTGACACAGTTGTACTTTGGTAGCTCCCATGTACCGTCTGGGCGACATCTTCGAGACATGTTACCTATCACAGACATATATAAGCAACACGTCAGAGTTGTGAGGAAGAACCCCAACCCCTGTATGTTTTCACTGAACTTTTTTAGGCTGTGTAAAATCTGTTATTGTTAAAAGTATACTTTCAGTCGTGCTAAATATATGTGTGTTACCTCCGGTCTCCATATATACTTTATTGTGCATATTGCTATCCTGTTTTTTTTCGTATTGTTTTTGTTTTCCCGTTCATTTCCATTGACTATGATCAAATTAATTATGAAACCTTGTGGAATTTGTGATAAATTGTGCGGAAACTGTCGTTTCTGACATGTCGGAAATATGTTTTTTGTTATCGTCTATACCTTTAATCCCCATATCGAAATGGTAACATGTATATACATGTGGTAATAGGGTCCGGATAAATATCAACGTTATTAATTCAACGCACGTAAGTTATTTAATATCTTGTGATTTACAACGTCGTACAATACAGTTACAAGATCCACTAACGACATGATTGAAATTATACACGCGCACCAAGCGTTTGAGTTTATTTTCCATAACTCGTGATGTGGTAGCCTTATCTATTACATATATTGCACCCTTAACTCACCTTTGTAATCACCTTTGCAGTCATATGAACGTGTGCTGTTTGCGAGAATCTCTGTCCATAGGGTACCTCTTGTGTCTGTGTTGTTTTTACAAGTCAAACGAGGTTTCTCTGTAAAGATACTATGTTCAATGTTAATTGTATCTCGGTAGAAGACCAGTGCTCCCCCTCTGGTTATCATTGTAAGATATGTCAATACAATAAAGACACATTTATATTAACGTTTTCTCTTTACGTTCTCATGCCTACTTGGGGAGAAAGAAAGAGAACTCCTGTTTGACAGAAAAATGTGAAACGGAAGTAAAATGACAATAAAAGCATTGAAATATTAAATGTTTATATCATAAACAATATACCTATGGTTATATCATAAGCAATGTACAATGTGGTAATATACATGTAGTCATTTCATAGACAATACATTTGTGGTAATATCTTAACGCACATACATGTGACAATATCAAACACAATGTACCTCTGGTAATATCATTAACCACATACCTTTGGCAAGACAAGACGGTTGTGCCCCTCCCCAAACCCCTGATGCCTGACACTGTCGAACTCTATCTCCAACCAGTTCATATCCATTGTTGCACTTATAAGTCGCATTCTGGCGATATGTTGTGCTCTGATAATGTACTTCTCCATTATCTGGCCTACCTAATGCTGCACAGTCTATAAGCAAAATATAAAAGATACGAAGTTACCAAATTTCGAAAAAAAAGTGTCTAATAATTAAGTTTTGTGTGCATATAAGGCAAGATTAAAAACCACAACATTTCCGACTAAAAATGCAATACGCTACCTTTTATTCGACAAGTCGGGATAGCTCCACTCCAAAACATAATGCCGCTGGAATTTACAGAACACACCATCGAAACGTTTCCAATCAAAGTATAGCCAAGATTACATTTGAATCGTGTCACATTTTTGAAAGAAGTTTCGTTTGGGTTTTCTATTGTGCCATTGGCCGGAACATCGACTGATCCACAATCTACAATGGAAAATAAACTGAAAACACTTTCAATTTCATTTGCAGTTGGCAGCCATTTTAACAGTCTATTTAGGAAATCGGCACAATGCAAGTTTTGTTCCACATTTCCTGTTTGTGACGTTTTGTTCTTGTGTTGTATGTCTTTGGCGTTTACCCTGTGCCATTAAACGGGAAAAAGCGGGGTTTATGTTTAAACTTTTGACTTCTGTAGTTTTTCATATGAATATTGGAAGAACAAAAACACAAACAAATCAGGTGTCATCGAATGCTTGGTTTAATCTTTTGCAAGCATGACAGAGACCACCCTTTCAGTCTAATTAGCTGTTTTGAAGAGCTTTGAACATTTTATAATATATTTTTGTCGAGTTTTGGCTTTATATCGTTTAATTTTTTACACAGAAAGTGTTACAAGCTTTGTAATTGTTCCAGGTGATAAAATATTTGGCACCATTCAATCAACAATCACTTCTGGCTTTGTGGTAATAACCATTTTTAGAACGATATTTGCATTTATGTAACCAGGAAGTCACTATTTCTCAATGTTTTATTGAACAACTTTCATATTTGTAAATGTAACGCCAAGAAGCCAGAATACTGTGTTGCTTGGATAATCTTTTACGAAAAGGCATTTAGATTATCTTAGAGAAAAAACATACGCAATTTTAACAAGTCTCTGAAGAGAATCCTTAGTCAAGGTTACCGAAACAAGATATTGTGAAAAAATGTATGTATTGAAAAAAAGGTTGTTCTTCAAAACAAGATATAATTTATTTTCTGTTTGCCCTCACCGACGTTGGTATTATGGAAGGCTATGCAACAGAATCTTTCCTCAGTTAAAGGCTATTTTGATTTTCGCCGTAGTTTCTATTGTGTTATTCAGAAAAAGAGCAATTTTGGCTTAATAGATTTAAATCGTATCTTATTGGTGAATCAAATAATTCATTCTATATTGCCATTTAAAGTAGTCTGCTTAATTAAACACACTGTTAATGTTCTGGGAATCTACATACATACCTCTGGGTAAGCATGCTGCTTTTTCCCAGGTGGCATTTGAAAGACATCTGATCTGATCGACATCCGCATGAAACCCCAGATTACACGTAACATTTACTTCCGATCCAAATGTTGTGTCACCGTCGTTGATTATAAACATTCCATTAAATAAAGGTGGCAGATGCCCGCATTCTACAAATGTAATGTAAAGGCAATTTAGTTGCAGAGGCAATTTTACCCAAACCGGTCTTCACCTTTGTAATGAATGTAATTTCAATAATTGTGCCGAGGCTAACATGCCAGTATTTATTAATGTACAATGCTTGTATTTGAATGTGAATACGTAGTTTGACCGTATAAAGTTAAAAAGTAATCAACTTTTTTATGGCGTCAATACAGTTTTTCAGTTGAACAATATGCAGACAACTGTACATAACCGTTTTGCTTATACATTTGCTACCGAAAAATAACTTGATAAAGAAGGAATAACGAAATTTATAAAAATATTTACTCGAACGCTACATGAAATTGACATAACATTTAGTGGAAAAATGAATACTGCAGAGCAATTCAGTGCTTATATGTCACAACTATAGCATAGTGCAACAACAGTAGGCTTACCTTTAGGCAAGCAGAATGCCCCTGACCATGATCCATTACTTAAACACGTCACTTGATCTATACTGGCGTCAAAGCCAGAGTCACATGTGACGTAAGCGGCGGTACCATATGTCGTGTTGGTTGGATCATTCAAATCAATCTGTCCGTAAGGTATCGATTGAACAGGTCCACAATCTGCAGACAATAGTTCAGAACAATAGCGAAACTATTAATTTTAAGAACATTGTTCGAAATTATATTACTCCATAACTTTCAGTAACATGAAATGGAATAAACAATCCATTTTATTGTCAAACAGCAGAAACGATTACACCGTTTAAAACGCTTCTGTAAAAGCATTTTCACAAAATATCAAACAATGTGATATATTGTTTATAATTGATATTGTGCAATTGCCTTAACTTAAGACACATACGATTAAATGTATCAACTCGGGTCTTATCGAGAAGAACAAAGAGTAAAACGACACTTAACACCGATTAAGTTTACCTTTAGGTGTGCACGATGCATCTGACCATGATCCATTACTTAAACAGGTCACTTGATCTTTACTAGCGCCGAAGCCTGGGTCACATGTAACGTTAGCGGCGGCACCATATGTCGTGTTTACTGCATCATTCAGATCAATTTGTCCGTTCGGTATAGTTTCAACATGTCCACATTCTGCAAACGATAGTTCAAAAGAATCGGGAAAAGGTTTAATGTGAAAAAATGGTTTCTCTTTCTCATTTTCTGAAACTTCCAATAATATGATAGTAAATGCACACTGGATTGAAATGCCAAAATCAGTTAAGATTTTAATGCTGAAAGTCAATTCACCAAGGATATATTTACAAAATCTTAAACAGGGTGATTGTATATTAGTGAAATAAAGTTAATTAACTTCTGAAATTGCAAATCTGTGTAGCATTGTGCATATTTCAGTATTTTATCAGTTGGTGTGTTTGGTATGGTTCTATGTCGTATATTGTCTTGTATTTTATTGTGTATTTGTTGTCTCGTCGTGATTAATGTCATGCTACGTGGTTATTGTCCTCTCTGCGTTACTTTCCGTCAATGTCCGTCGGTGTCCGAGTGCGTCAGAGCGTAAATACTGGTTATGCGAGTTTATCTATATTTATGAGAGTGATTGATTGGTTCATAATGCATTTTTCCCCTTTTACCGATTCATTGCACACGCCCTTATTTACATAAACTCATAAATCATTTTATTCTGAATCGTCATCGGCGCAAGTCAAGACTGCATTTGTAACAATTGTTACACATTTATCTAATATTCGCTCTTATGTTTGAGCTGAAATATTTAAGTTCTTTCATATATAATTATTATTCAGACGTGCCTGGTAAGTTTATTAGGCATATTTCTTAGAATGTTTTATGTATTAAACCGCGAAGAATCCCTTGATATATTAAGCGATCGCTGTCCATAGTCATTGTATTTTGCGTTATTAGTAATAAGATTAGCATACGCTTTTATATGTTTTATTATATGTTTAAGGTTTCCTTCGACAACGTTATAAATAAATATTCGAACTCCGAATTTGAGTGGTTTCGACCTTGTCACACACCCACTACAAATGGCTCCCCAATCGCGGTTGGCGTTGTCCAGAGCCAGGCCGTCGTGTCCTCCAGACCAGACGTTGAGGGGATTTTGTCTGCGTTTTAACGCCCTGATAGAGGCTGAGAAGCCCAGAAGATCCGCCGGGACCTCCGTATTGGTATACACACCTGTCATTTTACCCCACCCATCCTCCCTGATCGTGCAGTATACCCCCCTGTCCTTTTCCCCCACCAATCTTCCCTAATCGTGTAGTATATTTCGCGAGAGACTCTAATCCTGTTTTATTTACTTTATATCTGTGAAATTTGACAGTTTTCAGCTGATCGCGTGTCACGTGACAGAAGAGGAGGACCGTGTAAGGATTTATTTGTGTTTTGTCTGTGATATATGTGCTTTTTGTAATTGTGGATTGTATTTGTGTGTGCTTTTTCGTAGTGGAACCGTGAGTACCCTTAATTTATACATAACTTGTAAGGCTTTGATATTTTAGCTGAACTATTTTTTTCTTGTGAATAAACCGGCTAGTTGACATTCATTAAGTGAAAACAGCGTGGCCTGGATTGTTGGATTATTCTTCGATATTTAGATTTATTTACGGTAAGAGTATATACATTTTTGGTTTATTTCATTTCATTTGTTATTGATTTTGTCCGTTTTGCTCGAAATTGTATCTGTCATTTTGTACATCGTCAGGCATTTTAATTTGTGACATAATTTCGTGACCTGGTATTTTTTTGACAATTTATTTTGACATCTGTATTTATAGGTTTAATTGATTGTACACACGTCTCCTTTTGAATTGCTTATCAATTGACTGTGCTTTAAATGTTTTCTTTCTTTACTTGTGCCTTAGTTTAGTATTTCTTTGCTCTATTTGCTTGATTATTTTCATTTTGCTGGATTATTCTGATCTTGCCTTGTATTCCTGCATGTATTTTGGTTGCATACATTGATTTGCTTATTTGTGCACGCTTTTTATTGATTTATACATGCTTTAGACTTAGTTCAGCACATAAGTTAGTTGAAGTCATATTTATCATTAGAAAACTGTTAAATGTATTAATTATTGGGTTTTCCATAATTCACACATATTACACATATACACTTAAACTACACATATACAACTACACCTATACACATAACCCCTGCTTTATCCCATCCCAAAATTCCCTTGCGTGACCGGTTAGGTGTCTTTGACAAGTCACTGTATTCATTTAAATAGTTATTTGTTTTTTGTGCGTTTCTGAGTTCTTTGTACATAATATGTTACATATGTTGACCTGTCAGACTAGGTTATACATATTTGCCCTTATTCATATCATGTTTTCGAATTGGCTCAGAGACAAGATGAGTCGGTCACTTCTTTTGGTTGTCGGCTCGAGTCGGCTTTGACTCAAGCTTTTGACAGCGGCCGCATCTCGTTGACAAATCGTAACGAGCTGCTTTGCAAAAGACAATGGTCTAGTTTGCGCATTGAGCTGTTGCGCACCAAAACACGCCACCAGTTAGACGCAGCAGCAGATTATGACGCGTTTCTCCGGAATGTCCGGCAGGTTCATAAGGAGCTGTCCCTTTCTATACCAAATTTCGACATGCTTCTAGCCAACAGCAATCAATGCACTCCAGTTCTCAGCACCCCAACTTTGATAAGAAGCTTTCTGACTTCCCGGATCTCTTCTGTCCAGTCTGATGTTGATACATTCCTCCTTTGTTTCCCCCTTCCAAGGCGACACCTCCTAGACAGCATGGTTGCGGACCTCCGACACCCCATGTATACGCATGTGGTAACCGGGGTTCTCGGCGTGGTAGAGGTGATGGCCGCCATTCTTCTTTTGGTCATTTCCCTAGTCACCCAAACTTTTAGCCGCCCCTGCTAGTGGCCACCTAGGTGTTGGCACTGTTTTCGGCCATCCTGTAAGTTTTTCTGATCTTACGTTGGTGCGTCAAATACGTCCAATGTTATCATCGATTCAGTTCCTGTTATAAGTCTGATAGATAGTGGTTCCATGGTCACTACTATTAGTGATACCTTCTTTAAGTCTTTGCCTAGTAAGCCTCCGTTGAAGGAATTGTCTGATTTGAATATTGACATGAATGTTACGGTTGCCAATGGTAACAAATTTGACATTTTTTGCTATATTGAAATATCTTTGGCTGTTCCTGCTTTGAATTTTGAACTTGATATTCCAGTACTTATAGTTCCTGACAGTGGCAGTCATCCGGTGATTGGGCACCAATATTATTAGACGTTGTAAGTCGGCGTCCGCCGCACCCGCCCGTCCGTTGCCTGATTCTTAGCAATCGGCTTTCGATGCCCTAGTCTTTGAACCTATTACAGTAAAGTCCATTAATGAGCATACTGTATAACACGGTCCGTATGAGTCTGTTACCCGGAATTGCCAGAGCTTTTAGACATGATGTTCGGAAGAACTGAGAACATTTCTCTTGATAGCCAATTTCTTGTTAGACCCCATGTTTTGAAGGACCTCACCTTGGTCATAATGTCAAGGTCACTGTAAGGTTGTGCAACATGACTGCTAAACCTGTCATCATTCGGCCAAAGTCAGACATATGTATTGTAGACGAGATCAAGGTCGTTGAAATCTTGCTTCTTCACTTCCTTCTTCCTCTTCTTCTAGTCTTGACCCAGTTGACGATCTTAGTGTCAAAACCGACTTCGACAACTTGTCACCAGATCAGATTCTTCGGGTTCGCCAAGTACATAGTAATTGGCGTCATATCTTTTCTACAGGTTGTTCCAATATCGTCAAACATAAGATAGTTCTTACCAATGACATGGCCTTTAAGCAACCATACCGCAAGATTCCACCAGGAATGTATGAGGAGGTATGTCAGCATCTTAAAGATATGCTTGACTGCGGTGCGATTCGCAAAAGAGGTAGGTTCTAGATTCTTCTCCAAATTACAATTACGTTCAGGTTACTTGCAAGTCGAAATAGAAGAAGAAGACAAGCAAAATACCGTAATTTTTGTTGGCAATCTTGGTTTCTTTGAGTGCAACCAAATGCCTTTCGATCTCTGTTGCTTTTCTTCGTATCCACCATGATGTCGGCCATCCTGGCAGTGACAAGACTCTATGGCTCGCCCGCCAACGCTTCGTTTGGCCGGGTCTGGAATCCTTTGAGGATCATGTTTCCTCCTGTCTTTCTTGTGTCTGTAGGAAGACGCCTGTGGTACCGCGCGCAGAACTCGTATCCATCAACACCATGCGACCGATGCAGCTTGGCTCGAGAGGTACAGGGGTGGATACGAGGATGTCCTTGTCATAACGGACCACATCACCCGTTGTGCTAAGGCCATTCCGTGTCGCAACCAACAGGCGACTACCACAGCCAATGCCCTTTATGAAAACTTTATAGTTCACTACAGTTTACCCGAGCTGTTACACTCGAATCAGGGTCGTAACTTTGAGTCCAAGGTTATAAAGGAAAACGCGCACTACCCCTTTTCACCCTTTTCACCCTTTGGGCAACTCTTCTGCAAAGCGTTTTAACCGCACTCTTTTGCGGATGCTTGTCTGTTTAGTGTCGTGCTACGTGGTTAATGTCCTCTTTGCGTTACTGTCCGTCAATGTCCGTTGATGAGTGCGTCAGGGCGTAAATACTGGTTATGTGAGTTTGTCTCTATTAGGACAGTGATTGATTGGTTCATAATGCCCTTTTTCCCTTTTCCCGCTTCATTGCAGATGCCCTGATTTACATAAACACATAAATCATTCCATTCTAAATCGTCACGACGCAAGTCAAGACTGCAATTGTAACAGTTGTTACTCATTTATTTAAAATTCGCTCTTATCTTGGAGCTGAAGTATTTAAATTCTTTCATATATAATTATTATTTAGACGTGCCTGGTAAGTTTATTACTCATACTTCTTACAATGTTTTATGTATTAAACCGCGATGTCTACCTTGATGTATTTACCGATCACTGTCCGTTGTCATTGTATTTTGTGTCATAAGTAATAAGATTAGCATATATTTTATATGTTTTATTATATGTTTTAGGTTTCTTTCGACAACATTATCAATAAATATTCAAACTCCAAAATTGTGTGGTTTCGTCGTTGTACCCACCCTCTACATTATGTAACCTATATTTTTGTTAAGAGGCAAACGATTAAAGACATCAGTTAATGAGTCAACGACAGCTACACAATGCCAAACTACTCTAAACACCGATGAATACTACCTTTAGGCGAACACGATGCTTCTGACCATGATCCATTACTTAAACAGGTGACTTGATCTATACTAGCGTCAAATCCAGATTCACATGTAACGTTAGCGGAGGCACCATACGTCATGTTGGATGGATCATTCAGATCAATGCGTCCATTCGGTATAATTTCAACAGGTCCACAATCTAAAAACGATAGTTAAGAAAGATGAAAACAAGATTGAATGTGAGACCTTTATTTCCTCTTTCTCATTTTCTCAAACTTCCAATAACATAAAGGTAAATACAAAATTGATTTAAATGCTAAAAATAGTAAAGATTTAAGCTAAAAACAAATTTAGCAAGGAAATATTCACACAATTTAAAACAGGATGATCATTTGATTATTAGTAGGTAAATGTAATTAGTGTAACTTCTGCAATTGCATATATTTGCAACCTATATTCTGGTTAAGAAGTACACAATTAAAGGCATCAACTAATAACTCAACGCCAGATACAAAATGTCAAACTACTCTAAACACCGATTAAGCCTACCTTTAGGCAAACACGATGCTTCTGACCATGATCCATTACTTAAACAGGTAACTTGATCAATACTAGCGTCATATCCAGAGTTACATGTGACGTTAGCGGAGGCACCATATGTCGTGTTGGATGAATCATTAAGATCAATTTGTCCATTCGGTATAGTTTCAACAGGTCCACAATCTGCAAACGATAGTTCAGAAGAATATGGGGGGGAATAATTTGAGACCATTGTTTCCACTTTCTCATTTTCTAACACGTCCAATAACAAAATAGTAAATGCACAATGAATTTAAATGCCAAAAACAGTAAAGATTTTAACGCTTAAAAATTCTTCGGCAATGATAGTTTCACAAAATATTAAACAGGATGATATATTGTTTATTAGTGAAATAAAGGTAATTAATGTAACTTCAAAAGTTACATATATTTAACCTATATTTTGGTTAAGAAGCACACGATTTAAGGCATCAACTAATGACTCAACGCCAGATACAAAATGTCAAACTACTCTAACCACCGATGAATACTACCTTTAGGCGAACACAATGCTTCTGACCATGATCCATTACTTATACATGTCACTTGATCTATACTGGCGTCAAATCCAGATTCACATGTGACGTTGGCAGCGGCACCATATGTCGTGTTGGATGGATCATTCAGATCAATTTGTCCATTCGAAATAGTTTCAACAGATCCACAATCTGTAAACGATAGTTCAGAAGAATGGGGGGGGGGAATAATGTGATACCATAATTTCCTCTTCCATATTTTCTAATACTTCCAATAACATAATAGTAAATGCACAATGGATTTAAATGCCAAAAACAGTAAAGATTTTAACACTTTAAGACTATTCAGCAAAGATATTTTAACAAAATAATAAACAGGGTGATATATTGTTTATTAGTGAAATAAAGGCAATTAATGTAGCTTTTAAAACTGCAAATATTATACCTATAGTTTGATTGATAAGCACACGATTAAAGACATCAACTAATAACTCAACGCCAGATACAAAATATCGAACTAATATAACCAACGATGAATACTACCTTTAGGCAAACACGATGCTTCTGACCATGATCCATTACTTAAACAGGTAACTTGATCTATATTAGCGTCAAATCCAGATTCACATGTGACGTTAGCGGAGGCACCATACGTCATGTTGGATGGATCATTCAGATCAATGCGTCCGTTCGGTAATGATTCGACAGGTCCACAATCTGGTATTGATAGTTTGTGACAATGCCAAAGGGAATTCTTTAAATTGACACTCTTTTTTAAAATCAGTACAAACACACGTATATTTTGAATGATAAACCTTTAACTGCAACCTAATTAATGCATTTATGGAAAATATTGATTACAAATAACAAAACTGTAACCGTGTATTAAATCGCTACAAATGCACAAAGATGAAATGATTGTTAAGTGCCTAATATTTTACAGAAATCAACTATCGTCTCATAACTTACAAATACAGTGTATGTTTGCAGCTTATTTTCATATTAAACACAGTATCCTTCAAAAGAACCACTGCTTTTAATATTTATTCATCCTTTTGATTAAATCGAAGAGCTGTACGATTCAAGGCCTCATATCGTTATTCAACAAGAGAACCACAATGTCAAATGATCGTTAACGCAAATTAAGTCTACCTTTAGGTATGCACGATGCTTCTGACCATGATCCATTACTTAAACAGATCACTTGATCTATACTAGCGTCATATCCAGAGTTACATGTGACGTTGGCAGCGGCACCATATGTCGTGTTGGATGGATCATTAAGATCAGTTTGTCCATTCGGTATACTTTCAACAGGTCCACAATCTGCAAACGATAGTTCAGAAGAATAGGGGGGGTGGGAATAATTTGATACCATTGTTTCCACTTTCTCATTTTCTAACACGTCCAATAACAAAATAGTAAATGCACAATGAATTTAAATGCCAAAAACAGTAAAGATTTTAACGCTTAAAAACTCTTCGGCAATGATAGTTTCACAAAATATTAAGCAGGATGATATATTGTTTATTAGTGAAATAAAGGTAATTAATGTAACTTCAAAAGTTACATATATTTAACCTATATTTTGGTTAAGAAGCACACGATTTAAGGCATCAACTAATGACTCAACGCCAGATACAAAATGTAAAACTACTCTAACCACCGATGAATACTACCTTTAGGCGAACACAATGCTTCTGACCATGATCCATTACTTATACATGTCACTTGATCTATACTGGCGTCAAATCCAGATTCACATGTGACGTTGGCAGCGGCACCATATGTCGTGTTGGATGGATCATTCAGATCGATTTGTCCATTCGAAATAGTTTCAACAGATCCACAATCTGTAAACGATAGTTCAGAAGAATGGGGGGGGGGGGAATAATGTGATACCATAATTTCCTCTTCCATATTTTCTAATACTTCCAATAACATAATAGTAAATGCACAATGGATTTAAATGCCAAAAACAGTAAAGATTTTAACGCTTAAAGACTATTCAGCAAAGATATTTTAACAAAATAATAAACAGGGTGATATATTGTTTATTAGTGAAATAAAGGCAATTAATGTAGCTTTTAAAACTGCAAATATTATACCTATAGTTTGATTGATAAGCACACGATTAAAGACATCAACTAATAACTCAACGCCAGATACAAAATATCGAACTAATATAACCAACGATGAATACTACCTTTAGGCAAACACGATGCTTCTGACCATGATCCATTACTTAAACAGGTAACTTGATCTATACTAGCGTCAAATCCAGATTCACATGTGACGTTAGCGGAGGCACCATACGTCATGTTGGATGGATCATTTAGATCAATTTGTCCATTCGAAATAGTTTCAACAGATCCACAATCTGTAAACGATAGTTCAGAAGAATGGGGGGGGGGGGAATAATGTGATATCATAATTTCCTCTTCCATATTTTCTAATACTTCCAATAACATAATAGTAAATGCACAATGGATTTAAATGCCAAAAACAGTAAAGATTTAACGCTTAAAGACTATTCAGCAAAGATATTTTAACAAAATAATAAACAGGGTGATATATTGTTTATTAGTAAAATAATATGAATTAATGTAGCTTTTAAAACTGCAAATATTATACCTATAGTTTGATTGATAAGCACACGATTAAAGACATCAACTAATGACTCAACGCCAGATACAAAATGTCAAACTACTCTTACCACCGATGAATACTACCTTTAGGCGAACACAATGCTTCTGACCATGATCCATTACTTATACATGTCACTTGATCTATACTGGCGTCAAATCCAGATTCACATGTGACGTTGGCAGCGGCACCATATGTCGTGTTGGATGGATCATTCAGATCAATTTGTCCATTCGAAATAGTTTCAACAGATCCACAATCTGTAAACGATAGTTCAGAAGAATGGGGGGGGGGATAATGTGAAACCATAATTTCCTCTTCCATATGTTCTAATACTTCCAATAACATAATAGTAAATGCACAATGGATTTAAATGCCAAAAACAGTAAAGATTTTAACGCTTTAAGACTATTCAGCAAAGATATTTTAACAAAATAATAAACAGGGTGATATATTGTTTATTAGTGAAATAAAGGCAATTAATGTAGCTTTTAAAACTGCAAATATTATACCTATAGTTTGATTGATAAGCACACGATTAAAGACATCAACTAATAACTCAACGCCAGATACAAAATATCGAACTAATATAACCAACGATGAATACTACCTTTAGGCAAACAAAATGCTTCTGACCATGATCCATTACTTAAACAGGTAACTTGATCTATACTAGCGTCAAATCCAGATTCACATGTGACGTTAGCGGAGGCACCATACGTCATGTTGGATGGATCATTCAGATCAATGCGTCCGTTCGGTAATGATTCGACAGGTCCACAATCTGGTATTGATAGTTTGTGACAATGCCAAAGGGAATTCTTTAAATTGACACTCTTTTTTAAAATCAGTACAAACACACGTATATTTTGAATGATAAACCTTTAACTGCAACCTAATTAATGCATTTATGGAAAATATTGATTACAAATAACAAGACTGTAACCGTGTATTAAATAGCTACAAATGCACAAAGATGAAATGATTGTTAAGTGCCTAATATTTTACAGAAATCAACTATCGTCTCATAACGTACAAATACAGTGTATGTTTGCAGCTTATTTTCATATTAAACACAGTATCCTTCAAAAGAACCACTGCTTTTAATATTTATTCATCCTTTTGATTAAATCGAAGAGCTGTACGATTCAAGGCCTCATATCGTTATTCAACAAGAGAACCACAATGTCAAATGATCGTTAACGCAAATTAAGTCTACCTTTAGGTATGCACGATGCTTCTGACCATGATCCATTACTTAAACAGATCACTTGATCTATACTAGCGTCATATCCAGAGTTACATGTGACGTTGGCAGCGGCACCATATGTCGTGTTGGATGGATCATTAAGATCAGTTTGTCCATTCGGTATACTTTCAACAGGTCCACAATCTGCAAACGATAGTTCAGAAGAATATGGGGGGGAGGAATAATTTGATACCATTGTTTCCACTTTCTCATTTTCTAACACGTCCAATAACAAAATAGTAAATGCACAATGAATTTAAATGCCAAAAACAGTAAAGATTTTAACGCTTAAAAACTCTTCGGCAATGATAGTTTCACAAAATATTAAGCAGGATGATATATTGTTTATTAGTGAAATAAAGGTAATTAATGTATCTTCAAAAGTTACATATATTTAACCTATATTTTGGTTAAGAAGCACACGATTTAAGGCATCAACTAATGACTCAACGCCAGATACAAAATGTAAAACTACTCTAACCACCGATGAATACTACCTTTAGGCGAACACAATGCTTCTGACCATGATCCATTACTTATACATGTCACTTGATCTATACTGGCGTCAAATCCAGATTCACATGTGACGTTGGCAGCGGCACCATATGTCGTGTTGGATGGATCATTCAGATCGATTTGTCCATTCGAAATAGTTTCAACAGATCCACAATCTGTAAACGATAGTTCAGAAGAATGGGGGGGGGGAATAATGTGATACCATAATTTCCTCTTCCATATTTTCTAATACTTCCAATAACATAATAGTAAATGCACAATGGATGTAAATGCCAAAAACAGTAAAGATTTTAACGCTTAAAGACTATTCAGCAAAGATATTTTAACAAAATAATAAACAGGGTGATATATTGTTTATTAGTGAAATAAAGGCAATTAATGTAGCTTTTAAAACTGCAAATATTATACCAATAGTTTGATTGATAAGCACACGATTAAAGACATCAACTAATAACTCAACGCCAGATACAAAATATCGAACTAATATAACCAACGATGAATACTACCTTTAGGCAAACACGATGCTTCTGACCATGATCCATTACTTAAACAGGTAACTTGATCTATACTAGCGTCAAATCCAGATTCACATGTGACGTTAGCGGAGGCACCATACGTCATGTTGGATGGATCATTCAGATCAATTTGTCCATTCGAAATAGTTTCAACAGATCCACAATCTGTAAACGATAGTTCAGAAGAATGGGGGGGGGGGAATAATGTGATACCATAATTTCCTCTTCCATATTTTCTAATACTTCCAATAACATAATAGTAAATGCACAATGGATTTAAATGCCAAAAACAGTAAAGATTTAACGCTTAAAGACTATTCAGCAAAGATATTTTAACAAAATAATAAACAGGGTGATATATTGTTTATTAGTGAAATAAAGGGAATTAATGTAGCTTTTAAAACTGCAAATATTATACCTACAGTTTGATTGATAAGCACACGATTAAAGACATCAACTAATGACTCAACGTCAGATACAAAATGTCAAACTACTCTTACCACCGATGAATACTACCTTTAGGCGAACACAATGCTTCTGACCATGATCCATTACTTATACATGTCACTTGATCTATACTGGCGTCAAATCCAGATTCACATGTGACGTTGGCAGCGGCACCATATGTCGTGTTGGATGGATCATTCAGATCAATTTGTCCATTCGAAATAGTTTCAACAGATCCACAATCTGTAAACGATAGTTCAGAAGAATGGGGGGGGGGGGGATAATGTGAAACCATAATTTCCTCTTCCATATGTTCTAATACTCCCAATAACATAATAGTAAATGCACAATGGATTTAAATGCCAAAAACAGTAAAGATTTTAACGCTTTAAGACTATTCAGCAAAGATATTTTAACAAAATAATAAACAGGGTGATATATTGTTTATTAGTGAAATAAAGGCAATTAATGTAGCTTTTAAAACTGCAAATATTATACCTATAGTTTGATTGATAAGCACACGATTAAAGACATCAACTAATAACTCAACGCCAGATACAAAATATCGAACTAATATAACCAACGATGAATACTACCTTTAGGCAAACAAAATGCTTCTGACCATGATCCATTACTTAAACAGGTAACTTGATCTATACTAGCGTCAAATCCAGATTCACATGTGACGTTAGCGGAGGCACCATACGTCATGTTGGATGGATCATTCAGATCAATGCGTCCGTTCGGTAATGATTCGACAGGTCCACAATCTGGTATTGATAGTTTGTGACAATGCCAAAGGATATTCTTTAAATTGACACTCTTTTTTAAAATCAGTACAAACACACGTATATTTTGAATGATAAACCTTTAACTGCAACCTAATTAATGCATTTATGGAAAATATTGATTACTAATAACAAGATTGTAACCGTGTATTAAATAGCTACAAATGCACAAAGATGAAATGATTGTTAAGTGCTTAATATTTTACAGAAATCAACTATCGTCTCATAACGTACAAATACCTTGTATGTTTGCAGCTTATTTTCATATTAAACACAGTATCCTTCAAAAGAACCACTGCTTTTAATATTTATTCATCCTTTTGATTAAATCGAAGAGCTGTACGATTCAAGGCCTCATATCGTTATTCAACAAGAGAACCACAATGTCAAATGATCGTTAACGCAAATTAAGTCTACCTTTAGGTATGCACGATGCTTCTGACCATGATCCATTACTTAAACAGATCACTTGATCTATACTAGCGTCATATCCAGAGTTACATGTGACGTTGGCAGCGGCACCATATGTCGTGTTGGATGGATCATTAAGATCAGTTTGTCCATTCGGTATACTTTCAACAGGTCCACAATCTGCAAACGATAGTTCAGAAGAATTGGGGGGGGGGGGGGGGGGGGAGGAATAATTTGAGACCATTGTTTCCACTTTCTCATTTTCTAACACGTCCAATAACAAAATAGTAAATGCACAATGGATTTAAATGCAAAAACAGTAAAGATTTTAACGCTTAAAAACTCTTCGGCAATGATATTTTCACAAAATATTAAACAGGATGATATATTGTTTATTAGTGAAATAAAGGTAATTAATGTAACTTCAAAAGTAACATATATTTAACCTATATTTTGGTTAAGAAGCACACGATTAAAGGCATCAACTAATGACTCAACGCCAGATACAAAATGTCAAACTACTCTTACCACCGATGAATACTACCTTTAGGCGAACACAATGCTTCTGACCATGATCCATTACTTATACATGTCACTTGATCTATACTGGCGTCAAATCCAGATTCACATGTGACGTTGGCAGCGGCACCATATGTCGTGTTGGATGGATCATTCAGATCGATTTGTCCATTCGAAATAGTTTCAACAGATCCACAATCTGTAAACGATAGTTCAGAAGGATTGGGGGGGGGGGGGATTAATGTTATACCATAATTTCCTCTTCCATATTTTCTAATACTTCCAATAACATAATAGTAAATGCACAATGGATTTAAATGCCAAAAACAGTAAAGATTTTAACGCTTTAAGACTATTCAGCAAAGATATTTTAACAAAATAATAAACAGGGTGATATATTGTTTATTAGTGAAATAAAGGCAATTAATGTAGCTTTTAAAACTGCAAATATTATACCTATAGTTTGATTGATAAGCACACGATTAAAGACATCAACTAATAACTCAACGCCAGATACAAAATATCGAACTAATATAACCAACGATGAATACTACCTTTAGGCAAACACGATGCTTCTGACCATGATCCATTACTTAAACAGGTAACTTGATCTATACTAGCGTCAAATCCAGATTCACATGTGACGTTAGCGGAGGCACCATACGTCATGTTGGATGGATCATTCAGATCAATTTGTCCATTCGAAATAGTTTCAACAGATCCACAATCTGTAAACGATAGTTCAGAAGAATGGGGGGGGGGGGGAATAATGTGATACCATAATTTCCTCTTCCATATTTTCTAATACTTCCAATAACATAATAGTAAATGCACAATGGATTTAAATGCCAAAAACAGTAAAGATTTAACGCTTAAAGACTATTCAGCAAAGATATTTTAACAAAATAATAAACAGGGTGATATATTGTTTATTAGTGAAATAAAGGGAATTAATGTAGCTTTTAAAACTGCAAATATTATACCTATAGTTTGATTGATAAGCACATGATTAAAGACATCAACTAATGACTCAACGTCAGATACAAAATGTCAAACTACTCTTACCACCGATGAATACTACCTTTAGGCGAACACAATGCTTCTGACCATGATCCATTACTTATACATGTCACTTGATCTATACTGGCGTCAAATCCAGATTCACATGTGACGTTGGCAGCGGCACCATATGTCGTGTTGGATGGATCATTCAGATCAATTTGTCCATTCGAAATAGTTTCAACAGATCCACAATCTGTAAACGATAGTTCAGAAGAATGGGGGGGGGGGGGGATAATGTGAAACCATTATTTCCTCTTCCATATGTTCTAATACTCCCAATAACATAATAGTAAATGCACAATGGATTTAAATGCCAAAAACAGTAAAGATTTTAACGCTTTAAGACTATTCAGCAAAGATATTTTAACAAAATAATAAACAGGGTGATATATTGTTTATTAGTGAAATAAAGGCAATTAATGTAGCTTTTAAAACTGCAAATATTATACCTATAGTTTGATTGATAAGCACACGATTAAAGACATCAACTAATAACTCAACGCCAGATACAAAATATCGAACTAATATAACCAACGATGAATACTACCTTTAGGCAAACAAAATGCTTCTGACCATGATCCGTTACTTAAACAGGTAACTTGATCTATACTAGCGTCAAATCCAGATTCACATGTGACGTTAGCGGAGGCACCATACGTCATGTTGGATGGATCATTCCGATCAATGCGTCCTTTCGGTAATGATTCGACAGGTCCACAATCTGGTATTGATAGTTTGTGACAATGCCAAAGGATATTCTTTAAATTGACACTCTTTTTTAAAATCAGTACAAACACAGGTATATTTTGAATGATAAACCTTTAACTGCAACCTAATTAATGCATTTATGGAAAATATTGATTACAAATAACAAGACTGTAACCGTGTATTAAATAGCTACAAATGCACAAAGATGAAATGATTGTTAAGTGCCTAATATTTTACAGAAATCAACTATCGTCTCATAACGTACAAATACCTTGTATGTTTGCAGCTTATTTTCATATTAAACACAGTATCCTTCAAAAGAACCACTGCTTTTAATATTTATTCATCCTTTTGATTAAATCGAAGAGCTGTACGATTCAAGGCCTCATATCGTTATTCAACAAGAGAACCACAATGTCAAATGATCGTTAACGCAAATTAAGTCTACCTTTAGGTATGCACGATGCTTCTGACCATGATCCATTACTTAAACAGATCACTTGATCTATACTAGCGTCATATCCAGAGTTACATGTGACGTTGGCAGCGGCACCATATGTCGTGCTGGATGGATCATTAAGATCAGTTTGTCCATTCGGTATACTTTCAACAGGTCCACAATCTGCAAACGATAGTTCAGAAGAATTGGGGGGGGGGGAGGAATAATTTGAGACCATTGTTTCCACTTTCTCATTTTCTAACACGTCCAATAACAAAATAGTAAATGCACAATGGATTTAAATGCAAAAACAGTAAAGATTTTAACGCTTAAAAACTCTTCGGCAATGATATTTTCACAAAATATTAAACAGGATGATATATTGTTTATTAGTGAAATAAAGGTAATTAATGTATCTTCAAAAGTTACATATATTTAACCTATATTTTGGTTAAGAAGCACACGATTAAAGGCATCAACTAATGACTCAACGCCAGATACAAAATGTCAAACTACTCTTACCACCGATGAATACTACCTTTAGGCGAACACAATGCTTCTGACCATGATCCATTACTTATACATGTCACTTGATCTATACTGGCGTCAAATCCAGATTCACATGTGACGTTGGCAGCGGCACCATATGTCGTGTTGGATGGATCATTCAGATCGATTTGTCCATTCGAAATAGTTTCAACAGATCCACAATCTGTAAACGATAGTTCAGAAGGATTGGGGGGGGGGGGATTAATGTTATACCATAATTTCCTCTTCCATATTTTCTAATACTTCCAATAACATAATAGTAAATGCACAATGAATTTAAATGCCAAAAACAGTAAAGATTTTAACGCTTTAAGACTATTCAGCAAAGATATTTTAACAAAATAATAAACAGGGTGATATATTGTTTATTAGTGAAATAAAGGCAATTAATGTAGCTTTTAAAATTGCAAATATTATACCTATAGTTTGATTGATAAGCACACGATTAAAGACATCAACTAATAACTCAACGCCAGATACAAAATATCGA
Source organism: Mya arenaria (assembly GCF_026914265.1). Classification (NCBI taxonomy): domain Eukaryota; kingdom Metazoa; phylum Mollusca; class Bivalvia; order Myida; family Myidae; genus Mya; species Mya arenaria. The sequence goes on from NC_069127.1 coordinate 5,475,400, forward strand.
ACTAATATAACCAACGATGAATACTACCTTTAGGCAAACACGATGCTTCTGACCATGATCCATTACTTAAACAGGTAACTTGATCTATACTAGCGTCAAATCCAGATTCACATGTGACGTTAGTGGAGGCACCATACGTCATGTTGGATGGATCATTCAGATCAATGCGTCCGTTCGGTAATGATTCGACAGGTCCACAATCTGGTATTGATAGTTTGTGACAATGCCAAAGGGAATTCTTTAAATTGACACTCTTTTTTAAAATCAGTACAAACACACGTATATTTTGAATGATAAACCTTTAACTGCAACCTAATTAATGCATTTATGGAAAATATTGATTACAAATAACAAAACTGTAACCGTGTATTAAATAGCTACAAATGCACAAAGATGAAATGATTGTTAAGTGCCTAATATTTTACAGAAATCAACTATCGTCTCATAACGTACAAATACAGTGTATATTTGCAGCTTATTTTCATATTAAACACAGTATCCTTCAAAAGAACCACTGCTTTTAATATTTATTCATCCTTTTGATTAAATCGAAGAGCTGTACGATTCAAGGCCTCATATCGTTATTCAACAAGAGAACCACAATGTCAAATGATCGTTAACGCAAATTAAGTCTACCTTTAGGTATGCACGATGCTTCTGACCATGATCCATTACTTAAACAGATCACTTGATCTATACTAGCGTCATATCCAGAGTTACATGTGACGTTGGCAGCGGCACCATATGTCGTGTTGGATGGATCATTAAGATCAGTTTGTCCATTCGGTATACTTTCAACAGGTCCACAATCTGCAAACGATAGTTCAGAAGAATTGGGGGGGGGGGGGAGGGGAGGAATAATTTGAGACCATTGTTTCCACTTTCTCATTTTCTAACACGTCCAATAACAAAATAGTAAATTCACAATGGATTTAAATGCCAAAAACAGTAAAGATTTTAACGCTTAAAAACTATACGGCAATGATATTTTCACAAAATATTAAACAGGATGATATATTGTTTATTAGTGAAATAAAGGTAATTAATGTAACTTCAAAAGTTACATATATTTAACCTATATTTTTGTTAAGAAGCACACGATTAAAGGCATCAACTAATGACTCAACGCCAGATACAAAATGTAAAACTACTCTAACCACCGATGAATACTACCTTTAGGCGAACACAATGCTTCTGACCAAGATCCATTACTTATACATGTCACTTGATCTATACTGGCGTCAAATCCAGATTCACATGTGACGTTGGCAGCGGCACCATATGTCGTGTTGGATGGATCATTCAGATCGATTTGTCCATTCGAAATAGTTTCAACAGATCCACAATCTGTAAACGATAGTTCAGAAGAATGGGGGGGGGGGAATAATGTGATACCATAATTTCCTCTTCCATATTTTCTAATACTTCCAATAACATAATAGTAAATGCACAATGGATTTAAATGCCAAAAACAGTAAAGATTTTAACGCTTAAAGACTATTCAGCAAAGATATTTTAACAAAATAATAAACAGGGTGATATATTGTTTATTAGTGAAATAAAGGGAATTAATGTAGCTTTTAAAATTGCAAATATTATACCTATAGTTTGATTGATAAGCACACGATTAAAGACATCAACTAATAACTCAACGCCAGATACAAAATATCGAACTAATATAGCCAACGATGAATACTACCTTTAGGCAAACACGATGCTTCTGACCATGATCCATTACTTAAACAGATAACTTGATCTATACTAGCGTCAAAACCAGATTCACATGTGACGTTAGCGGAGGCACCATACGTCATGTTGGATGGATCATTCAGATCAATGCGTCCGTTCGGTAATGATTCGACAGGTCCACAATCTGGTATTGATAGTTTGTGACAATGCCAAAGGGAATTCTTTAAATTGACACTCTTTTTTAAAATCAGTACAAACACACGTATATTTTGAATAATAAACCTTTAACTGCAACCTAATTCATGCATTTACGGAAAATATTGATTACAAATAACAAGACTGTAACCGTGTATTAAATAGCTACAAATGCACAAAGACGAAATGATTGTTAAGTGCTTAATATTTTACAGAAATTAATTATCGTCTCATAACGTACAAATACCGTGTATGTTTGCAGCTTATTTTCATATTAAACACAATATCCTTCAAAAGAACCACTGCTTTTAATATTTATTCATCCTTTTGATTAAATCGAAGAGCTGTACGATTCAAGGCCTCATATCGTTATTCAACAAGAGAACCACAATTTCAAATGATCGTTAACGCAAATTAAGTCTACCTTTAGGTATGCACGATGCTTCTGACCATGATCCATTACTTAAACAGATCACTTGATCTATACTAGCGTCATATCCAGAGTTACATGTGACGTTAGCAGCGGCACCATATGTCGTGTTGGATGGATCATTAAGATCAGTTTGTCCATTCGGTATACTTTCAACAGGTCCACAATCTGCAAACGATAGTTCAGAAGAATTGGGGGGGGGGGGGAGGGGAGGAATAATTTGAGACCATTGTTTCCACTTTCTCATTTTCTAACACGTCCAATAACAAAATAGTAAATGCACAATGGATTTAAATGCCAAAAACAGTAAAGATTTTAACGCTTAAAAACTATACGGCAATGATATTTTCACAAAATATTAAACAGGATGATATATTGTTTATTAGTGAAATAAAGGTAATTAATGTAACTTCAAAAGTTACATATATTTAACCTATATTTTTGTTAAGAAGCACACGATTAAAGGCATCAACTAATGACTCAACGCCAGATACAAAATGTCAAACTACTCTAACCACCGATGAATACTACCTTTAGGCGAACACAATGCTTCTGACCATGATCCATTACTTATACATGTCACTTGATCTATACTGGCGTCAAATCCAGATTCACATGTGACGTTGGCAGCGGCACCATATGTCGTGTTGGATGGATCATTCAGATCAATTTGTCCATTCGAAATAGTTTCAACAGATCCACAATCTGTAAACGATAGTTCAGAAGAATGGGGGGGGGGAATAATGTGATACCATAATTTCCTCTTCCATATTTTCTAATACTTCCAATAACATAATAGTAAATGCACAATGGATTTAAATGCCAAAAACAGTAAAGATTTTAACGCTTAAAGACTATTCAGCAAAGATATTTTAACAAAATAATAAACAGGGTGATATATTGTTTATTAGTGAAATAAAGGGAATTAATGTAGCTTTTAAAATTGCAAATATTATACCTATAGTTTGATTGATAAGCACACGATTAAAGACATCAACTAATAACTCAACGCCAGATACAAAATATCGAACTAATATAGCCAACGATGAATACTACCTTTAGGCAAACACGATGCTTCTGACCATGATCCATTACTTAAACAGATAACTTGATCTATACTAGCGTCAAAACCAGATTCACATGTGACGTTAGCGGAGGCACCATACGTCATGTTGGATGGATCATTCAGATCAATGCGTCCGTTCGGTAATGATTCGACAGGTCCACAATCTGGTATTGATAGTTTGTGACAATGCCAAAGGGAATTCTTTAAATTGACACTCTTTTTTAAAATCAGTACAAACACACGTATATTTTGAATAATAAACCTTTAACTGCAACCTAATTCATGCATTTACGGAAAATATTGATTACAAATAACAAGACTGTAACCGTGTATTAAATAGCTACAAATGCACAAAGATGAAATGATTGTTAAGTGCTTAATATTTTACAGAAATTAATTATCGTCTCATAACGTACAAATACCGTGTATATTTGCAGCTTATTTTCATATTAAACACAATATCCTTCAAAAGAACCACTGCTTTTAATATTTATTCATCCTTTTGATTAAATCGAAGAGCTGTACGATTCAAGGCCTCATATCGTTATTCAACAAGAGAAACACAATTTCAAAATGATCGTTAACGCAAATTAAGTCTACCTTTAGGTATGCACGATGCTTCTGACCATGATCCATTACTTAAACAGATCACTTGATCTATACTAGCGTCATATCCAGAGTTACATGTGACGTTAGCAGCAGCACCATATGTCGTGTTGGATGGATCATTAAGATCAGTTTGTCCATTCGGTATAGTTTCAACAGGTCCACAATCTGCAAACGATAGTTCAGAAGAATTGGGGGAAATATTTTGAGACCATTGTTTCCATTTTCTTATTTTCTAACACATCCAATAACAAAATAGTAAATGCACAATGGATTTAAATGCCAAAAACAGTAAAGATTTTAACGCTTAAAAACTATTCGGCAAAGATATTTTCACAAAATATTAAACAGGATAATATATTGTTTATTAGTGAAATAAAGGTAATTAATGGAGCTTTTAAAATTGCAAATATTATACCTATAGTTTGATTGATAAGCACACGATTAAAGACATCAACTAATAACTCAACGCCAGATACAAAATATCGAACTAATATAACCAACGATGAATACTACCTTTAGGCAAACACGATGCTTCTGACCATGATCCATTACTTAAACAGGTAACTTGATCTATACTAGCGTCAAATCCAGATTCACATGTGACGTTAGCGGAGGCACCATATGTCATGTTGGATGGATCATTCAGATCAATTTGTCCGTTCGGTAATGATTCGACAGGTCCACAATCTGGTATTGATAGTTTGTGACAATGCCAAAGGGAATTCTTTAAATTAACACTCTTTTTTAAAATCAGTACAAACACACGTATATTTTGAATGATAAACCTTTAACTGCAACCTAATTAATGCATTTATGGAAAATATTGATTACTAATAACAAGATTGTAACCGTGTATTAAATAGCTACAAATGCACAAAGATAAAATGATTGTTAAGCGCTTAATATTTTACAGAAATCAACTATCGTCTCATAACGTACAAATACCGTGTATATTTGTACAACTGTAGCTTATTTTCATATTAATCATAGTATCCTTCAAAAGAACAACTGCTTTTAATATTTATTCATCCTTTTGATTAAATCGAAGAGCTGTACGATTCAAGGCCTCATATCGTTATTCAACAAGAGAACCACAATGTCAAATGATCGTTAACGCAAATTAAGTCTACCTTTAGGTGTGCACGATGCTTCTAACCATGATCCATTACTTAAACAGATCACTTGATCTATACTAGCGTCATATCCAGAGTAACATGTGACGTTGGCAGCGGCACCATATGTCGTGTTGGATGGATCATTAAGATCAGTTTGTCCATTCGGTATAGTTTCAAAAGGTCCACAATCTGCAAACGATAGTTCAGAAGAATTGGGGGGGGGAAAATATTTTGAGACCATTGTTTCCACTTTCTTATTTTCTAACACGTCCAATAACAAAATAGTAAATGCACAATGGATTTAAATGCCAAAAACAATAAAGAATTTAACGCTTAAAAACTATTCGGCAAAGAGATTTTCACAAAATATTAAACAGGATGATATATTGTTTATTAGTGAAATAAAGGTAATTAATATAACTTCAAAAGTTACATATATCTAACCTATATTTTGGTTAAGAAGCACACGATTAAAGACATCAACTAAGGACTCAACGCCAGATACAAAATGTCAAACTACTCTAACCACCGATGAATACTACCTTTAGGCGAACACGATGCTTCTGACCATGATCCATTACTTAAACAGGTCATTTGATCTATACTGGCGTCAAATCCAGATTCACATGTGACGTTGGCAGCGGCACCATATGTCGTGTTGGATGTATCATTCAGATCAATTTGTCCATTCGAAATAGTTTCAACAGATCCACAATCTGTAAACGATAGTTCAGAAGAATGGGTGGGTGGGAATAATGTGATACAATAATTTCCTCTTCCATATTTTCTAATATTTCCAATAACATTATAGTAAATGCACAATGGATTTAAATGCCAAAAACAGTAAAGATTTTAACGCTTAAAGACTATTCAGCAAAAATATTTTAACAAAATAATAAACAGGGTGATGTATTGTTTATTAGTGAAATAAAGGAAATTAATGTATCTTCAAAAGTTACATATATTTAACCTATATTTTGGTTAAGAAACACACGATTAAAGGCATCATCTAATGACTCAATGCCAGATACAAAATGTTAAACTACTCTAACCACCGATGAATACTACCTTTAGGCGAACACGATGCTTCTGACCATGATCCATTACTTAAACAGGTCACTTGATCTATACTGGCGTCAAATCCAGATTCACATGTGAAGTTGGCAGCGGCACCATATGTCGTGTTGGATGGATCATTTAGATCAATTTGTCCATTCGAAATAGTTTCAACAGATCCACAATCTGTAAACGATAGTTCAGAAGAATATGGGGGGGGGGGAAATAATTTGAGACCATTGTTTCCACTTTCTCATTTGCTAACACGTCCAATAACAAAATAGTAAATGCACAATGGATTTAAATACCAAAAACAGTAAAAGATTTTAACGCTTAAAAACTATTCGGCAAAGATATTTTCACAAAATATTAAACAGGATGATATATTGTTTATTAGTGAAATAAAGGTAATTAATGTAACTTCAAAAGTGACATATATAGTTCCTATATTTTTGTTAAGAAGCACACGATTAAAGGCATCAACTAATGACTCAACGCCAGATACAAAATGACAAACTACTCTAACCACCGATGAATACTACCTTTAGGCGAACACGATGCTTTTGACCATGATCCATTACTTAAACAGGTCACTTGATCTATACTGGCGTCAAATCCAGATTCACATGTGACGTTGGCAGCGGCACCATATGTCGTGTTGGATGGATCATTCAGATCAATTTGTCCATTCGAAATAGTTTCTACAGATCTACAATCTGTAAACGATAGTTTAGAAGAATGTGGGGGTGGGGATAATGTGATACCATAATTTCCTCTTCCATATTTTCTAATACTTCCAATTACATAACATTAAATGCACAATGGATTTAAATGCCAAAAACAGTAAAGATTTTAACGCTTAAAGACTATTCAGCAAAGATATTTTCACAAAATAATAAACAGGGTGATATATTGTTTATTAGTGAAATAAAGGTAATTAATGTAACTTCTAAAATTGCAAATATTACACCTTTAGTTTGAATGATAAGCACACAATTAAAGACATCAACTAATAACTCAACGCCAGATACAAAATGTCGAACTAATATAACCAACGATGAATACTACCTTTAGGCAAACACGATGCTTCTGACCATGATCCATTACTTAAACAGGTAACTTGATCTATACTAGCGTCAAATCCAAATTCACATGTGACGTTAGCGGAGGCACCATACGTCATGTTGGATAGATCATTCAGATCAATGCGTCCGTTCGGTAATGATTCGACAGGTCCACAATCTGGTATTGATAGTTTGTGACAATGCCAAAGGGAATTCTTTAAATTAACACTCTTTTTTTAAAATCAGTACAAACACTCGTATATTTTGAATGATAAACCTTTAACTGCAACCTAATTAATGCATTTATGGAAAATATTGATTACTAATAACAAGATTGTAACCGTGTATTAAATAGCTACAAATGCACAAAGATGAAATGATTGTTAAGTGCTTAATATTTTACAGAAATCAACTATCGTCTCATAACGTACAAATACCGTGTATATTTGTAGCTTATTTTCATATTAAACACAGTATCCTTCAAAAGAACAACTGCTTTTACTATTTATTCATCCTTTTGATTAAATCGAAGAGCTGTACGATTCAATGCCTCATATCGTTATTCAACAAGAGAACCACAATGTCAAATGATCGTTAACGCAAATTAAGTCTACCTTTAGGTGTGCACGATGCTTCTGACCATGATCCATTACTTAAACAGATCACTTGATCTAAACTAGCGTCATATCCAGAGTTACATGTGACGTTCGCAGCGGCACCATATGTCGTGTTGGATTGATCATTAAGATCAGTTTGTCCATTCGGTATACTTTCAACAGGTCCACAATCTGCAAACGATAGTTCAGAAGAATTGGGGGGAAATATTTTGAGACCAATGTTTCCAATTTCTCATTTTCTAACACGTCCAATAACAAAATAGTAAATGCACAATGGATTTAAATGCCAAAAACAGTAAAGATTTTAACGCTTAAAAACTATTCGGCAAAGAGATTTTCACAAAATATTAAACAGGATGATATATTGTTTATTAGTGAAATAAAGGTAATTAATGTAACTTCAAAAGTTACATATATCTAACCTATATTTTTGTTAAGAAGCACACGATTAAAGGCATCAACTAATGACTCAACGCCAGATACAAAATGTCAAACTACTCTAACCACCGATGAATACTACCTTTAGGCGAACACAATGCTTCTGACCATGATCCATTACTTAAACAGGTCACTTGATCTATACTAGCGTCAAATCCAGATTCACATGTGACGTTGGCAGCGGCACCATATGTCGTGTTGGATGGATCATTCAGATCAATTTGTCCATTTGAAATAGTTTCAACAGATCCACAATCTGTAAACGATAGTTCAGAAGAATGTGGGGGGGATAATGTGATACCATAATTTCCTCTTCCATATTTTCTAATACTTCCAATTACATAACATTAAATGCACAATGGATTTAAATGCCTAAAACAGTAAAGATTTTAACGCTTAAAGACTATTCAGCAAAGATATTTTCACAAAATAATAAACAGGGTGATATATTGTTTATTAGTGAAATAAAGGGAATTAATGTAACTTCTAAAATTGCAAATATTACACCTTTAGTTTGATTGATAAGCACACAATTCAATACATCAACTAATAACTCAACGCCAGATACAAAATGTCGAACTAATATAACCAACGATGAATACTACCTTTAGGCAAACACGATGCTTCTGACCATGATCCATTACTTAAACAGGTAACTTGATCTATACTAGCGTCAAATCCAGATTCACATGTGACGTTAGCGGAGGCACCATACGTCATGTTGGATGGATCATTCAGATCAATTTGGCCGTTAGATATTGTATTTATAGGTCCACAATCTGCAAACGGTAGTTAATATTAATAAGGAAAATGGAAAATATTTTTTTCAGACCATTGTTTGATATTGATATTTTCCAAAACTTCCAAAAAGAAAATGCACAATCCATTTTACTGCCTTAAACAGAAAGGAGATTTTTAACGCTCAAACGATATTAAGCAAAGTTATTTTACAAAATATTAAACATGGTGATATAATATATCGTTACTAATGGGATGAAGGGAATTACTTCTGCAGTTGTATAAACTGAAGCTATACCTTATATTATATATGATATAACAGGAGAATGGAGGAAATATTTACTTTGCGACCATTGCGTTGTTGTGGAGTACGATGCTGGAAATGACGTTGATGCGTCAGATGTTTCCCCCATTGTTACTGTTGTTTCTATCGAGATGATTGTGTATGGCTCGGTGGAGGTTTCCAACGTTGTTGTCGTTGTTGGAAATAACGTTGATGTGTCAGATGTTACCCCCATTGTCACTGTTGTTTCTATCGGGATGGTTGTGTGTGGCGCGGTCGAGGTTTCCAACGTTGTTGTCGTTGTTGGAAATGACGTTGATGTGTCAGATGTTTCCCCTATTGTTACTGTTGTTTCTATCGGGATGGTTGTGTGTGGCTCGGTCGAAGTTTCCAACGTTGTTGTCGTTGTTGGAAATGACGTTGATGTGTCAGATGTTTCCCCCATTGTTACTGTTGTTTCTATCGGGATGGTTGTGTGTGGCGCGGTCGAGGTTTCCAACGTTGTTGTCGTTGTTGGAAATGACGTTGATGTGTCAGATGCTACCCCCAGTGTTACTGTTGTTTCTATCGGGATGGTTGTGTGTGGCGCGGTCGAGGTTTCCAACGTTGGTGCCGATGTGGTTGGCACATTTGTTAAAGATTCAGTTGTTTCTAATAATGTTGTCGTCGTTGGAACCATTGTTGTTGGCGCTGGTGCATTTGTTCTTAGCTCCGTTGACAATGATTCCGTTGTTATCAATGTTGATGATGTCGTTGTAAAATTATATTGTGTCGTTGTGTTTGGCAGTCTTGACGTTTGTGCTACAGTAACATGCTCAGTTGTTGATGACGGAACTGAACTTGATGGATAGGATGTAGTTTCTGAAAATCCTGTATTTGATGTTGTCGTTGCCGAATAAATTAACTGGATACCCGAATGATAAAATATCAACAAACATATATTTCCAATGGAAGTCATCTTTCCTGAAACAGATTTTAGTTTTAAACAAAGAAACTATTTAGTCCAAAACGAATATCATTCTCTCTCAATGTTTAAGCTCTCGAATAATCAAGTGCCTGAATGTACTAAACGCCGAAATAGCAATATAACATACAAAATTACATCCTTGTAAGATTCTTGAGGCATTTATAAATTTTAAATGCAAATACAGATGTTTGTTTAAAGAATTTTAAGAGATTGTTAATAAAAAAGAAGATTTATACGTTCAAATAGGAAATCCAGTGTTGATGGTTATATACGTTATCTTTAGTTGTCGAAACTTGAATTCTTCAGGTATAGTTTCTGGTATAGTAGCATTGAATCTACAGGGAGTAGCACAGTAGTCCAATATTTCAAAAACAAATCTAGTGTAAGGTTATTTTTACTAGCACATCAAAAGCACTGAAAATATTCGTTAGATCGCTAATTGGTTTCAGCGACAAAGAATAATAATACTTTACGACGTATTCAGCGCGGATGCACTCAGATATGCTACGAATTATTTCGCTTCTATTGCGGTAAAGTACTAGGAATTCTCCACGTTTATACTCATGTCACACTGTCAGTGTCTTCATACATTCAGCGATATACGGCGAGACGAAACTCGAATGAAAACGCTATATTTGAACGATAGATAGTAAAGTATTTTATGGCATCTCACGAAAACTTTTGACATCCGTATGGAAGTGTTTTGTTACTAATTCGATATTATTCCGGCCATTCACGAGAGTTGAGATGTACAATATAGCTCGAGTAAATGTGTGCTTGATAAGAGTTTATATCATTTAAGGTACGAGTCCGTAAGAGAGGGTACAAGAGGATGCGACTTTATGCGAGAGTACCAGAAGATGCGACGTTATGCGAGGGTACCAGAATATGCGATGTTATGCGAGGGTACCAGAAGATGCGACGTTATGAGAGGGTACCAGAAGATGCGACGTTATGAGAGTGTACCAGAAGATGCGACGTTATGAGAGGGTACCAGAAGATGCGATGTTATGAGAGGGTACCAGAAGATGCGACGTTATGAGAGGGTACCAGAAGATGCGATGTTATGAGAGGGTACCAGAAGTTGCAACGTTATGAGAGGGTACCAGAAGATGCGATGTTATGAGAGGGTACCAGAAGATGCGACTTTATGAGAGGGTACCAGAAGATGCGACGTTATGAGAGGGTACCAGAAGATGCGACGTTATGAGAGGGTACCTGAAGATGCGACGTTATGAGAGGGTACCTGAAGATGCGATGTTATGAGAGGGTACCTGAAGATGAGATGTTATGAGAGGGAACCTGAAGATGAGAAGTTATGAGAGGGTACCTGAAGATGAGATGTTATGAGAGTGTACCTGAAGATGCGATGTTATGAGAGGGTACCTGAAGATGAGACGTTATGAGAGGGTACCTGAAGATGCGACGTTATGAGAGTGTACCTGAAGATGAGATGTTATGAGAGGGTACCTGAAGATGAGAAGTTATAAGAGGAACCAGAAGAAGCGATGTTATGAGAGGGTACAAGAAGTTGAGACGTTATGAGAGAGTACCAAAAGATGCGATGTTTTGCGAGGGTACCAGAAGTTGCAACGTTATGAGAAGATACCACAAAATGCGATGTTATGAGAGGGTACCAGAAAATGCGATGTTATAAGAGAGTACCAGAAGATGCATTGTTATCAGAGGGTTCCAGATGATGCGATGTTATGAGGGAGTACTAGAAGGTGCGATGTTATGAGAGGGTACCAGATGTTGCAACGTTATGAGAGTGTACCACAAAATGCGATGTTATGAGAGGGTACCAGAGGATGCGACGTTATGAGAGGGTACCAGAAGATGCGATGTTATCAGAGGGTTCAAGAAGATGCGATGTTATGAGAGTGTACCAGAAGATGCGACGTTATGAGAGTGTACCAGAAGATGCGATGTTATGAAAGGGTACCAGAAGGTGAGACGTTAAGAGAGAGTACCAGAAGATGCGATGTTATGAGAGTGTACCAGAAGTTGCAACGTTATTAGAGGGTACCAGAGGATGCGACGTTATGAGAGGGTACCAGAGGATGCGACGTTATGCGAGGGTACCAGAAGATGCGAGGCTATGAGAGGTTACCAGAAGTTGCGACGTTATGAGAATGTACCAGAGGATGCGACGTTATGAGAGGGTACCAGAAGATGCGACGTTATGAGAGGGTATCAGAATTTGCGACGTTATGAGTGTATACCTGAAGATGCGACGTTATGAGAAGGTACCAGAAGATGCGACGTTATGCGAGGGTACCAGAAGATGCGACGTTATGAGAGGGTACCAGAAGATGCGATCTAATGAGAGGGTACCAGATAATGCGATGTTATGAGAGGGTTTCAGAAGATGCGATGTTATGAGAGGGTACCAGAAGATGCGATGTTAAGCGAGGGTTCCAGAAGATGCGACATTATGAGAGGGTACCAGAAGATGCGATGTTATGCAAGGGTACCAGAAGTTGCAACGTTATGAGAGGGTACCAGAAGATGCGACGTTATGAGAGGGTACCAGAAGATGAGATATTATGAGAGTGTACACAAAGATGTGATGTTATGAGAGGGTACCAGAAGATGCGACGTTATGCGAGGGTACCAGAAGATGCAACGTTATGAGAGGGTACTAGAAGTTGCGACGTTATGAGAATGTACCAGAGGATGCGACGTTATGAGAGGGTACCAGAAGATGCGACGTTATGCGAAGGTTCGAGGAGATGCGATGTTATGAGAGGGTACTAGAAGTTGCGACGTTATGAGAATGTACCAGAGGATGCGATGTTATGAGAGGGTAACAGAAGATGCGATGTTATGAGGGGGTACCAGATAATGCGATGTTATGAGAGGGTTTCAGAAGATGCGATGTTATGAGGGGGTACCAGATAATGCGATGTTATGAGAGGGTTTCAGAAGATGCGATGTTATGAGAGGGTACCAGAAGATGCGATGTTATGAGAGGGTTCCAGAGGATGCGATGTTATGAGACGTTACCAGAAGATGAGACGTTATAAGAGGGTACCAGAAGATGCGACGTTATAAGAGGGTACCAGAAGATGCGATGTTATGAGAGGGTACCAGAAGATGCGATTTTATGAGAGGGTACCAGAAGTTGCAACATTAAGAAAGGGTAGCGGATGATGCATTGTTATGGGAGGGTACCAAAAGATGCGACGTTATGCGAGGGTACCAGAAGATGCGATGTTATGAGAGGGTACCAGAAGATGCGACGTTATGAGAGGGTACCAGAAGATGCGATGTTATGAGAGGGTTCCAGAAGTTGCAACGTTATGAGAGGGTACCAGACGATGCGACGTTATGAGAGGGTACCAGAAGATGCGACGTTATGAGAGGGTACCAGAAGATGCGACGTTATGCGAGGGTACCAGAAGATGCGACGTTATGAGAGGGTACCAGAAGATGCGACGTTATGCGAGGGTACCAGAAGATGCGATGTTATGAGAGGGTACCAGAAGATGCGATGTTAAGCGAGGGTTCCAGAAGATGAGACGTTATGAGAGGGTACCAGTAGATGTGATATAATGCTACGGTACTAGAAGAAACGACGTTATGCGTGGGTACCTGAAGATGCGACGTTATGAGAGGGTACTAGAAGTTGCGACGTTTTGAAAATGTACCAGAGGATGCGACGTTTTGAGAGGGTACCAGAAGATGCGACGTTATGAGAGGGTACCAGAAGATGCGACGTTATGCGAGGGTTCCAGAAGATGTGATGTTATGAGAGGGTAACAGAAGATGCGATGTTATGAGGGGGTACCAGATAATGCGATGTTATGAGAGGGTTTCAGAAGATGCGATGTTATGAGAGGGTACCAGAAGATGCGATGTTATGAGAGAGTACAAGAAGATGCGATGTTATGAGAGGGTACCACAAAATGCGATGTTATAAGAGGGTACCAGAAGATGCGACGTTATGGGAGGGTATCACAAAATGCGATGTTATAAGAGGGTACCAGAAGATGCGACGTTATGAGAGGGTATCACAAAATGCGATGTTATAAGAGGGTACCAGAAGATGCGACGTTATGAGAGTGTACCTGAAGATGAGACGTTATGAGAGGGTACCTGAAAATGAGACGTTATGAGAGGGTACCAGAAGATGTGACGTTATGAGAGGGTACCAGAAGATGAGACGTTATGAGAGGGTACCAGAAGATGCGACGTTATGAGAGGGTACCAGAAGATGAGACGTTATGAGAGGGTACCAGAAGATGCGATGTTATGAGAGGGTACCAGATGTTGCAACGTTATCAAAAGGTTACCAGAAGATGGGACGTTATGAGAGGGTACCAGAAGATGCGACGTTATGCGAGGGTACCAGAGAATGCAATGTTATGCGAGGGAACCAGAAGATGCGATGTTATGAGAGGGTTCCAGAAAATGAGACGTCATGAGAGAGTACCAGAAGATGCGATGTTATGCGAGGGTACCAGAAGATGCGATGTTATGAGAGGGTACCTTAAGATTAGACGTTATGAGAGTGTACCTGAAGATGAGATGTTATGAGAGGGTACCAGAAGATGAGAACGTTATGCGAGGGTACCAGAAGATGCGACCTTATGTGAGGGTACCAGAAGATGCTACGTTATGAGAGGGTACCAGAAGATTCGACGTTATGCGATTTTTATAAGCACTTTTATACTACCATTTTATACTACAACGTCGTCAACTTTGACATGACAATTTTCTATAAATGAACTCACTGCAACCCATAGTGAAAAAAAAAATGAAATCAACGACGACTGTACACAATCAACAGGAAACTGTTTTAAGAATAATAAAGATTTTCCACAACCTTTGAAAAGGCAACGTTTCGCATTTCATTTCCCTTTCCCACTAATGTTACATAGCGAACCATCGGCAAAAGCATATTCAAGTGTATCGCGGTAATACAGAGCTGTGTTAAAACATATACATCGATGCTAAGTCGTAGTTTATTATGAATCATTGCTACTTTTCATAATATGTGTTGTAATACATCACACCTTAACCGTAAAAAAGCGTAACACATCACATTAAGCCGTGCTACATTCGTATCAAAACATATTAAAAACGTTTATATCATTCTTGATATTTTGATGCATATGTAGTCTGTCTTTGTTTATTCGCGACGCTGTGTGTATCTGGGTGAGTATTTGTTAGGCTTCAATAGTGTGCCTCTAAACAGGGACTTTGTAAGAATGTTTGCTACAGGCTTGCCTTTATGTATTCCATTGCTATATTCGTAAAGCATGGCTGTCGTTGCCTCAATAGTTCACGATAAATCGTTGCAATAATATTCTTGTTAAATCGAAAATACATTGTCTCGATGGTATTTGTGGACGATTATTCTACGACGGTACTACGAATATCAACGAATTAGTATGACTATAAAGCGGAATCATCATACAAATGCATTAGGATAGGTAACGATATAGTTTACTCTGTGTACGGTCTAGAACGGCAGTAATTCAAAAGCGTTAGGATTATACCACATTACTCATAAGAGATAAAAGACGATTGTTTACGATCAGCTGAATATAGAGTACAGTCGAACCTCGCTGTGTCGACGTCGGATAAGTCGACTTTCCGGTTATGTCGACTTTTTTCCGTTCCCGAATTTATTCCTTCTTATTCTATATAAAATAAATCTGTTTGTGTCGATTTTTTTATCTCGACTTTTTCGCTATGTCGACCTCGTTTTTCAGTCCCAGTGATCGAATTTCACACATTTCCTGTGTTCTTTATGTCGAACTGTAGATCGAGACGTAGGTGTGAAAATATTCATGACGGTTTGCGGCATGTCGCAAAATTCCGTGCGTGTCAATATAACAAACTGTCATAATTGGGGGATACATAAATGTAAGTGGCAAGTGCGAATAATTAAAGTTGTTTGTTTATGTATTTAATTAAAGAGACATTTATTGCTCAAGCTCTTTGGTTTTGTATAAAACATGTCCACTGCTCTGGTCGACCAATTCAGAGAAGGACCAGGTATTAAATCTTAAAATGTACAAATGTATGCAATTGTGGTTTTATATGTGTTTTGTGTGATCCATAAACGTAAAAGAAATAAATTTGACACAAATAATTATTCTTTTGTTTCACTTTATTTTTCAATAATAAGTTTGCTGTTTTCACGACGAAAATATTTAACAAGACCGTTCAATTGTGGATGTAAACATCGTACAATCCAACTCAAACGTGTTGTTGGGATTAGTACTATTTTTTGTAATTCGGATGAGTAATAAAATGAGGATTTATCACGATGAGCCCAGGACAGGCCAAGATATGTCCGTCTCTGGTTTGGTATATATGTCTGTCTCTGGTTTGGTGTATATGTCTGTCTCTGGTATGGTATATATGTCTGTCTCTGGTTTGGTGTATATGTCTGTCTCTGGTTTGGTGTATATGTCTGTCTCTGGTTTGGTGTATATGTCTGTATCTGGTTTGGTGTATATGTCCGTCTCTGGTTTTGGTGTATATGTCTGTCTCTGGTTTGGTGTATATGTCTGTCTCTGGTTTGGTGTATATGTCTGTCTCTGGTTTGGTGTATATGTCTGTCTCTGGTTTGGTGTATATGTCTGTCTCTGGTTTGGTGTATATGTCTGTCTCTGGTTTGGTGTATATGTCTGTCTCTGGTTTGGTGTATATGTCTGTCTCTGGTTTGGTGTATATGTCTGTCTCTGGTTTGGTGTATATGTCTGTCTCTGGTTTGGTGTATATGTCTGTCTCTGGTTTGGTGTATATGTCTGTCTCTGGTTTGGTGTATATGTCTGTCTCTGGTTTGGTGTATATGTCTATCTCTGGTTTTGGTATTATGTCTGTTTCTGGTTTGGTGTATATGTTTGTCTATGATTTGGTGTATATGTCTGTCTCTGGTTTGGTGTATATGTCGGTCTCTGGTTTGGTGTATGTAAGGCCTTGGTCCTTGTGTCTTAAAATGGTAAATCGCTAAATTTTAAATTCAGACTGATCCTTTATTGTCTTGTGCACTGTTAAAGGTACTATCGGGATAGGACTTTGCGTTACGTACGTTAGGTCTGTAAATGTATAAATTTTAATCAGTATATACTTTGTTATAACGTGTTTTAATATATATTAATTACTAGAAATGCATTTAATAATAATCATGACACAAGTGCTGTAATCAAAACCCTTTCCCGTTCACGACAAACATATAATATGATGTATTTAATGCACCTATCAATGCTTCCTCAGACCGGAGAGGAAGGTTTGGCGACTGTGATACGTGTCTAATGCTTCTTCACGGTCAGAAAGGTTTGTACAATCCCATGGTCAGGGATGTTTTGGGCATTAGAAACCTAGGTGTAAAACGCGCCTAGGTCTACTTCGCAGATAATGGTCTTATCGAGTCGGTCAACATCCCGACTCTTGTTAATATTGATGTAAGCAATCTCAATTATGCCGGCCACCCCACAGCCAACCCGACTGCAACCCCTGGGTATGACATAACATTGATCTGTGCATTAACAATCAAAGGTAAAATGCATACTATGTCATATTATAACATGTTATACGAAACTATATATCGGTTTATTCAGTAACCTGAATGCACTGGTCCAATGCCATTATTCATTAACTATCAGGCAGAAAAATGAATCGTAAATGTAAACAATTTAAAATATATATTGAAGAACTAGAACTAAAACTTCCTCCCTGTAGTTCACGCGGTCTTAGTCGGATATGCAGCGAATTGATGTATATAAAATTATAAATTATGAAATACATCTATGTCCTTTTGATATTTCACGTACACATTTTTTTCTTTCCTGTGCTGATTGCAGGACAATCCCAACATTGTGAAAACAGTGCCTACAATACGTTTTACAAATATTTTAAATCTATGTCATTAGGGTATTATCAATAAATGTAATTTCTGCAGATTTAGACGATGAACAAAAATAAAAGGTTTACCAGAGTCAATGTATTATCCACCATATACCACTATTTATTATTATTATATATTATTATATTTATTTATTTAGAGTGACTGTCAGCGACAAACTCAGTTTTCTCAATAAAGTTTATATTTTCAAAAATGAATCGATAATATCTTAAACGCTTATGCTGTCCTGTTCAAGGTTGTGACACAAAAGCTGTAAACGGACTGACAAAGGGAGAAGCGAACTCGATATTAACTCTTTATTCTTGAGGTAAAAGATCCTTGTGACCTGAAATTGTGACCATCACAATGTCATAGTATTACTGGTCGTGATTAATAACTGCCTTCATCTCAAATGATTGTCGCATGCGAATTGTAATGATTTGATGTTAAGGAGATGCAAGTTACAGTCATGCCATCGAATAAATCCTGTATCTGTTTTATTTTAGTACCAACAGGTTAATGTAACTGTAATTTAAATACATTTTCAAAACGTTGTGTAGGAATAATTTACAGTCAATGAACGGCCAGCTTGTTGTCAGATTCAGTGAAATATTATTAACCTCTGAGATCGCTGTCTCTCCAATGTTGAAGCTAATAAAATTGATTGTGATCGTGCACGTTTTCAGTTTTCCGTCTGTTCTCTCGTTAAACAATAATTCATTCTCAGTCAGCAATACCCCACAGCCCATTATAACCACCCGATATTAATCAAACATTATACGAACCAATGCAACGCACGTTATACGATTTTACTGATAACATCAAAATATAAAAATGTAAAGTGACTCCTCTGCACAATTTTACAGCCCACTTCATACTTATTTAAATTATAACGACAGAGAACTTCAGAGATAAACTTCAGCTTGAAGTACAATGAGTGTAAAGTCGTATATTTTGGGAACGTTCACAGTACAGAAGTGGGTTTGTAAGGGCAAACACAAAATATATTTCGCAGATAAGGGTCTCACAGAGTCAGTCAACATCCAGACCGTTGTGAATATTGATGTTAGCAGACTCCAATATACCGGCCATCCCCATGGCCACCCCCACTCCCACACCTGGGTATGACAAAACATTGATTTGTGCATTGACAATAAAATGTGAAATGCATACTTAGCCATGTTATAAGATGTAATACGAAAATATATATATCGGTTTCTTCAGTATCTGAATGCACTGGTCCAATGTCATTATTCAACTACGAGGCAGAAAAATGAATCGTAAATGTAAACAATTTACAATATATATTGAAAAACTCGAACTTAAACTTCCTCCCTGTATTTCACGTGGTCTAAGTCGGGTATACAGCGAATTGATATATATTTATATTTCATAGGTACTTTCACATTTTTGTCTTTCCTGTACTGATTGCAGGACAATCCCAACATTGTGAAAACTGTGCCTATAATACGTTTCACAATTATTATATATCTATATCATATCAGGAATTATCACAAAACGTAATTTCTGCAAATTTAGGCCATAAACAAAAATAAAAGGTTTACCAGAGTAAATGTTTTATCCACCATATACCACTATTTTATTTAGAATGACTGTTAGCTATCAACTTAATTGACTCCAAAGAGTTTATATTCTCAAAAACGAATCGATAATATTTTCCATGCTTATACTGTCCTGTTCAATGCTGAGACAAATGGCTGTATAAGGAGTGACAAAGGGGGAAGCGAATTCGATATTCACTGATTATTGAGGCAAAACATCCGTGTAACCTGAAACTGTGAGGATCATAATGGCATAGTATTACTGGTAGTGATTAATGAATGCATTCATTTCAAATGATTGTCGCATGCGTATTTTAATGTTAAGGAGATGCAAGTTACAGTCATGATATCGAATAAATACTATTCTTTTTTTGAAACCGGTATGTGTTTTATTTAGTATCAGCAGGTTAATGTCACTGTTGTAATTAAAATACATTTTCATAGCGTTGTGTAGGAATAATTTACAGCCATTCATTCAGTGAAATATTATTAACCTCCGAGATAGTCATTCTCTCCAATGCGGATGCTTATAAAATTGAATGTGAACTTGCATATATTTAGTTTTAATGAGAAAACAAAACAATTTGTTATAATTGGACATTCCGTCTGTACTTTTGTTGAACAAATATTCATTCTCAGTAAACACATCCCAGAACCCATGTCAACCACCCGTTATTAAATATGTTTTGTAAGGTCTACTTAATCTAAAATAAATGATAAAAACCAACGAAGGAATGCAACGCACGTTATTGCCTTTTACGATTTATACTGATAACATACACATTATAAAAATGTAAAGTGACTCCCCAATATAATTTTACAGTCCACTTCATACGTATTTTAATTATAGCGACAGAGAACTGCAGAGATAAAATTTAGCTTGAAGTACAATTGGTGTAAAGTCATATATTTTGGGAACGTTCACAGTGCAGAAGTGTGTTTGTAGGGCCAAACACAAAATCTTTACAATGTCAAGTTTGATGCATGTTGACGGGTCAATATTAAGCAAGCACATCATCTTACGCAAAACTAAACAAAAAAATGAATTTTCCCAACGTTTAATATATTTTAACCTTCCCCACCCACTTTGTATTGTGGGTTCCCTTAAAAAGATCTCGAAATGCTATTATCGAGTATAGCAAACAGCAGCAGTCTGTCTAACCAATCACTCAATAGCCGTCCCCGTTTCCGTGTCCGCTTTGCCAGGAAAGGACGTGAAAACAGTTCACAAGAAAGATAAAAAGTTTACAAAACATTTTGTTCCGCAAGCACACATTCAGATTATTAAAACGCTGATTTCCTATTCCAGTCTGTTCACCTTGTTAGTAAAAAAGTTCCTACATACGCCTATTTCCTATTCCAGTCTATTGGCCTTGTTAGTTAAGTAGTTCCTACATACGCTTACTTCCCATTCCAGTTTGTTCATCTTGTTAGCAAAGTAGTTCCTACATACGCTAATTACCCATTCCAATCTGTTCGCATTGTCAGTAATGTAGTTCCTACATACGCTCATTTCCCATTCCAGTCTGGTAACCTTGTTAATAAAGTAGTTCCTACATACACTTATTTCCAATTCCAGTCTGACTGTCCAGTAGGTAGTGAAGGGGGCTTTCGATTATTCTTGATACGCAACTTTCGGGCAAATAATCTTGGTTTTATCTTATAAGCCAAATAGAATCTGTCTAGCATGTCGTTATATCAATTTGGGTAGAATCTCTATGCCTGATGCTCGAATGACTGTCCAGGGTGTATGCAGAGTGTGTGGCAAGCGGAGGGTTGAAAGATACAGCAGGACGCTGAATATGACCAAATGCTTCTCCGCTAACCGGCGAGTGAAGTTGTAGACCATCGTCTTTCATTGAAATTGTTTGTGCAATATGAATTCGTGATCTTCATGACAACCATAAAACACATAAGCATGAAATTAGAAAGGATTTTTTTTATCCTTTTTCAATAATGAAATTATTCAATGTCGAGCTGTGTTATACATTAAGGCGGTTATTAAACTCATCAATAAGGAATTTATCTTTCTGGTTGCCTGTAGAAAAATTAAGGTAACTACCATTTTTCCAAAGACATTATATTTTGCAGCTCTTCTGCCCAGACGAGGTTCCAAACAGCTTTTATTAGTTAATAAGTATGCTGTTAGTGTATATTTTTCATTTTTTTATTCTATTTCTTCATTTCATATCGATTCAAATATCCTAGCAAACAACCGAACCTATTTTAAACATATTAATACATTGTGGTGTATTGCAAATAACACAGATTCCCATTCACCTTTTTATTCAAAGCACAATGGAATGAGACAATTAAGAAGCCATGAAAAAAGTACAATATACTTGGTTGAGTCGTTAAGAAGAGCGTCAACATTATCCAGTGAGCCAGAAAGCGCAGTTATCTCTGCATCTCAAAGACCTATAGAAGCATCTGTCCCCTTTGTTGTGTTACAGCGGTCAAAGTTGTAAGTACGTCTGTGATATCTACCTTTCCAGTAATGAGCTCTTTGAGCTTTGTGCATTAATTTTGACCATAATTATTCGTTGACACATAAAAGATACAAGACACAACAATCCTTGTTTAAAGTCGGGTATATGATGAAAAGAAGCATAAACTAGATGAGCTATTTTCCGACATTCGTTATTATATTGATATATGACTCTTCAACGAGGGACTCATTGTTAATCCTCTGCATGTTTGTTTTAAAAGCTAACGCTCAACGTCTTAATCATTATTTATCTAATCAAAAGGTAGACATAGCGTTTTTGCAAGAGACTCACTTTACTGAGGATTAAATAAATCAAATATCAAATCACATAGACGGCTTGGTAATATTCAATTCAAATGGAAAGAGTTTTGTGCTGTTCTTCCATGTTTCTTGTTTGTGATTGTTTGTTTTTATGTTATATGTCTTTTGCGTTTACAGAGTGCCATTAAACCGGGTTTATGATTAAACTTTTTTCTACTGAGCTTGTGTCTGTAGTTTTTTGCATAAATATTAAGTCGGTGATGTTCTATTATTATTAAAAAGTATTTCCTGATTAATTGTTGCATTATCGATATTGTAAACGACTTAAATGGTATTTAATTTTAAATATCAATATTTTCGAACATTTCATTTTCGAACATGCATATTCCTGTATAAATAGTTTCAAAAATGGTTTCAAAAAAGAAATTCATTCTTTTTAAATCTTAATAACATGTCACAGAAACATGCTAGGGTATTAATATGATTGGAGGATATTTTAATGAATCAATATATAACATAGATAGAGTTTCTAAAAACAACAATAATGCATATTCGGGTAAAAGGTTATAAAACTAATCAAAGAAAAAATTAAAATGGCGTAAAAGCAACCCAGATACAAAACATTACACATGTAAAAAGAAAAACAGTAACGAAAAGAGTAGAATTGATTACTTGTAAATATATAAAATATGTGTTCCCTTTATTGTAAACACTGATGTTCGACGAACCTGTTTTAAATACACGGATCAAATGGTAATTTCTATAAAACTCCATAAACAAATAGAATGAAGTCAAGGCTTCAAGAAATTCAACAATGCTCATTTTGTTAGTGCAATGTATAATTCCTTGAAACTAATTTTATCATTTAATGATGACATAAATATACAACCAAAAATGGGAACTTATGAAAATTGAAATCGAAGAAAAATCAATTAAATTTGCAAAAAAAAATAATCAAAAGTTGTCCGAGATAAAAAAATAACAATATTGGAGAAAAAAAACAACTAACTAGTAGTCAATGGTATAAATAATGACGAAGAGAAGAAATTGCAGATGGATTTAGAGGAAGTGTATACAAACAAAGATAGAGGTGCTCAAATAAGATCCCGCATACAATTTCTTGAAGAAGGTGAGAAAAACAATAACTATTTTTTGTCCCTAGAAAAATCAAGACAAACGAGGAAACATTCACAAAATAAAACGTGAATTACCATTTATTTCCAGAAAATAGTGATATTCTTAATGAAGAAGTAAAGTTTAATAGAACATTATATAAATCGTATAAATAAGAGGAAAATGATATTATGAATTAAATTTTTAATAATCTTTTAGGAAATAATGTCAGTGATGTACAGTTTTTTATTAAAAGAAATCTGAATATACCAAGTAAGCGATAAGTCTATAGTACATTTTTACAATAATGATTACCTTTAACATATTATGTAAATAATCATGTGTTGTCAATGTTAAGCGATTTTCAAGTACTAGTACATAGAAATAATACGTTAACAGCAAACGAACTTCAACTCCGCTAATCATATGTAAACGTTTTACACTTCCTTCATGAAGAGTTTGTGACCTATCAAGCAACTGTGATGGAGACTGCAAATAATATAAATACGCGTGTGTCCAAATGTCCATGGAATCTTACATTTACGAGGGACGATAAATCAAAGGCTCCATACCATTAATTTCACAGGATAAGATGGACCAAGTCGCGTTTTCTGTTTTTAACGTCTAAAAATACAGAGACAATCGAAGCTTTTATAAACCTACCATGATCTTTAGATAAACAGAATATATAAAAGAACACACTGAAATCAAACATTTCATTTATATTGGTTTACAGAAAATTAACAAAGGCATAAACGACTTATAATTACACACTCGTTATTTCGACTTGCTATCTCGTTTAAAAGTCGTATTATCTCGTAATAGCGTAATAATTTTCTTAAAACGACATAGTACGTTTATTGACAGAATGACCTACTTTCTCGTTTTAACGACTTTTAACAAATTTGAACGACTTGGTATCAATGAGCTAGGTCTATCGGCAGATTACGCGAGGTTGAAATGCATAAAAAAGTAATTTCTTAACTTAAATCAATTTTCTAATATTTTTGTATTCAAATTGAAAGACAATTATAAGTGTTTTTACACAAAAAGTATGTATTTAAAATAAAATCAATGAAAACAAAGTATTTTAGATATTACGAAGTCAATATATCATTTGATAAGTGAGATTTCTTAGCTTAAGAAAATAACTCAAGTTAGGAAATGACTTAAGATGTATTATAAATACCTGCCCGTATAAGTATCTTGTTGAAACACCTTTTATCTTTAAACTGCACTCTCACAGACTGAACGTTTTGACAACTTTTTTTTTGTCTTGGAACGAGCCATTTTTTGCGAAAATCCATGGAAACTAGATATATCAGACTGCTGACAAAAATTAAATCGCAGATTTTTATATTTAAGTTAAAAAAAATGATGTTTTATGCATTTTACTTAAACCGTTAATGACGGTTTAAACAAAAAAAAACATTAATTTTCGAACAGAAATATGAAAATCTACGATCTGATTTTTTGCAAGCAATCTTATATCATTGGTTTGCAGATATCTACGCAAAAATTTGCTCTTTCCAAGACAAAAAATAAAAAAGGTTGTAAAATCGGTACATCTGTGAGAGTGTAGCTTTAAAGATATAGTTAAGAAATTAAAGAAAGTGGATAAAAGGTAAGCCATCAACAATACATAGCACTCACTTTCAGAAAGAAGGCGTATACGTCAATTTGTTAAATCCGTTCCATACAACTGCCAATCCCTCAAAAAGATGCCAATTTGGGGTTATTGTGCACGCACCTGTAGAAAGGCCTGCGTGTCTTCTTCAAATGTTTGTTTGTGTTAAACGATGTTTGTTTGTTTTTTTATTCCATTCATTAAATCCTTTTTATAAAGTAAAGCATATTGAGATAACCTAAAATAATGCATAATTAAGATAATGCTAAATTTGAGCTCTGTATTATTATTTCTACAAAAAAGTAACACTGTAATGGTAATTGGTTTTTCAGTGTTTGTATGATTCATTACAAAACCCTGCGCCAGCACGATGTGTTTTCGATACTTTTTTCGTTTTATTCCAAATATTTAATTACCCTGTAGCGTGATATCGTTCGAACATATGTTGAGTTAAAAAAGATATAACTATAAAATGCTTTGAACAGGTTTCATTTTACATTCATATACACAAAAAAAATGTTCGTCGCATAATCGTCTCACTTGACTCATACACAATGCATTATATTAAAATGAAAGCGCTGAATTTCTTGAAAGGCTGTAGGCGCGACAAGCGTCATTTTACTTTTTTAACATTCTGTTCACAGGCAATTAACAAAATTTGAATCCAAATAATACAATTAGTTTGTTTCATAACAGTAACTGATAAACCTATATGTACAATGGTATATACAAATTGCTTTCATATCGCTAAATAATTGCTAGTGCAAAGTTAATTAAATGAAACCCGATATCAGATGAGAACGTTTGGACTATTTGTAGTATATAAAGTAAGGTAGGGTATATTTGTCAACGCAACGTCATTATCTATGACTATCTACTCCTCGATCACTCGCCAAGAGTTATTCAAGATTCGTTTGCTTGCTTTCAATTTCACATTAACGTTGCAATCTTATGAACCGCATGACAATATACCCCGGCGCATAAATTAGTTAACAAGTCATGTCAAAAAGTAGATCAGACGTTTGCTTCAGCCAAATTACTTCTTTGGACAAGGACAAGTCACAGTTAAAACATCTGACCGCCATCATATGCAAATTGTATGTATTTTCACTTCGATCGTTGAGCTTGTGAAAAATCCAACAAGAAGCCACAAAAATCACTACCGGTATAACCAAACTTGAATTTATAGCTAATTTAATAAAGGAAGTAGAGTGGTTAAGCACAAATAAGATTATCTTCTTCAAAATGAATCAAAACACTGAAATTGCTGAGAGACTGGGGAAATGGAAAAGTAGGTGTCGAGTCGAATTGTAGTAGTAGGTAGTAAAAGTAGTAGTAGTAGTAGTAGTAGTAGTAGTAGTAGTAGTAGTAGTAGTAGTAGTAGTAGTAGTAGGTAGTAGAAGTAGTAGTAGTAGTAGTAGTAGTAGTAGTAGTAGTAGTAGTAGTAGTAGTAGTAGTAGTAGTAGTAGTAGTAGTAGTAGTAGTAGTAGTAGTAGTAGTAGTAGTAGTAGTAGTAGTAGTAGTAGTAGGTAGTAGAAGTAGTAGTAGTAGTAGTAGTAGTAGTAGTAGTAGTAGTAGTAGTAGTAGTAGTAGTAGTAGTAGTAGGTAGTAGAAGTAGTAGTAGTAGTAGTAGTAGTAGTAGTAGTAGTAGTAGTAGTAGTAGTAGTAGTAGTAGTAGTAGTAGTAGTAGTAGTAGTAGTAGTAGTAGTAGTAGTAGTAGAAGTAGTAGTAGTAGATGTAGTAGTAGTAGTAGTAGGTAGTAGAAGTAGTAGTAGTAGTAGTAGGTAGTAGAAGTAGTAGTAGTAGTAGTAGTAGTAGTAGTAGAAGTAGTAGTAGTAGTAGTAGTAGTAGTAGTAGTAGGTAGTAGAAGTAGTAGTAGTAGTAGTAGTAGTAGTAGTAGTAGTAGTAGTAGTAGTAGTAGTAGTAGTAGTAGTAGTAGTAGTAGTAGTAGTAGTAGTAGTAGTAGTAGTAGTAGTAGTAGTAGTAGGTAGTAGAAGTAGTAGTAGTAGTAGTAGTAGTAGTAGTAGTAGTAGTAGTAGATGTAGTAGTAGTAGTAGTAGGTAGTAGAAATAGTAGTAGTAGTAGTAGTAGTAGTAGTAGTAGTAGTAGTAGTAGTAGTAGTAGTAGTAGTAGTAGTAGCAGTAGTAGTAGGTAGTAGAAGTAGTAGTAGTAGTAGTAGTAGTAGTAGTAGTAGTAGTAGTAGTAGTAGTAGTAGTAGTAGTAGTAGTAGTAGTAGTAGTAGTAGTAGTAGTAGTAGTAGTAGTAGGTAGTAGTAGTAGTAGTAGTAGTAGTAGTAGATGTAGTAGTAGTAGTAGTAGTAGTAGTAGTAGAAGTAGTAGTAGTAGTAGTAGTAGTAGTAGTAGTAGTAGTAGTAGTAGTAGTAGTAGTAGTAGTAGTAGTAGTAGTAGTAGTAAAAGAAGAAGCAGCAGCAGCAGTAGCAACAGCAAAAGCAGAAGCAGCGGAAGCAGCAGTAGTAGTAGTAGTAGTAGTAGTTTAAAGTGGCACTCGTATTTAAAATCAATACATACACCTGTATAACAAACATATATTTTCAGTGATAAACCTTTACTTTACTTAATTACTGATTCAAAAAAATGTAACCGTGTATTTAATAGCTAAAAACGCACAAATATTGCATGGTAACATTCATGTCATCAGTAATAAATACTTTCCATAAATGCATTATTTAGTATTTAGTAAATGGGGTTTGTCTTAAGTTTTATGTTAGTTATACAAATATATGTATTTATTTTAAATACGAGAATCACTGTAAGATAACTAACAATATAACAGATCACAATTGTTTGGAAAACTGCCGAAAAAGCATAACATAAACACCAATTTTAGTTGATATATTGTCAGCAGTATAATACAACTGGTTTCCAGACATGTACGCAAAAATTGGCTCATTCCAAGACAAATAAATAAAGAACAGTCTCAAGCAACCTTTGTTGCAGTTTAACATTGTTCTGAAGGATCACTCTTGTATAATTCATTTATATGACACCACGGCTTTTATCGATTTTCAGCGAAAACCCGTATATCTATAGTAACTGTAATCAACGTGTACAAGAAAATTTTGAGTGGAAAGCATGGTATAATACAGTTCATGAATCTATAATTGTTCACAACAAAGTTGAACAATTCAAAATTGAATTAAATAATCTTGTGGCGACTAACTTATATATATTTACATGGAAATTGAGAGACAGTCCCCTGTGTATGTGTCGCAAGGAAGTTGAAGATTATAAACATGTGTTTTATCCATTGTTCTTCATTATCCAATTTTTGGTCGACAATAAATGCCATATTAAAAAAATGTGGTATAAAAAATGTTTAATGACATTAAATATATTTTAATAGATTATAAGATACACCAAAAAGAATACAACTGTGTTAATATTGTTTTAAGTCCAATATGTTATTGTATTTCTAAAACATACTTTATACGCGACCGGAGAATGAAGCCCATAAATATATTTATATTACGATCTGATTGCTTTACAGACATACATAAAATGACTTATAAAAAAACCTACTCTGAATATATATGTTTTATCGTTGTCTATGTATTTCTGTATTACATGTGACATTGTTGCTTTTATAATCTAATAAACGGACTGTTATACTTAAGCATTTCCAAAAAGAAAAAAAAATTAAGCAGCCGTAAAAGGTACGCCGTTGTCCGTCTTAAGTGTGGTATTCATGTCTTGGCTATTTAGGTTAAGTGAAAATTAATTCCGAACAAAAATCGAAAACCGCTGAAACCGGTGCAAGGTGTTGTTTGCAATGTTACACAGACGACAAACTGCGAGTTACAGGACACACATTTTATTTTGCATGTTAAACATACATACACTATACACACAACAATTTAAATACCACCAAACACTTGTTATATGCGATTTTTATTATTCTGACATTCATTAAAATGAATAAAGCATCCTGTAAATTTAGGCTCAGGATTCTGACGGAGTTTTCCATACGGATGCAATCGCCTTTTGTGTTCTAAAGATGACAGCCTTTGTGTTCATTATCGTGTGAACATCAAACGCGAGACTTGCATCATCTTTAATTCTGCAAAAGTAACATAAAAAGTTTAATATCCAAATTATCATATTAAGAGACGAAATATGTTTTTTTACCGTTTTAGACATCATGCTATGTTATGCTGCTATGTTTTGTATTTCCTTTGACATGCACCTACTAATTTGCTTAGATTTTTCATAACACTAGATCATCTCATCATCCGGAGCTTGTTGAACAAGAAATATATATTATTATTATTATTAATTGGTCCTACCGATAAAGTCGTGGTAGTTCTTGACTGCCTTGCCTTTGACGTCTGTATCGCCTGCTTGATCTTAACCAAATGAAAATAAACGTATGTATTTTTTACTATGTGAAAATTTATTTTTCTTTGGTAAAGATAAAATTTGTTTAATAACTATATAAGCAGCTTCACCTCAATATATAACAAGTTTAAAGCCTTATTTTAAGTAAAGTTTATGAAAATAACTTAAAAATATATGTATTACTTATGTAAACAAATCGCTAAGCTTTACATTTTATATATACATAATTGGTATTAACTTTGACAGATAACCAAAATGTTGTGCCTTTTATATATTAAAAGATAAAAATAATTTTCAAACAATTTTGAGTTATATTTTATGACTGCATTTATTACTTCTAAAAATATTTTTATACATCCTTCCATATCACATTTTTTATAGTCGGTGTATATACATTTAATGATTTAATATTCCTCTATACGTAGTTATTAGGGAATATATTTTTTGGCAAAATATCGTTTTAATTTTTTTTAGATAATCCAAGGTTATCAATTTTGTTTTCATGTTTATATATATCATCGTTATTACACTTTCTGTTCTCTTACAAAATAGCAGATATAAGCATGCATTCATTTGGCCTTGTCGACGACCCGATATGATTTGATAGGTAAAAATCAGTAACTGATAATAGACTTCAACACGTTAACCCATTGTGCCATATAACACATAAGAAAGTATCGATAGTGTAGCAGGTTTGGGTACAATGTCTTGGCAACCCATAATAATGAAATAAGTGATTGATGGTACTCTCATTATCTTTATGTTGACACAATGGTAAAATGTTTAAGCATCTAAAACAAATATAATTGTGAAAACTAAAAAAACATTTATGTAAATAAGGAATGTGTTAAACACACAAAAATTCGCACGAAAAAACTAAAGAACGTTACCTGATGATTAAAGACGACATTGAACAGGAATATGGAGAACCCCTAGAACAACATAAATGTACGCAAATGAACTTGAGAAAGATATAAGGACAAGTAAGTTTTCAAATCTTAGTAAGGTTATTTAGTGTATGCCTTGTAGGTGAGTGTGTAACGTGCTGGTGGTTTTGGAGCCAGATTAAGTTCAACATTTATTTCCATAGTATTTATTATGGAACAATAAACGGATAAATATCGTCATTCTCCGAAACAAATTTATAGTATAACAGTTGGTTATGTCATCAGATACCTGCACGCTGTTACAGATGACAAACAAATACTGCATAAAGGACGTGTCTTTGTTGATATAGAGAATTCCCAGAATCCATGTGATGCCTATCAAGAGGACCAAGACACACAGGGAGCGAAGGCTGGTCCTAAAATGGCGGCAACAGATGAAAGTAAAAGGGGTCCTAGTGCAATGAACATTTACATGACAAGTTCATTTTTGAAAGAAAATTCGACTTTGTTGACGATTATATTTTGAGAACATTAATACGCTTTTATAAGCTAAATCCGTTATCGCGAAAAATAAACATTGAGTGTCGAACTTAAATTGCATATACATATGTGATCTCCGTGCCAATACATAAATATAATCTCTAAGATGACGATTCAGAAAATACATAGACTCTGTACAGAATATCTTTAAACAGGAACGTACACGGCTTTCATTCTCAGCATCTTTGTGATAACTATAAACAGCGCCACAATGTTAACCTGGGGAAAGTAGAACGAAACAGCTGATATTCTTCTTAAAGTTCCGTATCTAATAACATAATAGAATATAAAATTAGTAACATATTTTATTACCAGCTGAAGATAGTTACCACTATTACAAGTAATAGATAGTTACCAGTATTATAAAAAGTACAGGTCCCACGAAGGCCCATACCACACCTCCTTTTATCGAGAGCCAGCAGCTTTGGAAGAAAGGCTAAACATAAATGTTTTTATGATAATTCGACATTAGTAAGGTATAGTTAACAATAAGTAAAATTAACATCGGTATACATATTGCTCTCTTTTTTATATGCCTTTTAAGTTATAAAAATACCAAAGTAAAAACAAATTGAAAAAGTGGGATGAAATACATATTCTTACAAACTTGAATTTCCGTACCCATGTGTTCGAGTTATTCCAAGAGAAATCCCAACAATAACGAGGGGTCAAGGCTAAAAATGTTTAAACTCATATTATACAGCCGGCAAAAACGTCTTGCGAAATGGTATATATATATAGTCCGATGTTTTTAAGTATAAAAGGACCTTCTTGCCAGTAACTCTGTTATCAAAATGGAAATACATCATTTTAAATGACACAATGTTCTATTTCTAGGTTTAATAATTTGAAAACAACACTAACACAATGTTAACAGGGCACCATACTTTGCATTCATGACGTCGACGTATGACGTCAATTTTCGTCAACGCCAGTTAGTATTTCGTTCTTTGAAACACATAGCCTATCAAAAATACGGTTGTTACAAAAACAGTTATTATACGACGGTCTTGAAATTTGCGACTGAACTTTTTTTGTTTTAAAATATTGATACATACATGTGTTGTCCCATGACCATATTTGCCTGCAATAGTCACATATCTCATTGGCCTTGGTATCAAATTCGAAGACTTAATATATGCATTTCCATCTACAACAGTTTCATTAGGATAATTCCGTTTTTTGGTATGACTAATACAATAAGAAATATGCTATTTACCCCAGGCGGTGACCACAAAGTATCTCACTCTTGACCTGTTAGCAAATACAAACAGGACCGTGTAAGCAATTTGAACTCCTTCAGCCAGCATCAGGCAAAATACGACTAGATAAAAATATTGTAGCAAAGCAGCAACAACCGTGCAGAAAACCTGCAAAACAAAAAGTATGTTTGCTTACAATAAATCACAACTAGGGTAAACATTGGAAAACGTACACTCAATTAAGATATAACGGCAAGTGAGAGTGTGAGTTGGTGCAAATAAACCACCTAAACCCCAAGTGAACTCATATTCCAGTTAACTGGTATGATTACCATTTTTGTATATCGTTTAGTGTCCGTTTGACCCTGATCATGTGCCTCTAGTTTGTCCCTGTAATTTTCATCGTAGTATTTGTGTTACAGCATAGTTGTTTGTCTCTCATCGAAAAAGGGGCGTGGTTTCGAGTTTGTTTTTGTTGTGATTCATTTAAGAAAATAGCCGTACTAACAATCATACTAAAATAAATTAGTTTCATCAAATAAATTGCATAAACAGCTTTCCTTACTTTCAGTCCGGTCGACGCCTACTAGGAACACAGTGTATGAGAGTATCATGGAAATACAGAGATTCATCAACAGTATGGTCCGGTCGCTTCTTAAGCGTCTACGATAATGGACAAAATTACACTCTCATAAAGTTCTATAAGTAAATGAATGTTCAAAGTTTATTACATGTTAGCACTATAATTTTTTTCAAACTGACTTTACTGACAAACGTATTATAGTAGGGATGCAAATTAATATTCGAATATTCGATCACACGTGTGCTATTCGAATGTCAAAATTGGTATTCGAATATTTGATTTCTTGTTGTTTAATAAATAGAATAATATATATTTTGCCTACAACTCTTTTGTTGTGTATAAAGTTCGTCTGTCTTGCTTTTACAACGATTGGCCCATAATATGCCAGAGGTATGAATGTGATGACAATACACTAAACACGCGTCATATGTCATGAAGGGGGACATATACTCGTCGGGTACTAAAAACGTCTCCATAATTTTACAAAAACTGGCTTTTAGACAAGTGACATCAAAAATTCAATTATTTACGGTAAATATAACTTTAGGTCTATATTTTTCGCATCATTTACAATTACGAATGCAGTAGAATTGAAATTATTCGATTTTGATATTTGTTTGCGTGTAATGTATTGCTTTTATTTATTTCTGAAAAGAGGAAATTTCAAACGCTCACTTGGGAAAATCAGGGTTCGCCGCGCGAAATGGCTACGACAAAGTAGGGATGAAATACACGGGCTATTACTTTTGCGAATAATAATTATAGTTCACTACAAATTCTAGAAGATGTATTTTGGTAATCGAATATTCGAAAATCCGATCGAAAGAATGACCAAATATTCGAATATCAATTTTTAAAACGTATCTATTGCAAGTTTTAGGCACACAACTTGCAAATGTACCTTCACAATATTTATATACCGCTGATCGTTCACGGCAAAAAACCCAAAGTTATTAGGAAATTTATCGAGATGCATATTATATAAAGTAGTCAATATTTGTTTTGTGATAGTGTGTGTCCCTCATTTGTGTCTGTTAGGCTTTTTAAATTATTATATGGAATCTCTAAACTCGGCAATTTGTCGTGATTTGGCTACTGGGCTTATCCCTGTAGTTTTCTTTACATATTGTAAGAATATAGAAAAAACGTACCTCCACAGAACTAAGTGTGTAATAACTGTAACAACAAGACAAAGTATCGACACTGAGATTCCAATGATAGAAATAATCCTGAGTGGTGTCTAGAGTACATCAGCCTGCAATTATATGTAAATCTTAGATAGGAAGAAATTATTTGTAGCAAGAATACGTCTATTAACTGCGTGAACATCCCTCGTCAAAATCATTCTGGAAACAACAACTACTACTACTACTACTACTACTACTACTACTACTACTACTACTACTACTACTACTACTACTACTACTACTACTACTACTACTACTACTACTACTACTACTACCAATTGTGTATCGTAAGTTTCGAAAAAAAGAAATAGTGTACCGACATTTATTATCTGGCTTACGTTATTTTCGACTACATGTATATCATAAATTCTTTTCTAACCTGAATTTCCATAAATTACACGACGGTTCGGAGTAATTGTCCTGAATAAAGAATGATAACGATGTATCAATACATAATTCCTTTACTGTATTAACGGGGGGTCCAACGTGTTTTGGGTTTGCCAAATTTTAAGTGAGGGAAATGTGTGATGCGGAATAAAATGGCGGTGTTCGAAGTGATTTTGGTGTTTTGGCAGGATATCTCCACCTGGTAAGTAAATTCACTTTTCTCGCAATATAAATACGCCTACCCGGAGGCCACTGAGCCTAGGAAACACGTGCGTTAAATTTCTATATATAACAGTAGACACTATCCGCCCATTTCTTTGAAAATGTAAAAGTAACATCAATATATAATGGTTACTGTCGAATAGTTCAACATTGGCTTCTCAAGCATCATATTGACATCCAGTAAGATGTCGTATTACATGCATCTAAGTTAGACTTTTGTCAAAATGAATATTTTATGCGACACTAAAATATTCCATAAAGGGAATTAAGTCAAGATACGTACCTTTTTTGGAGAATGGTGTAAAATTAATAACGTTGTCATAATGTTCAATCCACCTCTAGCCAGTCGATTTAAATGATGGAAACAGAGCATCACCGCCGCTTATTGTTTCTACTCCCTTGGCGATATTTTCAACCATTACATATTCTGTTAAATGTTCCTCTTCTACATTTTGAGTCAAATGCTTCCCAAGGTTCTCAACAGCTAGTAAAACGTTATCAGCACTGGAACTCTTCTGCAGTTAACAAACCGAACAAAATGATATTTTGATTAGAAATAAATTCATTATGTCGTTCGTTCATTTGTTCGTGCGTTTATTCACTCACTCACTCACTCACTCACTCACTCACTCACTCACTCACTCACTCACTCACTCACTCACTCACTCACTCACTCACTCACTCACTCACTCACTCACTCACTCACTCACTCACTCACTCACTCACTCACTCACTCACTCACTCACTCACTCACTCACTCACTCACTCACTCACTCACTCACTCACTCACTCACTCACTCACTCACTCACTCACTCACTCACTCACTCACTCACTCACTCACTCACTCACTCACTCACTCACTCACTCACTCACTCACTCACTCACTCACTCACTCACTCACTCACTCACTCACTCACTCACTCACTCACTCACTCACTCACTCACTCACTCACTCACTCACTCACTCACTCACTCACTCACTCACTCACTCACTCACTCACTCACTCACTCACTCACTCACTCACTCACTCACTCACTCACTCACTCACTCACTCACTCACTCACTCACTCACTCACTCACTCACTCACTCACTCACTCACTCACTCACTCACTCACTCACTCACTCACTCTCTCTCTCTCTCACTCACTCACTCACTCACTCACTCACTCACTCACTCACTCACTCACTCACTCACTCACTCACTCACTCACTCACTCACTCACTCACTCACTCACTCACTCACTCACTCACTCACTCACTCACTCACTCACTCACTCACTCACTCACTCACTCACTCACTCACTCACTCACTCACTCACTCACTCACTCACTCACTCACTCACTCACTCACTCACTCACTCACTCACTCACTCACTCACTCACTCACTCACTCACTCACTCACTCACTCACTCACTCACTCACTCACTCACTCACTCACTCACTCACTCACTCACTCACTCACTCACTCACTACTCACTCACTCACTCACTCACTCACTAACTCACTACTCACTCACTCACTCAAGCAAATTTACAGCTCGGTTTTTTACCTAACTTTTCCGTTTCCAGCATATTGCTAACGGACATCAAGAATTGCTGAAATAACAGTAACAGAAAGGAAGCTTTATATCAATATTAATTGGAATTGCATTTAACAAATAGAAAGTTTAAAAGAGTATGTGTGCAGTACATTTATCTACCTACTAGTGACGCTTACCTTTGAAAGAGATGCGTTAGTTCTCACTACTGTCCTATTTAAGGCAAAAGATAAACTGTATAATGCAGTGGACAAAACGCTCATTTCTCCGTCTGTCAAAGGATCAACCGTCATATTGTTGGCAGTTATATTCACAAAGTCGTCCAATACATCCGTTTACTTCTCGACAGACGCGTCATAGATAGATAGATTTATTTCAGCATACAATGTACATAGCATGGAATTAAACACATGATAAATAATATCAGGAATAAAATATATCCATGTTAACTACATTATATATCTAAGGATAACACAAAAAAGGGATTGATAATCCCTTATTTCCATTGTGGTCCTTATATAACAAACTAGTTGACATAGGAAGACATGCTATTAAGAAATTATAATTAAAAAAAAAAAATAAATAAATAAAAAATATCACAGTAGAAGACTGATTATGTATTAATTGTATTGCATATTTAAATATAAATAATAATATGTTAGGTAAAATAAGAAATATCACAGTGTATCACAATTGAAGTGCTGTTCAAATACTAGATTAACAGAATGTATTCAACAATGGACAATAAAACAAGACATAAATGTCCATGAATAATAGGTATGCTAAATTAAAAATGTAAGATTACCTTGGACATGAACCTATCTATTACAATATAAAATACATGATATATGAACAGCCCTAGTCCAACAAATATGTTTTAAGGGAAGATTTAAAAGACGTCAAAGACTTGCTGAACCTTATTTCCTTAGGGAGATCATTCCATAGTGAGCATCCTCGGTAAGCAAAGGATTTCTTACCAAAACTATTGACCTTTGGATATGAAAAACGCCTACTATCCATAAAATCAGTGCCCTGAGATGTAGCGGACATTCTGAATCTAGTTTTATAATTGTGTGCCACACTAACGGGGTTAAAATGTTCACTTAGATATGAAGGGGCCAATTTGGAATGAATCTTAAAAACATGACAAAGAGTTATAAAATCAACCCTTTTGTCCACAGGTAACCAGTTAAGACAATTAAACTGAGATTTTCCAATGTGGGACCTAGATTCTAAATTTAAAACAAATCTCATTAGTTTGTTTTGTGTGACCTGAAGCTTATTACGCAAGTCTTGGTTAACAGAATAAAACCAGATGGTAGAGGCAAAGTCTAGATGGCACTGAATAAGGGACATGACCAGTAACCTTTTTGTGTGCTGGGTAAGGTACTCACGCTTCCTAAATAAGAATTTTAACCTTGTATTTGCCTTTTTCATGACCGACCTAGCCATGTCCTCAAAAGACAAGCAATTATCAATGGTTGCGCCTAAATATTTTACTGAAGTTTTACATTCAATTGGCAAACCTTTGCAAGTCACGTTTAGATTGCCTTTAGATTTAAGCCTCTGTTTTGACCCGAATAAAATAGCTTCTGTTTTACCCAAATGCAGAGATAGCTTATTACAGATAAGCCACTCACTAACAAGTTCTAATTCTTCAGAAAGGCTAGACTCTAAATCTTCTGTACTTTTGCCTGACACTAAAATTGCGGAATCATCGGCGTATAGGAGTAGCTTATTTCTGACAACAGCAGGCATATCATTCACGTAAATTAAAAATAAAAGTGGACCTAATATTGATCCTTGTGGGACACCACATGTGACCTTTGATTGAGAGGATAAAGTACCAGAGACTGAAACAAGTTGGTGACGGTCGGACAGGTATGAGGAAAACCATCGTGTTGTTGACTCGTTCAGACCAATGGCTTTAAGTTTCATTAGAAGAATATCATGGTTGACCGTATCAAACGCTTTCTGTAAGTCTATGAGCACCATGCCAACAAGATTTCCTTTATCCATATTAAAACGTAGGTAATCGGTCAAATGAATGAGGCATGTCTCAGTAGAATACTTGCGTCTAAAACCGGACTGTAAACTATACAGAAGTTCATTGTTTGTCAAATATTCCTCAACTTGGTCATAGATAACCTTTTCTAAGACCTTAGATATGATGTTTAAAATGGAGACTGGACGATAATTTCCAACTTCAGTTTTGTCGTTTTTCTTAAACAAAGGAACAACACGTGCAGACTTAAGGTCATCTGGTACGACTCCTTGAATGATGGATAGGTTAATTATATGTGCAAGGGGGTTTGCTATAATGTTTGATGAGTCCTTAACAAACTTCGAGGGAATACCATCAAGACCAGTTGCCTTGTTGGAGCTAAGGCTGTCCAAGAATTTCGATACTTTACTTTCTGTAACTATTGAAGTACCAAAACTGTTTGGTTTTACACCTTTGGACGAATAATATAGAAAAACAAAATTTCTGCCAAATCTGTTTACACACTTTGGCAGTTTATCAACAAGGTTTGCAGCAACAGTTGTGTAAAAGACATTAAAAGCTTCAGCTACCTTGGATTTATCAAAACAAATTTCACCATTAACATTCAAACCAATGCTGGAAGAGGACTGGCTCTTCTTGGAAGGCAAACCAAGCTGTTTAAGGCTCTTCCATATAGACTTTGAATCATTTTTATTACATTCAAGTGTGTTCTTAAAATAATTCTTTTTTGCATTTGTAATACATGTTTGGGCATAGTTTCTTAATTTTCTAAACATACATAAATCTTCCTCAGTTTTACTTCTCTTATATTTCTGAAAAGCCTTATCTCTAGCCTTAATACTCTGAAGAACCTCATTATCAATCCAAGCCTCTGTTCTCTGCTTAATGCGGACCTGCTTGACTGGTGCAATGGAATTTAAAACGGACAAAAAAGTAGATTTAAAATATGACCAGGCAATATTTACATCATCACATAATAGCACATGACTCCAGTCAGTACCAATCAGGCTTTGCTGAAAAGCTTCCTTATTGTAGTGCTTAAGTGACCTAATTTCAACAGAATTGTGTTTACCAATACAACTACGTGTAACTTTTCTTGTACAAAAAGTCATAAGATGATCACTAAGGCAACAATCAATTACACCACTCTGACTAATAAGTTGAGAATCAGATACCAAGATCAAATCAATGGTAGTAGTTGAATCAGATGCAACTCTTGTAAACTCACTTATCAGCTGTTTAAAACTGAACAAATCACACAATGATTTAAAAGCTTTGTTCAGAGGACATTTACGAGACTTGGAAACATCAGTATTAAAATCACCTAAAAGAATAGCTTCAAGTGCATTAAAATTTGAACATGATAAAAGAACAGTGTCTAAAACTTCATAAAAGTTAGTTTGTTTTGGAGGTCTGTACAAAACACCACATAAAATAGGTTTTGTTTTCGGTAACATAATGTCAACAAAAGTTGCCTCCAGATCTTCATGGACAAGGTCATTCCGGGTGTTGAAGGTAATATCACTTCGGATGTAAATAAGGACACCTCCACCATGCCGATTTCTGTCTTTACGCTGAACTATGTAATTGTTTATGGAAATTTCTGAGTCGAAAACACTATCATCAAGCCATGTCTCTGTTAGACAAATGCAAGCTGCATTAGTATGTTTGGTAATTAATCGTACTTCATCAAGTTTAGGTAAGAGGCTTCTGATGTTAAGATGTATAAAATGTAGCCCTTTTCTCTTAAAGAGAGAATACTTGTTGAAATCGTCGACTGTATGGTCAGGTCCCGGACATGGGTGTATGTCCCCACAAAGAAGCAGTGCAGTTCGTATCCATTTCGAATAACAACTCACAGATTGTTTACTTTGGAATGTGTTTGTAGTTGTAATTTGATACGACGTGACGAAGTGTTCATAGAAAGTTAGCTGTCCAAAGGATATTGAACAATTCAAAGAGGAACCAATGTAGTGTCCGACAACTGTGTTGTCCGAATATATATCAAGTTCAACTTTGTAGTGGCTCTGTGTGGATGTTAAACAGATCAGCTGTGATGAAATAAATATAAACGTGTTCAGGAACCACATGCTGATCACAAAGCATTACTAAAACCTCTCTGTGTCTTGCAGAAAATGTTAAAAAAGGTGTGTTTACAATGTTAAAAAAAATGTCTTCCTATGCCAGCAGCACTCAACAGTAATGCATACAAATTCAAGGTCAGGTTTCCAACGTATTAGAATCAAAACAAACTATAGATCATGAAGAGTGTCATTCTCGTACACCAGAGTGATGATGCCATGCGTTAGATTTATCAATATCAAACCTCTGATGAACGAGAATGGAAGATGGTGTTTGAAGACGAAATGGAAGTTAAATGTTCACTTAAATAATAAGCATTCGAATTAATATGTTCAGAATAAAATGCAAATCGTTGATAAGATGGTAAATGTGAATGAAAATGAGATTGAAGCCAAATGTAAACTGACACGAAGGTACCTTTCCAGAAAAAGACCGAATCAATTCTCTAGTGCAAGCATACTGGGGCATTTGACAGATTCCCCCGCCCATGCATTTTCTGGTAACATTTCCTACAAGTTTGAAATTACAAATCAGTAGTTGCTACTTGTTTCTACTTTGTTGATATACTGTAGATTCATGTTTTTTATGTAAATTAAAAACAAAAACCACCAAGCAAATCATTCGCGCATTTATGTGTTAAAACCAGTGTATAACTTAAACAAGACAAACACTTATACTCGTAATGTATTATTCGGATTTTAAGGGCTTAAATGCACACACAAGTAATATTATTTGAACGAATGTAAACAAAACAAACATTTCGATAAATCATCGTTTTAAAATTAGAAGCAATGTTTTAAAACTTATATGAAATGTGGTCAGGATGAACTAGGACTGACATGTTTATATAAGTAAGTTTCATTAAACATGTACTCAAATAGTAATCAAATGGCTTGCAAATAATTACCTTCAAATCCATCGGGACACTTTCCTATTTGTTCGTAACCTTCTTTTGTTTGGTGCCATTCGTACGACCTGTAGTCTGTATCTCTTTTGCAAAAGCTTTCCTCTATTATTAATAGTTAAGGAGCACACAATCGTATGTATAAGGTAATTGGTGACCTAACTTTGAAACGTATTTTCAGAAAACTGATTTTTATCTATTTTATTACATTCTGAACTAACGTCAACAACAATTAATAAGCCAAAACAGTACCCTGTAAAAAGTACCTTCTGAAAAGCATAGTGGTGCAGGTTCTTTCCAAACGCCAGTAGTCAAGCACGTTATGTTTGGGTTTTCACTAGGAAGGTATCCGGACATACACGTGAATGATGCTACCAAGCCCTGGTCAGCGGCTGTCACTTCCACGCTTCCATGTATCGGGGATGATGGTATCTAACAAGCTGGAAATACATGTTATAAACTGACCGCGAAAGCAAAAACATCACTGGTCCAAAATTAATATGCCTCTATAGTGATAAAGGATTTCCATAAACTAGTATAGTTCTGTCAAAAATGAACAACTGGGTCAAAAGCTTACTTATCATGATAACCAGACCTCGTTAGTTCATTATGTAGCTATTTTACCAATTTTTCAAATATTCTAAGACAGTTTCTCAGGTATGCTATTCAAATATAAAAACATGATCTGGATAGAAATAAATTAAACTGTTAATATCCCACTCGGATGACAGGTGACGTTATCCCAGGTCCGATCCCCTCGACAGGCGACCATGTTTCCCGGGATGCTTGCTATGGACCCTGGCTGGCACCGGACATCCGCCAGGTCTCCGTTTCGGTGGACCGTGATATTGCCTTTGGGAACTATTACGTCATTTGCAATGGTAGGCGGCTCGGGACAAACTTAAATATATTAAATACATGTATACGAACATATACATATATATAAATGCGTATGTATCTATTAATTTTATTATTATGTGCTTAACTTTCCTAAAGTTAATGATACTTTGATCATATTTACCATTTAGGTATTAGTTTATTCTGGGTTTTAAGGAAAAGAGTGAGGTTTTGCATTTGCACAAAAACTAGTTTAAATCCAAGTAATTTACATTTTGTTGACCGTTCCAACCTTTATAAACACCCCTAATTTTGAAAATTATATATTTCGTGTGGTGTTCGTGTTTATTACCTCTATGTCATTGGCATTGACCCAGCGTCATTGAGCGGGGTCAATGTTTAAACTTTCGACTACTGGAATTGTTTCTGTTGTTTTTCATATACATTTAGAAGGATGAATATTTACATGGATATGGAACTGAAAATTAACATACAACATTGACTACTAAAAGGTAAATGTAATGGTCATTTTAAGGTCAGAGTATGAAAATACCCCACATTTGTTTTAAAAAATCCAACGTTTCATACCATTACTGCATGTCAAAGGCGGCCACAACGTTGCTGTTACTGAATGACTCTTATGGAAAAGTGTGCAAGTGTCGATTAAAACCATACCTAAATGAATGGCAGATATGTTCTTTATGTTAACATAAATAACTAATCGCTTCAACATCAAGATCAAGGTCAATACAAGAAAGGCATACATCTGAGTTTTTTTTGTTTATTTGTAGAAACTGGCAAATTGTAAAATGCTCTATATTCAGTTATTGAGTGTTTTTAAGATTTTATGAAAATAACTTAGTGTTATCAAAATGAATGAAAAAAGTAATAAACGTTAAAAGGTGCAGTTAATTTTTAGCAGTAACAGTATGACATTTCTGTTTTTAAAAGACAGATGTCTTTCTAACCTTCCCTAAACAACTGCAACTTAATAGCGCCCAGTGAATAAGAGCCGATGACACGCATGCGAATCTTTTAATGAGCATAATCGATGCCAAATAACACAGTTTGGCAATCGTAAAGCCCGTTCAGAGCCAAAAAAAACATATGCAGCTCTTATTAAGTCTAATGAATGCCAAATAGACTTTATCTTGGCAATGGCTATAACGATCCTTCAGAGCAAAACAAACACATGCGCAGCTCTAATTAAGCATATTCTGTGTCGAATAGACCAATATTAGCAACCATAGCGCTTTTCAGAGCCAAAGAAACATATATGCAGCTCTAATTAAGACTATACATCTTTTTGTCCAAATTCAGTGCCAAACAAACCTATTTGCAGCTCTTATTTGCCTACTCAGTGCTAAATTGTCCAGATTTTGGCAATCATAAATCCCATTCAAAGCCAAACAAGCTTATGTGAAGCTGTCAGCATTTTCAGTGCCTAATTGACCACATAGGCAATATAGCCAATTCTGAGCCAAAGTAACCCATGTGCTTTTCACATTAGGACTTTTCATAGCCTAATACCACCCATTTGGCACCAATAAGGCCTATTTAAAACCGACCAAACCATTGTGCAGCTCTATAGTCCTGTTCAATAACCGTTGTTACCTGCCTTAGCAAACTATCGTTCGTAGTTGACCTCAACTTCCGGTGAGTAAACAATTGACAGGATAATGGCGTCGAATAAAGAGGTCGGTGACCCACTGTCAATTTGACAAATTATCAGTGCGTGAACTTAAGATTTATTTCCGAGATTAATATTCAGGAAAACACTAACAAACTTGAACGACAGGAGGAATTGTTTACCACTCCGCTAGGTGAGAAATTGCCAGAGCCAGGCAGTTTATAAGGTTGTCGGGAGGACGATGTGTTAAAAAATTCCTGTCTTCAGGACGCAGGATTTATACAATTACCTTGTGTTAAAC
This sequence comes from Mya arenaria, assembly GCF_026914265.1. Lineage (NCBI taxonomy): Eukaryota > Metazoa > Mollusca > Bivalvia > Myida > Myidae > Mya > Mya arenaria. Next base: position 5,519,245 of record NC_069127.1, read on the forward strand.
CATTCACGAACGTTTGACAATCAGAACATAAATGCAAGAAAGCAATTAAAAGTCAAAGTGTCCTACGAAGATGGACATGTCCATAGTTTGAAATACAATCAGATATCACATAAATGTTCCCACTGCTACGTGAGAGCAAAGGTCATTCCGTCCTTACCAGGGTCTGGTGTTAAAAAAAGGATTATGAACCATGTGCCTGTCTGTCTAAAGTATTGGGAAAGGTTCATGCTGCTGGATGCAACTTTGCTGCTTGGGTAATTTACTATTCACATTTAAGATGTATATATGCACTTTAACATCTCCTTTTGATGCAGGGTTTTAACATACTCAGTATTTATTATGCATCATTATAATGATATCCCATCTGGCAATAATGTCGGTGTTCTACTAAAAGCTTAAGATGCACAAAATTTGCCAGTGATTATAAACAAAAAAATGTCAGGGGCGTAGCTGACTGTCACAGCTGCGTAATGAAATTTCGACTTGTCAAAATTTTTGTCATAAGAAAAACCTGAACTTGAAATACAAACCGAAGGGGGGGGGGTAGGGGGTGTCCGTTAACAAATTAATTTGGATCTGCGTCATCCCAAAATAGCCCTAGATACTTGCCTGGTTGTTTGAAGATACCCTGAACTTGAAATGCAAACCGAAGGGGGGAAGGGGGTGTCGGTCAATGAATTAATTTCAATCAGCGTCATCCCAAAATAGCTCTAGCTACGCACCTAGTTGTTTGAAGGGGGTGTCGGTCAATGAATTAATTTCAATCAGCGTTATCCCAAAATGTCCCTAGCTACGGGCTTGGTTGTGTGTCAGTTCACGGTTGTGTCAGTTCACAGTTTTCTGAATAATTTTAAGTTGCAATGAATAATGCAGAATTGTTATCATACTCATACAACTTTTCTTTTCATGTTTCAGGGAGGGGGAATCCTGTAACCATGTTGCTGCGTTGCTGTACGCCCTTGTTGATATCGGTTCCAAACTGAAGGATGGTTTGAATGCGCCAACTTCAACAAAATGTAAATGGAACCAGCCGAGGAAGAGAAAAACAAGCCCTCAAAGGTCTCAGCATCTTGTATTCAAAAAACTGAAATTTTAAAATGACACTCTATTAAATGTCAAGCTGACAACCTGCACGAGGTTAAACCCTCTGAATTCATTAGCGTTTGGGGAAAAACTTAAAAAATGTGCTCCAAATGCTGCTTTTTTGTTGAGCGAGTCTGAACTTGTTGCACCAAAAGAGCCAATACCAGTGCTACACAAACTCTAATTTGTGGCTTTCTTTTACAAAGACAGTGTTGACTTAAAAAGTTCAATGTGTGAAAATAATTTCGAAACATTTTTAAATCCTTGAACTGTAAGCAGGACGACTGCATTCTTATTGAAAACTCAACAAAAGGACAACATAAAAGCTACCATTGGAAAATGCAAGGGCTGGCAGGTTAACAAGTTCCATTTTTGGAACTAAATCCAATTATTACTGGAGACCAATCAAACTGCTTTATGTGCAAACTAGCCAAAATACAACCTATGGATAACTAATCCAGTTTTATTACAATTGGCTGCCGGTGTCTAAGCCACGTCTAATCCTGGTATAAATCACATTTTAGGATAGCGACCAATTCTGACGATTAACCAACATCTATGCCTGATGTCATGCCAACTTTAGAATAAGACATTTTGGGAAATGTCGTATATGGTCGGGTTAAGAATGTGTGTACAACATTTTATGCATGATAAACTTTTCGAATTTGAAGAATAATTTAATTTCGCAGAAAATGTATATACAAATACCGTGGTAAAATATTAAATGTTGAAATATGACAATATGAACTAACCATGTTATTATGTAAAAAACGAATATATAAACAATACTTATATATATATATATATATATATATATATATATATATATATATATATATATATATATATATATATATATATATATATATATATATATATATATATCAATGATTGCGTTTGTGAGTGTGCATTCATTGTATTTCTACAGAAACGCGGTCTAACGCTTACCATAACGGAACGCAAAAGGTACACATATAAAGCAAACTATGAAATGAAATTATCTTGTTAAATTATATGTTATGTAACGGTTCACAAGAATTGTACGTTTGTGTTAGGTACGTGAGTTAGTAGCATTAATTAGTCGGTCGTACTTGACAACTATTTCCATGGCCTTATTACGTTTCTTTGTTATCAATTAATTTAAATTTTCTATTATTTGGACTTTTTTAAGAATGCAACATCGTTTAGTTGTTTTATTCATTACAAACAGTCATATAATAACTCGAACACTAAAATCAATGAAATATAGTATAGTTCATTCTATTAGTACGCATTGGAACTAATGCACGAGTGACAGTGCAGATAATAACTGCTCTGTTGGTGTGTAAGCTGATTAATACTCGCACTCGGGCCTTGCCCATTCGGCGAGTGCTCTGTTAAGAGAGTTAGTAATTTAAGTTTGTTGGAGCATAGTGCACAGACAGAATGTAACCCATGTTAGAGCTACCCTGGTTCCTTTATGTGCACCAGTGTATAGCACTGTCACACGGGACCCCCATTTAACGTCCCTCCCGGAAGACGATTAGTATTTTTAGTGATGCGACGGACAATCGAACTTGCGACTCCTGGATTGATAGTGAAGTGTGTTACCACTAAACCACGGATCCGCCACTGCTCTGTCCCCAAGGATGGTATTAAATACTGGTCTTAATTGGATCTAAAAACGATGTAGTTAATTGCAACGCTCGATATAATTAACGGACCTTGACAGTGAATGCAGTCAATGATGTATGACCAAAAGTTGCATCTTGAATACAACCCCCGTAAGCTAACATAATCTGAAAAATAACTGATTTTGTAAATACAACCAGGCGATGGTGGTCAATTGTACGGGCTTTGGTTAGAAATCTGTTGGAAATCGTCAGAAAAATAACTTCATTATCGGTTACATAATGGTAAAATTTTTGCATTTCGTTTAAAATTGGACAATGACATCGGATTGGCGTCGAAAAAAGACCTTAAAGAAATGAAAGTCGTCACTTCACTGAGGTGTAATGATACAGAAAAAAACTGATGTTGAAGTATCGGAGTATTTGAGTAAGTATCACAGCATATATGTGTTATCATTGTTTCTATAAAACTATATTAACAGTATATAAAGATTATATATATTTATATATAGAGATAAAAAGGCATAGTTACTATTTGAATAAAACAAGAGTGATTATTTAAATCTCATGTACTGGTTTATGTTTAAATCTTTGGCTACTGAACTTGTTTTTGTAGTTTGTCATATAAAGTTTGAGAATTTCCATTAAACAAGATATTTGAACATCTCCTTTTACATCAATAGTAAGAAGAACATGAGTTTTAATTGCTTGTCTGAAGAGGACATATAACACGTTAATTAAGACTTTTTTAAGAGCATCACGACTCAGTGGATCGTCTTCTGTAGTCATAGCTATTGTCCTCGCCGCTGTCTAATTCGATTTTGCCAGAATCTCTGTGTTTGGTGGTTGGACGATTGTCATGAGTGTGTGAAGAGCATTCAGCAGGAGGGTTGAACGCAACAGTCGGGCGGTGAATATGACCGAAAGCTTTACCCCCAATTGGCGAGTTAAATTGTCGACCTTCGTCAGTCTCAGATGTCCCATTGAGAACCTACGGAAACATCAAATAACCTGCGTATAATTGTATGCCTTGATCATGCTAAAATTGGCGTTCATGTTGGCCTTTATAGATTGAACCTTAACTCAAAACATTGGTTTTAAATACGTGTATCTTAAAAAAGATAAATTTCCGCTTAAGAGCATGTTCAAAGTATCGGTATGTCATTGCTGTAAAATGGTCAATGAACAGTCTCAATCAAACCAAGTCTGCTGTAACAAACTCTGGATGTAGTTTGTGAATCTTAAGAATTTCTATTCCGGAATGCCTCTGTCTGCCTTTGTTAGGTACTTTTTATGTTTGAATTCCATTCTAAAAGCATCACATTTGTGCCAGATCTTCTAACGCATTGTTAAAGTAGCAAAAAACAAACAAACCAGATTACTCCTGTTGATTTGTGCGTCATTGTCTCGAGACTCAAAACGTGATGCTGAAAAAGTAATACAAGTAAAAGGTTAAATAGTATTTGGAGAGAAACATTCGGTATAACATGATGTTTAATCTATATTTTCTTATGAGGGGCTTAGTTTTGCTTTAAATTATGTGTAGGCTGATTTCTATGTGGCTTCGGAGCTTCTCACCTGGTCATTTACATTTACATTTAGCTTTATGATCGAGATGCATTTTTTTTGGCGTATTTTTCCTTCAAGTGAATATGTTAACAAGTAAACAAACTTCCTAACAGTTTGCTTCGGAAAGAATGGCGAACTACATTGCATATACCAAGCTACGCAACTGTTCATAAAATACAAAAAAAAATGAAACCTTATACAATAAATCTGGGAATATATGGCCCTTTTTTCTTACTTAAACAATCATTATTTGCTTTGAGAAGACAAATCGCTACGCTTACATTTAAGATCTTTTGACTTAGACATCTCCTTACTCGAACTTATCTGCAAATATAAAATATGTTTTGCAAAATACAACTATTGATTAAAAATAAGTGGGATTTTATATTCTCAATTTGAAACACAAGTTTCAAATCTGTAACGAACATTTTCTTGTGTGCATATTATCGAAGGTTGTTTCTTTCCAAAGAAAATACAAACAAGTGAACCACAACGGCAAATCATCTACTCTTGGTGCATAATTTCAATTTCATTCTTATTATTTTAAAGGACCCAGTTATAATTTCATTCAGTGTATTTGCAAATAAGTTTTAAAATCACCTTGATTTTATTTCTTACCAAATATAAGTTTTTACAAAACGAAGCCGACAGCGAAGACGATGTTATATCTTTGTTAATACTTATTTATATCTTATTTACAATAATCCAGTAAGCTTACGTTTCTTGTTTTGAGCCTAGACCTCATTGCGGACATACGCCTTTGTCTCATTTGGCATCCATTTTGTATCTGTAAGTAATTATCATATTACATATTTGTTGAAATTATTTTATTCATTGATTGAAATTGTTTTTGATGATAGTGTGAATGCCTTCTAAGTCTTCATTTTTGCAGACGATGTCAATAATAACAATTATCATTTGGATCTCTAGGCGAGTTTAATGTCATCCAAGTGAACACAATGCAGTAAGAGCACAACGTATGATGCATAACCCAAACCAGTGATTACCTTTTTATTCAAAGCACAGTGGAATATAAAAATAAAAAATCCCTGAAATAAAGAAATGCATTTTTTAATTCATTCACTAAATAATACACGTGATATAAATTTGTCATTTTTGTTATTGTTAAATAAGAAAGGGAAGCAATTTCAGTTTTAAAACATGCTTAAGTTATCACAAAATCAAACATAGACTACAACGCTATTTTCACACCTGAAGACCATTACAAATGGCAAAAAGATATTGCATGAAGTACAAATCTTCGTTGATATAGAATATGCCCAGTATCCATGACACACCCATTAGAGGGACTAGTACACAGAGCGAACGAAGGCTGGTCCTGTAAAAGAGTGTTGCCTTCAATTGAGAAACTTGTCTGGGACTTTGAGCTTATTAATTGAGGGTCTTGTGTTCACATTCTGACTTTCCTATGTACACTTTTTTCATTATCAGTATGTGTATCTCAAAAAACAAGTATAGGAGTTTATCAGACGTAGGTTGCCTTCAATTTGTATTTGATTTTTGTGGAATTTTGTATCAAGAATCTGGCAAAATGGCCAATGATTTTTACTAGATTAGAGAACTTTACGAACTGGATTTTTTCTGTCGTTTTCTTAGATTCCATTGCTTTCATTCGCAGCATTTTGTAGAAAACAAGGACTAAACATACAGTGTTTAAATGAAATAGAACAATACAGTTTAAGACTGCATGATATATATTTGAATACTTCATATAGTTTAAACAAAGCACCCGTGAAGCAAAATCAAAAGTTCCATTTTACACTTACCGATATAATGAGCAATGCAGGCCCCACGAAAGCCCACGAAAGCCCATATTAAACCACGGGATATAGACAACCAGCAGCTGAAAGAGATTTTGGACAAAATTAAAATTGTGGTTCAGTTGGACCGAACATCTATATTAGGGTTTTGCTAAATTAAATGCTATCATGAATATACGGTTTAATTACATTTAATTTACATTTTACTGACCGTTCCAAGGCGGTACCTAACAATCCTTGATAAACATACCTATTTTTATATATATATTTATATAGTACGTATGCACTGTGCTGTTTGTGGAGTTTTGTGCTGTTTTTCCATGTTTCTTGTTTGTGATTTTTTTGTTTTTATATTATATGTCTTTGGCGTTTACCCAGTGCCATTAAACCGGGTTAATGTTTAAACTTTTTACTACTGAGCTTGTTTCTGTAGTTTTTCGCATAAATATTAATCTCAAACTATCTACTTAACTAAAGATTTAGTCAGAAAAATCTTTTTAGATTTTTTGTATTAAATGCCACTGTTTTATTGTTCATGCATGTGTATTTTAAGTTCAGAACGTCATTGTTTAATAATTTAGTTTTATTGTTTCAGGTGACATAGGCTCATAAAGTTAAACTATGATTTCCCGTTTGGAAGTATTAAAATGTATTGATCAGGATTTGTTAAGTATCTTCCAGCATTTCCTATTTATTTCTCTGATAAAATTAGAATCTTTATGATATATTTATGAACAGCCTTATTTCAACTATAAGGACAAACTTCTCTGCTCATTAGTCTTTGGTAACATAAAATATTCTATAGCTTCTCTAATGCTAAAACATTCCCAAAATTTTTGTTATAGTTAAATTATTCAATGAAGATTGCATTTAAACCTCTTGTGCGAAGTGTTGTTAGATTTAAATAGCTGTCGTACAATGAAATATGCCGACATTAAATATACTAAGATCAGTGAAGATATTTTTATGAACTTTTGGACGTTGTTTGTTGCTGGATTCACTTCACTTTCTCTGTTGTTTTTGCTGGATTCACTTCACTTTCTCTGTTGTTTTTGCTGGATTCACTTCACTTTCTCTGTTGTTGTTGCTGGATTCACTTCACTTTCTCTGTTGTTGTTGCTGGATTCACTTCACTTTCTCTGTTGTTTTTGCTGGATTCACTTTACTTTCACTGTTGTTTTTGCTGGATTCACTTCACTTTCTCTGTTGTTGTTGCTGGATTCACTTCACTTTCTCTGTTGTTTTTGGTGGCCGTATCTATACTTAACTATTTACTCTATTGAACTATTTAAATTGACTAAAATGTTCTTTATAGACAATCTACGTTTAAGGAAGGAGGGGGGCTTTTGTAAAACGTTGGCGCTGAGGTAAACATATTAGAAAGGGGTAATGCTTATATGTCTATAAGTTTAAATTATCATCCGTGCACCTCAAAGTTGGCTATTTTGTTTTAATTGAATATAAACATAAAACAACAATGATAAATCATTCATCAGAACAAATCTGATCATCCGTTATCGACAACTCGAAGCCAAGGTGACCCAAAAACAACATTAAGGTGAAAGAAATGTAAAACGACTAAAAAGTCACCGTCAGTTAATTTGTGAATTAGGAATTGCCTTAATTAAACTTTTTATTAAATTCAAGATGATCATTAAATGTCAAATACAAATAGTTTGACCAAATAAACTAAGAACGATTTATGGAAATGTCAGAACAAGGTCAAGCATATAATATTATGTCGGTTAAGGCAATTGACGTCATGTGCCTTCTGTGCTTTATCTACTCACAAGTAAGTATTCCCATATCCTTGTGTCTGAGTTGCTCCGAGTGATATTCCGACAATGACAGCTGGCAAAACTATTGGAATTGTATACATTATTAGTTTTCGTATCTTTACATGAGGAATAAAGAAACTTTGCATCTGTGAAACATTGGTTTAATTCTGGAAATCACATATTTAGGTGCAGTACCTTTGTATTACATTTATAGTTCATTGATTGAGTTAAACAACTGTAGCTAGATAATTTCAGGCGGATTACCTATCTTGAACAGTTTCGTGTTCTAATAAAAGGCCTACATTATGATACAATATTGCTTATGGATACATACCCCATGATGCAATAACTAATGATCTCGCCCGTGATCTTGTAGCAAATACATACACTACTGTGTATGCAATGTCTAATCCCTCCGCCAGCATCAAACAAAACACGACCAAGTATATATAATGCAATAAGGCTGCAACAACTGTACAAAACTCCTGTATCAACAAGATTGATTCTTAGAGTAAAATTGGACGAAATAAAGATGACAATTTAACCCTTTTTTATAATACAAGTATGACACAAAAAAAATAACACATACATGTGCTTAAAAATAGAAACTAAGTTACGACTGCATATATTAAAACCACCTTGCTTTCGGTTCGGTCGACTCCGGCCAGGAAAATGATGTAGGAAAACAGCAAGGCAATACAGAGGTTCAGGAGAATAACAGCTCGGTCGTTCTTGAGGTACCTATATGGAAACAAAGATCAACAGTGCAATACAGAGTTTCAAGAGAATAACAGCTCGGTCGTTCTTGAGGTACCTATATGGAAACAAAGATCAACAGTGCAATACAGAGGTTCAGGAGAATTACAGTTCGGTCTTTCTTGAGGTACCTATATTGAAACAAACAACAACAGTGCAATACAGAAGCTCAGGAGAATAACACCACGGTCGTTCTTGGGGTACCTATACGGAAACAAAGAACAACAGTGCAATAAAGAGTTTCAGGAGAATTACATACAGCTCGGTCGTTTTTGAGATACCTATATGGAAACAAAGAACAACAGTGCAATACAGAGTTTCAGGAGAATTACAGCTCGGTCGTTCTTGAGGTACCTATATTAAAACAAAGATTAACAGTGCAATACAGAGTTTCAGAAAAAATACAGTTGGGTGGTTATTGAGGTACCTATATGGAACAAAGAACAACAGTGCAATACAGAGTTTCAGTACCAATATTGAAACAAAGTACATCAGTGCAATAAAGAGTTTCAGGAGAATTACTGCACGGCCTTTCTTAAGGTACCTATATGGAAACAAAGTACATCAGTGCAATACAGAGGTCTAGGAGAATAACAGCTCGGTCGTTCTTGAGGTACCTATATTAAAACAAAGATCAACAGTGCAATACAGAGGTCTAGGAGAATAACAGCTCGGTCGTTCTTGAGGTACCTATATGGAAACAAAGATCAACAGTGCAATACAGAGGTTCAGGAGAATTACAGCTCGGTCTTTCTTGAGGGACCTATATTGAAACAAACAACAACAGTGCAATACAGAAGCTCAGGAGAATAACACCACGGTCGTTCTTGAGGTACCTATATGGAAACAAAGAACAACAGTGCAATACAGAGTTTCAGGAGAATTACAGCTCGGTCGTTTTTGAGGTACCTATATGGAAACAAAGAACAACAGTGCAATACAGAGTTTCAGGAGAATTACAGCTCGGTCGTTCTTGAGGTACCTATATTAAAACAAAGAACAACAGGGCAACACAGAGGTTCAGGAGAATTACAGCTCGGTCGTTCTTGAGGTACCTATATTGAAACAAAGAACAACAGGGCAATACAGAGTTTCAGAAGAATTACAGCTCGGTCGTTCTTGAGGTACCTATATGGAAATAAAGAACATCAGTGCAATACAGAGGCTCAGGAGAATTACAGCACGGTCGTTCTTAAGGTACCTATATTGAAACAAAGAACATCTGTGCAATACAGAGTTCTAGGAGAATTACAGTCCGGTCGTACTTGAGGTACCTATATGGAAAAAAAGAACAACAGTGCAATACAGAGGTTCAGGAAAATTACAGCACGGTCGTTCTTGAGGTACCTATATGGAAATAAAGAACAGAAGTGCAATACATAAGGTAGGAGAATTTCAGCTGTGTCATTCCTCAGATGTCTACACGGAAACAAAGAACAACAGGGCAACAAAGAGGTTCGGGAGAATTACAGCCTGGTTGTTCTTGAGATACATACACGGAAATAAAGAGCAACAAGGCAACACAGAGGTTCAGGAGAATAACAGCTCCGTCGTTCTTGAGGAACCTATATTAAAACAAAGAACAAAATGATAACACAGAGGTTCAGGAGAGTTACAGCAGGGTCGTTCTTATCGTTTCTGTACAAGACTTTGAAGAAAAAACAAAGGTTCAGGGAAAAAACAGCATTGTCGTTCATCAGGTTTCTACAGAGAGACAAAGAACAGCAATGCAAAACAGATATTATGAAGCAACACAGCAGGGTCGTCCCTCGGATGTCTTTAGAGAGACATGGAACAACAGTAATACAGAGGTTGATGAAGATCAAGACGGTCGTTCCTCGATTATCTTCAGCAGATAGACAAATCCAGATAACCGGCGACCTTTTCTATGCTTAATTTCAAATAAGTTGTAATCTTAAAAAGTGTAGAACCCGTACCTCCATAAGCAGATGTACAAAAACGATGTTAACAGAAGACAAAACATGGATACAGCAATTCCAACGATGGAAACTATGCGCAAAGGAGTTGAATCCGCATCAGCCTGAAAAATACATATAATTAATTTACGAGATTCGTATTGTTTAACTCAAATAACGAAAGTGTTTAAGTTATTTTATTTCTCAGATTCTACATACGACCCATCAGTTCTAGAGGATATTAATTTTGTGGTAAAGTTTTCATGAATCACATAAACGTGTTCAATGATCCCGAATGACCAAAACAATCTAAAATGTGGTAAAGTAAGGGGCTACCATTCGATTTGCACACATAAGTGTCCCTGGCACTACTCATTGAGAATATAATACCTGCTCAAATGGACTCATCAGCACAGCAAAGTTAGTTAGATGGGTGCATTTACAGACAGTCTGGTTTTGTGAAGAAAACTCCACGGAACATCCATCTGTTGACCATCCTCCAGCTTGGTCGTCCCTACAACAGGTAACATTTATTTACCTAGCAACTGGCCTACAATAGTCTCAATATAGTTCATGATTACACCCAGTCTTAGTATCAGATGAATGTAGAACATGGACAATAGATCTGTGTTGATCAATCTTTCTTTTTAACGCCCAAACAAAATTGAATGTTAGGTTCAACGTTAAGTACCTGGCAACACTTCTGCTAGTCCTTACATCAGTCTATTTTAGATTGAACTCATTTGTACAAGATGATCATTAACCCGTGAACATTGACATAAAGTAAAGTAAGATTAGTTTTACTCACTCGCCAAATGTCCAGTAGTTACACGACGGCTCTGACAAATTCGTCTGGAAAAAAGGCATAACTTAATATTTTAGTAATATAATAAAAACTTCACATATGCCCCGTGTTGTCCACTTAAGACCACATTTTTTATGTATAAAATTGATATTTCTTTTCTACTGAATCATGATATAGCAATATTAATCATGTGTTCCTATAAAAATCCAATTTATGTTTTTGTTTACAAATTGTCCTTAAACAATGATATCATCACATACCAAGAAGTGTCCGAATGTTATTCTAATTGGAGGATCGAGGTACTTTATATCTGGATCAAGCGACAATGACAACACAGGACCATTTATTTCTTTTTGGTTCCCGTTTCTGAAGAAGAAAATCAGCCGTACATATCAGAGTGAAACCAAATAGGTTTTAAACGGAATTAAGATGAAAATACACAACAGCCAAGACTAACAGAGAGTTAATACATTTATATTTTCTAATAAAGTCGTTTTCTCTTTTTAATGTGTCTTTCTTTAAGAAATACGAACCCTGTTGCATTTTCACTTGATTGTGTTGGCAGAATATCAGACATGTCCCGATACATTATAGCTGTGGTGATGTAAGTTTCGTCTCCTTAGAAGAACATGAAAGTTACCACAATTCAACCATTATTGTTTTCTTTCAAAAATAGTTTTCAGTCAACTGAATGATAGTTTGATAAAACGACACATGTGACATTAGATAAAATAGTATTTTACATTAGCATTTTATTTCAGGAATACCTTTATTCACTTCAACCGAGTATTCTAAATGTGTTCGTATATCATAAGAGACATTTTATTGTTTAATTGTTGAGTTCAACGCTTTTCAAGGGGTATTCGATGAATTGTCTGTGATATGTTTTGCGCTGTGAAAACAGCCCGTACCTTGAAATGCAATATTGTCCAAAGACAATTTACTGCTGGAGTTATAAATCCAATCTTTTTTAGCATCGGCTGTACCGTCAGCTGAAGATTTGGCAGGAAACTCAATATTTTCTTTATCAATCTTTTTCACTTCTAAGGCAACATTTGTCTTGATAATGGTGGCAGATGATTCATTACCATTTTGAATACTTCTTCTTATAGCAGACCCTACGGAATCGACAGCTTTCAACATCTTTTCTGCCCCCTTGTTGTTCTGATGAATCAGAGTTTAATAAGGATTTTTACATTAATTTAAATGTTGAACTTAACATCATTCGATCAATCTCTTTTTGTTCAAATGTATTAACGATGTACCACAACTCTTTTGCGGGTGGAATATTGGAATACCCGGTACCAACTCAATAATCTGGCTTTGTTAATAAGAATTTTAACCAGACATAGATTGGAATCCGGGACAATTTTAAGAAGAGAATGTTCGAGAGCGCTTGGTGGAAACCTAATTTTTATAGACAATTTTCAAGGAACTAGTAATAACATATTTAAACTAGGATGGAAGACGCGCGTAATAAACCACAGGCGAGTGAAAAGGATATTCAATGTCAACACTTTATACTTAATACTAGTGTGACATCCAAGTAACATATTAATCGCGACTAGTAGACTGAACGTCGTAATGATAATATTTTTATACAGATAATGTACTGATACGTAACCTAAATTCAGGGAATTTACCGACAAAAACCGATTACGTACTGTTTCCTTCATTGCCTTCCAGCTTTCTTGGTTGGACGGATCAAACAAATTGCTGGCTGACTCCATGAAACTCTTCAATTTAAAACGAACATAATTATTACAATGAAGTAATGAATACGCGTTTTAGGTGCATGTATTAGTGTTACTTATACATTATTTAACTATTTTGCAATCATAAACTGTTTGTATTACCTCGGTGATATTCACAGAAACGAGATCATCAGTAGAGTTGCTAAGAAGAGCGGCAACATTTTCCAATGAACCAGAAAGCGCTGTTATCTCTCCATCTGTAAGACCTGTTGAACCGTCTGTCCCATTTGTAGTAGTAACAGCGGTCAAAGTGTTTAGTGCCTCTGATATATCTTCCTTTGTAAGATTAGCTTTCGTCGTGAGGTCATTGAGCTGTGTGCATTCATTTTAACCATATACATTTGTCGAACACATGCAATAAACAAAATTCCTTGTGTAAAGTCGGGTATATGATTATTTATGTGACACATAACAAGAAACCTAAGCTCAATGAGCTATATTCCGACATTCATTATTATATTGATATCTAACTCTTCAAAACAGGTTCGCATTGTTAACGGCATACTCCTTAAAAAAATCAACTGTTTTAATTAAGAAGCTATTTATATTCTGACTCTTTATCATTTCTCATCTTATTTTGTATAATGAAATGTTGAAAAGAAAGTGAACGCTTTTGGAAAACTTTGGTGACACGTTCTCATCTGAACAAGAATTCAGAAACTTAAGAAGCAAATTTCTTACTTGATTATTGACATTCTCCACTGCTTCTCTGACACAGTTGTACTTTGGTAGCTCCCATGTACCGTCTGGACGACATCTTCTAGACATGTTACCTATCACAGACATATGTAAGCAACACATTAGAGTTGTGAGGAAGAATCCCAACCCCTGTATGTTTTCACTGAACTTTTTTAGGCTGTGTAAAATCTGTTGTTGTTAAAAGTATACTTTCAGTCGTGCTAAATATATGTGTGTTACCTCCGGTCTCCATATATACTTTTATTGTGCATATTGCTATCCTGTTGTTTTCGTTTTGTTTTTGTATGAAACCTTATGGAATTTGTGTTAATTTATGCGGAAACTGTCGCTTGTGACATGTCGGAAAATTGTTCTTTGTTATCGTCTATACCTTTAATCCCCATAACGAAATGGTAACATGTAAATACATGTGGTAATAGGGTCCCGATAAATAACAACGTTATTCATTCAAAGGTATTTAAATTTGTGATTTACAATGTCGTACAAAACAGCTTCTACATCCACTAACGACATTATTGAAATTGTACACCAACACCAAGCGTTTGAGTATACTTTCTATAACACGTATTGTGGTAGCCTTATCTATTACATATCTTGCACCCTTAACTCACCTTTATAATCACCTTTGCAGTCATATGAACGTGTGCTGTTTGCGAGAATCTCTGTCCATAGCGTACCTCTTGTGTCTGTGTTGTTTTTACAAGTCAAACGAGGTTTCTCTGTAAAGATACTATGTTCAATATTAATTGTATCTCGGTAGAAGACCAGTGCCCCCCCCCCATCCGGTTATCATTGTAAGATATGTCAATACAATAAAGACACATTTTTATTAACGTTTTCTCTTCACGTTCTCATGCCTACTTCAAAGAGAACTCCTGTTTGAAAGAAAAATGCGAAACGGAAGTAAAATGACAATAAAACCATTGAAATATTTAATGTTTATATCATAAACAATATACCAATGTACAATGTGGTAATATACATGTAGTCATTTCATAGACAATATATTTGTGGTAATATCTTAACGCACATACATGTGACAATATCAAACACAATGTGCCTCTGTTAATATCATTAACCACATACCTTTGGCAAGACAAGACGGTTGTGCCCCTCCCCAAACCCCTGATGCCTGACACTGTCGAACTCTATCTCCAACCAGTTCATATCCATTGTTGCACTTATAAGTCGCATTCTGGCGATATGTTGTGCTCTGATAATGTACTTCTCCATTATCTGGCCTACCTAATACTGCACAGTCTATAAGCAAAATATAAAAGATACGAAGTTACCAAATTTCGAAAAAACAGTGTCTATTAATTAAGTTTTGTGTGCATATAAGGCAAGATTAAAAACCACAACATTTCCGACTAAAAATGCAATACGCTACCTTTTATTCGACAAGTCGGGATAGCTCCACTCCAAAACATAATGCCGCTGGAATTTACAGAACACACCATCGAAACGTTTCCAATCAAAGTATAGCCAAGATTACATTTGAATCGTGTCACAGTTTTGAAAGAAGTTTCGTTTGGGTTTTCTATTGTGCCATTGGCCGGAACATCGACTGATCCACAATCTACAATGGAAAATAAACTGAAAACACTATAAAATTTCATTTGCAGTTGGCAGCCATTTTAACAGTCTATTTAGGAAATCGGCACAATGCAAGTTTTGTTCCACAGTTCCTGTTTGTGATGTTTTGTTTTTGTGTTGTATGTCTTTGGCGTTTACACTGTGTCATTAAACGGGATTAAACGGGGTTTATGTTTAAACTTTTGACTTCTGTAGTTTTTCATATGAAAATTGAAAGGACAAAAACACAAAACAAATCAGGTGTCATGTATTGCTTTAGGTTCAATCTTTCGCAAGCACGACAGAGACCACCATTCAGTCTAATTAGCTGTTTTGAAGAGCTTTTATAATATATTTTTGTCGGGTTTTGGCTTTATATCGTTTGATTTTTTACGCAAAAACAACAAGCTTTGTAACCAGGAAGTCACTATTTCTCAATGTTTTATTGAACAACTTTCATATTTGTAAATGTATCGCCAAGAAGCCAGAATACTGTGTTGCTTGGATAATCTGGAGCGTTTTTACGAAAAGGTATTTAGATTATCTTAGAGAAAAAGCATACGCAATTTTAACAAGTCTCTGAAGAGAATCCTTAGTCAAGGTTGTTCAATGCCTTTCTGAAACAAGATATTGTGAAAAAAAATTATGTTTAAGTATTGAAAAAAAGGTTGTACCTCAAAACAAGATAAAAAAATACATTTTATTTTTTGTTTGCCCTCACCAGCGTTGATATTATGGAAGGCTATGAAACAGAATCTTTCCTCATTTAAAGGCTATTTTGATTTTCGCCGTAGTTTCTATTGTGTTATTCAGAAAAAGAGCAATATGGGCTTGATAGATTCAAATCGTATCTTATTGGTGAATCAAATGATTCATTCTATAGTGCCACTTAAAGTGGTCTGCTAAATTAAACACACTGTCAATGTTCTGGGAACCTACATAAGCATGCTGCTTTTTCCCAGGTGGCATTTGAAAAACATCTTATCTGATTGACATCCGCATGAAACCCCAGATAACACGTGACATTTACTTCCGATCCAAATGTTGTGTCACCGTCGTTGATTATAAACATTCCATTTAATAAAGGTGGCAGATGCCCGCATTCTACAAATAAAGATTTATCAAAAAAGCAATGTAAAGGCAATTCAGTTGTAGAGGCAATTTTACCCAAACCGGTCTTCACCTTTGTAATGACTGTAATTTCAATGATTGTGCCGAGGCAAACATGCCAGTATCTATAAATGTTCAATGCTTTTATTTGAATGTGAATACGTAGTTTGACCGTATGAAGTGAAAAAGTAATCAACGTTTTTATGGCGTCAATACGGTCATTCAGTTGTACAGTATGCAGAAAAATTAATATAACAGTTTTTATAATACGTTTAGTACCGAAAAATTAACTTGATAAAGAAGAAATAAGACATTAATAACAATATTTACTCGAATGCTACATGAAATTGACATAAAATTAAGTGGGAAAATGAATTTTTCAGAGCAATGCAGTGCTTATATGTCCCAACTATAGCATAGTGCAACAACAGTAGGCTTACTTTTAGGCAAGCAAAATGATCCTGACCATGATCCATTACTTAAACAGGTCACTTGATCTATACCAGCGGCCAGAGGCACAATATCGAATAACATTAATTTAAATTATCAAACTAATGTATAGTTACAGCAGTAAAATTATTACGTTAGAAAGTGCTACAGCAAACAATACACGAAATTGCACTCATTGTAAATAATAAAATACAAACTACATGGACAAGCCAAATCGCCCAAGCACCAACTATGACCTTGATAAGAGCTGCACGATTCATGACCTCACATCATTATTCAACAAGAGAATCACAATGTCAAATGACAATTTTCAAAAATTAAGTGTACCTTTAGGTGTGCACGATGCATCTGACCATGATCCGTTACTTAAACAGGATACTTGATCTATATTAGCGTCAAATCCTGATTCACATGTGACGTTAGCAGCGGCACCATACGTCGTGTTGGATGGATCATTCAGATCAATTTGGCCGTTCGGTATTAATTCGACAAGTCCACAATCTGGTAACGATAGTTTGGGACAATGTCAGATGGAATTCTTTAAAGAACATTGTTTGCTATTATTATAGTTTCTACCAAGATCGAAAAAGATGAATGTCAATGCACAAATCAATTGAGTGTTACAGCAGCCAAAATTATTTAATTCGTTAAAACGTACTACAGCAAACTCCACACGAAATTGCACTTATTATAAAAAATAAAATTAGAAACTACATGGACAAGCCAAATAGCCCAAGCATGAACTATGACCTTGATCAGAACTGCACGATTTAAGGCCTTACATCATTATTCAACAAAAGAAACACAATGTCTAATGCCTGTTAACGCAAATTGTGTCTACCTTTAGGTGTGCACGATGCATCTGACCATGATCCATTAACATAATAGTAAATGCACAATATATTTAAATGCCAAAAACAGTCAAGATTTTAACGCTATAATCAATTAAGGAAAGATATATACACAAAATATTATACAGGGTTATATTGTTTAGAGTGAAATAAAGGTAACGAATGTAACTTTTGAAATTGCATATTTTAACCTATATTTTTGTTAAGAAGCACACGATTAAAGGCACAACTAATGACTCAACGACAGATACACAATGTCATCTACTCTCAACACCGATGAAACTACCTCTAGGCGAGCACGATGCATTCGACCATGATCCATTACTTAAACAGGTAACTTGATCTATACTAGCGTCAAATCCTGGTACACATAAGACGTAAGCAACGGCACCATACGTCGTGTTGGATGGATCATTCAGATCAATTTGGCCGTTCGGTATTAATTCGACAAGTCCACAATCTGGTAACGATAGTTTGGGACAATGTCAGATGGAATTCTTTAAAAGAACGTTGTTTGCTATTATTATAGTTTCTACCAAGATCGAAAAAGATGAATGTGAATGCACAAATCAATTGAGTGTTATAGCAGCCAAAATAATTATTTCGTTAAAACGTACTACAGCAAACAACACACGAAATTGCACTTATTATAAAAAAATAAAATAGAAACTACATGGACAAGCCAAATAGCCCAAGCATGAACTATGACCTTGATAAGAACTACACGATGAAGGCCTAACATCATTATTCAACAAGAGAAACACAATGTCTAATGACTGTTAACGCAAATTTAGTCTACCTTTAGGTGTGCACGATGCATCTGACCATAATCCGTTACTTAAACAGGTCACTTGACTATATTAGCGTCAAATCCAGAGTTACATGTGACGTAGCGTCGGCACCATATGTCGTGTTGAGTGGATCATTCAGATCAATATGTCCGTTCGGTATAATTTGAACAGGTCCACAATCTGCAAACGATAGTTCGGAAGAATGGGAAAAAGATTAAATGTGAAAACATTTTTTTCTCTTTCACTTTTGAAACTTCCAATAACATAATAGTAAATGCACAATATATTTAATGCCAAAACAGTCAAATTTTAACGCTATAAGACAATTTAAGAATGATATATACACAAAAATTATACAGGGTTAAATATTTTATGAGTGAAATAAAGGTAACGAATGTAACTTTTGAAATTGCATTATTTTAACCTATATTTTTGTTAAGAAGCACACAATTAAAGGCATCAACTAATGACTCAACGACAGGAATACACAATGTCAATCTACTCTTAACACCGATGAAAACTACCTCTAGGTGAGCACGATGCATTCGACCATGATCCATTACTTAAACAGGTAACTTGATCTATACTAGCGTCAAATCCTGGTTCACATGTGACGTTAGCAGCGGCACCATACGTCGTGTGATGAATCATTCAGATCAATTTGGCCGTTCGGTATTATTCGACAAGTCACAATCTGGTAACGATAGTTTGGGACAAGTTAGAGAGAATTCTTTATAGAACGTTGTTTGCTATCTTAATATATAGTTCTACTAAATTAGAAGAACATGAATGTGAATGCACAAATCAATTGAGTTACGATGGCCAAGAAATAATTATTTCGAAAAACGTACTACAGCAGATAATACACTAAATTTCACTTATTATAAAAAATGAAATAGAAACTACCTGGACAAGCCAAATAGCCCAATCATGAACTATGACCTTGATAAGAGCTGCACGATTTAAGACCTAAATCATTATTCAACAAGAGAAACACAATGTCTAATGACTGTTCACGCAAATTTAGTCTACCTTTAGGTGTGCACGATGTATCTGACCATGATCCATTACTTAAACAGGTCACTTGATCTATATAGCGTCAAATCCAGAGTTACATGTGACGTAGCGTCGGCACCATATGTCGTGTTGAGTGGATCATCAGATCAATTGTCCGTTCGTATAATTTGAACAGGTCCACAATCTGCAAAACGATAGTTCAGAAGAATGGGAAAAGATTAAATGTGAGAACATGTTTTCTCTTTCTCAGTTTCTAAACTTCCAATCATAATAGTAAATGCACAATATATTTAAATGCCAAAAACAGTCAAGATTTTAACGCTATAAATCAATTAGGAAAGATATATACACAAAATATTATACAGGTTAATATATTGTTTTGAGTGAAATAAAGGTAACGAATGTATTTTATAAATTGCATTATTTAACCTATATTTTTGTTAAGAAGCACACGATTAAAGGCATCAACTAATGACTCAACGACAGATACACAATGTCAATCTACTCTCAACACCGATGAAAACTACCTCTAGGCGAGCACGATGCATTCGACCATGATCCATTACTTAAACAGGTAACTTGATCTATACTAGCGTCAAATCCTGGTTCACATGTGACGTTAGCAGCGGCACCATACGTCGTGTTGGATGGATCATTCAGATCAATTTGGGCCGTTCGGTATTAATTCGACAAGTCCACAATCTGGTAACGATAGTTTGGGACAATGTCAGATGGATTCTTTAGATGATTCTCTTTAAACGTTGTTTGCTATTATTACATTCTACCAAGATCGAAAAAGATGAATGTGAATGCACAAATCAATTGAGTTTACAGCAGCCAAAATAATTATTTCGTTAAAAACGTACTACAAAAACAACACACGAAATTGCACTTATTATAAAAAATGAAATAGAAACTACATGGACAAGCCAAATAGCCCAAGCATGAACTATGACCTTGATAAGAACTGCACGATTTAAGCTACATCATTATTCAACAAGAGAAACACAATGTCTAATGACTGTTAACGCAAATTTAGTCTACCTTTAGGTGTGCACGATGCATCTGACCATAATCATTACTTAAACAGGTCACTTGATCTATATTAGCGTCAAATCCAGAGTACATGTGACGTTAGCGTCGGCACCATATGTCGTGTTGAGTGGATCATTCAGATCAATTTGTCCGTTCGGTATAATTTGAACAGGTCCACAATCTGCAAACGATAGTTCAGAAGAATGGGAAAAAGATTAAATGTGAGAACATTGTTTTCTCTTTTCATTTTCTGAAACTTCCAATAACATAATAGTAAATGCACAATATATTTAAATGCCAAAAACAGTCAAGATTTTAACGCTATAATCAATTTAGGAAAGATATATACACAAAATATTATACAGGGTTATATATTGTTTATGAGTGAAATAAAGGTAACGAATGTAACTTTTGAAATTGCATTATTTTAACCTATATTTTGTTAAGAAGCACACGATTAAAGGCATCAACTAATGACTCAACGACAGATACACAATGTCAATCTACTCTCAAACCGATGAAAACTACCTCTAGGCGAGCACGATGCATTCGACCATGATCCATTACTTAAACAGGTAACTTGATCTATACTAGCGTCAAATCCTGGTTCACATGTGGTGTTAGCGCGGCACCATACGTCGTGTTGGATGGATCATTCAGATCAATTTGGCCGTTCGGTATTAATTCGACAAGTCCACAATCTGGTAACGATAGTTTGGGACAATGTCAGATGGAATTCTTTAAAGAACGTTGTTTACTATTATATAGTTTCTACCAAGATCGAAAAAGATGAATGTGAATGCACAAATCAATTGAGTGTAACAGCAGCCAAAAGAATTATTTCGTTAAACATACTACACAAACAACACACGAAATTGCACTTATTATAAAAATGAAATAGAAACTACATGGACAAGCCAAATAGCCCAAGCATGAACTATGACCTTGATAAGAACTGCACGATTTAAGACCTAACATCATTATTCAACAAGAGAAACACAATGTCTAATGACTGTTACGCAAATTTAGTCTACCTTTAGGTGCAGATGTATCTGACCATGATCCATTACTTAAACAGGACACTTGATCTATATAAGCGTCAAATCCAGAGTTACATGTGACGTTAGCGTCGGCACCATACGTCGTGTTGGATGGATCATTCAGATCAATTTGTCCGTTCGGTATAATTTGAACAGGTCCACAATCTGCAAACGATAGTTCAGAAGAATGGAAAAATTAAATGTGAGAACATTTTTTCTCTTTCACTTTTTCAGAAACTTCCAATAACATAATAGTAAATGCACAATATATTTAAATGAAAAAAACAGTCAAGATTTTAACGCTATAAATCAATTTAGGAAAGATATATACACAAAATATTATACAGGTTATATTGTTTTAGAGTGAAATAAAGGTAACGAATGTAACTTTTTGAAATTGCATTATTTTAACCTATATTTTTGTTAAGAAGCACACGATTAAAGGCATCAACTAATGACTCAACGACAGATACACAATGTCAATCTACTCTCAACACCGATGAAAACTACCTCTAGGCGAGCACGATGCATTCGACCATGATCCATTACTTAAACAGGTAACTTGATCTATACTAGCGTCAAATCCTGGTTCACATGTGTTAGCGTCGGCACCATACGTCGTGTTGGGGATCATTCAGATCAATTTGGCCGTTCGGTATTAATTCGACAAGTCCACAATCTGGTAACGATAGTTTGGGACAATGTCAGATGGAATTCTTTAAAGAACGTTGTTTGCTATTATATAGTTTCTACCAAGATCGAAAAGATGAATGTGAATGCACAAATCAATTGAGTGTAACAGCAGCCCAAAAGAATTATTTCGTTAAACGTACTACAAAAACAACACACGAAATTGCACTTATTATAAAAAATGAAATAGAAACTACATGGACAAGCCAAATAGCCCAAGCATGAACTATGACCTTGATAAGACTGCACGATTTAAGACCTAACATCATTATTCAACAAGAGAAACACAATGTCTAATGACTGTTAACGCAAATTTAGTCTACCTTTAGGTGTGCACGATGCATCTGACCATAATCCGTTACTTAAACAGGTCACTTGATCTATATTAGCGTCAAATCCAGAGTTACATGTGACGTTAGCGTCGGCACCATATGTCGTGTTGAGTGGATCATTCAGATCAATTTGTCCGTTCGGTATAATTTGAACAGGTCCACAATCTGCAAACGATAGTTCGGAAGAATGGGAAAAGATTAAATGTGAGAACATTGTTTTCTCTTTCACTTTTTCTAAACTTCCAATAACATAATAGTAAATGCACAATATATTTAAATGCCAAAAACAGTCAAGATTTTAACGCTATAAATCAATTTAGGAAAGATATATACACAAAATATTATACAGGGTTATATATTGTTTATGAGTGAAATAAAGGTAACGAATGTAACTTTTGAAATTGCATTATTTTAACCTATTTTGTTAAGAAGCACACGATTAAGGCATCAACTAATGACTCAACGACAGATACACAATGTCAATCTACTCTCAACACCGATGAAAACTACCTCTAGGCGAGCACGATGCATTCGACCATGATCCATTACTTAAACAGGTAACTTGATCTATACTAGCGTCAAATCCTGGTTCACATGTGACGTTAGCAGCGGCACCATACGTCGTGTGGATGGATCATTCAGATCAATTTGGCCGTTCGGTATTAATTCGACAAGTCCACAATCTGGTAACGATAGTTTGGGACAATGTCAGATGGAATTCTTTAAAGAACGTTGTTTGCTATTATTATAGTTTCTACCAAGATCGAAAAAGATGAATGTGAATGCACAAATCAATTGAGTTACAGCAGCCAAAAATATTATTTCGTTAAAACGTACTACAGCAAACAACACACGAAATTGCACTTATTATAAATAAGAAATTAGAAACTACATGGACAAGCCAAATAGCCCAGCATGAACTATGACCTTGATAAGAACTGCACGAAAGCCTAACATCATTATTCAACAAGAGAAACACAATGTCTAATGACTGTTAACGCAAATTTAGTCTACCTTTAGGTGTGCACGATGCATCTGACCATGATCCATTACTTAAACAGGTCACTTGATCTATATTAGCGTCAAATCCAGAGTTACATGTGACGTTAGCGTCGGCACCTATGTCGTGTTGAGTGGATCATTCAGATCAATTTGTCCGTTCGGTATAATTTGAACAGGTCCACAATCTGCAAACGATAGTTCGGAAGAATGGAAAAAGATTAAATGTGAGAACATTGTTTTCTCTTTCACTTTTCTGAAACTTCCAATAACATAATAGTAAATGCACAATATATTTAAATGCCAAAAACAGTCAAGATTTTAACGCTATAAAGTCAATTTAGGAAAGATATATACACAAAATATTATACAGGGTTATATATTGTTTATGAGTGAAATAAAGGTAACGAATGTAACTTTTGAAATTGCATTATTTTAACCTATATTTTTGTTAAGAAGCACACGATTAAAGGCATCAACTAATGACTCAACGACAGATACACAATGTCAATCTACTCTCAACACCGATGAAACTACCTCTAGGCGAGCACGATGCATTCGACCATGATCCATTACTTAAACAGGTAACTTGATCTATACTAGCGTCAAATCCTGGTCACATGTGGTGTTAGCGTCGGCACCATACGTCGTGTTGGATGGATCATTCAGATCAATTTGGCCGTTCGGTATTAATTTCGACAAGTCCACAATCTGGTAACGATAGTTTGGGACAATGTCAGATGGAATTCTTTAAAGAACGTTGTTTGCTATTATATAGTTTCTACCAAGATCGAAAAAGATGAATGTGAATGCACAAATCAATTGAGTGTAACAGCAGCCAAAAGAATTATTTCGTTAAACAACTACAACAAACAACACACGAAATTGCACTTATTATAAAAATGAAATAGAAACTACATGGACAAGCCAAATAGCCCAAGCATGAACTATGACCTTGATAAGAGCTGCACGATTTAAGACCTAACATCATTATTCAACAAGAGAAACACAATGTCTAATGACTGTTAACGCAAATTTAGTCTACCTTTAGGTGTGCACGATGTATCTGACCATGATCCATTACTTAAACAGGTCACTTGATCTATATTAGCGTCAAATCCAGAGTTACATGTGACGTTAGCGTCGGCACCATATGTCGTGTTGATGGATCATTCAGATCAATTTGTCCGTTCGGTATAATTTGAACAGGTCCACAATCTGCAAACGATAGAGCAGAAGAATGGGAAAAAGATTAAATGTGAGAACATTGTTTTCTCTTTCACTTTTTCAAAACTTCCAATAACATAATAGTAAATGCACAATATATTTAAATGAAAAAAAACAGTCAAGATTTTAACGCTATAAATCAATTTAGGAAAGATATATACACAAATATTATACAGGGTTATATTGTTTATGAGTGAAATAAAGGTAACGAATGTAACTTTTGAAATTGCATTATTTTAACCTATTTTTTGTTAAGAAGCACACGATTAAAGGCATCAACTAATGACTCAACGACAGATACACAATGTCAATCTACTCTCAACACCGATGAAAACTACCTCTAGGTGAGCACGATGCATTCGACCATGATCCATTACTTAAACAGGTAACTTGATCTATACTAGCGTCAAATCCTGGTCACATGTGGACGTAGCACGGCACCATACGTCGTGTTGGTGGATCATTCAGATCAATTTGGCCGTTCGGTATTAATTCGACAAGTCCACAATCTGGTAACGATAGTTTGGGACAATGTCAGATGGAATTCTTTAAAGAACGTTGTTTGCTATTATATAGTTTCTACCAAGATCGAAAAAGATGAATGTGAATGCACAAATCAATTGAGTGTACAGCAGCCAAAAGAATTATTTCGTTAAAAGTACTACAAGCAAACAACACACGAAATTGCACTTATTATATAAAAATGAAATAGAAACTACATGGACAAGCCAAATAGCCCAAGCATGAACTATGACCTTGATAAGAACTGCACGATTTAAGGCCTAACATCATTATTCAACAAGAGAAACACAATGTCTAATGACTGTTAACGCAAATTTAGTCTACCTTTAGGTGTGCACGATGCATCTGACCATAATTACTTAAACAGGTCACTTGATCTATATTAGCGTCAAATCCAGAGTTACATGTGACGTTAGCGTCGGCACCATAGTCGTGTTGAGTGGATCATTCAGATCAATTTGTCCGTTCGGTACATTTTGAACAGGTCCACAATCTGCAAACGATAGTTCGGAAGAATGGGAAAAAGATTAAATGTGAGAACATTTTTTTCTTTCTCAGTTTCTGAAACTTCCAATAACATAATAGTAAATGCACAATATATTTAAATGCCAAAACAGTCAAGATTTTAACGCTATAAGATCAATTTAGAAAGATATATACACAAAATATTATACAGGGTTATATTTTTATGAGTGAAATAAAGGTAACGAATGTAATTTTGAAATTGCATTATTTTAACCTATATTTTTGTTAAGAAGCACACGATTAAAGGCATCAACTAATGACTCAACGACAGATACACAATGTCAATCTACTCTCAACACCGATGAAAACTACCTCTAGGCGAGCACGATGCATTCGACCATGATCCATTACTTAAACAGGTAACTTGATCTATACTAGCGTCAAATCCTGATTCACATGTGACGTTAGCAGCGGCACCATACGTCGTGTTGAATGATCATTCAGATCAATTTGGCCGTTCGGTATTTCGACAAGTCCACAATCTGGTAACGATAGTTTGGGACAATGTCAGATGGAATTCTTTAAAGAACGTTTGTTTGCTATCTTATATATATTTTCTACAAATCGAAAGAACATGAATGTGAATGCACAAATCAATTGAGTGTTACGATGGCCAAAATAATTATTTCGTTAAAACGTACTACAGCAGATAATACATAAATTGCACTTATTATAAATAATGAAATAGAAACTACTGGACAAGCCAAATAGCCCAAGCATGAACTATGACCTTGATAAGAGCTGCACGATTTAAGACCTAACATCATTATTCAACAAGAGAAACACAATGTCTAATGACTGTTAACGCAATTTAGTCTACCTTTAGGTGTGCACGATGCATCTGACCATGATCCATTACTTAAACAGGTCACTTGATCTATATTAGCGTCAAATCCAGAGTTACATGTGACGTTTAGCGTCGGCACCATATGTCGTGTTGAGTGGATCATTCAGATCAATTTGTCCGTTCGTATAATTTGAACAGGTCACAATCTGCAAACGATAGTTCAGAAGAATAGGGAAAAAGATTAAATGTGAGAACATTGTTTTCTCTTTCTCATTTTTCTAAATCTTCCAATAACATAATAGTAAATGCACAATATATTAAATGCCAAAACAGTCAAGATTTTAACGCTCTAAAGTCAATTTAGAAAGATATATACACAAATATTATACAGGTTATAATGTTTATGAGTGAAATAAAGGTAACGAATGTAACTTTTAAATTGCATTATTTTAACCTATATTTTTGTTAAAAAGCACACGATTAAAGGCATCAACTAATGACTCAACGACAGATACACAATGTCAATCTACTCTCAACACCGATGAAAACTACCTCTAGGTGAGCACGATGCATTCGACCATGATCCATTACTTAAACAGGTAACTTGATCTATACTAGCGTCAAATCCTGGTTCACATGTGACGTAGCCGGCACCATACGTCGTGTGATGGATCATTCAGATCAATTTGGCCGTTCGGTATTAATTCGACAAGTCCACAATCTGGTAACGATAGTTGTGGGACAATGTCAGATGGAATTCTTTAAAGAACGTTGTTTGCTATATTATATATTTCTACCAAAATCGAAAAGATGAATGTGAATGCAAATCAATTGAGTTTGTAACAGCAGCCAAAAAATTATTTCGTTAAACGTACTAAAGCAGACAACACACAAATTGCACTTATTATAAAAAATGAAATAGAAACTACATGGACAAGCCAAATAGCCCAAAGCATAAACTATGACCTTGATAAGAACTGCACGATTTAAGGCCTAACATCATTATTCAACAAAAGAAAACAATGTCTAATGACTGTTAACGCAAAATTTAGTCTACCTTTAGGTGTGCACGATGCATCTGACCATGATCCATACTTAAACAGGTCACTTGATCTATATTAGCGTCAAATCCAGAGTTACATGTGACGTTAGCGTCGGCACCATATGTCGTGTTGAGTGGATCATTCAGATCAATTTGTCCGTTCGGTATAATTTGAACAGGTCCACAATCTGCAAACGATAGTTCAGGAAGAATGGGAAAAAAGATTAAATGTGAGAACATTGTTTTCTCTTTTCATTTTCTGAAACTTCCAATAACATAATAGTAAATGCACAATATATTTAAATGCCAAAAACAGTCAAGATTTTAACGCTATAAAGTCTTTAGGAAAGATATATACACAAAATATTATACAGGGTTATATATTGTTTATGAGTGAAATAAAGGTAACAATGTAACTTTTGAAATTGCATTATTTTTAACCTATATTTTTGTTAGAAGCACACGATTAAAGGCATCAACTAATGACTCAACGACAGATACACAATGTCAATCTACTCTCACACCGATGAAAACTACCTCTAGGCGAGCACGATGCATTCGACCATGATCCATTACTTAAACAGGTAACTTGATCTATACTAGCGTCAAATCCTGGTTCACATGTGGTGTTAGCGTCGGCACCATACGTCGTGTTGGATGGATCATTCAGATCAATTTGGCCGTTCGGTATTAATTCGACAAGTCCACAATCTGGTAACGATAGTTTGGGACAATGTCAGATGGAATTCTTTAAAGAACGTTGTTTACTATTATGATAGTTTCTACCAAGATCGAAAAATATGAATGTGAATGCACAAATCAATTGAGTGTAACAGCAGCCCAAAAGAATTATTTCGTTAAACATACTAAACAAACAACACACGAAATTGCACTTATTATAAAAATGAAAAGAAACTACATGGACAAGCCAAATAGCCCAAGCATCAACTATGACCTTGATAAGAACTGCACGATTTAAGACCTAACATCATTATTTAACAAGAGAAACACAATGTCTAATGACTGTTGACGCAAATTTAGCCTACCTTTAGGTGTGCAAGATGTATCTGACCATGATCCATTACTTAAACAGGACACTTGATCTATATAAGCGTCAAATCCAGAGTTACATGTGACGTTAGCGTCGGCACCATACGTCGTGTTGGATGGATCATTCAGATCAATTTGTCCGTTCGGTATAATTTGAACAGGTCCACAATCTGCAAACGATAGATCAGAAGAATGGGAAAAATATCAAATGTGAGAACATTGTTTTCTCTTCACTTTTCAGAAACTTCCAATAACATAATAGTAAATGCACAATATATTTAAATGAAAAAAACAGTCAAGATTTTAACGCTATAAATCAATTTAGGAAAGATATATACACAAAATATTATACAGGGTTATATATGTTTTAGAGTGAAATAAAGGTAACGAATGTAACTTTTGAAATTGCATTATTTAACCTATTTTTGTTAAGAAGCACACGATTAAAGGCATCAACTAATGACTCAACGACAGATACACAATGTCAATCTACTCTCAACACCGATGAAAACTACCTCTAGGCGAGCACGATGCATTCGACCATGATCCATTACTTAAACAGGTAACTTGATCTATACTAGCGTCAAATCCTGGTTCACATGTGGTGTTAGCGTCGGCACCATACGTCGTGTTGGATGGATCATTCAGATCAATTTGGCCGTTCGGTATTAATTCGACAAGTCCACAATCTGGTAACGATAGTTTGGGACAATGTCAGATGGAATTCTTTAAAGAACGTTTTTGCTATTATCATAGTTTCTACCAAGATCGAAAAAGATGAATGTGAATGCACAAATCAATTGAGTGTACAGCAGCCCAAAAGAATTATTTCGTTAAAACAACTACAATAAACAACACACGAAATTGCACTTATTATAAAAAATGAAATAGAAACTACATGGACAAGCCAAATAGCCCAAGCATGAACTATGACCTTGATAAGAGCTGCACGATTTAAGACCTAACATCATTATTCAACAAGAGAAACACAATGTCTAATGACTGTTAACGCAAATTTAGTCTACCTTTAGGTATGCACGATGCATCTGACCATAATCCGTTACTTAAACAGGTCACTTGATCTATATTAGCGTCAAATCCAGAGTTACATGTGACGTTAGCGTCGGCACCATATGTCGTGTTGAGTGGATCATTCAGATCAATTTGTCCGTTCGGTATAATTTGAACAGGTCCACAATCTGCAAACGATAGTTCGGAAGAATGGGAAAAAGATTAAATGTGAGAACATTGTTTTCTCTTTCACTTTTTCTAAACTTCCAATAACATAATAGTAAATGCACAATATATTTAAATGCCAAAAACAGTCAAGATTTTAACGCTATAAATCAATTTAGGAAAGATATATACACAAAATATTATACAGGGTTATATATTGTTTATGAGTGAAATAAAGGTAACGAATGTAACTTTTGAAATTGCATTATTTTAACCTATTTTTTGTTAAGAAGCACACGATTAAGGCATCAACTAATGACTCAACGACAGATACACAATGTCAATCTACTCTCAACACCGATGAAAACTACCTCTAGGCGAGCACGATGCATTCGACCATGATCCATTACTTAAACAGGTAACTTGATCTATACTAGCGTCAAATCCTGATTCACATGTGACGTTAGCAGCGGCACCATACGTCGTGGAATATCATTTCAGATCAATTTGGCCGTTCGGTATTAATTCGACAAGTCCACAATCTGGTAACGATAGTTGGGACAATGTCAGAGGGAAGTCTTTAAAGAACGTTGTTTACTATTATTATATTTTCTACCAAATCGAAAACATGAATGTGAATGCACAAATCAATTGAGTGTACGGCCAAAAATAATTATTTCGTTAAAAGTACAGCAACAATACACGAAATTGCACTTATTATAAATAATGAAATAGAAACTACTGGACAAACAAATAGCCCAACATGAACTATGACCTTGATAAGAACTGCACGATTTAAGGCCTAACATCATTATTAACAAAGAGAAACAATGTCTAATGACTGTTAACGCAAATTTAGTCTACCTTTAGGTGTGCACGATGCATCTGACCATGATCCATTACTTAAACAGGTCACTTGATCTATATTAGCGTCAAATCCAGAGTTACATGTGACGTAGCGTCGTCACCATATGTCGTGTTGAGTGGATCATTCAGATCAAATGTCCGTTCGTATAATTTGAAACAGGTCCACAATCTGCAAACGATAGTTAGGAAGAATGGAAAAAATTAAATGTGAGAACATGTTTCTCTTTCATTTTCTGAAACTTCCAATAACATAATAGTAAATGCACACATATATTTTAAATGCCAAAAACAGTCAAGATTTTAACGCTATAAGTCAATTTAGGAAAGATATATACACAAATATTATACAGGGTTATATATTGTTATGAGTGAAATAAAGGTAACGAATGTAACTTTTAAAATTGCATTATTTTAACCTATATTTTTGTTAAGAAGCACACGATTAAAGGCATCAACTAATGACTAACGACAGATACAACAATGTCAATCTACTCTCAAACCGATGAAACTAACCTCTAGGCGAGCACGATGCTTTCGACCATGATCCATTACTTAAACAGGTAACTTGATCTATACTAGCGTCAAATCCTGGTTCACATGTGGTGTTAGCGCGGCACCATACGTCGTGTTGGAATGGATCATTCAGATCAATTTGGCCGTTCGGTATTAATTCGACAAGTCCACAATCTTGGTAACGATATTTTGGACAATGTCAGATGGAATTCTTTAAAGAACGTTGTTTGCTATTATTATAGTTTCTACCAAGATCGAAAAAGATTAATGTGAATGCACAAATCAATTGAGTGTAACAGCAGCCCAAAAAATATTTCGTTAAAAACGAACTACAACAAACAACACACGAAATTGCACTTATTATAAAAAATGAAATAGAAACTACATGGACAAGCCAAATAGCCCAAGCATGAACTATGACCTTGATAAGAGCTGCACGATTTAAGACCTAACATCATTATTCAACAAGAGAAACACAATGTCTAATGAACTGTGACGCAAATTTAGTCTACCTTTAGGTGTGCAAGATGTATCTGACCATGATCCATTACTTAAACAGGACACTTGATCTATATAAGCGTCAAATCCAGAGTACATGTGACGTTAGCGTCGGCACCATAGTCGTGTTGGTGGATCATTCAGATCAATTTGTCCGTTCGGTATAATTTGAAACAGGTCCACAATCTGCAAACGATAGATCAGAAGAATGGGAAAATATCAAATGTGAGAACATTGTTTTCTCTTTCACTTTTCAGAAACTTCCAATAACATAATAGTAAATGCACAATATATTTAAATGAAAAAAACAGTCAAGATTTTAACGCTATAATCAATTAAGGAAAGATATATACACAAAATATTATACAGGGTTATATATTGTTTTAGAGTGAAATAAAGGTAACGAATGTAACTTTTGAAATTGCATATTTGAACCTATTTTGTTAAGAAGCACACGATTAAAGGCATCAACTAATGACTCAACGACAGATACACAATGTCAATCTACTCTCAACACCGATGAAAACTACCTCTAGGGAGCACGATGCATTCGACCATGATCCATTACTTAAAAGGTAACTTGATCTATACTAGCGTCAAATCTGGTTCACATGTGACGTTAGCAGCGGCACCATACGTCGTGTGGATGGATCATTCAGATCAATTGGCCGTTCGGTATTAATTCGACAAGTCCACAATCTGGTAACGATAGTTTGGGACAATGTCAGATGGAATTCTTTAAAGAACGTTGTTTGCTATTATTATAGTTTCTACCAAGATCGAAAAAATATGAATGTGAATGCACAAATCAATTGAGTGTAACAGCAGCCCAAAAGAATTATTTCGTTAAACGTATACAACAACAACACACGAAATTGCACTTATTATAAAAAATAAAAGAAACTACATGGACAAGCCAAATAGCCCAAGCATCAACATGACCTTGATAAGAAACTGCACAATTTAAGGACCTAACATCATTATTTAACAAGAGAAACACAATGTCTAATGACTGTGACGCAAATTTAGCCTACTTTAGGGTGCAAGATGTATCTGACCATGATCCATTACTTAAACAGGACACTTGATCTATATAAGCGTCAAATCCAGAGTTACATGTGGACGTTAGCGTCGGCACCATACGTCGTGTTGGATGGATCATTCAGATCAATTTGTCCGTTCGGTATAATTTGAACAGGTCCACAATCTGCAAACGATAGATCAGAAGAATGGAAAAATATCAAATGTGAGAACATTGTTTTCTCTCTTTCACTTTCTGAAACTTCCAATAACATAATAGTAAATGCACAATATATTTAAATGCCAAAACAGTCAAGATTTTAACGCTATAAATCAATTAAGGAAAGATATATACACAAAAATTATACAGGGTTATATTGTTTTAGAGTGAAATAAAGGTAACGAATGTAACTTTTTGAAATTGCATTATTTTAACCTATATTTTTGTTAAGAAGCACACGATTAAAGGCATCAACTAATGACTCAACGACAGATACACAATGTCCATCTACTCTCAACACCGATGAAAACTACCTCTAGGCGAGCACGATGCATTCGACCATGATCCATTACTTAAACAGGTAACTTGATCTATACTAGCGTCAAATCCTGGTACACATAAGACGTAAGCAACGGCACCATACGTCGTGTTGGATGGATCATTCAGATCAATTTGGCCGTTCGGTATTAATTCGACAAGTCCACAATCTGGTAACGATAGTTTGGGACAATGTCAGATGGAATTCTTTAAAGAACGTTGTTTGCTATTATTATAGTTTCTACCAAGATCGAAAAAGATGAATGTTACTGCACAAATCAATTGAGTGTTATAGCAGCCAAAAATAATTATTTCGTTAAAACGTACTACAGCAAACAACACACGAAATTGCACTTATTATAAAAAAATAAATACAAACTACACGGACAAGCCAAATAGCCCAAGCATGAACTATGACCTTGATAAGAACTACACGACTGAAGGCCTAACATCATTATTCAACAAGAGAAACACAATGTCTAATGACTGTTAACGCAAATTTAGTCTACCTTTAGGTGTGCACGATGCATCTGACCATAATCCGTTACTTAAACAGGTCACTTGATCTATATTAGCGTCAAATCCAGAGTTACATGTGACGTTAGCGTCGGCACCATATGTCGTGTTGAGTGGATCATTCAGATCAATATGTCCGTTCTGTACAATTTGAACTGGTCCACAATCTGCAAACGATAGTTCGGAAGAATGGGAAAAAGATTAAATGTGAAAACATTTTTTTCTCTTTCTCAGTTTGTGAAACTTCCAATAACATAATGGTAAATGCACAATATATTTAATTGCCAAAACCAGTAAATTTTAACGCTATAAGACAATTTAAGAATGATATATACACAGCAAATTATACAGGGTTAAATATTCTTTATGAGTGAAATAAAGGTAACGAATGTAACTTTTGAAATTGCATTATTTTAACCTATATTTTTGTTAAGAAGCACACAATTAAAGGCGTCAACTAATGACTCAACGACAGATACACAATGTCAATCTACTCTTAACACCGATGAAAACTACCTCTAGGCGAGCACGATGCATTCGACCATGATCCATTACTTAAACAGGTAACTTGATCTATACTAGCGTCAAATCCTGATTCACATGTGACGTTAGCAGCGGCACCATACGTCGTGTTGAATGAATCATTCAGATCCATTTGGCCGTTCGGTATTAATTCGACAAGTCCACAATCTGGTAACGATAGTTTGGGACAAAGTTAGAGAGAATTCTTTATAGAAACGTTGTTTGCTATCTTAATATATATTTTCTACTAAATTAGAAGAACATGAATGTGACTACACAAATCAATTGAGTGTTACGATGGCCAGAAATAATTATTTCGTTAAAACGTACTACAGCAGATAATACACTAAATTTCACTTATTATAAATAATGAAATAGAAACTACCTGGACAAGCCAAATAGCCCAATCATGAACTATGACCTTGATAAGAGCTGCACGATTTAAGACCAAACATCATTATTCAACAAGAGAAACGCAATGTCTAATGACTGTTCACGCAAATTTAGTCTACCTTTAGGTGTGCACGATGTATCTGACCATGATCCATTACTTAAACAGGTCACTTGATCTATATTAGCGTCAAATCCAGAGTTACATGTGACGTTAGCGTCGGCACCATATGTCGTGTTGAGTGGATCATTCAGATCAATATGTCCGTTCGATATAATTTGAACAGGTTCACAATCTGCAAACGATAGTTCAGAAGAATAGGGAAAAAGATTAAATGTGAGAACATTGTTTTCTCTTTCTCAGTTTCTAAATCTTCCGACATCATAATAGTAAATGCACAATATATTTAAATGCCAAAAACAGTCAAGATTTTAACGCTCTAAGTCAATTTAGGAAAGATATATACACAAATTATTATACAGGATTTAATAATGATTATGAGTGAAATAAAGGTAACGAATGTTATTTTTATAAATGCATTATTTTAACCTATATTTTTGTTAAGAAGCACACGATTAAAGGCATCAACTAATGACTCAACGACAGATACACAATATCAATCTACTCTCAACACCGATGAAAACTACCTCTAGGTGAGCACGATGCATTCGACCATGATCCATTACTTAAACAGGTAACTTGATCTATACTAGCGTCAAATCCTGGTTCACATGTGACGTTAGCGTCGGCACCATACGTCGTGTTGGATGGATCATTCAGATCAATTTGGCCGTTCGGTATTAATTCGACAAGTCCACAATCTGGTAACGATAGTTTGGGACAATGTCAGATGGAATTCTTTAAAGAACGTTGTTTGCTATTATTATAGTTTCTACCAAGATCGAAAAAGATGAATGTGAATGCATAAATCAATTGAGTTTTACAGCAGCCCAAAAGAATTATTTCGTTAAAACGAACTACAACAAACAACACACAAAATTGCACTTATTATTAAAAAATGAAAAAGAAACTACATGGACAAGCCAAATAGCCCAATCATGAACTATGACCTTGATCAGAACTGCACGATTTAAGGCCTTACATCATTATTCAACAAGAGAAACACAATGTCTAATGACTGTTAACGCAAATTTTGTCTACCTTTAGGTGTGCACAATGCATCTGACCATGATTCATTACTTAAACAGGACACTTGATCTATATTAGCGTCAAATCCAGAGTTACATGTGACGTTAGCGTCGGCACCATATGTCGTGTTGAGTGGATCATTCAGATCAATTTGTCCGTTCGGTATAATTTGAACAGGTCCACAATCTGCAAACGATAGTTCGGAAGAATGGAGAAAAGATTAAATGTGAGAACATTGTTTTCTCTTTCTCATTTTCTGAAACTTCCAATGACATAATAGTAAATGCACAATATATTTAAATGCCAAAAACAGTCAAGATTTTAACGCTATAAGTCAATTTAGGAAAGATATATACACAAAATATTATACAGGGTTATATATTGTTTATGAGTGAAATATAAAGGTAACGAATGTAACTTTTGAAATTGCATTATTTTAACCTATATTTTTGTTTAGAAGCACACGATTAAAGGCATCAACTAATGACTGAACGACAGATACACAATGTCAATCTACTCTCAACACCGATGAAAACTACCTCTAGGCGAGCACGATGCATTTGACCATGATCCATTACTTAAACAGGTAACTTGATCTATACTAGCGTCAAATCCTGGTTCACATGTGGTGTTAGCGTCGGCACCATACGTCGTGTTGGATGGATCATTCAGATCAATTTGGCCGTTCGGTATTAATTCGACAAGTCCACAATCTGGTAACGATAGTTTGGGACAATGTCAGATGGAATTCTTTAAAGAACGTTGTTTACTATTATGATAGTTTCTACCAAGATCGAAAAATTTGAATGTGAATGCACAAATCAATTGAGTGTAACAGCAGCCCAAAAGAATTATTTCGTTAAACATACTACAACAAACAACACACGAAATTGCACTTATTATAAAAAATGAAAAAGAAACTACATGGACAAGCCAAATAGCCCAAGCATCAACTATGACCTTGATAAGAACTGCACGATTTAAGACCTAACATCATTATTTAACAAGAGAAACACAATGTCTAATGACTGTTGACGCAAATTTAGCCTACCTTTAGGTGTGCAAGATGTATCTGACCATGATCCATTACTTAAACAGGACACTTGATCTATATAAGCGTCAAATCCAGAGTTACATGTGACGTTAGCGTCGGCACCATACGTCGTGTTGGATGGATCATTCAGATCAATTTGTCCGTTCGGTATAATTTGAACAGGTCCACAATCTGCAAACGATAGATCAGAAGAATGGGAAAAATACCAAATGTGAGAACATTGTTTTCTCTTTCACTTTTTCAGAAACTTCCAATAACATAATAGTAAATGCACAATATATTTAAATGAAAAAAAACAGTCAAGATTTTAACGCTATAAATCAATTAAGGAAAGATATATACACAAAATATTATACAGGGTTATATATTGTTTTAGAGTGAAATAAAGGTAACGAATGTAACTTTTTGAAATTGCATTATTTTAACCTATATTTTTGTTAAGAAGCACACGATTAAAGGCATCAACTAATGACTCAACGACAGATACACAATGTCAATCTACTCTCAACACCGATGAAAACTACCTCTAGGTGAGCACGATGCATTCGACCATGATCCATTACTTAAACAGGTAACTTGATCTATACTAGCGTCAAATCCTGGTTCACATGTGGTGTTAGCGTCGGCACCATACGTCGTGTTGGATGGATCATTCAGATCAATTTGGCCGTTCGGTATTAATTCGACAAGTCCACAATCTGGTAACGATAGTTTGGGACAATGTCAGATGGAATTCTTTAAAGAACGTTGTTTGCTATTATCATAGTTTCTACCAAGATCGAAAAAGATGAATGTGAATGCACAAATCAATTGAGTGTAACAGCAGCCCAAAAGAATTATTTCGTTAAACATACTACAATAAACAACACACGAAATTGCACTTATTATAAAAAATGAAATAGAAACTACATGGACAAGCCAAATAGCCCAAGCATGAACTATGACCTTGATAAGAGCTGCACGATTTAAGACCTAACATCATTATTCAACAAGAGAAACACAATGTCTAATGACTGTTAACGCAAATTTAGTCTACCTTTAGGTATGCACGATGCATCTGACCATAATCCGTTACTTAAACAGGTCACTTGATCTATATTAGCGTCAAATCCAGAGTTACATGTGACGTTAGCGTCGGCACCATATGTCGTGTTGAGTGGATCATTCAGATCAATTTGTCCGTTCGGTATAATTTGAACAGGTCCACAATCTGCAAACGATAGTTCGGAAGAATGGGAAAAAGATTAAATGTGAGAACATTGTTTTCTCTTTCACTTTTTCTAAACCTTCCAATAACATAATAGTAAATGCACAATATATTTAAATGCCAAAAACAGTCAAGATTTTAACGCTATAAATCAATTTAGGAAAGATATATACACAAAATATTATACAGGGTTATATATTGTTTATGAGTGAAATAAAGGTAACAAATGTAACTTTTGAAATTGCATTATTTTAACCTATTGTTTTGTTAAGAAGCACACGATTCAAGGCATCAACTAATGACTCAACGACAGATACACAATGTCAATCTACTCTCAACACCGATGAAAACTACCTCTAGGCGAGCACGATGCATTTGACCATGATCCATTACTTAAACAGGTAACTTGATCTATACTAGTGTCAAATCCTGGTTCACATGTGACGTTAGCAGCGGCACCATACGTCGTGTTGGATGGATCATTCAGATCAGTTTGGCCGTTCGGTATTAATTCGACAAGTCCACAATCTGGTAAAGATAGTTTGGGACAATGTCAGATGGAATTCTTTAAAGAAGGTTGTTTGCTATTATTATAGTTTCTACCAAGATCGAAAAATATGAATGTGAATGCATAAATCAATTGAGTTTACAGCAGCCAAAAATATTTATTTCGTTAAAACGTACTACAGCAAACAACACACGAAATTGCACTTATTGTAAGTAAGAAAATTAGAAACTACATGGACAAGCCAAATAGCCCAGGCATGAACTATGAACTTGATAAGAACTGCACGTATAAAGGCCTAACATCATTATTCAACAAGAGAAACACAATGTCTAATGACTGTTAACGCAAATTTAGTCTACCTTTAGGTGTGCACGATGCATCTGACCATGATCCGTTACTTAACAGGTCACTTGATCTATATTAGCGTCAAATCCAGAGTTACATGTGACGTTAGCGTCGGCACCATATGTCGTGTTGAGTGGATCATTCAGATCAATATGTCCGTTCGGTATAATTTGAACAGGTCCACAATCTGCAAACGATAGTTCGGAAGAATGGGAAAAAGATTAAATGTGAGAACATTGTTTTCTCTTTCACTTATTCTGAAACTTCCAATAACATAATAGTAAATGCACAATATATTTAAATGCCAAAAACAGTCAAGATTTTAACGCTATAAGTCAATTTAGGAAAGATATATACACAAAATATTATACAGGGTTATATATTGTTTATGAGTGAAATATAAAGGTAACGAATGTAACTTTTAAAATTGCATTATTTTAACCTATATTTTTGTTAAGAAGCACACGATTAAAGGCATTAACTAATGACTTAACGACAGATACACAATGTCAATCTACTCTCAACACCGATGAAGACTACCTCTAGGCGAGCACGATGCTTTCGACCATGATCCATTACTTAAACAGGTAACTTGATCTATACTAGCTTCAAATCCTGGTTCACATGTGGTGTTAGCGTCGGCACCATACGTCGTGTTGGATGGATCATTCAGATCAATTTGGCCGTTCGGTATTAATTCGACAAGTCCACAATCTGGTAACGATAGTTTGGGACAATGTCAGATGGAATTCTTTAAAGAACGTTGTTTGCTATTATCATAGTTTCTACCAAGATCGAAAAAGATTAATGTGAATGCACAAATCAATTGAGTGTAACAGCAGCCCAAAAGAATTATTTCGTTAAACGAACTACAACAAACAACACACGAAATTGCACTTATTATAAAAAATGAAATAGAAACTAAATGGACAAGCCAAATAGCCCAGGCATGAACTATGACCTTGATAAGAGCTGCACGATTTAAGACCTTACATCATTATTCAACAAGAGAAACACAATGTATAATGACTGTTGACGCAAATTTAGTCTACCTTTAGGTGTGCAAGATGTATCTGACCATGATCCATTAC
Source organism: Mya arenaria (assembly GCF_026914265.1). Classification (NCBI taxonomy): domain Eukaryota; kingdom Metazoa; phylum Mollusca; class Bivalvia; order Myida; family Myidae; genus Mya; species Mya arenaria. The sequence continues at coordinate 5,559,434 of NC_069127.1, forward strand.
TTAAACAGGACACTTGATCTATATAAGCGTCAAATCCAGAGTTACATGTGACGTTAGCGTCGGCACCATACGTCGTGTTGGATGGATCATTCAGATCAATTTGTCCGTTCGGTATAATTTGAACAGGTCCACAATCTGCAAACGATAGATCAGAAGAATGGGAAAAATATCAAATGTGAGAACATTGTTTTCTCTTTCACTTTTTCAGAAACTTCCAATAACATAATAGTAAATGCACAATATATTTAAATGAAAAAAACAGTCAAGATTTTAACGCTATAAATCAATTAAGGAAAGATATATACACAAAATATTATACAGGGTTATATATTGTTTTAGAGTGAAATAAAGGTAACGAATGTAACTTTTTGAAATTGCATTATTTTAACCTATATTTTTGTTAAGAAGCACACGATTAAAGGCATCAACTAATGACTCAACGACAGATACACAATGTCAATCTACTCTCAACACCGATGAAAACTACCTCTAGGTGAGCACGATGCATTCGACCATGATCCATTACTTAAACAGGTAACTTGATCTATACTAGCGTCAAATCCTGGTTCACATGTGACGTTAGCAGCGGCACCATACGTCGTGTTGGATGGATCATTCAGATCAATTTGGCCGTTCGGTATTAATTCGACAAGTCCACAATCTGGTAACGATAGTTTGGGACAATGTCAGATGGAATTCTTTAAAGAACGTTGTTTACTATTATTATAGTTTCTACCAAGATCGAAAAATATGAATGTGAATGCACAAATCAATTGAGTGTAACAGCAGCCCAAAAGAATTATTTCGTTAAACGTACTACAACAAACAACACACGAAATTGCACTTATTATAAAAAATGAAAAAGAAACTACATGGACAAGCCAAATAGCCCAAGCATCAACTATGACCTTGATAAGAACTGCACAATTTAAGACCTAACATCATTATTTAACAAGAGAAACACAATGTCTAATGACTGTTGACGCAAATTTAGCCTACCTTTAGGTGTGCAAGATGTATCTGACCATGATCCATTACTTAAACAGGACACTTGATCTATATAAGCGTCAAATCCAGAGTTACATGTGACGTTAGCGTCGGCACCATACGTCGTGTTGGATGGATCATTCAGATCAATTTGTCCGTTCGGTATAATTTGAACAGGTCCACAATCTGGAAACGATAGATCAGAAGAATGGGAAAAATATCAAATGTGAGAAACTTCCAATAACATAATAGTAAATGCACAATATATTTAAATGCCAAAAACAGTCAAGATTTTAACGCTATAAATCAATTAAGGAAAGATATATACACAAAATATTATACAGGGTTATATATTGTTTTAGAGTGAAATAAAGGTAACGAATGTAACTTTTTGAAATTGCATTATTTTAACCTATATTTTTGTTAAGAAGCACACGATTAAAGGCATCAACTAATGACTCAACGACAGATACACAATGTCCATCTACTCTCAACACCGATGAAAACTACCTCTAGGCGAGCACGATGCATTCGACCATGATCCATTACTTAAACAGGTAACTTGATCTATACTAGCTTCAAATCCTGGTACACATAAGACGTAAGCAACGGCACCATACGTCGTGTTGGATGGATCATTCAGATCAATTTGGCCGTTCGGTATTAATTCGACAAGTCCACAATCTGGTAACGATAGTTTGGGACAATGTCAGATGGAATTCTTTAAAGAACGTTGTTTGCTATTATTATAGTTTCTACCAAGATCGAAAAATATGAATGTGAATGCATAAATCAATTGAGTTTACAGCAGCCAAAAATATTTATTTCGTTAAAACGTACTACAGCAAACAATACACGAAATTGCACTTATTGTAAGTAAGAAAATTAGAAACTACATGGACAAGCCAAATAGCCCAAGCATGAACTATGAACTTGATAAGAACTGCACGATTAAAAGCCTAACATCATTATTCAACAAGAGAAACACAATGTCTAATGACTGTTAACGCAAATTTAGTCTACCTTTAGGTGTGCACGATGCATCTGACCATAATCCGTTACTTAAACAGGTCACTTCATCTATATTAGCGTCAAATCCAGAGTTACATGTGACGTTAGCGTCGGCACCATATGTCGTGTTGAGTGGATCATTCAGATCAATTTGTCCGTTCGGTATAATTTGAACAGGTCCACAATCTGCAAACGATAGTTCGGAAGAATGGGGAAAAGATTAAATGTGAGAACATTGTTTTCTCTTTCACTTTTTCTAAAACTTCCAATAACATAATAGTAAATGCACAATATATTTAAATGCCAAAAACAGTCAAGATTTTAACGCTATAAATCAATTTAGGAAAGATATATACACAAAATATTATACAGGGTTATATATTGTTTATGAGTGAAATAAAGGTAACAAATGTAACTTTTGAAATTGCATTATTTTAACCTATTTTTTGTTAAGAAGCACACGATTCAAGGCATAAACTAATGACTCAACGACAGATACACAATGTCAATCTACTCTCAACACCGATGAAAACTACCTCTAGGTGAGCACGATGCATTCGACCATGATCCATTACTTAAACAGGTAACTTGATCTATACTAGCGTCAAATCCTGGTTCACATGTGGTGTTAGCGTCGGCACCATACGTCGTGTTGGATGGATCATTCAGATCAATTTGGCCGTTCGGTATTAATTCGACAAGTCCACAATCTGGTAACGATAGTTTGGGACAATGTCAGATGGAATTCTTTAAAGAACGTTGTTTGCTATTATCATAGTTTCTACCAAGATCGAAAAAGATGAATGTGAATGCACAAATCAATTGAGTGTAACAGCAGCCCAAAAGAATTATTTCGTTAAACATACTACAATAAACAACACACGAAATTGCACTTATTATAAAAAATGAAATAGAAACTACATGGACAAGCCAAATAGCCCAAGCATGAACTATGACCTTGATAAGAGCTGCACGATTTAAGACCTAACATAAGTATTCAACAAGAGAAACACAATGTCTAATGACTGTTAACGCAAATTTAGTCTACCTTTAGGTATGCACGATGCATCTGACCATAATCCGTTACTTAAACAGGTCACTTGATCTATATTAGCGTCAAATCCAGAGTTACATGTGACGTTAGCGTCGGCACCATATGTCGTGTTGAGTGGATCATTCAGATCAATTTGTCCGTTCGGTATAATTTGAACAGGTCCACAATCTGCAAACGATAGTTCGGAAGAATGGGAAAAAGATTAAATGTGAGAACATTGTTTTCTCTTTCACTTTTTCTAAACCTTCCAATAACATAATAGTAAATGCACAATATATTTAAATGCCAAAAACAGTCAAGATTTTAACGCTATAAATCAATTTAGGAAAGATATATACACAAAATATTATACAGGGTTATATATTGTTTATGAGTGAAATAAAGGTAACAAATGTAACTTTTGAAATTGCATTATTTTAACCTATTTTTTTGTTAAGAAGCACACGATTCAAGGCATCAACTAATGACTCAACGACAGATACACAATGTCAATCTACTCTCAACACCGATGAAAACTACCTCTAGGCGAGCACGATGCATTCGACCATGATCCATTACTTAAACAGGTAACTTGATCTATACTAGCGTCAAATCCTGATTCACATGTGACGTTAGCAGCGGCGCCATACGTCGTGTTGAATGAATCATTCAGATCAATTTGGCCGTTCGGTATTATTTCGACAAGTCCACAATCTGGTAACGATAGTTTGGGACAAAGTTAGAGAGAATTCTTTATAGAACGTTGTTTGCTATCTTAATATATATTTTCTACTAAATTAGAAGAACATGAATGTGACTGCACAAATCAATTGAGTGTTACGATGGCCAAAAATAATTATTTCGTTAAAACGTTCTACAGCAGATAATACACTAAATTTCACTTATTATAAATAATGAAATAGAAACTACCTGGACAAACCAAATAGCCCAATCATGAACTATGACCTTGATAAGAGCTGCACGATTTAAGACCTAACATCATTATTCAACAAGAGAAACACAATGTCTAATGACTGTTCAAGCAAATTTAGTCTACCTTTAGGTGTGCACGATGTATCTGACCATGATCCATTACTTAAACAGGTCACTTGATCTATATTAGCGTCAAATCCAGAGTTACATGTGACGTTAGCGTCGGCACCATATGTCGTGTTGAGTGGATCATTCAGATCAATATGTCCGTTCGATATAATTTGAACAGGTTCACAATCTGCAAACGATAGTTCAGAAGAATAGGGAAAAAGATTAAATGTAAGAACATTGTTTTCTCTTTCTCAGTTTCTAAATCTTCCGACAACATAATAGTAAATGCACAATATATTTAAATGCCAAAAACAGTCAAGATTTTAACGCTCTAAGTCAATTTAGGAAAGATATATACACAAATTATTATACAGGATTTAATAATGATTATGAGTGAAATAAAGGTAACGAATGTTACTTTTATAAATGCATTATTTGAACCTATATTTTTGTTAAGAAGCACACGATTAAAGGCATCAACTAATGACTCAACGACAGATACACAATATCAATCTAATCTCAACACCGATGAAAACTACCTCTTGGTGAGCACGATGCATTCGACCATGATCCATTACTTAAACAGGTAACTTGATCTATACTAGCGTCAAATCCTGGTTCACATGTGACGTTAGCAGCGGCACCATACGTCGTGTTGAATGGATCATTCAGATCAATTTGGCCGTTCGGTATTAATTCGACAAGTCCACAATCTTGTAACGATATTTTGTGACAATGTCAGATGGAATTCTTTAAAGAACGTTGTTTGCTATTATTATAGTATCTACCAAGATCGAAAAAGATGAATGTGAATGCACAAATCAATTGAGTGTTACAGCAGCCAAAATTATTTATTTCGTTAAAACGTACTACAGCAAACAACACAAAAAATTGCACTTATTATAAAAAATAAAATTAGAAACTACATGGACAAGCCAAATAGTCCAAGCATGAACTATGACCTTAATCAGAACTGCACGATTTAAGGCCTAACATCATTATTCAACAAGAGAAACACAATGTCTAATGACTGTTGACGCAAATTTAGCCTGCCTTTAGGTGTGCAAGATGTATCTGACCATGATCCATTACTTAAACAGGACACTTGATCTATATAAGCGTCAAATCCAGAGTAACATGTGACGTTAGCGTCGGCACCATACGTCGTGTTGGATGGATCATTCAGATCAATTTGTCCGTTTGGTATAATTTGAACAGGTCCACAATCTGCAAACGATAGATCAGAAGAATGGGGAAAATATCAAATGTGAGAACATTGTTTTCTCTTTCACTTTTTCAGAAACTTCCAATAACATAATAGTAAATGCACAATATATTTAAATGAAAAAAACAGTCAAGATTTTAACGCTATAAATCAATTAAGGAAAGATATATACACAAAATATTATACAGGGTTATATATTGTTTTAGAGTGAAATAAAGGTAACGAATGTAACTGTTTGAAATTGCATTATTTTAACCTATATTTTTGTTAAGAAGCACACGATTAAAGGCATCAACTAATGACTCAACGACAGATACACAATGACAATCTACTCTCAACACCGATGAAAACTACCTCTAGGCGAGCACGATGCATTCGACCATGATCCATTACTTAAACAGGTAACTTGATCTATACTAGCGTCAAATCCTGGTTCACATGTGACGTTAGCAGCGGCACCATACGTCGTGTTGGATGGATCATTCAGATCAATTTGGCCGTTCGGTATTAATTCGACAAGTCCACAATCTGGTAACGATAGTTTGGGACAATGTCAGATGGAATTCTTTAAAGAACGTTGTTTGCTATTATTATATTTTCTACCAAGATCGAAAAAGATTAATGTGAATGCACAAATCAATTGAGTGTAACAGCAGCCCAAAAGAATTATTTCGTTAAACGTACTACAACAAACAACACACGAAATTGCACTTATTATAAAAAATGAAAAAGAAACTACATGGACAAGCCAAATAGCCCAAGCATCAACTATGACCTTGATAAGAACTGCACAATTTAAGACCTAACATCATTATTTAACAAGAGAAACACAATGTCTAATGACTGTTGACGCAAATTTAGCCTACCTTTAGGTGTGCAAGATGTATCTGACCATGATCCATTACTTAAACAGGACACTTGATCTATATAAGCGTCAAATCCAGAGTTACATGTGACGTTAGCGTCGGCACCATACGTCGTGTTGGATGGATCATTCAGATCAATTTGTCCGTTCGGTATAATTTGAACAGGTCCACAATCTGCAAACGATAGATCAGAAGAATGGGAAAAATATCAAATGTGAGAACATTGTTTTCTTTTTCTCAGTTTCTGAAACTTCCAATAACATAATAGTAAATGCACAATATATTTAAATGCCAAAAACAGTCAAGATTTTAACGCTATAAATCAATTAAGGAAAGATATATACACAAAATATTATACAGGGTTATATATTGTTTTAGAGTGAAATAAAGGTAACGAATGTAACTTTTTGAAATTGCATTATTATAACCTATGTTTTTGTTAAGAAGCACACGATTAAAGGCATCAACTAATGACTCAACGACAGATACACAATGTCAATCTACTCTCAACACCGATGAAAACTACCTCTAGGCGAGCACGATGCATTCGACCATGATCCATTACTTAAACAGGTAACTTGATCTATACTAGCGTCAAATCCTGGTTCACATAAGACGTTAGCAGCGGCACCATACGTCGTGTTGGATGGATCATTCAGATCAATTTGGCCGTTCGGTATTAATTCGACAAGTCCACAATCTGGTAACGATAGTTTGGGACAATGTCAGATGGAATTCTTTAAAGAACGTTGTTTGCTATTATTATAGTTTCTACCAAGATCAAAAAAGATGAATGTGAATGCATAAATCAATTGAGTGTTATAGCAGCCAAAAATAATTATTTCGTTAAAACGTACTACAGCAAACAACACACGAAATTGCACTTATATAAAAAAATAAAATAGAAACTACACGGACAAGCCAAATAGCCCAAGCATGAACTATGACCTTGATAAGAACTACACGACTGAAGGCCTAACATCATTATTCAACAAGAGAAACACAATGTCTAATGACTGTTAACGCAAATTTAGTCTACCTTTAGGTATGCACGATGCATCTGACCATGATCCATTACTTAAACAGGTCACTTGATCTATATTAGCGTCAAATCCAGAGTTACATGTGACGTTAGCGTCGGCACCATATGTCGTGTTGAGTGGATCATTCAGATCAATATGTCCGTTCTGTACACTTTGAACTGGTCCACAATCTGCAAACGATAGTTCGGAAGAATGGGAAAAAGATTAAATGTGAAAACATTTTTTTCTCTTTCTCAGTTTGTGAAACTTCCAATAACATAATGGTAAATGCACAATATATTTAATTGCCAAAACCAGTAAATTTTAACGCTATAAGACAATTTAAGAATGATATATACACAACAAATTATACAGGGTAAAATATTCTTTATGAGTGGAATAAAGGTAACGAATGTAACTTTTGAAATTGCATTATTTTAACCTATATTTTTGTTAAGAAGCACACAATTAAAGGCATCAACTAATGACTCAACGACAGATACACAATGTCAATCTACTCTTAACACCGATGAAAACTACCTCTAGGCGAGCACGATGCATTCGACCATGATCCATTACTTAAACAGGTAACTTGATCTATACTAGCGTCAAATCCTGATTCACATGTGACATTAGCAGCGGCACCATACGTCGTGTTGAATGAATCATTCAGATCAATTTGGCCGTTCGGTATTATTTCGACAAGTCCACAATCTGGTAACGATAGTTTGGGACAAAGTTAGAGAGAATTCTTTATAGAACGTTGTTTGCTATCATTATATATATATTCTACTAAATTAGAAGAACATGAATGTGAATTCACAAATCAATTGAGTGTTACGATGGCCAAAAATAATTATTTCGTTAAAACGTACTACAGCAGATAATACACTAAATTTCACTTATTATAAATAATGAAATAGAAACTACCTGGACAAGCCAAATAGCCCAATCATGAACTATGACCTTGATAAGAGCTGCACGATTTAAGACCTAACATCATTATTCAACAAGAGAAACACAATGTCTAATGACTTTTCACGCAAATTTAGTCTACCTTTAGGTGTGCACGATGTATCTGACCATGATCCATTACTTAAACAGGTCACTTGATCTATATTAGCGTCAAATCCAGAGTTACATGTGACGTAAGCGTCGGCACCATATGTCGTGTTGAGTGGATCATTCAGATCAATATGTCCGTTCGATATAATTTGAACAGGTTCACAATCTGCAAACGATAGTTCAGAAGAATAGGGAAAAATATTAAATGTGAGAACATTGTTTTCTCTTTCTCAGTTTCTAAATCTTCCGATAACATAATAGTAAATGCACAATATATTTAAATGCCAAAAACAGTCAAGACGCTCTAAGTCAATTTAGGAAAGATATATACACAAATTATTATACAGGATTAAATAATGTTTATGAGTGAAATAAAGGTAACGAATGAAACTTTTATAATTGCATTATTTTAACCTATATTTTTGTTAAGAAGCACACGATTAAAGGCATCAACTAATGACTCAACGACAGATACACAATGTCAATCTACTCTTAACACCGATGAAAACTACCTCTAGGTGAGCACGATGCATTCGACCATGATCCATTACTTAAACAGGTAACTTGATATATACTAGCGTCAAATCCTGGTTCACATGTGACGTTAGCAGCGGCACCATACGTCGTGTTGAATGGATCATTCAGATCAATTTGGCCGTTCGGTATTAATTCGACAAGTCCACAATCTTGTAACGATATTTTGTGACAATGTCAGATGGAATTCTTTATAGAATGTTGTTTGCTATTATTATATTTTTACCAAAATCGAAGAATATAAATGTGAATGCAAAAATCAATTGAGTGTTTCGGCGGCAAAAAATAATTATTTCGTTAAAACGTACTACAGCAGACAATACACTAAATTGCACTTACTATAAATAATGAAATAGAAACTATATGGACAAGCCAAATGGCCCAAGCATAAACTATGACCTTGATCAGAATTGCACGATTTAAGGCCTAAAATCATTATTCAACAAGAGAAACACAATGTCTAATGACTGTTCACGCAAAATAAGTCTACCTTTAGGTGTGCACGATGCATCTGACCATGATCCATTACTTAAACAGGTCACTTGATCTATATTAGCGTCAAATCCAGAACTACATGTGACGTTAGCTTCGGCACCATATGTCGTGTTGAGTGGATCATTCAGATCAATTTGTACGTTCGGTATAATTTGAGCAGACCCACAATCTGCAAACGATAGTTCAGAAGAATGGGAAAAGAATTAAATGTGAGAACATTGTTTTCTTTTTCTCAGTTTCTGAAACTTCCGATAACATAATGGTAAATGCACAATATATTTAAATGCCCAAAATAGTAAAATTGTATCGCTATAAGTCAATTTAGGAAAGATATATACACAAAATATTATAAAGGGTTATATCATTTTTATGAGTTAATTAAAGGTAACGAATGTAACTTTTGAAATTGCATTATTTTAACCTATATTTTTGTTAATACGCACACTATAAAAGGCATCAACTAATGACTCAACGACAGATACACAATGTCAATCTACTCTCAACACCGATGAAAACTACCTCTAGGCGAGCACGATGCATTCGACCATGATCCATTACTTAAACAGGTAACTTGATCTATACTAGCGTCAAATCCTGGTTCACATGTGACGTAAGCAGCGGCACCAAACGTCGTGTCGAATATTACATTTAGATCAATTTGGCCGTTCGGTATTAATTCGACAAGTCCACAATCTGGTAACGATAGTTTGGGACAATGTCAGATGGAATTCTTTAAAGTACGTTGTTTGCTATTATTATATATTTTCTACCAAAATCGAAGAACATGAATGTGAATGCACAAATCAATTGAGTGTAACGGTGGCCAAAAATAATTATTTCATTTAAAAGTACTAAAGCAGACAATACACGAAATTGCACTTATTATAAATAATGAAATACAAACTACATGGACAAACAAAATGGCCCAAACGTAAATTATGACCTTGATATCAACTGCACGATTTAAGGCCTAACACCATTATTTAACAAGAGAAACAATGTCTAATGACTGTTTACGCAAATTTAGTATACCTATCGGTGTGCACGATGCATCTGACCATGATCCATTACTTAAACAGGTCACTTGATCTATATAAGCGTCAAATCCAGAATTACATGTGACGTTAGCGTCGGCACCATACGTCGTGTTGGATGGATCATTCAGATCAATTTGTCCGTTCGGTATAATTTGAACAGGTCCACAATCTGCAAACGATAGTTTAGGAAAATGTGAAAAAAATTAAATGTGAGAACATCGTTTTCTCTTTCTCATTTTTGAAACTTCCAATAACATAATAGTAAATGCCCAATATATTGAATTGCCAAAAACAGTAGATATTTTAACGCTTAAAGTCGATTTAGAAAAGATACATACACAATATTATACAGGGTTACATAATGTTTATGAGTGAAATAAAGGTAACGAATGTAACTTTTGAAATTGCATTATTTTAACCTATAAGTTCGTTAAAAAGCACACGATTAAAGGCATCAACAAATGACTCAACGAATGATACACAATGTCAATCTACTCTCAACACCGATGAAAACTACCTCTAGGCGAGCACGATGCATTCGACCATGATCCATTACTTAAACAGGTAACTTGATCTATACTAGCGTCAAATCCTGATTCACATGTGACGTAAGCAACGGCACCAAACGTCGTGTCGAATATTCCATTTAGATTAATTTGGCCGTTCGGTATTAATTCGACAAGTCCACAATCTGGTAACGATAGTTTGGGACAATGTCAGAGGGAAGTCTTTAAAGAACGTTGTTTACTATTATTATATATTTTCTACCAAAATCGAAGAACATGAATGTGAATGCGCAAATCAATTGAGTGTAACGGTGGCCAAAAATAATTATTTCGTTTAAAAGTACTAAAGCAGACAATACACGAAATTGCACTTATTATAAATAATGAAATACAAACCACATGGACAAACAAAATGGCCCAAACATAAATTATGACCTTGATATCAACTGCACGATTTAAGGCCTAACATCATTATTTAACAAAAGAAACAATGTCTAATGACTGTTAACGCAAATTTAGTATACCTATCGGTGTGCACGATGCATCTGACCATGATCCATTACTTAAACAGGTCACTTGATCTATATTAGCGTCAAATCCAGAATTACATGTGACGTAAGCGTCGGCACCATATGTCGTGTTGAGTGGATCATTCAGATCACTTTGTCCGTTCGGTATAATTTGAACAGGTCCACAATCTGCAAACGATAGTTTAGGAGAATGTGAAAAAAAAAAATGTGAGAACATCGTTTTCTCTTTCTTATTTTTTGAAACTTCCAATAACATAACAGTAAACGCCCATTATATTTTAATGCCAAAAACAGTAGATATTTTAACGCTAAAAGTCGATTTAGAAAGGATATATACACACAATATTATACAGGGTTATATATTGTTTATGAGTGAAATAAAGGTAACGAATGTAACTTTTAAAATTGCAAATATTATACCTATAGTTTGATTGATAAGCACACAATTAAAGACATCAACTAATAACTCAACGCCAGATACAAAATATCGAACTAATATAACCAACGATGAATACTACCTTTAGGCAAACACGATGCTTCTGACCATGATCCATTACTTAAACAGGTAACTTGATCTATACTAGCGTCAAATCCTGATTCACATGTGACGTTAGCAGCGGCACCAAACGTCGTGTCGAATATTCCATTTAGCTCAATTTGGCCGTTCGGTATTAATTCGACAAGTCCACAATCTGGTAACGAATCTAATGCTATAAGACAATTTAGGAAAGATATATACACAATCATATTATATAGAGTTATATAAAATTCATGAGTGAAATAAAGGTATAACCACTGCAATTGCATAAATGCTATCTATATCTTTGTTAAGAAGCACACAATGGAGCATTAAGATGAATATGGTCGTTAGATATTGTTTTACAGGTGCACAGTCTTCTAACAGTAGTTAGTCAGAATTGGGAAAAGGGAAAATATATTTTAGACTATTGTTTGATATTCATTTTTTTCCAAAACTGGAAATCAGTAAATGCTCAATCAATTTTACTGCCTTAAACAGCAAGAAAGATTTTAACGCTCAAAAGCTATTTAGCAAAGTTATTTTTACAAAATATTAAACATGGTGATATCTATCGTTACTTATGGCATTAAGTAAAATTACTTCTGCAGTTGCATTAACTGAGGATCTAACTTATATTATATATGATATAACAGAAGAATGGAGGTAATATTTACTTTGAGACCATTGCGTTGTTGTGGAGTACGATGTTGGAAATGACGTTGATGTGTCAGATGTTTCCCCCATAGTTACTGTTGTTTCTATCGAGATGGTCGTTGCCAAATAAGTTAACTGGATACCCGAATGATAAAATATCAACAAACATATATTTCCAATGGAAGTCATCTTTCCTGAAAAAGATTTTAGTTTTAAACAAAGAAACTATTTAGTCCCAAACGAATATCATTCTCTCTCAATGTTTAAGTTCTCGAATGATAAAGTGCCTGAATGTATTAAACGCCGAAATAGCAGTATAACATTGATGAATTTTTAAATGCAAATATAAATGTTTGTTTAGGAATTTAAAGAGTTGCTAATTAAAATAAAGAAGATTTATACGTTCAAGAAGGAAATCCGGTGTTGATGGTTATATATGTTATCTTTAGTTGCCGAAACTTGAATTATTCAGGTATAGTTTCTGGTATGGTAGCATTGAATCTACAGGGAGTAGCACAGTAGTCCAAAATCTCAAAAAAAATCTAGTGTTAGGTCTTATTTTTACTGTCACGTTAATAGCACTGAAAATATACGTTAGATCGCTAATTGGTTTCAGGGACAAAGAATTTAACTACTTTACGACGTATCCAGCGCAGATGCACTAAGGTATGCTACGAATTATTTCGCTTCTATTGCGGTAAAGTACTAGGAATTCTCCACGTTTATACTCATGTCACGCTGTCAATGTATTCATACTTTCAGCGATATACGGCGAGACGTAACTCGAATTTAAACGCTATATTTGAACGATAGATAGTAATATATTTTATGTAGGGATGGCAACGAGTAGTAAAATGGATACTCGAGTACTCGGACAATCTTCCGATCGAGTACTCGGGTACTCGATTACTTGGATAACTTGAATTGGTTTTCGGAAAAGACAAGTTCGTGTATACATGTATCGGTCATGTACATTGTGCGTTGGTTGTAATATTGGCCATTTCATCTTTAAATTAGACTGCATTATGTACCTTAACAGAGAACTCAATAAAAAGAAAACAAATATTGTTTCATGCTTTTAATTTGTCGTTTTCATTTCATTTTATACGTATATATGTACTACATTTTTAATGGAAAGTAAAACTCGGATCATATTCGAGCGTCGAGATAATCGAGACTAGACTCAACAATGAACAGCATTCAGAATTACAATAAAAAAAATTAGTTGTTTACTCAACGAAATACTTTTTATATTAAATGAAAGTTTTTTTGTACTGAAATATTGTTCTTTTCCTCATTAATATTCATTTTTCCATGATTAAGATATCCACCAATCAATTGTGATAATCATTGCAAAAAATACGCCCATTCAAGAATCATTGCACGTAACGGTCGTTACTAATTCGCTCGTCAACGTCCATTGTTTGGTGAAAACACACTCATTGGTAAACAATACAATTCTGTAGGAGATATACCGCTATAAAAACTTCGCTAACTGACATCAGTGCCATCTGCAAATCAGGGCCCTTTGTTGACAGTTTGCAACTATCACAACAACTGTCAAATAATTTATTAGGGTCAATTGCATTGCCAACTTTGGAGCTTATCAGGGTAACGACGGCCTCTGTCGATTTCTCCTCTTAGTCAAGTCAAGTCAACACATTTTTTCACCCAAATTCATGCACAACATGAAAAAATTGAGGTAATTGATAAAGACAATATATTTCAGAGGCTCAAATTGAGGATTCAAAGACATAACATACATTCAAGTGGATCAAATATTTAAAGACCATATAGTCCCGTTTAACAAAATAAAAATTGCACATGGATCATTGGATTCAAGCAGTTTTATAGTTTACGAGTTGTAAAATGGGAGAGTCAACTAATATATGCAGAAATGTCTAAAATAAATAAGAACAGTAATTTTTAACGAAATTGTTTAAGAATAACAGATACCATTTTACACATGTTCAAAAAATCCTTTTTATTTGTTGTGTTTACCAGCTCTTCAAGTTTATATATGTTTGGATATCTGTTAAAATATGGTTTTATATACTGCTTACGCTCGTTATCAAAAATGTTACACTCGAATAAAAAATGGAATTCATCCCATAGTTTGTTACATGTTTGGCATTTCCTTTCATTGACTGGTATTCTATTCCAATTGCCCGTTTCTATTGGTAGTCTGTGGTTTCTTGTTCTAAACTTGATAAGTGGATATAGTAATGATTTGGGTGTTGAATAAAGATACTTTTCATAGCAAAATGACGTTTTAAAGATTTCATAAAATTGACTGTTGCTAGCATTTTCAATAAGGGAGTACCACGATGTTAAGAATAGATCTTTTAGCTTGCGCTTAACCGCAAGTTTAAGCCATTTAGGATTTACATCTTGTTGATATTCCCAAGTTCCTATAAATCCACACTTTGTTAGTATTGACTTTATATTGAAGAACCATTGATATCGTGTTCTTATTATGTCTGGAGGTAAAGTCTGAACTGTTTTGTATATGCATTTATATATCATCGATGATAGTTTACTACTACTACTACTATTATCATTATTATTATTATTATTATTATTATTATTATTATTATTATTATTATTATTGTTATTATTTTTATTATTATTATTATTATTATTATTATTATTATTATTATTATTATTATTATTATTATTATTATTATTATTATAATTATTATTATTATTATTATTATTATTATTATTATACAAACGTACCCAGTATGACATCATTTTCTCTTCTATATCTAGCGCTACTGGTGTTGTTCCAGTTTCGCCATAAACCATATAATTTGGAGTTAAATTTTTTAATTTGAGAATATACTTTAAAAATTTCAGCTGAACTCTTTCTATAATATCAAGATTCACGTAACCCCAGATTTCTGCGCCGTAAAGTTAAATTGGTTTAACTGTTTTATTGAATAAGTCTATTTGAAGATCGATCGGTAGATTGGGTCTATTAGAATTTCTGAGGAGACTATAAGTTGCTCTAGTTGCCTGCGATGCAACATGTATTTTGTTTTTATAGAAATAACCTGTTCTACTAAACAACACACCTGGGTATTTATATTCCTTCACTATATCACGCGGTTGATTGTTTAGTGAAAAAATTTAATTTGGTTGTCGGCCTTTTAAAAAAAATTAGTATTTTTGATTTTGTTGTATTGATCGTAAGTTTCCAGTCAGTGCAGTAATTAGAATAGGCATCGAGAGCATTTTGCAGGTCACGTGCCGTTTCTGCCATTATAACTGTGGCATCTGCGTATAACAGAATAAAAAGAAGTTTATTGTCTTCATTGAGTCGGATTGAAATTCCGTTTACGGTTGGCTTTGACTGCAAGTATTCATGTAGATCATTAAGAAATAATGTTTATAACCGTGTATTTAATAACTGAAAACGCAAAAATATTAAATGATTGGTGAATGCAAAAAGATTTACTGTGATTCACTATCCTCTCATAAGGTAGAAATACCGTTTTTTCTACACCTTTCTTTAAAATAAAACGCAATATCCTTCATAAGAACCATTGTTTTCGACATTTAATTATCCCTTTTGGTAAATTTAAACAATTGTATTAAATATGGCAAATCTTATTTGGGAGTAAGAGTGCATCTTTAAGAATTAGAACTTAAGCATAACTAATGAACATGTTGACCCGATGTAGATATGTAAATTATAATCTTTGAATACCCTTATTTATTATGTTTCATAGCCCATATGTATTTAAAAAATTAACAATGAAACTTGAAACATTGATATTTTATAAGAAAAGTGTTACGTTTTAACTGTCTGTAATAGTGATTGCGATTAAAAATGGGAATAATTTTTGCTAAAATATTACTTTCTTTTTTTACACAAAAAAATATATGACATTTCTAAACAACTAATGTAAATGAATAATCAAGTATTATGTATTATTCCAATTATATAATAATGCTAAGAGAAAAAAATCCGAAATAGTTGTGGACTAATTGTATTGCTATAAATGACAAACTTCGTTGAACATGTCATACCCAGTGTCATAACCTTGCCGATGGACTATTTCTATCCTGCTGTGAATACGCCGCGGGGTGGGTCATAAAACCGTTATCGTACAGTTGAATACACAATTTCTGGGCATCGATTTTCTACAAATTTTACATAAATGTTCAAAAAGGACCAAAAGATATTTAAAAATTCATTATTTCGAAAAGTGCATTTGAAAAAGAAAATAATTCTGCATCGTAATCCGCTGGAAGCTAAGCGATCGGATTTCTATAACAACTTTAAATAGCAAAACAAATTTTAGCTCCTTCTTATTTCAATGTAACTTTTAATGACCAACAAAACCCTTAAAAAGGACGAAAATGTAAAAATCATAAAATTAATACAAAACCATCATCTTAAAGGGCAAGAATTATCCTAACATATATGTAGGAAGTAAGTTGATCTGTTGAAATACTAAGTCGTGAGAACTGTTTAACCATATTTCCCCTGTATAATTCCATAGGCACTTTCCCTACAGCGGATTTTTCCAAACTTGGCCATGTTTACACAGCGGAGATTAGTGGGGCCGTAAATTGTCGACTTGGAAACACGAAAGGTCAGATACTTACGACTGTGAATTTGGTGAATTTTATGAAAAATAAGTATAATTTTTAAGAGCACTCGAGTAGTGATTTGATACTCGGGTATTCGGATGATTGATCGAGGACTCGAGTACTCAGGTACTCGTTGCCCCATCCCTAATTTTATGGCATCTTACGAGTAAATGTGTGCTTGATAAGAGTTTGTAACATTTAAGGTACGAGTCCGTAAGAGAGGGTACCAGAAGATGCGACGTTATGAGTGGGTACCAGAAGATGCGACGTAATCAGAGGGTACCAGAATATGCGACGTTATGAGAGGGTACCAGAAGATGCGACGTAATCACAGGGTACCAGAATATGCGACGTTATGAGAGGGTACCAGAAGATGCGACGTTATCAGAGGATACCAGAAGATGCGACGTTATGAGTGGGTACCAGAAGATGCGACGTAATCAGAGGGTACCAGATGATGCGACGTAATCAGTGGGTATCAGAATATGCGACGTTATGAGAGGGTACCAGAAGATGCGACGTTATCAGAGGGTACCAGAAGATGCGACGTTATTAGAGGGTACCAGAAGATGCGACATTATCAGAGGATACCAGCAACGCGTTCAGTAAAGATGTTTGCGGCGAACGTTTGCTGTTTGGTTTCCCGCTTAACGTGTATGCGCTGCGTTGCAACAGAGATACAAAACAAAACGTTTGCGAGCGTTCTGTAAACGCTCGCCTTACTGAACGCACTTCAGAAGATGCGACGTTATCAGAGGATACCAGAAGATGCGACGTTTTCAGAGGATACTAGAAGATGCGACGTTATCAGAGGATACCAAAAGATGCGACGTTATGCGAGGGTACCAGAAAATGCGACGTTATGCGAGGGTTCCAGAAGATACGAGGTTATGAGAGGGTACCAGAAGATGCGACGTTATCAGAGGATACCAGAAGATGCGACGTTATTAGAGGATACCAGAAGATGCGACGTTATCAGAGGATGACAGGAGATAAGAAGTTATCAGAGGGTACCAGAAGATGCGACGTTATGCGAGGTTTATAAGCACTTTTATACAACCATTTTATACTACAAGCTCTTCAACTTTGACAAGACAATTTACTTTAAATGAACTCGCCGCAACTCATAGTGACAATGTAGCACGGCTGAAATGGAGGAAAACGGGAGATTCAAGACGACTATACACAACCAACTGGAAACTGTGTTAAGAATAATAAAGATTGTTCACAACCTTTGAAAGGGCAATGTTTTGCACAGTATATTTCCCTTCCCCACTAAGGCCAGAGTTTTTATATCTTTAGATTTACGCGAGCGCCGTACCTAAATATTGCAAAACCCAAATAAAAACAAGAGCTGTCACAGTATGTGACGAATGCCCCCGAATGTGACATTGACCTACGAACAAGGCCAGTACATGAAAAGTTGATCTTGCCTTTATGTGTCAAATACATATGGCAAGTTATTTTAAATTTCCTCTGAACATAAAACATACCACCCATACTTGACAACCTACACTGCTATGTCCTTATATTCAGAATTCCCTTGTGAATAAACACTTAGTGTATCTTTCACCTTAGAGGTAGGGACATGGGTCTTGCACAGGACACGTCGTCTTGGTATGTGGAACACATGTAGCAAGTTATTTTAAAATCTGTCCATACAAGGGAAAGTTACAGCCCGGACACGACAACCTATACCCTATGTCCTTGTATGCAGCACTCCATTGTGAATAAACACTAAGTGTGACCTTGACCTTTGAGGTAGGGACACGGGTCTTGCATAGGACACGTCGTCTTGGTATGTGAAACACATGTGGCAAGTTATTTTAAAATCTGTCCATACAAGGGAAAGTTACACCACGGACACGACAACCTATACTCTATGTCCTTATATGCAGCACTCCATTGTGAATAAACACTATGTGTGACCTTGACCTTTGAGGTAGGGACACGGGTTTTGCACGCGACACGTCGTCTTGGTATGTGGAACACATGTGGCAAGTTATTTTAAAATCTGTCCATACAAGGGAACGTTACACCACGGACACGCCAACCTATACTCTATGTCCTTATATGCAGCACTCCATTGTGAATAAACACTATGTGTGACCTTGACCTTTGAGGTAGGGACACGGGTCTTGCACGCGACACGTCGTCTTGGTATGTGGAACACATGTGGCAAGTTATTTTAAAATCTGTCCATACAAGAGAAAGTTACAGCCCGGACACGACAACCTATACTCTATGTCCTTATATGCAGCACTCCATTGTGAATTAACACTAAGTGTGACCTTGACCTTTAAGGTAGGGACATGGGTCTTGCATAGGACACGTCGTCTTCGTATGTGGAACACATGTAGCAAGTTATTTTAAAATCTGTCCATACAAGGGAAAGTTACAGCCCGGACACGACAACCTATACTCTATGTCCTTATATGCAGCACTCCATTGTAAATAAACACTAAGTGTGACCTTGACCTTTGAGGTAGGAACACGGGTCTTGCACGCGACACATCGTCTTGGTATGTGGAACACATGTGGCAAGTTATTTTAAAATCTGTCCATACAAGGGAAAGTTACAGCCCGGACACGACAACCTATACTCTATGTCCTTATATGCAGCACTCCATTGTGAATAAACACTAAGTGTGACCTTGACCTTTGAGGTAGGGACACGGGTTTTGCACGCGACACGTCGTCTTGGTATGTGGAACACATTTGGCAAGTTATTTTAAAATCTGTCCATACAAGGGAAAGTTACAGCCCGGACACGACAACCTATACCCTATGTCCTTATACGCAGCACTCCATTGTGAATAAACACTAAGTGTGACCTTGACCTTTGAGGTAGGGACACGGGTCTTGCACAGGACACGTCGTCTTGGTATGTGGTACACATGTGGCAAGTTATTTTAAAATCTGTCCATACAAGGGAAAGTTACAGCCCGGACACGACAACCTATACTCTATGCTTATATGCAGCACTCTATGGTGAATAAACACCAAGTGTGACCTTGGCCTTTGAGGTAGGGACACGGGTTTTGCACGCGACACGTCGTCTTGGCATGTGGAACACATGTGGCAAGTTATTTTAAAATCTGTCCATACAAGAGAAAGTTACAGCCCGGACACGACAACCTATACACTATGTCCTTATATGCAGCACTCCATTGTGAATAAACACTAAGTGTGACCTTGACCTTTGAGGTAGGGACACGGGTCTTGCACGCCACACGTCGTCTTGGTATGTGGAACACATGTGGCAAGTTATTTTAAAATCTGTCCATACAAGGGAAAGTTACAGAGCCGGACGGACGGATGGACGGACGGTGCGATTTTAATATGCCCACCTTCGGGGGCATAATAAAATTCATTTTCGTAGTTTTATTTTTATTTTTTTCCGACGAACGTTGCTCCAATGTTAAGAAAAAAATAAAATTAGTGTTCTATAACCCATATCTCAGAACCAACTGGTGTACCAATTGTGATTCATTATCGGTCTTTTACCGCACAAACCACGTAAACCAGTCGGAAATACGCGGGGAAACAGAACAGGTACCCGTTACCATAACAACGTCCTGTCAAAAGTGAAAGTACTTTTTGTCACACCCCTTATTTCTCACAATTTCTGCAGCTATATAGAAATGTTTTACTACAAAAACGTTCCGATGTTTATGTTTCATTATTTAAATCAAACCGTGGTGAACTTAGAGCGTGTTTATTGTGATTTTTTTGTAGATTCAGTATGTTGTTCGCGTTTCGTGGAATGATTGCGAAACTTCCGGTCAAAATAAGGAGACAGAAATTCGTGGGTTGTATTGTCTATTAAAAGTCGTTGGCGCACGTCGTATATTAACAAGGATGAATTGGATTACAGCGCAAAAATGTATAGCTTCTGACAAACACAAACTGCAAAATGATATCGTGTTCATCATAGTCAAAATGGATATTTTTTTCTGAATTTGACTCTGGGGAGCATTGAATACACTGCTTCATGATCACATATTTGAAGAGAAAAACACAAGGTATCGTGATATTCGTAGTTGTTAATTAGTTTAATAATGAATAAGAATTTAAATCGTTATAGAATACTGAAAATGATGTAATAATAACATAGTGTGTGTTTCCGAAAAAACAGAAACAATCTGAACATAAGATATCTGGCAGTCAGTGCAAGAAGTCAAACTTATCCGTTGCTTATTGCCAACGGGCATTGCTGGAATTAGAAGGATATTTTTCAGGACTGATTCTAAAATCAGTTCTTAGACCTGGTTTTTTGAAACATATAACACTTGTAAAATTTATCTTAATGCTCCCGAATTTTTCTTTGGTGAAGTACATAAATGTAGATTTTGACTGTCTGTGTATCCGTAAGCCCTGTCAAACTTTGAAGTGAAGAGGAATTTCCATAAGGGCTTCTACTTTTTTTGGTTATATTTTCTATATAAAAACCACATCACGGTAAATTGTCACGGTGCTATTTCGTTAAAGACAGAAAAACACATTTGACCTCCTTATTATACCGTGTCTGAAACTGTGTTCAATGTTTGATTACTTCACAATGGAAAGGATATGCTTATATTGTGGGCAAAAGGTTAGAATTGGCCATTTAAACTTCTCTATTACACTGACATGTTTCATAAAATCCATGGGTTGATAATATATGCACCTCATATGCATAGATGCATTCGAACAAATATATACAATTAATTTCAATGAGCACTTGAACTCACAGTGTTGAGGTCAATATTTTCAGTCATTAAAAGGATCTTTTAATTATACTTTTGAAACTTTATGGTGATCTATCACCCTTTTTTCAGCCTATGAAATAGCTGACACAAGCATGATATAAGAAGATTTAAAAAATATAAAAAATCGGAGAAAAATCCGTTTTATTTTTATTAATTTTCTCCTTTGGGACATTTTATGCATTTTATTTTATTTTTTATTTCCTCATCCTTACCCAACTTTTTGAAAAATCTCCCGTAGATCTAAAGATAAAAAAACTCTGGCCTAATCTTACATAGCGAACCATCGGCAGAAGCATATTCAAACGTATTGCGATAATACAGAGCTGTGTTAAAACATATGAATCGATGCTAAGTCGTAGTTTATTATGAATCATCGCTCCTTTTCATAATATGTGTTGTAATACATCACACCTTAACCGTAAAATAGCGTAACACATCACATTAAGCCGCACTACATTCGTATCAAAACATATTAAAAACGTTTATATCATTCTTGATATTTTGATGTTTATGTAGTCTGTCTTTGTTTATTCGCGACGTCGTGTGTCTCTGGTTGAATATTTGTTAGGCTTCAATAATGTGCCTCTAAACAGGGACTCTGTAAGAATGTTTGCTACAGGGCTGCCTTTATATATTCCATTGCTATATTCGTAAAGCATGGCTCTCGTTGCCTTAATAGTTCACGATAAATCGTTGAAATAATATTCTTGTTAAATCGGAAAGACATTGTCTCGATGGTATTGGTGGACGATTATTCTACGACGGTACTACGAATATCAACGAATTAGTATGACTATAAAGCGGAATCATCATACAAATGCATTAGGATAGGTAACGATATAGTTTACTCTTTGTACGGTCTAGAATGCTGTAATTCAAAAGCGTTAGGATTATACCACATTACTCATAAGAGATAAAAGACGATTGTTTACGATCAGCTGAATAAAGAGTAGTAGGATGAGGATTTATCACGATGAGCGCACGACAGGCCAAGATGTGTCCGTCTCTGGTATGGTATATATGTCTGTCTCTGCTTTGGTGTATCTGTCTCTCTCTCTGGTTTGGTGTATATGTCTGTATCTGGTTTGGTGTATATGTCCGTCTCTGGTTTTGGTGTATATGTCTGTCTCTGGTTTGGTGTATATGTCTCTCTCTCTGGTTTGGTGTATATGTCTGTATCTGGTTTGGTGTATATGTCCGTCTCTGGTTTTGGTGTATATGTCTGTCTCTGGTTTGGTGTATATGTCTCTCTCTCTGGTTTGGTGTATATGTCTGTATCTGGTTTGGTGTATATGTCTGTCTCTGGTTTTGGTGT
This sequence comes from Mya arenaria, assembly GCF_026914265.1. Taxonomy (NCBI): domain Eukaryota; kingdom Metazoa; phylum Mollusca; class Bivalvia; order Myida; family Myidae; genus Mya; species Mya arenaria. The sequence continues at coordinate 5,582,631 of NC_069127.1, forward strand.
ATATGTCCGTCTCTGGTTTTGGTGTATATGTCTGTCTCTGGTTTGGTGTATATGTCTGTATCTGGTTTGGTGTATATGTCTGTTTCTGGTTTGGTGTATATGTCTGTTATGGTTTGGTGTATATGTCTGTATCCGGTTTGGTGTATATGTCCGTCTCTGGTTTTGGTGTATATGTCTGTCTCTGGTTTGATGCATATGTGTGTCTCTGGTTTGGTGTATATGTCTGTTTCTGGTTTTGGTGTATATGTCTGTCTCTGGTTTGATGCATATGTCTGTATCCGGTTTTGGTGTATATGTCTGTTTCTGGTTTGGTGTATATGTCTGTATCCGGTTTTGGTGTATATGTCCGTTTCTGGTTTTGGTGTATATGTCTGTCTCTGGTTTGGTGTATATGTCTGTATCCGGTTTTGGTGTATATGTCCGTTTCTGGTTTTGGTGTATATGTCTGTCTCTGGTTTGATGCATATGTCTGTATCCGGTTTTGGTGTATATGTCTGTTTCTGGTTTTGGTGTATATGTCTGTCTCTGGTTTGGTGTATATGTCTGTATCCGGTTTTGGTGTATATGTCCGTCTCTGGTTTTGGTGTATATGTCTGTTTCTGGTTTTGGTGTATATGTCTGTATCCGGTTTTGGTGTATATGTCCGTCTCTGGTTTTGGTGTATATGTCTGTCTCTGGTTTGGTGTATATGTCCGTCTCCGGTTTTGGTGTATATGTATGTCTCTGGTTTGGTGTATATGTCTGTTTCTGGTTTTGGTGTATATGTCTGTATCCGGTTTTGGTGTATATGTCCGTCTCTGGTTTTGGTGTATATGTCTGTCTCTGGTTTGGTGTATATGTCTGTATCCGGTTTTGGTGTATATGTATGTCTCTGGTTTGGTGTATATGTCTGTATCCGGTTTTGGTGTATATGTATGTCTCTGGTTTGGTGTATATGTCTGTCTCTGGTTTTGGTGTATATGTCTGTATCCGGTTTTGGTGTATATGTCTGTCTCAGGTTTGATGCATATGTGTGTCTCTGGTTTGGTGTATATGTCTGTCTCTGGTTTTGGTGTATATGTATGTCTCTGGGTTTGGTGTATATGTATGTCTCTGGTTTGATGCATATGTCTGTATTCGGTTTTGGTGTATATGTCTGTTTCTGGTTTTGGTGTATATGTCTGTCTCTGGGTTTGGTGTATATGTCTGTCTCTGGTTTGATGCATATGTCTGTATCCGGTTTTGGTGTATATGTCTGTTTCTGGTTTTGGTGTATATGTCTGTCTCTGGTTTGATGCATATGTCTGTATCCGGTTTTGGTGTATATGTCTGTTTCTGGTTTTGGTGTATATGTCTGTCTCTGGGTTTGGTGTATATGTATGTCTCTGGGTTTGGTGTATATGTATGTCTCTGGGTTTGGTGTATTTGTCCGTCTCTGGTTTTGGTGTATATGTCTGTCTCTGGTTTGGTGTATATGTCTGTATCCGGTTTTGGTGTATATGTCTGTCTCTGGTTTGGTGTATATGTCTGCATCCGGTTTTGGTGTATATGTCTGTTTCTGGTTTTGGTGTATATGTCTGTTTCTGGTTTGGTGTATATGTCTGTATCCGGTTTTGGTGTATATGTCTGTCTCTGGTTTGGTGTATATGTCTGTCTCTGGTTTGGTGTATATGTCTGTCTCTGGTTTTGGTGTATATGTCTGTCTCTGGTTTGGTGTATATGTCTGTATCCGGTTTTGGTGTATATGTCTGTCTCTGGTTTTGGTGTGTATGTCTGTCTCTGGTTTGGTGTATATGTCTGTCTCTGGTTTTGGTGTGTATGTCTGTCTCTGGTTTTGGTGTGTATGTCTGTCTCTGGTTTGGTGTATATGTCTGTCTCTGGTTTGGTGTATATGTCTGTCTCTGGTTTTGGTGTATATGTCTGTCTCTGGTTTGGTGTATATGTCTGTATCCGGTTTTGGTGTATATGTCTGTCTCTGGTTTTGGTGTGTATGTCTGTCTCTGGTTTGGTGTGTATGTCTGTCTCTGGTTTGGTGTATTTGTCTGTCTCTGGTTTTGGTGTGTATGTCTGTCTCTGGTTTGGTGTATATGTCTGTCTCTGGTTTGGTGTATATGTCTGTATCCGGTTTTGGTGTATATGTCCGTCTCTGGTTTTGGTGTATATGTCTGTTTCTGGTTTTGGTGTATATGTCTGTCTCTGGTTTTGGTGTGTATGTCTGTCTCTGGTTTGGTGTATATGTCTGTCTCTGGTTTGGTGTATATGTCTGTATCCGGTTTTGGTGTGTATGTCTGTCTCTGGTTTGGTGTATATGTCTGTCTCTGGTTTGGTGTATATGTCTGTATCCGGTTTTGGTGTATATGTCCGTCTCTGGTTTTGGTGTATATGTCTGTATCCGGTTTTGGTGTATATGTCTGTTTCTGGTTTTGGTGTATATGTCTGTCTCTGGTTTGGTGTATATGTCTGTCTCTGGTTTTGGTGTATATGTCTGTTTCTGGTTTTGGTGTATATGTCTGTTTCTGGTTTTGGTGTATATGTCTGTCTCTGGTTTGGTGTATATGTCTGTATCCGGTTTTGGTGTACATGTCCGTCTCTGGTTTTGGTGTATATGTCTGTCTCTGGTTTTGGTGTGTATGTCTGTCTCTGGTTTGGTGTATATGACTGTCTCTGGTTTGGTGTATATGTCTGTATCCGGTTTGGTGTATATGTCCGTCTCTGGTTTTGGTGTATATGTCTGTCTCTGGTTTGATGCATATGTGTGTCTCTGGTTTGGTGTATATGTCTGTTTCTGGTTTTGGTGTATATGTCTGTTTCTGGTTTTGGTGTATATGTGTGTCTCTGGTTTGGTGTATATGTCTGTCTCTGGTTTGGTGTGTATGTCTGTCTCTGGTTTTGGTGTGTATGTCTGTCTCTGGTTTGGTGTATATGTCTGTCTCTGGTTTGATGCATATGTGTGTCTCTGGTTTGGTGTATATGTCTGTTTCTGGTTTTGGTGTATATGTATGTCTCTGGGTTTGGTGTATATGTCTGTCTCTGGTTTGGTGTATATGTCTGTATCCGGTTTTGGTGTGTATGTCTGTCTCTGGTTTGGTGTATATGACTGTCTCTGGTTTGGTGTGTATGTCTGTCTCTGGTTTGGTGTATATGACTGTCTCTGGTTTTGGTGTGTATGTCTGTCTCTGGTTTGGTGTATATGTCTGTATCCGGTTTTGGTGTGTATGTCTGTCTCTGGTTTGGTGTATATGTCTGTCTCTGGTTTGGTGTATATGTCTGTATCCGGTTTTGGTGTATATGTCTGTATCTGGTTTGGTGTATATGTCTGTCTCTGGTTTTGGTGTGTATGTCTGTCTCTGGTTTGGTGTATATGACTGTCTCTGGTTTGGTGTATGTTAGGCCTTGGTCCTTTTGCCTTTAAAAGGGTCAATCGCTAAATTTTAAATTCAGGCTTATCCTGTATTGTCTTGTGTATTGTTAAAGGTACTATCGGGATAGGATTTTGCGTTACGTAAGTTAGGTCTGTAAATGTATAATTTTTAATCAGTTTATACTTTGTTATAACGTGTTTTAATATATACTAGTAATACATTTAATAATAATCATGACACACGTGCTGTAATCAAAACCATTTCCCGTACACAACAAACATAATTCGATATATTTAATGCACCTATCAATGCTTCCTCAGACCGGTGAGGTAGGTTTGGCGACTGTGATATGGGTCTAATGCTTCCCCACGGTCAGAAAGGTTTGTACAATCCCATGGTCAGGGATGTTTTGGGCATTAGAAACCTAGGTGTAAAACGCGTCTATGTCTACTTCGCAGATAATGGTCTTACCGGGTCAGTCAACATCCCGACTGTTGTTAATATTGATGTAAGCAGTCTCCAATATGCCGGCCATCCCCACAGCCACCCCCACTCCCACCCCTGGGTATGACAAAACATTGATTTGTGCATTAACAATCAAATGTAAAATGCATTCTAAGTCATATAATAAGATATACGAAACTCTATATCGGTTTCTTCAGTAACCTGAAAGCACTGGTCCAATGTCATTATGCTATAACTACCAGGCAGAAAAATGAATCGTAAATGTAAACAATTTAAAATATATATTGAAGAACTAGAACTTCCCCCCTGTAGTTCACGTGGTCTAAGTCGGATATACAGCGAATTGATGTATATAAACTATGTAATACATCTATGTCCTTTTGATATTTCATAGGTACGTACACATTTTTTCTTCTGTACTGAGTGCAGGACAATCCCAAAATTGTGAAAACAGTGCCTACAATACGTTTTACAAATATTTTAAATCTATGTCATTAGGGTATTATCACTAAATGTGATTTCTGCAGATTTAGACGATGAACAAAAATAAAAGGTTTACCAGAGTCAATGTATTATCCACCATATACCACTATTTTATTTAGAGTGACTGTTAGCGACAAACTCAATTGGCTCAAAAGAGTTTATAAATTTTTTTAAATGAATCATTGATATTTTAAACGCTTATGCTGTCCTGTTCAAGGTTGAGACAAAAAAGCTGTATACGGACTGACAAAAGGGGGAAGCGAACTCGATATTCACTGATTATTCTTGAGGTAAAACATCCGTGTGGCATGCAATTGTAACCATGACAATGGCATAGTATTACTGGTCGTGATTGATAAATGCTCTTATTTCAAATGATTGTTGCATGCGTATTTAAATGTTTTAATGTTAATGAGATGCAAGTTACAGTCATGCCATCGAAAAAATCGATGTATCTGTTTTATTTTAGTATCAACAGGTTAATGTTACTGGTGTAATTTTAATACATGTTCATAACGGTGTGTAGGAATAATTTAAAGCCAATGAAGGGCCAGCTTGTTTTTACGATTTTTACTGATAACATCAAAATATAAAAATGTAAAGTGACTCCTCTACACAATTTTACAGCCCACTTCATACGTATTTTAATTATAACGACAGAGAACTTCAGGGATAAACTTCAGCTTGAAGTACAATGAGTGTAAAGTCGTATATTTTGGGAACGTTCACAGTACAGAAGTGGGTTTGTAAGACCAAACACAAAATATACTTCGCAGATAATGGTCTCACAGAGTCAGTCAACATTCAGGCTGTTGTGAATATTGATGTTAGCAGTCTCCCATATGCCGGCCACCCCCACAGCCACCCCCACTCCCACCCCTGGGTAGTGTTGGGAATCGGACATAAAAATTTACTATAGATAATCGGTTTTATGAAACCGATCAATGATCGATTATTAATCAATTCAATTATAAGTTGATTATCTTTGGTCATCATATTAAAGGCATACAGATACAGTGCATGCATCAGTTTTAAGAACCAATGTTCCCTTACAATATTGTTTGTAGATTTCTTTATATAAATTACATTATTTATTCAGAAAGCGACTATCGTTTAGTGATGACAAGTCACTATTGCAGCACGTGAGACCACAGGCTCTAATTTTTGTCTTACATTTAGTCATTTAGTCATACATGTGCAAAAAACACAAAGAAGAATATCAATTTCTTTTTAATAATCAGTCAGTAATAGGTACAACAAGCAGTTGAATATTCTACAGTTTTTTTTACATGAACAGTTTCTTTCAGAAAAATGAGAAAACTAAATTCTTAAAGGATTAGAAATAAACGGTAACATGTTTTAAAAATCACTTATAAACCACAAGAGATACAAGATACAAGATACAAAAATCTTTATATTAAGTCGGGTATGTGTTAACATGAAACATTAACTCAATGAGCTTTTTTCCGACATGAATAACAAACATACATAACATATCAAATAACAATAACATATCAAATAACAATAACCACAAACATGAGAAGTTGAGAACCAATTAGCAGTTCAATTAAAAAGAAAATTTGTATTAATGCACTGTTGTAACTTTTTGACTCGACAAGCATATGAGTACATAATTTAACATAGTAACACCTTAACATTTTAACATAAACTTGCATTAACCAGAAATAAGTAAATTAGTCGGTAGCGGTTACGTTCCTTGTTTTCATAATCGATTGTTCAAATTTCACTATCGATTGTTGCCGACGTAGGTCTTTCCGATCAATTGTCGATTATAATCGATCATCGGCACAACACTACCCCTGGGTATAACAAAACATTGAATTGTGCATTGACAATCAAATGTGAAATGCATACTAAGCCATGTTATAAGATGTAATACGAAAATATATATATATCGGTTTCTTCAGTATCTGAATGCACTGGTCCAATGTCATTATTCAACTACGAGGCAGAAAAATGAATCGCAAATGTAAACAATTTACAATATATATTGAAGAACTAGAACTTAAACTTCCTGCCTGTATTTCACCTGGTCTAAGTCGGGTATACAGCGAATTGATGTATATTTATATTTCATTTAAGGAATGAATTGCGGGCTTGATTTCATTATCGGGTTATGAACGCAATTGGGCTGGTCAAAGTGTGTGGAGTCCGAATTGCGTTCATATCCCCAATAATGACATCAAGCCCGCAATTCATTCCTTATGTTTACACCAATAGTTCATTATTGCATTCAATAATTGTTAAAAAATACTTCATTTCATTTAAGAAAACCTTTTAGTAACTCTTTCCAACCCATTCTGTAAATAGAACGACCCGACTGTAACCGGAAGCTTTTTTTCAAATGACGTCACAATAACGCGGGAAAAGATCAGCCGCTTGAAATCACTTTTAAACGTAAAATTCAAACACTTAAGGCAACTATTCATTTAAAATTTATAAAATAATACTTTCTTAAAATGTTGATTTATATTTTACGGGACCTGCTGACACAATATAAACAATAACAGTATCAATATTTTTCATGTATATTGTTATGCAATGAACTGCGATCCGAACATATCCGAAGATGTTGCGTTCATCGATTGATGAACGCACATGCCGAAAGGCAGTTCATTTAAGGAATGGAAGTTGAGGTGTAAATATAGGAACTTTCACATTTTTGTCTTTCCTGTGCTGATTGCGGGACAATCAAACATTGTGAAAACTGTGCCTATTTAAGGAATGAGTTGCGGGGTTTGATGTCATTATCGTGGTATGAACGCAATTGGGCTGGTCTAAGTGTGTGGAGTCCGAAGGACTCCACGCGTTCATTGACCAGCCCAATTGCGTTCATAACCCCGATAATGACATCAACCCCGCAATTCATTCCTTATATTTACACCAATAGTTCATTATTTCATTCAATAATTGTGAAAAAAAAATACTTCATTTCATTTAAGAAAACCTTTCTCTAATACTTTCTTACCCATTCTGTAAATAGAACGACCCGACTGTAACCGGAAATATTTTTTTCAAATGACGTCACAATAACGCGGGAAAAGATCAGCTACTTAAAAAACTTTTAAATGTAAAAATCAAACACTTATGGCATAGAGGATATTTGTTTATTTCAGTGTAAGATCGTATTTTATTTCACGAGTGTCATAGAAAATATAAATTTTCAATGATCACGAGTGAAATTAAATACGATCTTACACTGAAATAAGCAGATTTTCTGTTTCTTTTATGCTTATTTTCGGAGTTTTAGTAGTTTTTTTAATTTATTTCTTTATTACCCCCTTTTTGTTATTTACGCCGCTACCCGTGGGGCGCCCCTCACGCAAAATAATAGCTGTTAACTTTTCTATTTCCGGTTTGTTGAGAAAAAGTTCTCTGCTATTCATTCTTATAGTTTATTATTCGCTCGTTTTTAGTGCAAAGCTTTTATGAACAGTAATCAATAAAGTTTAATAAGTGCACATATGTTCCAAAAAATAACGAAAACTTTTTTATTTTAAGCGGGGCATGAATACATAACCAAATTACTAAACCGCGATTTAATGAATGAAAATTTGGAAGGTCAAATGTGTTAGCAAAACAAATGCGGATAATCATTGGATTTTAAACATTTTTCTTAGTTTTAGAGTGTGTTTCATGATACATGGATATTCAGTCATCTTACTGTCAGAGACAAGTCTGTTTTGCTTGAAGACAGGTCGTTTTTATGGTAATGATGAGGACCACGCTAGTTTGTTGACATATTTTGAGGCGTGGATGGGGTTAAAAAGATATCAGATTATCTGTAAATTGTTGTGCGAATTTTCCGGGAAGCTCGTTTTACGTATAACAACGACAAACAGTTCAAAATACATTTGAACGATGATATAACATTCCTTTTATGTTCGAACAGTTGTTTTCATCTGTAATTTGTTTGGTATGAAAGCAAATGTTCGAACATTCAGCTTCAAGATCAAGAAAACGGGATAACCGGTAATAAACAGTAAGTTGTTAATTTCCAAATATAAATTTATTTAAATTTATAAAACATTTCTTAAATTTGCCAACATTTTCTGGTTCAAAGTGAAGTGTTCTGTTTTGATCAAGGGGAAGTAACTACAAAGGATTTTAAAAGTAGTTCTGAAAGTTGATATTTTCACTCCTTATTTTGCAGTGAAAAGATCAAATGGATATTTTCACTGTTGTTATTTCACTTATAAAACCCCATATTTCATCGAAAAGCATGAAAGAAAATAATATATTTAAAATATAATTAATTAACACTTTCTAAAATGTTGATTTATATTTTACGGGACCTGCTGACACAGTACAAACAATAACAAGATCAATAGTTTTCATGTATATTGTTATGCGATGAATTGCGATCCGAACATATCCGAAGATATTGCGTTCATCGACTGATAAACGCAATTGTCGAAAGGCAGTTCATTTAAGGAATGGAAAGTGAGGTGTAAATATAAAACGTTTTACAAATATTATTTATCTATATCATTAAGGAATTATCACGAAACGTAATTTCTGCAAATTTAGGCCATGAACAAAAATAAAAGGTTTACCAGAGTCAATGTATTATCCACCATATACCACTATTTTATTTAGAGTGACTGTTAGCTATCAACTTAATTGACTCAAAAGAGTTTATCTTTTCAAAAATGAATCGATAATAATGTCCACGCTTATACTGTACTGTCCAAGGCTAAGACAAAAGGCTGTATAAGAAGTGACAAAGGGGGAAGCGAACTCGATATTCACTGATTATTGGGGTAAAACATCCGTGTAACCTGAAATTGTGACCATCACTATGTCATAGTATAACTGGTCGTGATTAATGAATGCCTTCATTTCAAATGATTGTCGCATGCGTATTTTAGATTTAGATTTTAGACGGGGGAGATATCTGATCGGTGTCCAACCACAATACTGGAAGTCTCTCAGCTCCTGAATTTTCGCTGGCTGAAGGCGGTTCTATGCTGGGTGTATCGCAGGCAGTAGATGACTTCTTGAGTTTGCAGGGCAGTACACAAGATACAGTTCCTGAGGAGCAGGGAGATGATGGGCAAGAAAATAAAGAAGACTCGCCAATCTTTAGACAGACCTACACTAAGGAAGACTCTCCAATATTTGGGCCAACCTCATCCCAGAAGTATGTGTAAACTTCCCTGGGCCATTGTACTCATCACCACTTGCAGGAAATATTCAGGCGACACAACACCCAGCCAAGGAAAGAATACAGCCAACTTCCAATGTGAGGAGGCACAGAATCGCTTGACCGAAGATGAATGACAGCTGCTTGGCTCGATTCGATGAGGACTTAAACCTTATCCTACAGTCAGCACTGACAGGGGCAGTTGAGAAGAAGTTGCGTGCACTACCTACACTTACCTATGCCCTAGGAAAGGAGAGATTTGGGCTAGAGATGAAACCCAACCTTTCCAAAAAGCCGCTTATTCCGAACAGGAGACTCTGCGAAATAAAAAGATCGGAGCAGAATTGCGGTCCCTGAGGAAGAGGTATAGGTGCTCAAGTGACGCAGAGAAGGAAGGTATTGTGCAGCTCAGAGAAAGAGCAAGGTTGAAGACACTAACCAATGCAGAGAGGCTGAGACGTAAAAGAAGGGAAAAGGCAAAGAAGAGAACTGCATTTACCTCAAACCCTTACAAATACACAAGGAGTATGTTGAGCGAGGAGAAGTCTGGAAAGCTCGAAAGTAGCCAGGATGAGGTTGAACAACACCTTCGGGAAACTCATTCTGATCCACACCGAAGCGAAACCCTGGGATAATGTGATAGAATTCAACCAGTGGAAGAGCCAGTCACCCCCATTGAATATGAATGAACCAACATGGAAAGAGGTCAATGATGTGGTGAAAAAGGCACGTTCGTGCTCAGCTCAAGGTCCAAGTGGTATCCCATACAAGGTTTACACGAATTGCTGCATGGTCCCAAAGGAGAAGAACTCCAAAACTGCCAAGCGAATGACAACCTACATGATAGAAAATGGATACGTAGATACCTCTGTCTAAAAGGGATGAATTCCCGGATTTTCTGGCTGCGTAGAACACACCAGCGCACTCACACAACTGCTACATGAGGCAAGGGTGAACCACAAGCATCTCACAGTAGTATGGCTCGACCTAGCAAACGCCTACGGCTCCATACCACACCAGCTAATCAAGGTCGCACTACATCATTACCATATACCAGACAAGGCTAGCAACTTGATCATGAGCTACTTCAGCAACATTAACCTGAGGTTCTCATGTGGCAACTTTACAACAAACTGGTTACCACTCGAGAAAGGAATTGTAACGGGATGCACCATCTCTGTCATCTTATTTGTCATGGGCATGAACATGATTATCAAAGCAGCAGAGAGGGAATCAAGAGGCCCACTTACAAACACCGGGATCCGGCTCCCATCAAACAGGGGATTCATGGATGACATGACGGTCACCACAGAAACCCATATCCAGGCGAGATGGATCCTCAAAGCACTTGATGAAACTGTGTCTTGGGCACGAATGCTATTCAAACCAGTCAAGTCAAGGTGTCTGGTAGTAAGGAAAGGCAAGGTGACTGACAAGTTCAAGCTGCATATACAAGATGAGGAAATCCATTCACTTGTCAACAATCCAATCAAGTGTTTAGGGAAGTGGTTTGATTCTACACTTAAGGACACCCGCAGCCAAGACAGGCTGAATTAGCAGATTGAAAAGTGACTGAAGTCCGAACTTCCGGGAAAGTTCAAGGCATGGATCTTCCAGCATGGTCTCTTGCCTAGACTCATCTGGCCATTAATGGTCAACGAAATCCCCATCAGCACAGTTGAACAATTGGAGCAGGCAATTAGCATGCATCTTAGAAGGTGGCTTGGACTTCCGCCTTCCTTTACCAATATTGGACTCTATGGCAAGTCAACAAAGCTGCAGATGCCTATAAGCTCCCTCGTCGAGGAGTACAACGTCGCTAAAACACGTCTGCTACTAACACTCAGACACTCAAGTGATGGGAAGATTAGTGGAGCAGGAATAGAAGTTGGAACGGGAAGGAAATTTATTTATAGCTACAGCTATAAATCTACATCTGTAGCTGTACTTTCGAATACAGCTGTAGCTATATAATACAGATTTAGCCATACTTTTGCAGTTGTAGCTGTATTGTGTGTCTTACAGTTGTTGGCAGTGTATTTTGAGCCACATTATACGCATCAGCCCTTTGTCAAAACGAACAATACAGTTACTGTATTGACTGCCACTGTTATCAAACGCTAGGCTTGAAATAGGATCGTGTCACTAACTTATCGGATGTGTATATACCAAAAAATAATGTTGCCTGTCTGTAAACTATTAAATACAAAATGATAAGAGACTATTATGACAAATGTATTATTATTATTATTATTATTATTATTATTATTATTATTATTATTATTATTATTATTTGGACTAACGTCTAAAAAATAAAGAGCCAATGTTTGCGGAAATCCATGGAAATCAGATATATAAGACTGCTGACAAAAAATTAGATCGCAGATTTTTATATTTAAGATAAAAAAAAATGATGTGTTATGCATTTTACTTAAACCGCTAATAACGGTTTAACCAAAAAAACATTTATTTTCGAACAGAAATATGAATATCTACGATCTGATTTTTTGTCAGGATTCTTATATCATTGGTTTGCAGATATCTACGCAAAAATTTGCTCTTTCCAAGAAAAAAAATAAAAAAAGGTTGTAAAAACGGTAAATCTGTGAGAGTGCAGCTTTAAAGTTAGTTAAGAAATTTAAGAAAGTGGATAACAGGTAAGCCATCAAAAATACATAGCACTCACTTTTAAAAAGAAGGCGTATACGTTAATTTGTTAAATCCGTTCCATTCAACTGCCAATCCCTCAAAAACATGCCAATTTGGGGTTGTTGTGCACACACCTGCGGAAAGTCCTGCGTGTCTTCTTCAAATGTGTGTTTGTGCTAAACGATAATGTTTGTTTTTTGTTTTTTATTCCATTCATTAAATCCTTTTAATAAAGTAAAACATACTGGCATAACCTAAAATAATGCATAGTTAAGATAATGCTAAATTTGAGCTCTGTATTATTCTTTCTACAAAAAAGGTAACACTCTTCATGACATAGTAAGCTGTTCACACAGTAAACCGAAAGAGTTTCAAAATTGTCATGGTAATTGGGTTTTCAGTTGTTGTATGATTCGTAACAAAACGCTGCACCAACACGATGTGTTTTCGTTTTACCAATATTCCAAATATTTAATAACCCTGTAGCGTTATATCGTTCGAACATATGTTCAATTGAAAATATATATAACTGTAATACAAATGGTGAACAGGTGTTATTTTACATGATTCATATATACAAAAGATGTTCGTCGCATTATCGTCTCACTTGACTCACACATAATGCATTATATTAAACAGAACAGAACATGTATTGTTAACTTAAACATATACGGTTCATCGTAATTACAATAACATAACACATGGCATGGCAATAGTTGATAAATGCGAGAGTGCATATAAATATATTCATATATAAAATATCAATGATTTCAACATGTTAAAAGCAATAAAGTTAGCATTATTATCCAAAGCATTAAATCGTAGCTTAAAAGCATGTTTACAATACAAAGCTAGTTTTCGTAGACATGCAGTATTTTCCGATTTTAATAATTGAATGAATTTAAACATGCTTGGTCTTGCATAGTAAAATTTATCTATGTATTTTTTCCTTATATAATTATATTGCGGACAAATCAAAACAAAGTGATATTCGTCTTTAATATCATTATGAACACATCAAACACGTTTTCGTTGATTTCTTTCAATATTAACATATCTGCCTCTTTCAACATTTAACATATGAGAGAACAATCTTAACCTAGCAATAATATTCCTAAGTCTATAGCTATACAATTTATCCATATACGATGACATATGAATAGTACTTTTTAGTTCTCTGTACAACACTAGTGAACTAAAAGAGTCTATATCATTTTTCCAATGCCCAATAAATTGGTCGATTAATCTTCTGCTAAAATAGCTATAAAAGAATCAATATTAATCGACTCCGGATATAACCATACTTCATTGAATCCTGACTTTTGTAATATAGTGCTAACATTTGAACACCAAATGTTTGAATTTGCGTTATTTTCTGCATCGTATCGAATCATTTGCAATGTATTGTATAAAATGCAATTGTCTCTTTTAAATTGATACAGTTTAAGGAAATATTTTACGATTCGTACATGTCTAGTAACATACAGAGGGTATCGTCCTAGTTCACCATATATTGAAGAGTTACTAGTGCTTATTTTTACATCAAGTAGTCTTTTCAGAAATTTCTATGAACCCTTTCTATACTTCACAAGAATAGCACAACATGGATGACACAAATGAGTCGAATAAACCCAACATTATTTTAACAGGAAGTCTTCCCCCTAGTTATCCTAAACAAATTTCCCATAGCCTTAAGTCCTTTATCTGCTAAGATCTGTGTAGCGTTTATAAATGATATTCCGCTTGACAAAACAATACCAAGATAGTTAAAAGATTGAACCTTTTCTATCAATTCATTACTGTTGTAAAGATTTACATTTTCTTTGCGCAAAATATGTATTTTTTTGCTACCTTAGTGCGCTTTTCAAAGAACTTTTTTTCTTTAGAGCTCAAAAATACCGTAAATGTTTGAACCATTTCATCCGTATAACAATCATTGCTTTTCATTGTTAATAACAGTCCACATAAAATATCAATTTCTCGACTAACAAAATCAGCCTTTTGCCCGATTCTTGAGTTTAAATCACCGAAAACATATACAGAGCCTAGAGAATGAAAATGAGTAATCTCCTCTTCTATCTTTTGAATACATCAATATTATACATATCATGACTAGGTGAATTCTCGGGAGCAATATAAGTGAAAAGTAAGTAAACGTTATTCATTTGAAAAAAGTTTTATCTAACTTTAACCACTTTGTACAGTCTAAATCATTTTTAATCATTTTGACTCCTTTCAATATTACGAACATATACCACTACTTGCCCACTTTTTTGTTTTGCTCTTCTATTTTGAAACTTTCTAAATGAATGAAACAGCTTAAAACGTTTGAAATCAATTGTAGAATTTTTGTTAGTCCAGGTTTCACTTAAAAATATTAAATCATAATTGCTTAAAATATTTGAAAAATCAGTATTTTTCCCTTTTCAGCTGCGTAAGTTCCTTAACATTCCAAGTCATATTAAAATGAAAGCGCTGAATTCATTGAAAGGCTGTAGGCGCGACAATTGTGATTTTACTTTTTTCAACTTTCTGTTCACAGGCAATAAACAAAATTGAATCCAAAAATATGGTGAGTGGCCGCATGCTGTAACCGATAAGTGCTGCCATTACTAAAGAATTAGTAATGTAAATTGATGAATTGTTTTATAACAGTAACTGATAAACCTATATGTACAATGGTATATAAAAATTGCTTTCATATCGCTAAATAATTGCTAGTGTAAAGTTAATTAAATCAAACCCAATATCAGCTGAGAACGTTTGGACTATTTGTAGTATATAAAGTAAGGTAGGGTATTTAAGTCAACGCAACGTTATTATCTATGAATATCTACTCCCTCGGTTCCTCGCCAAGAGTTATTCAAGATTCGTTTGCTTGTTTTTAATTTCTCATTACCGTTGCAATCTTATGAAAACGTATTTAAATAAATTGATATATTGTATTCACACTATTTTAAACCGCATAACACCATACCCTGTCGCATAAATCAAGTCATGTCAAAAAGTAGATCAGACGTTTGCTTCAGCCAAAATACTTCTTTGGACAAGGGCAAGTCACAGTTAAAATATCTGACCACCATCATATGCAAATTGTATGCATTTTCACTTCGACCGTTAATCTTAAATACACATAAGCTTCTTTATAAACAATGTAAATACATTTTGCAACATTGAGACAAAAAGCGTTGCATACAAAGGTCTCTACCTCAAAACCTAACAAAAGAATTTCGACCTATTTTTGGAATATGGCGATATCCTCTTTGACAAGTGTACACAACAAGACAAAACAATAGCTTGCGAAAAATCCAACAAGAAGCCACAAGAATCACTACTGGCATAACCAAACTTAAATTTATAGATAAATTAACGAAGGAAGTATGGTGGGAAACTCTCTGACAGTTACGTATTACGCACAATTTAGATTATCTTCTTCAAAATGAATCAAAACACTGAAATTGCTAGTAGAAGTAGTTTAAAGTGACACTCGTATTTAAAGTCAATACATACACCTGTATAACAAACATTTTTACAGTGATAAACCTTTACCTTACTTAATTACTGAGGCAAAAAATGTTACCGTGTATTTAATAGCTGAAAACGCACAAATATTGCATGGTAACATTCATATCATCAGTAATGAATATTTTCCATAAATGCATTATTTAGTATTTAGTTAATGGTTTTATTCATAAATTTTATGTTAGTTATACAAATATATGTATTAATTTTAAATACGAGAATCACTTTAAGATAACTTACAATAAAACAGATCACAATTGTTTGGAGAATTGCTTAGTAACGCTCTTAGCCATAAAACACCTCTAACGTACATATGAACAATTGCGATTTGATATATTGTCAGCAGTATAATCTGGTCTCCAGACATGTACGCAAAAATTGGCTCATTCCAAGACAAATAAATAAAGAACAGCCTCAAGCAACCTTTGTTGCAGTTTAACATTCTTCTGACGGATCACTCTTGAATAATTCATTTATATGACACCACAGCTTTTATTGATTTTCAGCGAAAACCCGTATATCTATAGTAACTGTAATCAACGTGTACAAGAAAGTATTCAGTGGAAAGCATGGTATTATATATTTCATGAATTTATTGTGTATAACAAAGTTGAACAATTTAAAATTGAATTATTAAATAATTTTGTTGCGACTAGCTTAAATATATTTACATGGAAACTGAGAGACAGTCCCCCGTGTATGTGTCGCAAGGAAGTTGAAGATTATAAACATTTGTTTTATCCATTGTTCTTCATTATCCAATTTTTGGTCAATAAATGCCATATTAAAAAAATGTGGTATAAAGAAAATGTTTAATGACATCAAATATATTGTAATAGATTATAAGATACACCAAAAATAATACAACTGTGTTAAAATATTGTTTTACGTCCAATATGTTATTGTATTTCTAAAACATACTTCATATGCGACCGGAGTATGAAGCCCATATATATATTTATATTACGATCTGATTGCTTTACAGACATACCTACGAACAAAAATGTCAATTATCGATTTTTAAATTACTTATAAAAAAACCTACTTTGAATATATATGTTTTATCTTTGTCTATGTATTTCTTTATTACATGTGACATTGTTGCTTTTATGATCTAATAAACAGACTGTTATACTTCAGCATTTTCAAAAAGAAAAAAAAGAGATTTTAAGCAGCCGTAAAAGGTACACCGTTGTCCGTCTTAAGTGTGGGTATTCATGTCTTGGCCATTTAGGTTAATTGAAAATTAATTCCGAAAAAAATCGAAAACCGCTGAAACCGGTGCAAAGTGTTGTTTACAATGTTACACAGACGACAAACTGCGAGTTAATGGACACACATTTTATTTTACATGTTAAACATGTTGAATTATACACACAACAATTTTAATACCACCAAACACTTGTTATATGCGATTTTTATTATTCTGACATTCATTAAGATGAATGAAGCTTCCTGTAAATTTAGGCTCAGGATTCTGAGGGAGTTTTCCAAACGGATGCAATCGCCTTTTGTCTTCTAAAGATGACAGCATTCGTGTTGTATATGAACATCAAACGCGAGACTTGCATCATCTTTAATTCTGCAAAAGTAACATAAAAAGTTTAATATCCAAATTATCATATTAAGAGACGAAATATGTTTTTTTTGCCGTTTTAGACACCATGCTATGTTATGCTGCTATGTTTTGTATTTCCTTTGACATGCACCTACAAATTTGCTTAGATTTTTCATAACACTAGAACATCTCATCATCCAGAGCTTGTTGAACAAGAAATATATATTATTATTATTACTAATTGGTCCTACCGATAAAGTCTTGGTAGTTCTTGGATGCCTTGCCTTTGACGTCTGTATCGCCTGCTTGATCTTAACAAAAGGAGAATAAACATATGTATTGATATACAATGTGAAAGTATGTTTTTCTTTGGTAAAGATAAAAGTCGTTTAATAACTATCTAAGCAGCTTCACCTTAATATATAACAAGTTTAAAGCCTTATTTTTAGTAAAGTTTATGAAAATAACTTAAAAATATATGTATTACTTATGTAAACAAATCGCTAAGCTTTACATTTTATATATACATAATTGGTATTAACTTTGACAGATGTTGTGACTTTTATATATTAAAAGATAAAAATAATTCTCAAACAATTTTGAGTTCTATATTATGACTGATTTTCTGCATTTTTTACTTTTTAAACTATTTTTATACGTCCTTCCACATCACATTTATTATATTCGGTGTATATACATTTAATGAATTAATATTCCTCTATACGTAGTTATTAGGGAATAAATATTTTTGCAAAATATCGTTTAAAATAAAAATAGATAATCCAAGGTTATCAATTTTGTTTTCATGTTTATATATATCATCGTTGTTACACTTTCTGTTCTCTAACAAAATAGCATATATAAGCATGGATTCATTTGGCCTTGTCGACGACCCGATATGATTTGATGGATAAAAATCAGGAACTGATAATAGCCTTCAAAACGTTAACCCATTATGCCATATAACACATAAGAAAGTATCGATAGTGTAGCAGGTTTGATAAGATTTACCTTTTGCGTTTTATCTTTATTAAGGATTGTTGGGATAAGAGTGAGGTTTGTGCACATAAACTGGTTTAAACCCCCAGTAAATTTACATTTTACTGACCGTTCCAAGGCGGTACCTAACAATTCTTGATAAACATACCAATTATTTATATATATATATATAGTATTTATGCACTGTGCTGTTTGTAGAGTTTTGTGCTGTTCTATGTTTCTTGTTTGTGATTTTGTGTTATATGTCTTTGGCGTTTGCCCATTGCCACTAAACCGGGTTTATGTTTAAACTTTTGGCTACTGAGCATGTTTCTGTAGCTTTTTGCATAAATATTGGCACCAATGTCTTGGCAACCCATAATAATGAAATAAGTGATTGACGGTACTCTCATTATTTTTATGTTGACACAATGGTAAAATGTTTAAGCATCTAAAACAAAAATAATTGTGAAAAGTAAACAAACTAAAAAAACATTAATGTAAATAAAGAATGTGTTTAACACACAAAAAAAACGCAAGAAAAAACTAAAGAACGTTACCTGATGATTAAAGACGACATGGAACAGGAATATGGAGAACCCCTAGAACAACATAAATGTACGCAAATGAACTTGTAAAAGATATAAGGACAAATAAGTTTTCAAATCTTAGTAAGGTTATTTAGTGTATGACTTGTAGGTGAGTATGTTACAAGCTGGTGGTTTGGAGCCAGATTAAGTTCATCATTAAATTCCAAAGTATTTAATATGGAACAATATACGGATGACTATCGTCATTCTCCGAACAAATCTATAGTATAACAGTTGGTTATGTCATCAGATACCTGCAAGCTGTTACAGATGACAAACAAATACTGCATAAAGGACGTGTCTTTGTTGATATAGAAAATTCCCAGAATCCATGTGATGCCTAGCAGGGGAACCAAGACACACAGGGAGCGAACGCTGGTCCTAAAATGGCGGCAACAGATGAAAGTAAACGGGGTCCTAGTGCAAATAATATTTACATGACAAGTTCATTTTTGAAAAAAATCGACTTTGTTGACGATTATATTTTGAGAACATTAATAAGCTTTTATAAGCCAAATCCGTTATCGCGAAAAATAAACATTGAGTGTCGAACTTAAACTGCATATGTATATGTGATCTCAGTGCCAATACATATATATAATCACCAAGATGACGATTCAGAAAATACATAGACTCTGTACAGAATATCTTTAAACAGGAACGTACATTATTTTTGCATTTAAAGGTTTTCTTGTCATGGCCTTCATTCTCAGCATCTTTGTGATGATTATAAACAGCGCCACAATGTTAACCTGGGGAAAGTAGAACGAAACCGCTGATATTCTTCTTAAAGTTCCTTATATAATAACATAATAGAATATAAAATTAGTAACATATTTTATTACCAGCTGAAGATAGTTATCAGTATTACAAGTGGTAGATAGTTACCAGTATAATAAACAGTGCAGGTCCCACGAAGGCCCATACCACACCTCCTTTTATAGAGAGCCAGCAGCTTTGGAAGAAAGGCAAAACATAAATGTTTTCATGATAATTCGACACACATTAGTAAGGTAAAGTTAACAATGAGTAAAATTAACATCGGTATACATATTGCTCTATATGTTTCTATGCCTTTTAAGTTATAAAAGTACCAAAGTTAAAAAAAAAAATTGAAAAAGAGGGATGAAATACATATTCTTACAAACTCGAATTTCCGTAGCCATGTGTTCGAGTTATTCCAAGAGAAATCCCAACAATAACGAGGGGCAAGGCTGAAAAATGTTGAAACTCATATTATACAGCCGGCATAAACGTCTTGCGAAATGGTATATAACTGAAGTCCGATGTTTATAAGTATAAAAGGACCTTCTTGTCAGTAACTCTGTTATCAAAATGGAAATACTTCATTTTAAATGACACTATTTTCTTTTTCTAGGTTTTCTAGGTTTAATAATTTTAACAACACTAACACAATGTTAAGAATAACAGGGCACCATACATTGCATTCATAACGTCGTCGTACGACGTCAACTTTCGTCAACGCCAGTTAGTATTTTGTTCTTTGAAACACATAGCCAATCAAAAATACGGTTGTTACAAAAACAGTTATTAAACGACGGTCTTGAAATTTGCGACTGAACTTTTTTTGTTTTGAAATATTGATACATAAATGTGTTGTCCCATGACCATATTTGCCTGCAATAGTCACATATATCATTGGCCTGGGTATCAAATTCGAAGGCTCAATATATGCATTTGCATCTACAACAGTTTCATTGGGATAATTCCGTTTACTATTGGTATGACTAATACAATAAGAAATATGTTATTTACCCCAGGCGGTGACCACAAAGTATCTCACTCTTGACCTGGTAGCAAATACAAACAGGACAGTGTAAGCAATCTCAACTCCTTCAGCCAGCATCAGGCAAAATACGACTAGATAAAAATATTGTAGCAAAGCAGCAACAACCGTGCAGAAAGCCTGCAAAACAAAAAGTATGTTTGCTTACAATAAATCACAACTAGGGCAAAAATTGGAAAACGTACATTCAACTATTAAAGTGACACTCTTATTCAAAATCAATACATACACATGTATAACAGACATCAATTTTGAATGATAAACCATCAACTACCTACTAAATAATGCATTTATGGAAAATATTAATTACTTATAACAATATTATAACCGTGTATTTAATAGCTGAAAACGCAAAAATATTAAATGATTGGTTAATGCTAAAAGATTTATTGCAATCTACTATCGTTTCATAAGCTAGCAAAACCGTGTTTTCTGCACATTTCTTTCAAATTAAACTCGGTATCATTCATAAGCACAATTGTTTTCGACAATTAATCATCCTTTTTGGTATATTTAAACAATTGTATTAAATGTGTTAAATCTTATTTGGAAGTACTAGTGCATCTTTAAGATATAACGGCAAGTGAGAGTGTGAGTTGGTAGGACAAGTGTTATGTTATGTGCAAATAAACCAGCTAAACCCCCATTGAACTCGTATTCCAGTTAATTCGTATGATTACTATTTTTGTATATTGTGAGTAAAGGCTTTTCCTGAATCCGAATGTTTACGGTTATAGCATTTTACGATTATTATGATTATTTAGGATGTTCTGTACAGACCGCTATTACCATATGTTTAACTGACCTCCAGGATGTTGTTATATTAATCCATTGTTAACTGTCTTTAAGTACTTGTTCCATTATAATTGTAAATTCTGACAAAGTTCTCGTATTGTTTCATAGTGTCCGCCATCTTTATCTCGTGCTATTTTGTTGTTGCGTCACCACTTCATGTTTTGGCGTACTTCAGACGATACATGTATAGATGATGTTATTGTAGCTGTCAAAACTTACTATTTGATGAGTTTTGATATATTTTCATCTTGTGAAGATATGCCTTTAAACAGGTAATTGATGTATTAATGTATTGTTAATTGATTGCAAGCAAAAAATCCATATGTTTAACTTAATTTAGTAAATTCTACCAGATAGTTCTGCCGTGACTTGCGGAATTCCCTTACTAAATTCCTCCATTTTTAGCAGCCTCACGTTCTTTCATTCCAAAATCTTGCAGTTTCACGCTATTTTCGGCCAAATTACGCTAATTCTAGCGGAACTCGATTTCATGTATAAAACATTGTGTTTTTCTTATATCAGGAGTTCTGGCAAGAGATTTTCTTGAGTCAAGGTGCATATTTATTATTTAGGTTTACTAAATAAGCAGAACTCCTATGCTGTATGCATAGTAATGTAATGGGATTACATTGTATTTTTGGCTTGACTTTGATATTTAATGTTTATTTTTGAGAATGAAATAACTGATGAAATGATATTGATATTTGCATATTATAAATTGCTGGAAGTAATATTTAATGAGTTATATTCAAATAAATTACATATATGAACTGTTATTCCAGGCTTTGTACTAATATCTATGTGATTAGAGTCAAAAGTAATACGTCATGCTACCACATAATCGCTTGACCGTCACAATATCGTTTAGTGTCTTTTTGGCCCTGATCATGTGCCTCTAGTTTGTCCCTGTAATTTTCATCGTAGTATTTGTGTTACAGTATAGTTGTTTGTCTCTCATCCAAAAAGGGGCGTGGTTTCGAGTTTGTTTTTGTTGTGTTTCATTTAAGTAAATAACCGTACTCACAATCATACTAAAATAAATTAGTTTCATCAAATAAATTGCATAAACAGCTTACCTTACTTTCAGTCCGGTCGACGCCTGCTAGGAACACAGTGTATGAGAGAATCATGGAAATACAGAGATTCATCAACAGTATGGTCCGGTCGCTTCTTAAGCGTCTACGATAATGGACAAAATTACACTCTCATAAAGTTCTATAAGTAAATGAATGTTCAAAGTTTATCACATGTTAGCACTATAATTTTTCTCAAACTGAAGCTTTACTGACAAACGTATTAAAGTAGGGATGCAAACGAATATTCGAATATTCGATCAAACGTGTGCTATTCGAATGTCAAAATCGGTAATCGAATATTTGATTTCTTTTTTTAATAAATAGAATAATATATATTTTGCTAACAACTCTTTTGTTGTGTATAAAGTTCGTCTGTCTTGCTATTACAACGATTGGCCCATAATATGCCAGAGGTATGAATGTGATGACAATACACTAAACACGCTTCATATGTCACGAAGGGGGACATATCGTCGGGTACTATAAAACGTCTCCATAATTTTACAAAAACTGGCTTTGAGACAATTGACATCAAACAATTTTGATATTTGTTTGTGTGTAATGTATTGCTTTTTTTCCTTTCTGAAAAGAGGAAAATTCAAAGGTTCACTTGGGAAAATCAGGGTTCGCCGCGCGAACTGGCTACGACAAAGTAGGGATGAAATACACCGGCTATTACTTTTGCGAATAATGATTATAGTTCACTACAACTTCTAGAAGATGTATTTTGGTTATCGAATATTCGAAAATTCGATCGAAAGAATGACCGAATATTCTAATATCAATTTTTAAAACGTATCTATTGCAAGTTTTAGGCACACAGCTTATAAGGGTACAAGACACAAATCTTGCAAATATACCCTGACAATATGTATATACCGCTTATCGTTCAAGGCAACAACCCCAAAGTTATTAGGAAATATATCGAGATGCATAAGTAGACAATATTTGTTGTTTTGTGGCATTGTGTGTGCCTCATTTGTGTCTATTAAGCATTTTAATGTATTATATGGTATCTCTAAACACGGTAATTTGTCGTGATTTGGCTACTGGGCGTATCCCTGTAGTTTTCTTTACATATTGTAAGTATATAGAAAAAAACGTACCTCCACAGAACTAAGTGTGTAATAACTGTAACAACAAGACAAAGTATCGACACTGAGATTCCAATGATAGAAATAATCCTGAGTGGTATCGAGTGTACATCAGCCTGCAATTATATGTAAATCTTAGATGGGAAGAAATTATATGTAGCAAGCATACGTCTATTAACTTCGTGAACATCCCTCGTCAAAATCATTCTAGAAACTACTACTACTACTACTACTACTACTACTACTACTACTACTACTACAACTACTACTACTACTACTACTACTACTACTCTACTACTACTACTACTACTACTTCTACTACTACTACTACTACTACTACTACTACTACTACTACTACTACTACTACTACTACAAAATAATACTAATTATCAATAAGTATAGTACTTTAATGATTACCTCAGCAAAAGGGCTCATCAAGACGGCAAAGTTTGTAGTGTGGTTGCATGCACAAATAGTTTGTCTGGGGGAACTACTAACCACGTGACATCCTTTGCTGGACCAAGAACCAACTTCTCTATCAGATTCGCTTTAAAGAAACACGTTAGAAAACACTAAAAGCAGCACCTCTACCCATTTCAAGACCTCATACAAAAACAAAAACAATTATGTATCCTAAGTTTCGAAAAAAGAAAAAAAGTGTACCGACATTTATTATCTGGCTTAAGTTATTTTCGACTGTATCAGCTAACCATTCTTTTCTTACCTGAATTTCCAGAAATTACACGCAGGTCCGGAGTAATTGTCCTGAATAAAGAAATGATAACGATGTATCAATACATAATTCCTTTACTGATTAAGCAGATCTACAATAAGTATCAAGAATCAGAATTTTACTGTAATTACAATTATAACAGTGTTATGGACACCACTGCGAGAATCCCAACTGCCTTATCTTTACCGATGTCTTGGACATTGTGCCGCTGAACAGGGTGGCCATAACAATTTTAGATACCGGGCCTGTCCCTTTGGTTTCCGTTGTATGATTATTCAAAGACAAAGGATTAAAACTAAAAACAAAAGTCAGGAGGTTACTTACATGGAAGTGTTTAAACGTGATGTTGACTTTAAAGTCGGTTGTATTAATGCTAGGATAAACTGTAAATGCAACAACAGGGCCGTTGAGTTCCTTTGATGTCCTAAAAAACACGTATTCATTTGTCGGTGATATACAGTGGCTAGCAAAGTAGGTGGTGATGTTATTGTCGTTGTCGTTATTCAATTCCATATCATCGTTTATTTATCAATATTTTAATATCTGATATATCTACCAAACAATTGGATGGAGTTACTTACCCTGTCGACATATGGTCACTGAGCCTTGGTAACACGTGCGTTAAATTTCTATATATAACAGTGGACACTATCTGGCTATTTCCTTGAAAATGTAAAAGTAACATAAATAAATACTGGTTATTGTCGAATAGTTCATCGTTGTCGTCTCAAGAATTATATTGATATCCACTAAGATGTCGTATTACATGCATGTAAATTAGATACCCTGTCAAAATGAACATTTTATGCTACACTTACATAGATATTCCATAAAGGGATTAAAGTTAGCATACGTACCTTTTTTGGACAGAGATGTAGAATGAATAACGTTGTCATAATGTTCAATCCACTTGTAGCCAGTCGAGTTAAATGCAGGAAACAGAGTATCACCGCCGCTTATTCTTTTTACTTCCATGGCGATATTTTCTACCATTACATATGCTGTTAAATGTTCTTCTTCTAATTCTTCTACGTTTTGACTCAAATGCTTCCCAAGGTTCTCAACAGCTAGTAAAACGTTATCAGCACTGGAACTCTTCTGCAGTTGACAAACCGAACAAAAGCATATTTGGATTAGAAATAAATTCATTATGTCGTTCGTTCATTTGTTCGTGCGTTTATTCACTCGCTCGCTCGCTCACTCACTCACTCACTCACTCACTCACTCACTCACTCACTCACTCACTCACTCACTCACTCACTCACTCACTCAATCAATCACTCACTCACTCACTCACTCAATCACTCACTCAATCACTTACTCACTCACTCACTCATTTATTCATTCAGCTCGGTTTTTTACTAACCTTTTCCTGTAAACTTCGCCAGGAATGTTCGTTTGATGAATCCAACATATTGCTAACGGACATCAAGAATTGCTGAAATTACAGTAACAGATAGGAAGCTTTATAGCATTATTAATTGGAATTGCAGCTCTTATACAAATAGAAAGTTTAATATATTGTGTGTATCTACCTACCAGTGACCCTTACCTTTGAAAGAGTTGCGTTAGTTCTCACCACTGTCCCATTTAAAGCAAAAGATAAACTGTATAATGCAGTGGACAACACACTCATTTCTCCGTCTGTCAATGGATCAACCGTCACATTGTTGGCAGTTAGACTCACAAAGTCGTCCAATACATCCGTTAACTCCTCGACAGACGCGTCCAATGTCAGGTTTCCAACCTAGAATCGAAACAAACTATATATCATGAAGATGGTTATTCTCGTACACCAGAGTGATAATGTTATGCGTTAGATTTATCATTATCAAACCTCGAATGAATGAGAATGGAAGATGGTATTTGAAGACGACATGGAAGTTAAATGTTCACTTAAATAACAAGCATTCGAATTAATATGTTCATAATAAAAAGCCAAATGTAAATTGAAACGAATGTACCTTTTCAGAAAAAGACCGAATCGATTCTCTAGTGCAAGCATACTGAGGCATTTGCCAGATTCCTCCGCCCATGCATTTTCTGGTAGCATTTCCTAAAAGTTACAAATCAGTGATTGCTATTATTTTTTCCAGTTTGTTATTGTACTGTAGATTCATGTTTTAATGTAAATTATAAACAAAAACCAAGAAAATCATTCGCGCATTTATAATGCAAAACCTTTGTATAACTTAAAGAAGACAAACACTTATTTTCATGATCGGATTTCGAGGGTTTTAATGAACACACAAATAATATTATCTGAACGCATGTAAACAAAACAAACTTCTTTACGATAAATCAGCGTTTTATCGTTTTAAGCAATGTTTTGAAACGTATTTAAAATGTGATAATGAACTAGGACTGAATAGTTATATAAGTAAGTTTCATTATACTCAAATAGTAATCAAATGGTTTGCAAGTTATCACCTTCAAATCCATCAGGACACATTCTTATTTGGTCGTAACCTTCTTTTGTCTGGTGCCATTCGTACGACCTGTAATCTGTATCTCTTTGGCAAAAGCTTTCCTCTATAGTGAAGGAGCACACAAGCACATGTATAAGGTATTTGGTGACCGAACTTTGAAAGGTACTTTCAGAAAGCTGATTCGATTTTTATCTATTTTATAACATTCTTTACTAAACGTCAGCAACCATAAATAAGCCAAAACAGTACACTGTAAAAAGTACCTTCTGAAAAACATAATGGTGCAGGTTCTTTCCAAACGCCAGTCGCCAAGCACGTAATGTTTGGGTTCCCACTGAGAAGATATCCGGACATACACGTGAATGTTGCTACCAAGTCCTGGTCAGTGGCTGTCACTTGCACGCTTCCATGTATCGGGGATGGTGGTATCTTACAAGCTGGAAATACATGTTATAAACTAACCGCAAAAGCAAAAACATCACTAGTCCAAAATTAATATGACTTTTATAATAATAAAGGATTTTTAGATAATGGTATATAGTTATGTCAGAAATGAACAACAGGGGCAATAAAGGCTTATCTAAATATCATGCCATTATAGCAGTCAATAAATAACCAGACCTCGTTAGTTGATTATATAATATAATATATCCCACTCGGATCACAGGTGACTTTATCCCAGGTCAGATCCCCTCGACAGGCGACCATGTTTCCCGGAATGCTTGCTGTGTACCATGGCTGGCACCGGACATCCGCCAGGTCACTGTATCGGTGGACCGTGGTATTGCCTCTGGGAACAATAACACCATTTACAATGTTCGGTGGCTCGGGACAAACTGAAATATATTTAATACATGTACACAAAAATTTACATATATATGAATAAATGGGGATTAAGTCTAAACAATGGAGAACAGAGTGAGATAGACATATGCAATCGACAATATATCGAGTGTGAATGACGGCTTTGGAAGTAACACCTTTGCCATCTGATGAAAGCATACACATATTTAAATGTCGTTTTCTTATAACCATATCAACCAGGGACTCCTATCTATTTATATAAATAAATGAATGGGGATTTACTTTAATAGGGTAAACCACATGTATTGAGTTTCGCTGATGTAAAACAGTGTTTAGCCTCACTTCACATTTAACTACTTAAGTGTATGCATCTAAGCAGTTATTTATATCTATGTATATGCACTGATAATGGAAGGTTTTTTTCTACAGTTCCGCCACCCCCACTTCCCCCTTGCATCAACAAAATAGTTTTAACAATTTCTTTTGATATAATACACATAAATATATATAATATTTATATAACACAGATGTATACAAAACATTTTCAAAGTGCACGGGTCGAACGATGTTGAATTTGATACAAAGAAATTCATATATATCTTATAATAAGAATATTTTTTTATGTAAAAAAATATTCCAATTTAGAAATATTTGATGTTATGCAGAAAATTATTTTATTTGACTCGAGTACCTCAAAAATGCGATTATTTAGGTTAATTTTTCAATATCATGATAGGCAAATTTATAAAGATTATTGTCCGAGGTCCTTCAACGCATTAATTATACGTGTTCAAACATTCTTTTAAGTCCACAATAGATAACAACTACACTTTAGCTAATTTACTGCGAAGCATATTGTTAGATAGCGCAAAAGAGCGCAAACTCGGACTAGCCAGGAATCAATACAATGAATGTAAAGACAAAAGGGATGGCACCCGTCATTTCAAAAAGACCCACTCACACGCACACGAGCACGCGCACGCGCGCACCAAACACACACACACACACACACACACACACTGATTAGCCGATGTCTCATTGGTTTGATGTTTTGATGTGTTCTGGTCTTTTATTTAAAAGTAAATGACAAAAATAAAAACAAAAACAAATTGTATGCTTAAACAATGAAACTATATATAAATATATACATATGCCTTACCGTTGGATATCGAGGCTGCGGGTGTTGTCGAATACTCCTCCGACACTTGCGTGTTTGTGTCTGTAGCATATGTCGTGTAACAAACGATGTGATGCTGTAAAAAGGAAAACGCGGACAACGTGAACGTGATATATATTCGAAACATTCTGAACATATGATTTTTCATAGTTTCACATTTACACCTAAATTTCGCTATTGATCCGGTAAATTGATCAAAACGTTATCAGAATCTGCTTTATTCCATGTCGATAAACAAATAAATTAAGTTAAATACTGTCGGAAAAGGAACACTCACTCTAGACTGAAATTGGATTCCTGTGTAGCTTCAGATAAGAAAATGACATTTATCAAACAAAAGGCAAATGAAAGTAAACATATAATTCAATAAATTAGCTTTATCTTAAAACTCTTAAAAGTCAAGATATGTAACAATTAAATATGACGCATTATGACAAACAGTTTGTCAATATTAGACCAAGATACATTTTCTTTCAATATAGGAGAAAATAAAATAATAAAATAATAATAAAATACGCCGACTGAAATGCACCCATTTCAAACCAGAAATTGTTTAATAATTATTGGGGAAGTACCTCAACCCCCCCCCCCCGCCCAACACTATAAACCAAATAAATTTTGATTCCGAGGGAGGGGTGCAATTAAAAAGCTTACACGTGTAACGTGCCGGCTGTATGTTCAATCGGTGTCGTAGAGCCTATATGGATCGCTCTTATATAAATTTTCCTCAGGCTACTTTGCCTTATGATTAAAACAAATGATTCGAAAAATGATTGGTGAGTTAAAACATAATCAACCAAATAATCAGGGTTCAAAGATTATGCATTGGTTTATATAAAGTTCAGTCACTTTAATGATGAATGGCTTTCTCTTACGGGAGCTTGTTTATTGGCGATGCAAAATACCTTAACCTTTGTCAGCGCGCAGATCGCAATGCTCTGTGGCCAACGCAGTTGTCAGGTATGAGGCTTATTAGAGTTTCTAGCCACCAGCTCCGTTCACCAGACTAGATCGCAATGCTCTATGTATCTGGCTACTTGAACTGGAACGCTAGATAACCCTATAGAATTCAAGTTCCTGGTGCTTTTTTTTATCCCACAGATCGCAATGCTCTGTGTTCAATAATAAACAACCAGAAGGTCAAGACTCTAATTATTTGCCTTCAAAAGACTATTTCCGGTTTACTGTTTGAAGTTACCTCGACGGCGGTCGAACACAGAATGAAATCTTTCTGTTGTTGTTGTTGAGTTTATAAAGGTCTGCCCGCGCCCTATAATGGCTGCATTATGGCTTGACCCCGTCACATCCCCAAATGTGACTTAAACAGAATTTTGAAGCCAAAAGGGGAGTTTTACCCCCATCGGTTGATGGGATATTCGTCAAAGAAGTAATTTTTTACCCAAAATGCCGCGAAACCTGCGATGAATGACATCTAGGGAGGTCCCACAGCTCTGAATATTGGATATGGTTTCATTTCTCCAGTCTTGTATCTTAAAAAACATTTACGTGTAAGAATGGTATTTTTTTGAAGGATGGGCAAGATTCACTGTCAGTTCATTGACAAGAAAGTGTTGTGAGAACAGGACTTTTTGCCCACTCTATGTATTAATATTTCTAATATATATATGAACTGACCACTTTGTTGTCGATGCCCGACTATTGCCTCACTATTTACTTATTGGAAATTCTTCAAGACCAGAGAGTGCGTTGACATTACTTTGCCTACATGTTTTTTAAATGTACATGTACATATATAGAGAGGGTTATTATGGTTGTTTTGTTTTAAAAATAATAATGATTAATAATATAGGTTTTTTTTTTTTTTTCTTTTTTTTTTTTTTGCCTGCGCCCGATTTTTTCCATTTTAATATGTATGTGCGGGATAAAAACAAAAACAAAAAAAAACATAGTATACTTTCTATATACTGTTTTTCCTAACAATAAACCTGGACCAGAAGCGTTATATTACAACACCATCACCATAGCATGTAAAATCATCATGGACTTCTAATAGCACTATGGATGTAACGGTTTAAATCGGTAGAATTGTTAACACAAAATGTCTTTATACAGTTTATACCGATATTGGTTTTCTTTCTTGCCAACTTCGCCCGAAAAATAATTTGGTTTCGTTTTAGGTTATGGTGACTTGCATTTAATAATTTATGGTTAAATCGATGTATATCATCATACTCCTTAATACCTCATCCTTTCATGTGAAAACGAAAGAAGAAAAGAAAAGAAATGTTTTGTCACCATAATGTAGATTGAAAATCAGTAATTTATAGCTACTAAAAGTAGTAGAGATCCAATTTATACGCGTTCATCTCATAACTCCAGGAATGAAATGTTTGTTTACCGGACTTGATAATAATGGATAGTCGATTTGGTATTCATCGTTCCAAAAAACCTGCTTAAATCCATGAATTCCATTCGTATGTTTCGGTAATTCCAAAAGGTAAAATATGTAAAACAATAAATATTCTATATACATTTGGCTGTTAGCTTAGTATTTCGTTCATCGTGTGAATCACTATCGTGTGTGTCGCTTAAGGTGCCGTGCCGGTTATCGTTTCGTTCCCTCTATGCTCATTCTTGTTCAATATAATATAATGTGTTTGTAGTTGTCAGGTAAACCTGCCATATTTGTTGTTTGTAATGAACGTATCTCTAAGCAAGGCGCCGGAGGGGATCGTGATGCCCCTCACTAAGATAAAGTTTTACTTATAGGGAATTATTTTCTAAGCTTCATTAGGATGTTTGAGCAGTCATTGTATTACCACCCTTTTGAAAAGGGCCCCAACAACAGGTACACGGCGTATACAATGAACGTGCTTTATATTTTACTTAGAAAAAAAAAGAAATTATTTATGCTTTCTGTTTCTTTTGGATGATAAAGCAGTCGTTGTATTACCACCCTTTTAAAAAAGGGCCCCAACAACAGGTACACGGCGTATACAATGAACGTGCTTTTTATTTTTTTTGTTTTATTTCTCAAGTTATTATTAATGTATGTTTTTTGCTTCCTTGGGATGTTAAGGCAGTCATTGTATTACCACCCTTTTGATAAGGGCCCCAACAACAGGTACACGGCGTATACAATGAACGTGCCTTTTATTTTATTTTGTTTTATTTCTCAAGTTATTATTAATGTATGTTTTTTGCTTCCTTGGGATGTTAAAGCAGTCATTGTATTACCACCCTTTTGATAAGGGCCCCAACAACAGGTACACGGCGTATACAATGAACGTGCTTTTTATTTTATTTTGTTTTATTTCTCAAGTTATTATTAATGTATGTTTTTTGCTTCCTTGGGATGTTAAAGCAGTCATTGTATTACCACCCTTTTAAAAAAGGGCCCCAACAACAGGTACACGGCGTATACAATGAACGTGCCTTTTATTTTATTTTGTTTTATTTCTTAAGTTATTATTAATGTATGTTTTTCGCTTCCTTGGGATGTTAAAGCAGTCATTGTATTACCACCCTTTTGATAAGGGCCCCAACAACAGATACACGGCGTATACAATGAACATGCTTTTTTTTATTTTTTTGAAGATTATTATTTATGCTTTGTGCTTATTATTGATGTTAAAACAGTCATTGTATTACCAACCTTTTCAAAAAGGGTCCCAACAACAGGTACACGGCGTATACAATGAACATGTTTTGCATATGTTGTTTAATAATTGCTGTGCTATTTAGACCCTATTTCTTATAGAACCTTTTGTTTTGTGTGGTATTAAATTTTGTTTAGGTAGTTTATTCCCGACAGGTATGCAAACACTGCTTCCCTTACCTTCTCTGTTATATCAGGTTCGGGAAACAGCAGATGATACCTGTCGATGACTGACATATTTAGTTTCAGAAGTTCTATTTTCAGGCTTTCTCGTTGTTCCATATAAGTTGGGCTTTTAAAGAAAATGTGATGGAATGTTTCTTTGTCTCCACATTGGATACAGCAGTCAGTATTTGTATAATTTTCAGCAGCTAGCATACTGGTTCCTACACGAAGTCGTGTGTATACTTTATCTTTTAGTGTATTAGTACTATATGTTTTGATTGTAGTGTTAATTTCCCCATACTCAAAATTGTGCTCAAGTTTATATACTTCAAAGTCTCTTACAAATTTGTTTTTTGTTAGTTTCTTTATCCAGCTGTATGCTTCAGGGACGCTTAATTTGATGTTTGTTCGTGAACCTTGCCTTGATGCTTGTTTTGCAATTTTATCAGCCATTTCATTTCCTAAGATACCTATGTGACTAGGAATCCAGACAAATGTTATTGACACTCCTAGATCATGAAGCAGTGTAGTATTATTAAGTATTTGCTGTAAAATTTCTGGTCGTGACCTAGAAAAGCTTGTTTTCATTGACATGAGTGCACTTAAAGAGTCTGATAGTATTGTTACTTTGTTGTGTATATTGTTTGCTTCTGCTTGCTGGAGCAGCATTTTTAGTGCAAGGTCAATTGCCGCCAGTTCACAAGAATAAATAGAAAGCCTGAAGTCAAATTTTAACCCACATTCAAAAAGGGGTGTCATATTTTGAGATAAGCCTACTATCCCGGCCCCAGCCAAATGGAGGTGCGGGTCTTTGCTTCCATCCGTGAAGACCTGCCATGAGTTGTAATATTTGCTATTGATGTGTTCATTTACTATTTGGCGGTTAATGTTAGGGTCCTTTTTCTTGTCTATAACTTTTGTTAAGCATAAGTCTATATTGAGTTCTTGTTTATAGCGACCTATCTCAGTTTGTAGATGATGCAGCGATATGGACAGTTTCTAAAAAACCTGAAATAGCAGTTAAAAACATCCAACATACTCTAAATAACATAGAGACATGGAGTGAAAACTTCGGATTCAAAATAAACCCAAATAAAACTCAAGTACTCATAGTACACAAACAAAGAGTGAAACCACCGGAAAGCTCTCCAAACTTCCCAAAGCTAAAACTATGTAATCAAAAATTAACATACAACGAAAAAGCTATATTCTTAGGATTAACATTCGATAAATACCTAAAATGGGACTTACACATAAACTCACTCATTGCCCGATGCGAAAAGGACCTTAACCTCCTTAGAACTATCAAAGGAGAGGAATGGGGTACAGACAAAAAATGTTTATATACAATATATCAATCACTTATCAAATCAAAACTAGACTATGGAAGTATAGTTTATAACTCTGCTTCAAATGACAAACTAAAGAAACTACAAATTATACAAAATAAGGCATTAAGGATAATAACAGGTGCTTATCGAAGTACACGTACAATAGCACTACAAGCAGAATGTGGTGAACTTCCACTGAACTACCAAAGAGAAATAAATATGTTAAAATATTGGGTTAGATCCTCACGTCAAGATGATCTACCAATCAACAACAAATGTAACAGAGACCCAATCTTTGAACACAAAGCCAACAAATTAAAACTCTTTAAAGTGCCATACAGCCAGACAGTACTACCATTAGTGGAAGCATGTTCTCTCACAAAAAATAAAATAGCACAACCCCATTTCTTAAACCTAATCAATGAAATCTTTCAGCTGAGCGACGCACTTATATACTCACCGGGCGGACGAGTTCATTATTAAGATGGGTAAAATGGGTATATTCCACTTTGCGAAAACATGAAGGGAGACAGCTTTATTTTTACTAAAACTCTTTATGAAAACAACTCCCGGTAAATTAATAATGTTTAACATGATTTCTATAATTATTACTGTCACTAATAAACATTTGTATGGAATAAATAAGTCTAAAATATAAAACTAATTTTAAAACACCGCGAGACATTTAACTTTGTTAACGCAAATGGCTAATTTATAACAAAGGGCGGTAATCGTGCAACTATGCGATTACGTTACACACGCTCAGTTGGATTCGCCCAAGGTACATATGCGTAGCTATTTAATTATGGTCGTTTCTCAGTACTAAAAGTACCATTCTCCAGAGTCCGTAGACAATCTATGGCAAAATTCTTTCTTCAACAAGCTGATCCGAGTACCTTGAGGTAACCGTCTCTTCAGACCTCTCGTGGACCAACCATGTCAATAATATTACAAAGAATACCAACTCCACCTCATCTTTCATCAGAAAAAAAAACATGCTTTCGACCAACCCACGAGTACTCGTCAACTGTTAACAAATGCCTGGTCAAACAACTAGAAATGGTCCAACGTCGAGCAGCACGCTTCGTCCAATGCGACAAGTAACGTTACCCGCTCGTTTGAAAACATCCAGTGGGAATCCTTCGAGCACCGAAAGGAATATAGCCATATAAAGAATATTATTTATCTAAAAAACAACAACCTTGTTGATATCCAGTCTTCTCCTCCACTTAGACCTTCAAGGAACTCTACCAGATGTCATGACCATCAAAACATCATGGCAGGCTATCAGCAAAAAACAATTACTCGCATAGTTGTTACCCAGCGCGATCTTGACGGGTTCAAGAATGTGACATTTAGACTGAACTGCACGCTGTTTAATCCGTTTTTATCCAAACTGTATAAAAGCAACATTTTATATGTAAAAGGCGTTTCTGACTGCTGCGTGTGTGCAGTGCTTTAACCTACATCGTGAGAATACTCATTTAGGGGAGTGCGAGTACTAGAAGAGAGTGATGCTGGCACCAATGCAATAGACGCGACCATAAAGTGCATATGCAAGAATAGTTTAATTTGGAGGGGATCTACCCCGACATCAGTCAGTATGTATAATTATGACCCCTTGCTTGTAAGTGTGTTGGCAGTAAATGTACCCCAAAAGACTGATATAAAAAAATCTGAGTTAAAGCATGCAATATTGTTTTAAAACTAATCTTACTCTCATAAAATGACTGTTTTGGGTAAAAAAAAGACCGAGAATCAGTTTTTATTGGAATCAATGCCTTCAATTCATTCATGTAAAATAACTCACAATAGAAAAAATCTCAATTGTTTGGTTAACTGCCGATAGTTTTATTTGTCTTAAAGTGATATGTAGTATTTAACGCTTAAGGCATAACACATCAATAATAATAATAATAATAATAATAATAATAATAATAATAATATCTTTATTTTAAGAAGGTGACATATTAAGATCATGTACAAAACTACAGAATCTTATTTTCGATATGGCCCTCTGAAACAGAATGAAAATATGGCAAATAATCATAAGACAAACATGAAGACGATGCTAACAACGATGACGATGATGATGATGATTATAAGTATGCTGTTGATGCTGACGATAATGATGCATATGATGACATGATGATGATGTTGAATCAATATTAGACAGATACTCTCAGTTAAATATAATTATGAATAAAACATCACAATTTGTATAATCACAAGTTTCTATAATCTAACGTAAATATGAAAACAGTGATAACACTGTTTACACTTATTTACACAAATATACGCAAAACATGGCTCATTCCTAGACAAAAAAAGTTGTCGAAACGGTCAATCTGTGAGAGTGCAGATTTAAATCGTATTAGTATATTTTTGTCGGCGACCTTGACTGATACAACTACAGTATTAGTGGTGTGTAACCTAAACAATAACAAGATGGCTCTGTTGCGTAACCTTCCGAAAATCATCCCACAAATCCAGCGAGGCAGTGCATCCACTGTTGCTCTTTATCACAAAAATGTGAGTTAAATCAATTACAAGTATATAGTGTAATACGAAGCAAGGTGATGGTTATTTCCTTGATGTTCTGAAAAAGAATGAATCGTCAGAAACTTTTCATGTCATACATTTTCGCGAAGAAGTTATTACGTCGTACTTATCGGTTTATATACCTTAACATTTAGTTGACGATTTCACTACGATCGACGTCAGTTATTTCTTACATTGCTATACCAATATCGAATGCATCATGGCATACGGAAATCAACGCCCCGCCCAATTATTGCATATGAATATGACTGAAGCAGTGATGGGAGTTGGACACAATCATTTTTGCAGAAAATGATGCAATAAATCAACAGTTATTGTTGATTTTCATATATAGTGCTCAATATTTAACTTACTCTTTTAAAACTAATGAACAGCGGGGCAAAGTACAGAAAACTACAGACCTTAACTTATAGGTAACAACTAGTCCAGCTAAATGGCCGTCAACGAGTCTTTTGACGATTTTTTTTAATATGGCAGACTCGTGACGTCCACCATCCCAGCAAAAGATAGCGAACGGTCCTTGCGCAGAGAATCCTCGCGGCCACAATTTTGAAATTAGCTCTGTTATAAATTCAAATTTCTTCGAAAATATTATTGCCTACTATTAAACACATATTTATTTATCTCATTATGCCAAATAACATGTTCAGATAACATAGCACACTTACATGTGTCGATTGCATATCAAGAGACCGATATCTCTTAATCTTGGACAAATCTGACAGGGTGTGTACATGTACAACCGTATTCATGACCCAGAATATTTATGTGAAAATAAAACTTTAATGATCAATTCAATCTAGTTTAGATCACTGTCAGGTATATATTGAACCATTTTGTCATTATTATTCAACATCGATGCATAACATAACTATATATATTAATTTTGCCCTTCGTTGAATGGTAAAGAGTTGTAGCGTTACAGGGATACATAAGAAATGTCAAAATAATAAAAAAAAAAGTATCCCTGATCGCTCATTATTGTAGCTAAGGTAACAACATGAACAGATCTTAACTTATAGGTAACAACATGAATTTATACTACATGTACGTTCATGATGTCAACATAAAGCACTTCCATAGCTTTTAAACATCTTTCGCATTAAAACTAATGTTAAAAGGAAATGTATTATTTTATACCCCGTCTGCTCTTTTTTGTGTCAATATTCCAGATTTCTTGGTGTCTGGCTTTTAGGTGGGTGGAAGGGGTCATGCAGAATACTGAATAGGACAAAAAGCTGAGAAAAGAGAGCTGTAGTGCATAACAGCTCCTAAACCATGGAAAAACAACTGAAATATTTGTTGATTGCCCTTTTGCCAAAGAATGTAACATTTTGAAATCAAACTTCAGATAAAGAGTTCTGCTATGTTAAGAACTGAAACCAAGTACTGACTATAATTTGGCCATGTGTTGTTGAAGAAAATAGGCCTTTCCTGATGACCCTGTTGTCTCAAGTGTCGTATGGTTTTACAAGATTCAAGCTTGAACACATTTATTAAGTTATTTGGACACAGGTATTCCTCATGACATGATCAAAATATTAATTTGATTCTACCATATATACAATATCACAATTATTTGCGTAACAGAAAAATAAACATTTTGCACATTTCATCAGGAAACACATGCCCATTTATGTCCTGTCAGTTTTAATGAAAGAGAAAGGGGAACGGTAGGACATAATTAAATTGTTGTCAGTGCACATTACAGTAATGTTTTATTTTATACCTTGATATCATCAGTGCTTAGATAACTATGAGATTGTTTCTTCTTACTTAAAGTGCCTCCAAATGGTTAACAATGCTTCAGCTTCTCAATTTCTTTTATTTTATCTATTTCACATCACCTTTATTTCTTTTAATTAAGGCACTTATAGTATGTTTTATTATCAGAAAATTCTTGCCAAATGATACCAAAATAGAATAGGGTCCCCAGGCATCCAAAATTCGCAGTATGAAATGATATATTAAAATCAGTTTGAAGGACCCACGCTATAGGCCACAAAGTGCAAACTATTCAGAAGCTGTGAACTTTCAATCTGTGCATCATTTTGGTGAATTTATTGCAAATACTATTATTAATTGATGGCTAAAACCAAGGTTAAGCATATTATTACTTCAGGTCAAAGGGTCCCAGGTTTTTCCTCACTCAAGAGATCTAACTTACAATAATAACAGATTGGTTATTAAACACCATATGAATCAGTATAATATTGAAAATAATCTCTTTTGAATTCACTCATTTTGTATTTTCTGACATTTTAGGTGATTGACCACTATGAGAATCCACGTAATGTGGGCTCCCTTGACAAAAATGACAAGATGGTGGGCACCGGACTTGTGGGCGCTCCGGCTTGTGGGGACGTCATGAAACTCCAGGTTGGCTTATGAACAATAAAGTTAGAATAATTCTTTTGATAAATGCTCAAACCAGTGTTATCATTATGGTTTGAGTACTTTGTGATACAGTGTATAACCTACAAACTATTTGGTGCTGTTCAGGATTAATACAGGTCGAATTGGTTGCGGAAAGCTTTTCTATCTTTAAATTTGTTAGCTACCTTAACTAATATCATGTGTATATGTACATGCATTCAGTATTTGTGTGTTCCAATTCATGTACTGAATTTCATCATGACGTTAACATACATGTAATATCACTTGTGGTATAATTTACATTTGTACATCAAAATACAAGGTTTATAACATTCGGATATTGTAGTTTTACAGGCACTGTTTTATATTAGGTCAATAATTTGTGCTTTATGTTGAATTTATAAACTAGCAGATTTATTTCAAATGTGATAGAACAATGCATGATAAACTACAAGATTTAATTTCATTGTTCATTGAATTGTAGGTGAAGGTTGATGATCAAGGCAACATTGTGGAGGCCAAGTTTAAGACTTTCGGGTGTGGATCCGCCATTGCATCAAGCTCCCTTGCCACAGAGTGGATCAAGGGCAAAAATGTAAGAAGGCTATCTTGATCTGTTTTTCTTTGCCTGTGTTTTTTCTGAGGGCTTATGGTTTAAGTAAGGGGACTCCTTGCCTTTTTCATTTAGGCAGGTGGTTAATCATGCTTAAAATCCTGTTAAAAGAATAACATTTCTAAGGAGAACAGCTATTTTTGTTCTATGCTGAAGAAGTTGCTTCTTGAGTTTCTAAGAAATTATACAGATATGAAATTTCTAGTAATTTAAAGGTTCTACATCATGAAAAAGGTTCACTAATCTATACCATTGGTTATATACAACAAGGGGCCACCATTCAAATCGGAAGGCATTTACTTTGTACTATATTCCTATGTATGGAGTAAAAAACAACAGTAGAAGGCATGTTTAGCTGATTTGTTTTCAACAAAAGGTCCATATGTCATAGTATAGGTTTCAGTGGCAACATTGTCATTGTGCAAAAATTTGGCCATAACTTGAAAACTGTTCAAGATATTCAAATGAAATTGCCAGAAACTGTTTGCATATGTATAGCAAAGCCCATAACTCTGGGTTTAGTTATTGTCAAGTTATTCCCCTTGTTTGACTGGAAAACAACAACAGAAAATTATTCACTCCCCAGCCTTTTCTGTAATGGATTGTCCCTGTAGTTCCAAATTTATTATAAATTTTGTGAAGAAAATTCTATTATATGCATAAAGCTGATTATGGCCTGTTCTCTGCCTTTTTTAGGCTCATGTTTCTTGTCATATCATGTGATAACTTTCTGTTTTGGATATTATAGGTTGATGATGCTGCAAAGATTAAGAACACAGACATTGCTAAGGAGTTATGTCTTCCACCAGTGAAACTTCACTGCTCCAGTATGTTGAATATTTATGCTTTCCATGGTGGTTCTTTAAGTTTTAAAATTGGTCTGTATTTGGAGTAGAGCGTCATGTATTGTCATAGCCATATTGTTGTCTGTTTCTGCATGATTCAAACAAATAATTATCTTAAAATCTGTTAAAGATATGGAACATGAATGTGTACAGTAACATTGTATATCTTAAAACAACTGACAACACTCAGATCCACTTATGGTTCTGTTGTTGGAACAGGGATCTAAATCATATTCTCCACAAAATCAGAGATCTTTCAGTACACTCTGATAAGAAAATAATTTCTCAAACAGATCTCAAAAATCATCTTGGTGCAGGAATTTTATCTATAGATCTTAACATAAGATTATGGTGGCATTCCACCAGCAACATTGCATTACATGACAGTAACCAATATTTGTAATAAATGTATATCGGTCAGTAGTTTGGGAATTATGCCTTCTATCCAGGACTTGACACACTGGCTTAAAATATCATTAGACCCTTGATTAAATGTTTGTGTGTTTGCTTACCTAAGCTTCTTTAGAAATTGGTAATGCAGCACATAGTCGTTAACTATCATCTCAATGTTTTGATGATAGTTACTCGGACACCAGCAAGAAATATTAAGTGTATGTCAGGTCAGAAGAGGGATAACTCAGGCTTGCATTTCAATTTTCCATCAGAGTACTCTCCTCTAGTAACTATGATTGTTTGTGTTATGGTAATGAAACTATAATTAAAAAAATGTTACAATAAGTATTATTAAATATAATCTGAAATGATACTTTAAAGTAATACATTGTATTCTGGTTAATCTCAATTATTTCTTGTTAAATGGTCTCTAAAGGTAAATGTAAGAATCTCTGTTTTGAATAACAAAATCTGTTCTGATTAAGCTTAGGTTACACACTATCAGGTCCACCTTCTTTGTCAAACTCACCAGTTCTGAGAGTTCATGTGAGAGGCCATGAGAGGCCACAAGAATGTTTCCTGACCAGGGATCAAACCCCGGACCTCTTAGTCATAAGGCAGTTCTCTGATATAAGGAATTTGATAACTGATAGATTTATGATTCTCTACTATAAGATATTTCATTGTTTGTGTGACAAACTACACCAATGCTTCATGCATCTGGTGGAGATCAAACCAGAGACCCCCCGCTCTGCACTGGCGTCACGCTGGCGACAAAATCACAATATTTTTCAAAATATTTTCCAAAATATTTTCTTAAAAGCAGATGGTGGACACTCTACCATGTCACTATCAGACACTACTATGTCGCTATATAAGCTAGCTCTATAAAGAAACAGTATAAGTGCCCCTATATATCCCATACCCAGGTTACATTTCTGTCTATCCTTGCACCATGTATGTTATATATTGCGTTGATTAAATAAAAAGATCGCTTGTAGAATGAGGCAACTACTTAATGTTATATTATTGTTTGTTAATATTTTCACACCAAGACTTATGTTACAGTGCTGGCTGAGGATGCAATCAGAGCGGCTGTCAATGACTGGAAGGTTAAGCAGGGGAAGACCGAGGGGTAGACATGACAGTGTAGAGGCAGTACGGGCCGCAGAGAGGGCGACAACACCTCCACAAAGCACTAGTGATATTATTGTTACCTTGTACAGCTTTCCTTCGGGAATTCTTGAAATTTAAAAAAAATCAAGAAAAACCTGATGCAAGCATTTACATTGTGTTTTCCTATTGAAACTTGAGCTTTGAGTGATGTAGATTTTTTGCTGTATTAACAGTATGTCTATGCAGACGATTTTAAAAACAGTAGAGTTTTTTGTGTTTAATAAGTGTTTCAATGTGTGTACATTGTGATGCACATCAGTACTGGCTACAGTGTGCTGTATTATTTGTTTGGTTTTTCTATCACCTATTAACCTTTAAGTCACAATAGCAAACAATACAATGTTACTTAAATATGTTTACGCCTCGGAATAAAACAAAATAATGCTACTATCAATAAATGTGTATCAAAATTATATCACCTATAAACAATGCAAGTAAGTTGTGGGTCTTGTCAGTATTTATATCCAGAAAATTGCTTGTAAATATTTGTGTTGAATCATTGTTGTTGAAATATGTAACTTAATAAATCATTGAATTTATTACATTGTACTTGCTGCGTCTTTTGTGACCTTTTCAATACAAATTATTGTGTTAATACCAACAGCTGTGTCTTAGCAGTTTTTGTACCAATACTTGTATCGATATTTACCAAATGAAATGCACTATAAATGAAATTTACCAAATGAAATGCACTATAAATGAAATCGTGTCTGGTCATTGTCCAGACTCAAGGTAAACTTAAATAAACATTTCTCGATATTTCCTTTAATTTGGCTTATGAACGTTTTTCGCTTTATATGTAAGATGAATATTTTGATCCCCACTGAAAAATGTACAGGGTAGCATGATTACTCTTGACTTTGGCGTTCACTCCGCGGCGCTCCGTTTTTTCGCTGATCTTTGATATTCCTATGTATACATGTTACTTGCATCCTCGTTACAAAGCAGCACCGTTGGGTATACATCGATTCCACAGATGGGGTTCTAATGGGAGGTTACAGTGATGGACAGATGGTCATGCATGAAAGCTCCGTCCACGATTCAAGTGTCAATGTCACAAAAAAGATATCTAAATTGCCCGCAAAAATGAGCGCTTCAATATTTATTTTTTAATCAATAATTAAGACGTGTCACACCATCATTTTTCCAACTCAGAAGATTTGGGGACAATTTAAATCAGGGCCAGCATCTTTAGAATTTATAAATGTCTACCCACAACGTATAATGGCTGCATTATGGCTTCAACCCGTCACATTCCCGGGGTGACTAAAACAAAGTTTGAAGCCCAAGGGGGGAAATTACCTCCACCAGTTGGTGGGGTACAACTGATGGTATATGCCAAAGAAATAATTTTGAAGCCAATTAAAACGATTTGGTTTGGCCTAACTTGAATTCCAATATGGCTATACAGTATGCGTAACAAACAGTCTATCAGAATCTGAAAACAGTTTTCTCGGCAAAAGATAGTGATCCAAAGTCGGCCCACGGTAGCCTAAGTTACTGAATCGAACACGGTTCAAAATGTTATAGTCTAGATTGCAAATTAATTTATCTGATGTGCCAAGCTTGCCATGATATTGGGCCATTCGTGATAATTACATCTTTGTCCTAGACATGTTCTTAGTCATAAGTCCATTTTTTACAGCGATATCCACTGACGATTGCATTCCTTACTTCAAATTAGCAGGGTTCTGTTCGCGGTTCATTTTACTGTAATTAAGTGCCTACCGATGACGGACGTCCAAGCATCTGCATAATGCTATAATGGGACACCTTTTTGTTCGATTTTGAATTCGAGGGGATGTTTTACGGATAGTTCATTTAATGTGTATTAAATCATCATAAGCACCCTACGAATATGCCACCGCTCAGCCCCGGAAGAAACATTGTACCAAGTTCAA
The DNA here is from genome assembly GCF_026914265.1 of Mya arenaria. Lineage (NCBI taxonomy): Eukaryota > Metazoa > Mollusca > Bivalvia > Myida > Myidae > Mya > Mya arenaria. The sequence continues at coordinate 5,626,280 of NC_069127.1, forward strand.
GATCATCTATTAAATGCAGCAAAGTTTTGCACAAGGACATCTTGCTACGATAATACAAATAATGACTGCCTAGCTCTTCAGCAATATATGCATTATTAAATAGGAAAATCAAGAAAGAAACACTGTTCAAACATTTTTCTATACTTTTATTGTGGGACAGGATTGTTTAATTGTAATATAATCTTCAAATGTTGAAAACATCAAGAAAGTGAATGATATCAAATCACAACTAATTTTCAAATTGTCCAATCATATCATAGCGCGAGTCATGACGCCACCGTCTAGTACTCCTCGCCTTCCTCCTCACCCTCGCCCTCGACGGAATCGACACCGACCTCTTCATAGTCCTTCTCAAGGGCAGCCAAGTCTTCACGGGCCTCTGAGAACTCTCCCTCTTCCATGCCCTCTCCGACGTACCAGTGGACGAAAGCGCGCTTAGCGTACATCAAATCGAACTTGTGGTCCAGGCGGGCCCAGGCCTCGGCGATGGCGGTCGTGTTGCTCAGCATGCACACGGCGCGCTGCACCTTGGCAAGGTCGCCACCAGGAACGACGGTGGGTGGCTGGTAGTTGATGCCGACCTTGAATCCGGTGGGACACCAGTCGACAAACTGGATGGTCCTCTTGGTCTTGATGGTGGCAATGGCTGCGTTGACGTCCTTGGGGACAACGTCACCACGGTACAACATGCAGCAGGCCATGTACTTGCCGTGACGAGGATCGCACTTCACCATCTGGTTGGCCGGCTCGAAGCAGGCGTTGGTGATCTCAGCAACAGACAGCTGCTCGTGGTAGGCTTTCTCGGCCGAGATGACTGGGGCATATGTGGCCAGAGGGAAGTGAATACGTGGGTAGGGCACCAAGTTGGTCTGGAACTCGGTCAAGTCAACATTGAGAGCACCGTCGAACCTGAGGGAGGCAGTGATGGAGGAGACAATCTGACCGATCAGCCTGTTCAGGTTTGTGTATGTCGGGCGCTCAATGTCGAGGTTCCTACGGCAGATGTCGTAGATAGCCTCGTTGTCGACCATGAAGGCGCAGTCAGAGTGCTCCAGGGTGGTATGGGTGGTCAAAATGGAGTTGTATGGTTCAACGACGGCGGTGGCAACCTGAGGAGCAGGGTAGATGGCGAACTCAAGCTTGGATTTCTTTCCGTAGTCAACGGACAGACGCTCCATGAGCAGGGAGGTGAAGCCAGAACCGGTACCACCACCGAAGGAGTGGAAGATGAGGAATCCCTGGAGACCAGTGCACTGGTCAGCCAGCTTTCGGATCCTGTCGAGAACAAGGTCGACGATCTCCTTACCGATGGTGTAATGACCACGGGCGTAGTTATTAGCGGCGTCCTCCTTGCCGGTAATCAGCTGCTCGGGGTGGAACAGCTGGCGGTAGGTGCCGGTGCGGACCTCATCTGGAATGACGATAAAGATGCATTATAAACAAATTAAATCTTTATTATAACATTATTATTTTACCATTATGAATATTTGAGTATCTTTTACTTTAGTACAATAACTGAATACATGTAATAATGTAGAATGTGGAAGTTTGTTAATGGAAAGGCGTATTGACCACACCGATTCCAGTCGATAACTGCCTACAGTTCAATGTATCGTCATAGCAGACAGTGACAAGCAAATATTAACAAGGCACAGTCCAAGGAGACGAAAAGAAATTTAGCTCTGCATTTCCTTTTTTCAATTTCTATATACGTGTACATGCATACAGATAAAGTTTCAACCTACCAACAACGGTGGGTTCCAGGTCGACGAAGACGGCACGTGGAACGTGCTTGCCGGCGCCGGTCTCGCTGAAGAAGGTATTAAAAGAGTCGTCACCACCACCGATGGTCTTGTCGGAGGGCATCTGACCGTCGGGCTGGATGCCGTGCTCCAGGCAGTATAACTCCCAGCAGGCATTACCGATCTGGACACCGGCTTGTCCGACGTGGATGGAGATACACTCGCGCTGGAAGTGAAAGAACAGAGTTGTGTATTAAAGCTATTAATGCGCCGCCTGTGATGTTCAATCGTGTTTTCTTACAAGATACAAACATCTTTATAGAACGTCGGACTTATGATAACAGAGAAAATTGGCTCAATTACCTATTTTCCGACATGATTGTGAAAACTAAAAGTAACGATTGCTTGTATGGTTTATTTGTTTTAAAGTATCAATTTAAATTCGAAGTTCTCTTCTCTCTTCCTGGTCAAGTTTGATAATAGATGCTCAAATATGTTTCATATTTCTATGCTTCATTGATACGAATTCGTTACACTGTGGTGTATATTTAAATACGCAGACAAATAGCTATCTAGTCTGCTACAATCGATTTACCCAAAGCTTGTACGAACATGAATCATCACTTCGAGAACATTCCATCCTGTGACTAATCATGCAACGATTGTCCGACATCGGTTATGTACGGTGAAATTGACCATTATCTTATCATTTAGCTTACCAAGACAATGAAGGAAGTTAATAAATTAAGTTTATATCAAAAATTCAACATGATGCACACTAATTAATGGCGGACGACATCACTCGCACAGCCACTTCAATAATACCTTTATAAATTGAAGGTAGATCTATACAGTATGATAATATTTGATATATTCAAATGTTAAACTAAAAATGTGTACATCTGTCAGTGTAAACAAAAATATATAATATAGTGACTTACCATGATTGTTGTTTTAGTAGAAAGATGAGGAAATCTCACACTTGACGTAAACAGTCGTAGTAAGACAACTCGAAGTGCCGACTATTGGTGCAGTCGAGGTTTATATACCGGCTTGCCAGCCGGTTGCCCACAACATTAGCCATATTGCCAAACGATTGGTTGTCTCAGTCATATGATCATTTTCCACCCCATTGATTGGTTGAAAATATACTTATTAGCATATACTTGTGCCCAGCTTAGAAACCGCTGCCAGGGATATAAACAGAAACCAATCCTGTTTAGGCGGGATCTGTTAAAACATGCTCTGTCGTCTGCCAGCGGTCAATTATCGAATTTACAATAGACTGGCTAAACTCTTTCTTTTGATATTTATAAGCGATTTTCTTATTTTTCACCATCCTCGGCACCGAGGATGATTTTTCACATTTTGAATGATATTGTCAAATTAATCAAAACAGTCAAATGGCATATGATATGAGCCATACCAATAATTGTAATTTCAGATATTGCCACTTATAAAATAAAAAACAAAATACTAACATGCAAAGTGACCGTCCGGCAAAAAGGGGAGCAAGACAAATCGGCCCCTTACCAAATCGGCCTACTACCAAATCGGCCCCTAAGACGTTTCGGCCCTGCCATTTCGTCCCCTTAATTAAAATGACTCGAGACGTTTCGGCCCCTTAGTGATTTTCAATAGAGACATTTCGGCCCCTTAATTTTATTTTATTTTTTTATCTTGAGTATAAAGAAAAACATTGTAGGTCGTCTTATAAATGTCAAACATCTAACCATATGAAACAAAATTAAATTGTATGACATTATAGGTCAGTTTCAGGCGCCGTGTCCCGCAGTAATAATGTCAGGAGTTCTAGCAGAATCCTGAGGTCCGGGATGCATGACCCCACATAATCCAATAAGCCTATTTGACAGAGGAGATGTGATTTATCTGGTTTATGAGGTCTGCTCAGGTCAGCAGTTTTAATTGTCAACATTCACATGGCCACGGACCGTGATATGGATTGTGGTGTTATATGCATCTGTCAATCAACATTGCTGGGAAATTTGAATTTGAATTTGTTTTAGCTATAAAAAAATATTCGAAAGTAGTATTTATAACTTTTTGAGAGACTTGAAATTCACAAGATATGTCTATGATACATAAAATAAACCATGTGACAATTATTTTTAGCAATTTATGTTTGTAAATTAATTATTTTTTTGTATATTTGAAAAAAAATGTACTGGCAGTCTGTAATAGCAGAAACGAACCAATTTTTGCGAAAATCCATGGAAACCAGGTATATAAGACTGCTGACAGAAAATCAGATCGCAGATTTTTATATTTAAGTTCAAAAATTGATGTGTTATGCATTTTTCTTTAACCGTTTAAGCCATATAACATTAATTTTCGAATGGAAATATAAACATCTACGATCTGATTTTGTCAGCAATCTAATATCATTGGTTTGTAGATATTTTCGTAAAAATTTGCTCTTTCCAAGACGAAAAGTAAAAAAGTTGTTAAAATGGTAAATATGTGAGAGTGCAGCTTTAAGACCCATTTTGATATTCTTTTCGAATTCATTTACGTTGAATAAAGCATGTCAAAAACGGGAGAGAATGAGAGCTTAGAAATGGTCCGAAAAAAATATTCACTTTGTTAAGCAAGGGAGCCAGAATTTTAAAGCCATGAAAACGGTAGCCAGTCTAATCTACGGAAAGTACAAATCGGTGATACTAACTAGTATATAATCATTGTTTTGGAGAGTTATTGGATGAAAGGTTTTGTACACTGTAAAATACCTTAAATCCATGTCATAAACTCCCATTGGAATTCATCATGGAATTGATAATACCTTGGAGTAGGATTATTGGTCCCAGATAATACGAACATAATGATATGGACAAAGTCCACCTCAATAAATAGTAGAATTTTAAAGCGGATTTGTGTAAACCATTCTAATAATAGCATGTCGTCAGTATCAAACTACTACTTTTGAAAAGAACCTTGTGTTTTTTGCCAATAAACCTTAGATACCAAACTATTTACAAATCGTGTGTTTTTATTTTCTTCAGGACAAAAGAAATTCAATGTAAAACCTTTCACCAAGGTATCACAGTTGACGATATTACAACTAGAACAGCGTCACGCTTATTTAGATCTTCTACCCACTCCGGATTTAGTAGAATATAATACAGTAAATATTCTGTGATGACAAAATATACATACACTACTTGAAGAAAAGTTGTTAAAATAGTAGCTCAAGTTTAATACAACACTGGGGCTATATTGAAATGTCTTATCTGTCACAACTCGGTGGTTTATAGTTTTTCTCAAAACCCGTGAAAAGGTATAATGGCAGTTTCAAACAAAATGGACTTTTTAAACTACTGGCGAAGACCTGAAACCCAGAAAGAAAGAAAAACAAAATATTACAATAAACATTTTATAATTGTAAGTTAGTTTATACAAGATCAAGTTCATTTAACACAAACCGCAGGTCAGGTATACACCTTTACCTTTAAAAGGTACTTGTAAATATAGGAAACATTTAAATCAAAGAATATTGAAATCCTATTTCTATTTATCACATCTGTAAATCAATGTGTAATATACCTGGTTATGTTTGACTTAAAAATCACCATAAAGTTTATATAACAAGCTTTAATTAACAAGGGATCTTCAAACCAAATTGATGATAATGAAAAAATGGAAGATTACAACTATCATGATGACATTCCCTTTATCTATTTCTGCCTGTCAAGTCTTGAAAATAGTTCAGCAGTGAAGTAACAACTGGTTTAAATGTGATGAAACAATTCGCTAATCATGAATAAAACAGACTATCTGATAGTTTAACCTTAAAGGGTCTATAACCAGATTGGCACCAAAAAAAGTTTTTTCTGAAACAAATCTCGGGACAATTATTTAATAAAATGTTTTATTTTTGGATATCAAAATTGCAAAAAAATACCGAAATGTAAAATAAATAGAGTCGGATAGCGGGTTCGAACCGGTGTCGCCAAAATTGCAGTCCAGTAATGTATCCACTGTGCTACGAAGGCTTACCATAAACAGTTGGAATATTTAAGCTATAAACCTAACTTGGTAATATCACGTGATAACATCGACTAGCCAATCACGCAAAAGGAATGAATTCTACTAGGTAGACATACCTACTCATCTTTTTAAATGGAAAAAGACGAAAAAACTGCGAAAAATAAATTAATTGTAACTTATGTGGTACTTTAGTTAGTAAGTTACAATGCATTGTACACATCGATACCAAGTTTATGTCAGTTTTCGACAATTTTCTTTTTTTTCCGCTATTTCATCATACAGAGTACAGCCCCTTTAAATGATAAAGCAAGTCATTTCATTACTGTCTTTTTGCAAATAACACAATATACAGAATATAATAAAAGCATGGCGTATAATTTAAGCCATGAAATAAGAATATGGAGGCCTTGGAGATAAATATTCAAAAGTTCAGTACATATGAAATTGTAGAACCAATACTGACAATTTCAAAAGAAATAACTTAAAGAGTTAAAGCAGTTTAATTGAAATATAATATAAAATATATCACATTCACTATTGGATATTCTAATAATTTAATCCAATGTGGATTATTCTTGTAAAGTTTGTGCAATGACCTCAAATGGCTGTAAAATAATCTAGTAATGGAAGTATATCTTCATACAATGTCATGAATCAGCTAGAATGCAAATGTAATACACTTATCTATGTGTTGCCCAACCCAGGAAATAGACTTGGCCAGATTTTAAAAAAAGATATTAAAATTGTCGTCCTTATGCAATAACTCAATAACTGCATATTTGAAAAACAGCATGGAATTGGTTAATACAAGCACCTTCTGTAGTTTATCCGAGATGTAAGTTACTGTATCACAGGCTTTATAATATTAAACAAATATTTATTCATCAATACCTTATAAAACTGGGAAACACCGATACTAGTAGGGCATTGCTTACATCAGTATTAATTCAATATTTTGTCACCCTGGTGAAAGAAGTGAATAACTGCATAAAGAAATAGAAGCAGATATTGAGATCTTGCATTAAAGCTAACGACATTTTAATGTGCGGATCACCTCTGAAAGTTAGGTACTTTAAAGGCCTGATTTAGACGACAAAATGTGAAGTTTGTGGAGTCGGTCGGTCAGCCATCGCCCATGGGGCAAAACATAGACAGGCGTGTGAACACAAATAATTGTCTAAACATCTATTTCAATGCTAGTCCATTTTAACAAAGATGTAGAAGAAAAATATGGTTCTCTGCTCAAGCAAACAAATAAATAAAGAATAAAAGAAGTAACAAGAATCATCACAATCGAAACAATATCCTCTTTCATATAACAACAACACAGACACAGATTGAACCGGAATCCAATCAAAACACCTCCCGCCCCACCCTATCCCAACTCTCCAAGGCATCAGTCAGCGCTCATCTGTAATAAGGCGTTTATAGTGGCGTCTTCGTTGCCGTTGTTGGCAGCAAAAACTGAGCGTATGATGTCATCTTCCATGTTGGGGAACATGTCCTTCACCTTAAATAATTATGAAAAGAGATATTAAGAATATCAGGAGAGCTTTTGTGTTATAATAAATTATTTTAAGGTACACTGTACATGTTTATCAAACTCAATGTAACTAGGAATTGCAGAGGCTGAAGTTACTATAAACCAATGGGTATGCTGGGACACAATCGTTAGACCAGGGGCCATATTAAAAAAAAAATGAATCCTTGTCCTAAAACATGCCTCAGTGATTCCATTTAGTCCATTGGCTGGTTATTTGCACAGTTAAATCAAAGACTTGGTTTCTAATTTAAAAATATGGGTATGTGTATTCTAAGGTTATTGAATACAGTCCGAGGACATACATGCAGCCTGAGGACAGAGGCGGACATTTCTAACCTCGGAAACAACAATAGCTGCTTTTTTACCTGCTTAAAATTTTCCTCTGTGTACCCTGGGCCCTGCGGCTGGGCAGGCATCATGGGTGGGTAACCTAAAACCACAAGTATACCATCATTTAGAATAAAACTCATACTTCTTATCATTTCAATCTCTCAATAATGACCACCCTTAATCGTTATAAATGTCAGACCTGATGTCTGAAAACACATAACATTCGAAGCCAGTAAGAACATACATACCATGACAAATCTTGATGACTTACTTAGAACCTGTACATAATTATATTTATATAAGTGACAACATTGAGTACAGTAAAACAAGAACACAGAAAACAGACGCAAAACACTAGTGCATATTATCATTATATATATATATTATCAGTCAATCAACAGAAACTATTATTAGAGCCAGAATTATGGGTTTTGGTAAATAGTTATTGGTAACATGTGTTTCATTTGTGTAACAAGTTTCATATGAACATCTTTAACAATTCTTTCTTATGGCCAAGGCCAAGGTTGTTTCTGCCGGATGATGACCCAATGGAGAGACGAAGGCTTTGACAATATCCCAACTTTTGGCCTCAAAAACAGTCAGGCTTAAGGTGATTTGGGAGATAATCAAAGCAATGTGAAACCAAAAATGTGTCTGTTTTTTTTCTCAGTTGCAAAGGGAAATAACTCAAAGATATTTTAGCAGAAAGTGCTATACATAATCATATGTATTATAGTGGCCACAAAGGTTCATGTCATCACAAATATTAAGCTTCAAATCTTATTTATAGACAGAGAGCAATGTTCATGTATGTTTCCTAAATGAAAATACCTTTAATAAGTGACGTATATACAGAGGAGACAATAAATTTACTATTGTGTACAAGGTTTTTTTTCAACATTGTTTTAATCAGCTGAAAACAGTTAAATCTTAGGGTGAAATGAGCTCAAAAATTTAAAACAGTACCGGTACTAAATAATTTGAGGGGTTCTAGCAGAGCAATATCGGGATGATAGAATGAAATTGTTGTTTATTGATTACTTAATACAGTATTGCAATTTACTATTCATGTGCTGGGTACCCCTTGTACCATGGTTATTCTAAAATATTTTACACGTGCAGTACTATTTAATAACTTTTGCCATTTAAAATATAATTTGTCAAAACAAGTATGGTGGCTGACGATTTTGAGGTTTTTTCACTGCATCCTATCTATGCTATTAGTGGTTTTAAGTTTTTTCTCCTGATTGTTCTCGTATTTATTTGCCTGTGTCCCATCGATGATAGCGTCTTATACACAGTGATTCAATGTAACTTTTAGAGGGACAAAATGACCTGTTACAAAATAAAGATAGATTTTAGAAAAGAAGGTCTGTGTATATTCGCACCTTGTGGCACAACATAGGAGTTGGGATACATGACGGTTGGAACTCCCACTGGTGGCATCATCTGAGGTAGGTCTTGCACAGGCTGGAAACAATCAATTAATAATTTTATGAAATATATTTTTTATGCCTATCAAAAAGATTATTTTACTATATAAATTATCATTTTCCATGTTTTACTGATAAACATAAAACGTCCTATTCATTTGAAAACAATAATTTCCTATTTAATGTTTTCCAATAGATCAATTGATTATAATCCAGTAATTGGATCATTACTTATTTAACAACAACACTTGTACTAATAGTTAACATTGCATATAAAGAAATCATGAAGCACATCATAGAAACAATGCAAAGAATGAAATCACTTATAAGGTTCGTCTTGAGATAAGGTTTATTGTAAATATCTTTTGAATTTGTATCTACGTTAATCACATGATGTTTGTTGATTCCAGGGTTATACAGTTACATAGATGCCATTTTTCCTTACTTATCAAGCACTCAACTTTTTACTAAATATGAATAAAAACTTTTTGGCAAAGATGGTGTCATATGATCGAAAAAATCTTACATTTGTTGCCATTTAATACAAAATTGTATAAAACTTGTTATGGACAAGTCATAAACCTTGCAAAGGCTAGCCAGCTTTGTAACTTTTCTTAAACTTGTTTCATCAATGTTTGTATTAAATAACAACTCAAGTCAGACATAAGCTAAATTCCTAAAAAAATGCAATATTAGTTCTTGTTTATAAGTTTATATTACTGATTTATTTTAGCTCAACCACTGAAAGCTGATATGAAATATTCTCAAGTCTGTATTCGGTGTCATTTAATGAAGATATGAGAAAAATATTAAATTAATCTACACGTACATGTACAACTTCAAAACACTGTATATAAATGTATGTAAGTAATAAATTAGAAAACAGCTCAGGACTTAATTTACTTAACCTGTGACAAACTTTTGAAATAAGATAGAACTCCATACAACAGTATTAATTCTAGTGTCAATGCTTTATTCACAGTACATTGTATTGACATTCCTCTTGCCCATACTAAATGAAATATGTATGTCAATATACAAAAAAAACTTGTAACGACCCACAACACCTACTGTAAATGTAAGTATGAGGTTGAGGGTTCCCTCTTTCTCGTCTCCCTGTTTGCCGCTGAGAGGGAACCACTGATCTACTGTCTCCCCATTCAGAGCTGCAGCAGGAAAGGTAATATACGTCCACGCAACACGGTCATCAGTGGTGAATGATTTCTACAAAAGTAGAGACAATCAAATAACCATTTTATCACCTCCTCTCATCACCTCTTTTCTTATATAAAGATATCATATTGAATATTCGCAAAATTACATTGGATGAATAAAAGATCAGTTTGCATAATCAGAAGAACATTGAAATAATACTAAATCAATATACATGTACTTGCCTCATCGAAGATTTCAACGTACATGTTGTCTACGCCATGTGGAAGCAAACTAGAACACAAAATGTCAGAACTATAAGGATAAAACAAATGAAGTAATTCAATTAGAAATTCCTTTAATAATCTAACAAGTGCTACAGGTGTCTATAACTTAACCAATAGGTGGTATGTTTGACACCTACCAGGTGCACTTTCTCTTCGCCTCTCGATAAAGGACACCGATTCTGTCAGATTTCTACAGACAAACAGATAAATGCGTGATTTATATCAGCTTAAAGGTGTGTTCACAATCTTACTTAATTAATTCAGATAAAACTGATATATGTTTGCAGTGACATTTTTTCAACAATATACTTTTTACCTGCTAGTGCAAATCTTTGCACCTACAGCTCCATATCTTAGCAACTACAAGTGCATATCTTTGCAGGGTCGGCTTCATATCTAGGTAACTATCTTTGCAGGGTCGGCTCCATATCTTAGCAACTACAAGTGCATACCTTTGCACATACGGCTCCATATCTTTGCAACTACAAGTGCATATCTTTGCAGCTTCAGCTCCATATCTTAGCAACTACAAGTGCATAACTTTGCAGGGTCGGCTCCATATCTTAGCAACTACAAGTGCATATCTTTGCACCTACGGCTCCATATCTTAGCAACTACAAGTGCATATCTTTGCAGCTTCGACTCCATATCTTAGCAACTACAAGTGCATATCTTTGCAGCATTGGCGTCATATCTTAGCAACTACAAGTGCATATCTTTGCAGCATTGGTGTCATATCTTAGCAACTAAAAGTGTATATCTTTGCAGCATTGGTGTCATATCTTAGCAACTACAAGTGCATATCTATGCACCTACAGCTCCATATCTTAGCAACTACAAGTGCATATCTTTGCAGCGTTGGCTCCATATGTTTGCAACTTCAGTGACCTACCAATTCTTATCTTTGCACCTAACAATGCATATCTTTGCACATACCAGGCAGTACATATCTTTGCACATACCAGGCAGTACCTATATTTGCCAATGCCAGGCAATACATTTCTTTGCACATACTAAGCAGTTCCTATCTTTGCACATACCAGGCAGTACATATCTTTGCACATACCAGGCAGTACATATCTTTGCACATACCAATACATATATTTGCACCTACCACTGCATATCTTTGCACTAACCACTGCATATCATTGCACCTACCACTGCATATCTTTGCACTGACCACTGCATATCTTTGCACCTACCAATGCATATCTTTGCACCGACCACTGCATATCTTTGCACCAAACACTGCACATCTTTGCACCTAACACTGCATATCTTTGCACTAACCACTGCATATCTTTGCACCTACCACTTCATATCTTTTCAACGACCACTGCATATCGTTGCACCTACCACTCAATATCTTTGCACCTACCACTGCAGATCTTTGCACCTAACACTGCATATATTTGCACTAACCACTGCAGATCTTTGCACCTACCACTGCATATCTTTGCACCTAACACTGCATATCCTTCCACTTACCACTGCATATCTTTGCACTAACCACTGCATATCTTTGTACCTTACACTGCATATCTTTCCACTTACCACTGCATATCTTTGCACCTACCACTGCAAATCTTTGCACTAACCACTGCATATCTTTCCACTTACCACTGCATATCTTTGCACCACTGGGGATTCTTGCCTCCGTTATAGGATGTGGGAGTCTCAAAAACAGCATGGCCAACACGAATCCTGCAGTAAGGGTCCATCCGCGTCAAACCGTAGTTCTTATTCAGCTTTGCCTTAAATTTCAAAAAGAAACTAATAGTGTTTGTTTTTATAGTGAATAGTCCAGTATGACTTACCAGGAGTTAACCATTTGTATTGGTATAGACCTCCTGTTACAAGATAACTTGTGAGCAATCAATAATTCAATTTAGTCATACATGCATTGTTTGATAGGTGATGTGACAACAAATAATAATTTAAATATGATTTCATAAAACAGGAGTGCTTCAACAATTAACATATTAATGATTTTATCCACCACTTCTAACACAAGTTTGCTTCTGATCTTTTTTTTTTTTTTTTTTAGTTTAGCTATAACTGATATTCTGCCTTTTAACCAATGTTTTCTGGATGTACCAATTACCGGTGTATTAAGAAACTATCCAATGGATAAGCATGGATTTGGCATGTTTGCTGGGATGCATGAAAGCGTTTCTTGAATAAATACTAACTCACCTGCACAATGCTGATGTTAAGCCTGCCCTTGACATTGGCGGGTATCGGCATGTAGCTCTGCTGGGCCTGTAGGACACGAGCCACTCTCTCGTCCGCATATGCCTGCTGCTGCTGGGGTGTGCCGTTTATTCGCAAAAAGTCAGTTGGAAGCTCTCCAACCATCACCTAAGATGAGAAACAGACAACATTAGATTTCTGAATCAGCAAGGTAGCAACTGCACAACAGATAAGTTGTGTGAGATAAGCTTATGAACTGATGCAGTATGTGTCTAACACATGATAAATAACATCATTAATGCTAAATCGGAATGCAATATTTTGCTTCAAATTAAGACTTTAAACAAAGATAATTTAAGTATTTATTAAACATATTCAATGGGACATGGCACAGTCTATGCCCTTTACATAGACCTGTCTTCGGTCTTTCACTAGAGTTTGATTGAGAGTTTTGTTTCTTAAAACTTTTCGACAAACCTTTCACAAAACCATCGCCTGATTGAGCACAGTAAAAACATTATTTTGAAATGAGGTTGGTCGAAGTGTTTGAGGAAACTAATCAAAATTAAACTCCGGATATAAAACAAAGGCAGGGCTCTTGAAGCGGCATAGACTGCCTTTTGTTTCATTTAAATGGTGAAGAAAAAGAAAAGTCATCTTTGTTTTAAGTCATCATTCAAAGCAAATTGTTGCCTTCCGACGTAGCATTTGTGACGTAATTTATCACGTGGTATACACACACTGTCTGGTGGTGTACTGTTGATACCGCCCAAATTATAAGTTGAGTTGCAGATCAGTTTACCATATGGCCCTGAATAATGACTCTACAGGCAAGACTAGTGGACCTTACCTTTACGGCCCAGATTCGTCGGTTTAATACATTCCAAATCAGCTGATCTGAAACAGCCCAGATCAGTGGACTATGGGGTCCTCGTCTGTGATATTCATAATCATGAGATTCACCTTTAACTAGACTGACTGACTGACCGACCGACCAAGTAAGTGAATGATTCCATTTGATAATCTTTTTTTATTAAATGTGTAAAACCAAAACTGACTTGATGAAATCACATATACTGCGTAAAACAAAAACTGGCATGATGAAATTACCATCTGATTAAACTGACATATTTTCTAACTGAATCAATAAGTATAAGAGATGTTTGACGAACATTATACCCCTCTGAGTGCCATGTTCTCAAGATTTTTTGGACAATTAATCAAATACAGTCAAAACCCGATGGCTCTATATCGACCCCCAAGATATCGAGCAATCCGATCAAATTTTATATGAATATACTAAGAGGAAAAATAAATCGGTCCTTTTAATCTGGTTCTAGCCAACGAGGATATCGAGCCATTAAATATCAAGTTGAGTTTTGACTGTATGCATATTCCAGCTGATTTGTTACTTTGAGGCAGTTTAAAGATTATGATTAATTTTCAGTCAAAGTTTATGAAAAGTAGGTAAAGTCCTACAACATGTTGAGACGATGACTGATTTTCCCTCTGGCAGCAAGTACATCCGACGTAAATTTGAATGAGCAATTTCAGTTATAAAAGAAATATAAGTAATATGACAATACCGGAAATCAAATGCTTGCAACATTTTAGCAAAATAATTATGTTGGTTAATATAATAATAGTCACTATATCTAAAATAACAAACTTGTCTAGAAGGATGACTAAGACTGGTTAGCTGAGTGTAACTTATATACACATTAAAACAAAAACAAAAAGTGACTTTGACCTTTGACATGATGGCCCCACAATCGATAGGGGTCATCTGCTGGCCATGCTTAACTTCCATGTCGAGTTTGAGGGCCATAGACCTAGGTATTGTCTACCAATAGTTATCACTCGGAAAAGATTTCCATGTTCAAGGTCACTGTGACCTTGACCTTTGTCCTGATGACCACACCCACAACATCCATGTCAAGTTTGAGAGCCAACATGTGCAAAGCAATTATACAGCCCCTCTTCTTTAAAGGGGTATGATTAATTAATTAAATAGATGAGTGAAAACTTAATTTGACTAAAAGGTGTATTGACAGAATAAAGAAATAATAAAATAGTAAATGATATTATGGACTGATGTATTGATTGTGTAAATATATCTTATCTCTAAATCTACGTGGGTGTTTATCTGGGCCATATGGCTGTATACTATGCTGATCTTGTCTGTACTGGCTAAGGTCACAAATCTGAACACTTTTATGGTTTTTGTACAATTATCTTGCCAAGTTTTTGTTGTAGAAAGGCTGAAAGCTAAAATTTTGTATGTAGCATCTTTGGTTAATGTGTCAACATCTGTCAAAGTACAAGTTCAGAAAGTTATCAAAATTCTTTCCATTGGGCAAAATCGCTCTCTTTTTTTCTTTCTTTTTTATTAATATGTATATACAACAGCAATATCAATACAAAACACGGTACATCAGATACAGAGAAAAAACATACGATATTTTCAATTATCATAGGACTTAATGTTTCATCTGTGTTAAATAAGCTCAAAATCATTCTTATTATGGACAGTAATTCACCCTTCAATTAATGCTTTGGAGTGCACTAATACCGAACATTTATTATAAACAAGTATTGTTTTTTTCTAAGATAATACACCATTCTAAAATGTTTTGCTAATTCTGAAGGATTCAGAAACAGATGAGTGCTTTAATTAAGTTTAAATTGGATTGAAGACAAATTGAAAACAAAATAACTTCAAACTTGATTGGTAAACACCTGCCAAAAGTCAACTTGCGAAAAAATATGTGTACATGGAATTATGATTATTAAGTATACTATCTTAATTAAACACTTAGCTGTCAAGTTATATGATGTTTTCTATCATAAATATCTTAAATGTAGGTCTACATATCTGCGAGGCCTCAAAGATGCACATGTGCCTTTTGACATCAATTCCCCATATGTTACATTTTTATCTCTTAGCGTATTAGAACATTGAAAAATACTCCAAGACACAAGATGAAACTTCGATAGTGTTGCTAAGTCAAGGATCTGTATTGATCTAGTTGATAAGATCATCCAGTTATTGATTATCGTAAACAAACGTGTGTGTAACAATCCGCTGTAGGCGGCGGATGTGCGTTCATAACAATCCGTTATAGACGGAAGTACTTGGTTGTTAACATGCAAATTAGCAAAGCCCAGGTTCTGTGTGGATAGAGAATTTAGTGTATATAAAGACCAGTGGACCCCTTCAGGGTCAAGCATGCTTTTCTCTGAAGGGATCAGTTGGTGTTTGTTTGGCGTCGCACGTTACTAATGGTGGCAGCGGTGGGATAATGACAACTGCCGGAATGGAGTTGCTTTACCCGTAAGATTCCCAGACCAAGACTTGGGACGAGTCTTCTCGGAGGGGAAAGTAATGTAATGGTCCGTTGTAGGCGGCAGATGTGTGTTCATAGAACGTATGTTTACTTGATTGGTAATATGCAAATTAGCAAAGCCCAGGTTCTGTGTGGATAGAGAATTTAGTGTATATAAAGATCAGTGGACCCCTTCAGGGTCGAACATGCTTTTCTCTGAAGGGATATGTTGGTGTTTGTTGGTCTCGCACGTTACACATGTTTTAACAGGTGTTCGGATTTGCATCCTGTTCGGATTTGAACTGTCAACCATAATGGTCCACTGATGTGGGCTATATGGTCTGCTGATAGGGCCCAAATATTTCACCAATCTGCATCCCATTGTCTGTTGATCTAGGCCTTTTTGTGTTTTTTTATCTGTATTGATTTAATTATTAGCAATGTGCCATATATCATGCCATAATATGCATAATGCCAGATGTATCTGAACTGACTGTGTACAAATGTTTGCCTTGCGAAGTATTTTTTTCAGTGTTTGAGGACATGTTGAAGTTTGTCATATGATTAAAGGTAGGATAAAACAATGTAATTAAGAGTGATGATCAATATTTGAAGTGTTATTGTCTTATTCACTTATTGTTACCAACTGATTCAAAGAAGATAGGGTAATTGTGAGAAAATCAGTACCTGACTTCGACGGTCATTAACCGCAGTTGAGTTATTAGTGGAGGACATGACTATTCGTTCAGAAAATACAGAGACAACAAACAAAATGACTAATGACCCAGTTTTGTCAAATGCTTCTAACTTCCTGAAAGGGGAGTAACTCTTATAGTTGATTAAGGCTACACACCACTAATATACTATTGTTCCATAGTGTGGTATCTTAGGTTCGGGTATCTTATCCGATCCACACTTACACTGATCTGCGTAAAATACACAAGATGGTCATGCATGCTGACTTCAGAGCTAAAAGGGTATCTGATATAAATGTTATATTAAGCAAACTTTTCGACTGTCTTTTACATACTGTAAATTACTGGTATTTTGCTCCAACACGGGGCCGTTACATACTACTACACACGTACGAGTATAAGGGGGGGGATATTCTCTTAATTATGTCCTTTGTGGATCACAGACTGAGAGGACACACCAGTACTATATAAACAGATATTGACTTGAAATATCGCTATCACGGTATATTGCTGTGCATATATGTATGCACGTGTTTTAAAGATGTATAGCTTACGCTTTGAAAAATACGGTGACGTCATGACGTCCGTTCAAATATAACGTCAACTCCGTGGTAACCCAATGACTGAAGCGGTCGAAGTTTCTTGTTAACTGACCGTGAACATGCCTGTCTTTAAATATTTCACTATCCTTATCTTAAATCCCTGATATGAGTTACGTTTCTCGACAGTTTGCACAAGGTAAGAATGATCTCATACATGTTCATTGAAGGCGTCGCACAAACGTAGAATATAAAGATTTTAAAACATTCGTAACTGGAACTACACACTTGTTATCGTTTAGGGACAGAAGCCAACTTCAACCGTTAACTACAAATGTAATTAAGGACCCAACATTCGATACTTACAATGAATAGCAGCTAGGTACTGAAATCAATATTCATAAACATAATAATGTAATCGACGGACAGAGAAATACAGAATATAGCATGAAAAAATATTAACTCGCACTAGCCTGACTAGGGTAACAGGACACCAGCCAATATGTGAAAAAGGTTACATGTAACCTTATAATTAAAATGGTTTTCTCCCTTGAATTAATTTATTCGGTATTGAAAGCCTGTCGTTTGACAGGTAATCATTCACTTGTTGTTATTGTTTCCTTTTGTTGTTGATACACGCGTATATTAGATGATCAATCTCATTAATATATATGCTTATATGATAAAGTTACAGTTGTGGAATAGCGGTATCATAATTATACAGTATCTGCTGACTAATTATTATAAACATGACTCAGGCCACGTTCAACCTAGCCACAATACTGCGCTAAAGGGAACTTTTTTAACATTTTGACATTTATTATGTTCCCCTTAACACTAAAATCGTCAAAAATTCTGAAACGGCTGTTTATGTGAACTACGTACAATCAAGACGAATGCATGGACTGGTTGAAATTTAGGACTCGGGTACTCGATCTTCTATTACCCTCGGGTTCCCGTACATGTACATACATGTATATTATTTTCATGCCGCAGAATAAACGCGACAACTTAAAGCAACCATGTCGTGAATATACCTTGTAGATCTACTTAAAAAAGACGCAAGTAACTTCAAAATTTGAAAAAAGTAGTTTGACATGTATATTTTAGTACAATCACTCACTCGGCAGCTTGAAAGCAGACATGTATCTTCCGTAGAGCATGTATCTTCCGTAGAGCATTGCCCATTTCTCGAAAAAAATAAGCATTACAAATTAAGGTTCTTATCAATTCACATATTCTAATTACTTAGCTATATTCTGAAACTTTAAATAAAAAAAATCGTTCATCGTGATTTTCATCAAGAGTATTTCCTTGAAATCTCAGGAATCTTCAAAAGGAAATATTACACAAATTATACCAAAACAACAATAGTGACTAGTTTTCATCCTCTTATACTTTTGAATAGGGTTTGAGTTATGACCAATATTCTATGGCAATACTTCGACATTGTTCTACGAAACATAGACGAGCTAATATATGAGATGTGGTTTTCAAAAGTTGAAATGTTTACCTACCGTATGGCGGAAGGGCAGGGTCAATGTTATCTGGAACTGTGATGGACATGATTCCATCAAAATACGTGTTCACGCAATGTGATCCTAAATCAGCTATGGGAACTATTTCTAATTGGAGCTAGTATATAAGTTAACCTTTTTTCACTTATATTTAATCGGATATTAACATAAAAGTTTCGCATAGGATTTATCATGATTAATATTCTAAATGAGTTTATGTTATTTGTGTTTAAAAATCAAAATGAAGCCTTATTTACATTTACTAAATAGGTAACCTTTTTGTTTCAATTTTTTTTTGCATTATGTAAACTGTGATTAACATGTCATATAACATTACCCATGATTGGAAATTTATCTGTATCTTTATCATATGGTTCTAAAAATATCCGCCCCGATTACAACCGTAGAAAGGTTCGCTATCTGTATGGACCTGGAAGCGGATTTAGATAATGACATAATCGTTTTAGACTGGCTTGAAACATTTTAACTGCTTTCAGGGCGATCATCTTTTAAGAGACGTTTTGGAATGGCTACCGCCGAGCCGGGTGGCCAATGCGATGACAAGCGCCCGGAGGACTCGAACCCAACTCGGGAAATAAGGAAGAACGACGCCACGTTCACGGAGCGCTTTGCTGCCTTGTACAACAATGAGCGTCTCAGTGATATCGTTCTGCGGGTCGGAGATGATCGTTACCATGCACACAAGTTCATGCTGATCGTCAGTAGTGACGTATTCAGGTGAGTACCGGCTACAGCTTTATTACCCCCGACCCCCACCCCCATTCGAAGACCTTAGGCTTAGGCCCCAATTTCTCGAAACATCTTAAGTTATAACAAGATCAAGCTCAGCATTCTTTTTTTTGATTGGGTATTTACAAATGTATAAATTCTCTTTTTTGAGTAGTTTTGAGGTTTAAAGGAACTTTTGTAGATGAAAAGATAAACTATTTGTTTCTTTTACAACATTATATTTAAGTTAGTAATTTTGCTGAATGAAATAAGATATTTAAGTAAGTTATCCTTAAGAACGTTTGAGAAATTGGGGCCATGTCTACAAACTTTGTATTGAGGTTGGTCGTGACCACCAGATGACATCTACTTTGACGGATCAGTGGTTAAACATGGCTGTGGTGACCTTGAAAGCAATAAAGCTTACTCACTTATTACAGAGAGAAAGCTTTGGCCAACGGTTTTCAAACTTTGTAGGTCTATATCTACTATCCTCAAACTTGGAAGAGGTACGTGTTGGCTGTAAGCTTAAATTACCACCATGACAAACATTAAATGACCTCTGGCTACCAACATCTCTTCTTAACTATACGCCATGGATCTTAAGCCGCCAAAATGTCAGTTATTCCATGTATTCTAAAAGCCTACAAATGAGTTCATGATAAAAATATTCCGGTTATCGGTGGCGATGGCAGCTTGGTTAGAGTATCGAATAGTAGAACAGATCAAGTCCCGGTTTCGAACCCCACTCGGGCCCCGTTGATGATAGTTTTGGTTATTTGCCAGGAATTGTAAATGGTCCTTAATGCCATGTACCTATCAGATTAAAAGAAACAATACACTTATGTCTGTCAAATAAAAGTTCAAGGCTGCAGAGTTTATGTTATACGTTCATCGATGCGACATTGAATAAATCTTGTAATAGCCATATACCTTTACCTTTATCATGAATGATATGTTCAATGTCAACATACGCAAAATGTTATCGTTAAAATATAAAAGTTTCATTTTAATTAGTTGTGTTGCGGTTAAGAATAACTTATCAAATACACTGGAGAATTAATATACATGCGGCATAACGTCTTCCGTGTAAATGCACATTTCGGCATATTTTGAACAACATAGAAAGTCGTATGCGCTGTATCTTTTCCTTGCAGTATTATGCTTGGAGAGAGCCGGTGGCGGGAGGGAGGCCAATCGGAAGTGGAACTGACCGAGGAGCCACCCTGTGTCCCAGTCTTCCCAGATTTTCTCAAGTATGTACATACGAAACATAAACGTTGCACAGTGCCTGCTTTCTTCCGATAATTATTGTGTAAAGCGGCGATGTGTGTTAAAAGTGGGGTGATGCTAAAAATCGTATGATTTAAAATCTAACTGATTTGTAAACGTAAGTGACGTACTTGTGCACGTTTTCAATTTACTAAAATAAACGCATGTACATGTATATCGTCTACAAAATATTCGGTCTCTGCCCCGCAATTAACTGTGTTTGTTTTCTTTTTAAGTTAATGCATCGAAGTCTACGAAACTATTAACAATAGAAACTGGCAACTCATTTTAAGTATGTTCACGTGTTTTATATCGACACATAACACGGTTATTCCTTCCACCAGATACATCTACACGGGTAGTGTTACATTGACGACGGACACCGTTTTGCCGATTCTGCTGTTGGCAGACAAATACAGCATCCAGACCCTGGGACAGACGTGCGTGGACTACATGCTACAGCACGTAGTGGAGACCCCCGACACCAACCGCACCCTCTCCTGGTACCACTACGCCAAAGTCACCATGAATACTGTTCTCATCGACAAGTGCCGCATTTTCATACTAACCAACGTAGATATTATTATGAAAACAACAGACTGGATGCATTTGTCCCAGGATGAGTTAACGGACCTCATTTCCAGTAATCAAGTCATCGTGAATGATGAGTTTTATCTTTGGGAGAAGGTAGAACAGTGGTTAACCAGCGACCTCCGTGAGAGTACGTTGGCTGACGACTTGCAGGAGGTTATTCCTCACATCCGCTTTACGATGATTCCTCCAAAGCATCTGCTGTCGGTTGAGGGTAGCCGCCTGTACCAGGAACACACGGCCGCCTTTTCTGGGAAGCTGAATGCCGCCTACCGGCATCACTCGCTGGCCCTTGATAACGTGGGGGGCGCGTGCAGCACAGAGAAGTTCCGTAACTACATGGATGATATGTACGGCATCTCCACGGCCATAACCATCAAAGGTTACCGGAATGTGGAACACATGGATAGCAAGATATCAAAGAGAATGACAGTCCCGTTTGCATTCGTGCCATCCGGCCATACAGCGAGAAATGAAAACCAGGCTGAATTTCGTGTCGAATTTTGGCCAATGGGAGCTTACAAAACATTCAGTTGGTATGGGTCACTAACTGACGACGCGAGACTTTCATTACAAATATTGAACAAGAAGAAAGAATCGGTCATTGTCAGTCTCACTTTCATTGTTTACGGAGAAAAGAATGGAGCGAGGTACGTCTCGTTCGCGTATTCAACTAAACACACATTTTCGGCCAAGAACTCGATTTTTGTGGAAGACAATCTTCTTCCTCTGAAAGAACTGAAAGACGAGAAGTCGGCGCATCTGATAAACGGTAATCTGGAAGCCAGAATATTTGTGAAGGTTGAAAACATTGTACCCCCTGAGGAGAATACCAAGTGAATTGAGAGAAATGAAAACATTTAAGATAGTATAGACATTTATAGCAACGGGATCAAGTGCAATTAATGGCTTGGTATTCATGTTTATGATAAAACTTTTTAACAAAAAATATATGAATAAAATGATATTTTCTAGCAAAACATATGTTGCTTCAATACATACAATTTGAAAGGCATTGTTCAGTCATTGTTTTATTGCATCAGTTTATTGGAGGTATGCCAATGCTTCAGATTAGAGAGTGGACAAGACACAAGTTATAATTCAAGGGTCATTACTCAAGAGATTTAAATAATACGAGTATGCCGTAAAAGTTGTGAACATACTTGTTGAAGATGTAAGTTAGACACCGACAAGAGATATTTAAGCTGAGTAGAATCGGTTAATTTGACGATTCAAGGGCGATAATTTAGGGGCGGTTGAAACGATCTAGAGGACTTTGGGATAAGACTGTATGCTGAGCGGACAAACTGACAATTCAAAGCCTATACCAAGGTGCTTGGTAACGATTGTATCGTCTGAATGCTTTTCAAATAAATATTTATGTGTAGTAGTAATATCGATTACAATTAAAGTAATAGTTTGTTTAAATGTCAATTCAAGCATAGTTTATTTGATTTTGTAAGCATACCGTGCTTATTTATTGTGCACATATCACTTGCGTACTTTCATGTATAATTGCAAATGTAGATGATAAAAAAAAATGATTACTGTATGCTGAAACATTTGTATTACTGCAGGTTGTGAATGTTACAAACTAAATATTGTTTTAACCAAGAAAAACGTTTAATTCATTGGTAACACTGACATACTATTGAACAGATATATAACATCGAAATATGGAACCGATATGTAACACTGACATACTATCGAACCGATATGCAACACTGACATACTATAGAACCGATATGCAACACTGACATACTATAGAACCGATATGTAACACTGACATGCAATCGATCCTATATGTAACACTGACATACTATTCAACCGATATGTAACATGCACTGACATACTGTCGAACCGATATGTAACACTGACATACTATCGATCCAATATGTAACACTGACATACTATCGATCCGATATGTAACACTGACATACTATATATCGATCCAATATGTAGCACAGACATACTATCGATCCGATATGTAGCACTGACAAACTATCGAACCGATATGTAACACTGACCTACGATATATCCGATATGTAACACTGGCATACATTTTACGGTATGTAACACTGACATACTATATATCCGATATGTAACATTGTCATACTATCCAACCGGTATGTACCACTGACATACTATCGAACCGGTATGTAACACTGACATACTATCGAACCGATATGTAACACAGACATACTATCGATCCGATATGTAACACAGACATACTATCGATCCGATATGTAACACTGACATGCTATTGATCCGATGTGTAACAGTGACATACTGTCGAACCGATAAATGACGATGACATACTATCGAACCGATATGTAACACTGACATAGTATCGATCCGATATGTAACACTGACATACTATCGAACCGATATGTAACACTGACATACTATAGAACCGATATGTAACACTGACATGCTATCGATCCGATATTTATTATTATTTCTAGCACACCGGATAGGCATTTCCGGTAAATTCAGCCGTGCTGGAAGACTCAATCTGGCATTGCCAGATGAGTCACGCGCTGTGACGTAATACTTTCAATTTCTTTTATTAAACACTTAATGTACCCATAGTTATGAGATTTCAATAGATGAGTTTCCATTAACATTAATTTGACAAAAATATTCCTTAAAAAAAAAAAAATAACCCTTAAAAGATGTGATAGCGAAGGAACTTAATGACGTATGCAGTGAATACAAATTACTGCGCGTCATGACGTCAGTAAACATCATCGCACGCGCTTTTTGATGAAATGTACAAAAACGCGCTTTCTTATGTATTTTCTTCACACAAAAATTGTAATTTAAGTTATGCTAGAAAAATATCTATCATGTGTGTACGTTCCGGATAGAAAAATCCGACCCTCGGGTACGCTGTGTAGCCGGTAACTCGGCAAGCCTCGTTACCAGGCAACGCAGGTGCCCTCGGGTCGGATTTTTCTATCCGGAACGGGAACACATGACAGATATTATTAATCCCTGTTGTCCTATTCGGCGTCGTCGGCGGCGTGCAAAACCTTTAACCTCGACCATAACTCCAAAAACACTCAAGATAATCTTATGAAACTGTTAGCACGTATTACTCGTGACAATATATACCATTATACCATGGCCCATAATCGTCGAGTTATGCCAGTTGTTTCACTTACAAAAACACAGAGGAGCGTAGGCACCCGCTTGCGGCACTCTTGTTCCCTATTAATATCTCTTGCAATATGCTTAAATAATGTTTTAAAGCCCCACATCGATCGACATCGATGTTTATATACTCTCTTGTAGACCCCATCCTAATCATAATATCTCGTACCCAGTTGCTATAAGTTCATGAAACTCCAGACTAAGTTCATGATGGTGTTACCAATGCTGTGCTTGCTTTTCAGTGGCAATTCGTGATACAATAGAGTTGTATGAACAATCTGATTCTACCATTGCAGCATTACTGCGGCGCAAATTTCGTTCACGTGAATAATGCATATGCACATTGATCACTTCCTGAAGATATACCTTAAACAAAACTTCAGTGGACGATAAAAATACGTTGTAACATTAAAGGCGAATATAGTTTGTTGAAGCATGTGTCGTAATGATCTATGATGCTAATGGTAGACATGTTAAACTCCATCAATCGAGCAGATTTTATCAATGGTCATGATATGAATATTATAAAAAGGAAAGGAATTTATATACATAAGTATTTAGTAACTTGTTTTCTAATCCTTATTATTTGTATTGTTGTTTTAAAAGCATATGTAAATTTGAAATAAATACTGTTTAAACTAATGATCATGATATCATGAAACTCGTAGTATGGGTCTCTACTTAAAGGGTATAACATTGCATACAATTTGCTCAAAATAAATTCAATCGCCCACGACTGGTTAGGAGGAACGGACGAGGTCCGATGAGGGCGAGTTCCGACGGCGAGTTGGAGTTTACTAAAGCATACAATAAAATATCATACAGTTTGATGTTTAAATTAAGCAGCGTATATGACCATATGTATATGTTTTCTTTTCCTTTCAGTAAAACAGGCAAACTACTTGTCATCGGGTAGCACTAAAATCTCCCTGATACCTTGCGCCTGAATTAATAGAAAATAATATGTTCTGAAATCATTATATACACGTACATTTGCATTATGATGTCTGCCTTGATTAACAGATATGTCGCCCTTTTGGATGTTATAATGCGCCCGTCAATTGTAACCAATTAGTTCTGAGTTTTGATCCGGAATGTCCTATTGCGAAATCTAAAAAAATCCACTCGAGTCGATTTCATTGTTAATCCTACTGCATTGTAAATTTACTTATTTATAAAAATGCAATTCAATATAAATGTTTGGTGATACTATTATTTTAAAACTGCAATAAATCAATTATATTAAAAACGGTCCGTAATACTATTTAATACGAGTGCAAGTTCCATAAGGGAAGTAATCGTTGCGAGGAGTTTGAAAAGGCAGCACATAACATAAAATATTATCCAATCTAATCTGAGCTTTCAAATCATTGAACCAATCGGCGATGATTTTACTAGTTTTGCCTGCGAGCGAAATTTGTACTCAAACAAACATCCTTTCAAGGTAAAGATTGCCCATCAATGTCGGTTATAGACTATTTGTTGTGATGTTTTATCATTAATTAAAAAGAACATATCAATTTACCATTTGAACTGCAGTTGTTATTTTCTGTCTCTAAAAAATGAAGACTAGATCTGTTAAATTCCGTACGCAACAACTTCGTATCTTTCATATTCGCTCCATTCATTCGTTCTTGTTCATTTTTGCATCAAGGCAGGGCAATGATTTTAAGGCAAGACTTCACAGTTGATCAGTCACATTAAATTATATTTTTATATATTTAGATTGAATGTCTACTTTTTGAGATTGATTTTCTACGTTTTGTTTTGGGGTTGTATAGCATATATGCTTTAACGCACTAGTCAATTGTAACCACAGCCCCCAAGGTCCCAAGGTTGACTGGTGCATTATCCATAAAGAAACTTTTTTAACATTCGGATATTAATTATGTTCCCTTAACGAAAGGCGCCTAAACAAAAATCTTTAAAGTCTCAGAAGCGGCTTTTTTTATGGACTAATATATTATTGCCACAGGATGAGCCCCAATAATTGAGCGTTCACAGACACTTTTATTAGCATTAAAGCTGCACTCCCACAGATTGAACATTTTGACAACTGGAACGAGCCAATTTTTGCAAAAATCCTTGGAAACCAGTTAAAAAAGACTGCTGACAAAAAATAGATTGCAGATTTTAATATTTAAATTAAAAAAAATGATGTTTTATGCATTTTTCTTAAACCGATATTCACCAGTCAATTGTTACCACGGCTCCCCCAGGTCCGGGGTATACCCAGAATAGCCGGGGAAATGGGCGGTGTTTTACCTTTCAGATGGCTCCGCAGTGCCGGGTAAATGCGGTGGTTTTGTCTTTGCGCAAAATATAGCGGAGAATGGGCCTTACATAGGGTCCCTTGGGTGCTGGGGCATTTGGCGGGGATTTTACCATCAGTCCATCCTTACAGGGCGGGGATTTTACCTGGGGTTGGCTGGACCGAAAGTCAAAGTCCCCGCTATTCCCCGGACCTGGGGGGGCTGTGGTTACAATTGACTGGTGCATTAGTAAAGGTTTAAGCCATAAAACATTAATTTTTGTACGGCTTAATGAAAATCTACGATCTGATTTTTTGTCAGCAATCTTATATCATTGGTTTGCAGATATTTACGCAAAAATTTGATCTTTCCAAGACAAAAAATAAGAATGTTGTAGAAATTGTTTATCTGTGAGAGTGCAGCTGTAAGACAGTTTTTAAAAAAAAATATTATTCTATTTTCTTTTCAGTATATATGGAGACATGTCAGATTAAGTGATGGGTAAAGTTAAAGAACCAGCTGCAAAGGTATTGTGTTTAGTTTTAAGAAAAGTTTAAAGGCTTGATTGAATTGTTTGCATCATTCGTTATTTAAATATGATTTTTCCATGAATGTGTCTGTCATAGTTATGGTCAGTATACATGATGTGACATCCATCTTGTTTTTTGCTTCATATCCAACCGCCCATTGTGTTCTTTTCATGAATGCATATGTGTAATACACACATTAGGGTAAATACTTTTAAATATATACTATTTTAAACCAAATGGTGCACACAAGCAAAAAAAGCCTGTGCATATTTCTACTGTAGTGATTTTTTAAATAAAATACACAGATGCACTACAGAAGCAAATAAAGCATTGCACGTCTTTATTTCATTTAATGATTGATTATTAATCATTAAATCTAGTCTTAGATGGACAATATCTTTGACTCAGTCATTGAAAAATCTTTTGTAGGCACATATACTTTTATTGTAATTGTATTTTCAGGCTGGAGGTCAGAAAACATTGGATAACTTTTTCAAGAAGTCTTCAGAAGTCAAGAAATCATCTGAGCTGTTTACAGAGCAAGGGAAAGACAAATTCTCTTCAGTGAAACTAAAAGATCGGAGCAAAGACTCCTGTATTATAATCGATGGTGAAGAAGACAACAAAGACTTTAAACCACAGAAGAGTGCAAGGAATACCGCAGCCCAAAAAGAAGCTCCTAGTAATGATGCTCAGAATAGTGAAATGATCTTAGAGGGCTGTAGGAAGGTGACTTGTATTCCAGAAACCCAGGCAACCCTCACTACTCCGAGTAAACAGAACACTAACAGTGAAAATGCAGATGATGAAAACATAGATTTGGGTTTAATACCTGATACCCCACAAGATAAAAATGATCTACTCAGGCCCAAGAAACCATTAGGTAGAAGTTTTCTTCTGTCAGCGGTACAAATGACCACCAATCCTATACAGCAGGCAAAAGAGAACCGCAAAGCTAAGCTGGAGCTTAAACGTAAACAAGCCAGCCTTGCAAGGAAAGCAGTTGTGTCTGTGTCAGTTCAGTTTAGTGAAGGTAATAAGAAAACAGATGATTCAATCTGTACCAGGAATGATTCTGATATTACTCAAACTGACGGTGTAAATGGCCACAGTGAGGTGAGTTTAATTGACGCTGGTAATGTTTCTGTTGTGGATCCAACTCTAGGTAACACTCCAACAAAATTTTACAATGACACTGGGTCGATGAAGAGAATGGCAAAGCAAGGCACTTCTCCTGACTCAAAAAGAATTAGCGATCCAAAAACATGTGAATTTAACAATGCCAACAGTTTTAATTGTGATAAACTCAGTAGTAACAATAGTACTGATGTTAAAACTTTATCTCATTCTGGAGTGAAGCAGCAGTTATTCGTTGAACAAACTTGCTCAGATGCAAACAAGACAGTACCAGCAGGTGCTTCAGTGACAGAATTAAATGTTTTATCGAAACAAAATACCCAGAAAAGTGTTCATAAGTCTGCAATGGAGAGGAAAAAAGAAAAATTAAGAAGGAAAAGCCTGGAGCTAAAAATGGCGGCAAAGGAGGAGAAGAAGAGGCAGAATGAGAAGCTCCTTCAGTACCAGCTGACCGGCACATCAGGTGGGTACCTCAGCACAATCTGTGATTGTGGGTGTTATGCACCAGTTTGTTTGTAGGATGGACCAACAATGTCATTCCGACATGGATTAGCGTCGCATTCTGTATCTTTGAGGAATATAATGTTGTCCTAGTGACAATTGCATTATTTGTTCACGTGTTTATCAACTGTATGTCCATTTCATGCATATCTTCTAAAATATCCCACTAACACTTACAGTTATTACACTCTATAGGAAATGTTATTGAGTTTTTAAGGATACCATTCATGGAGCCCATTGTGATGGCCTTTTCAGTTTTCAAAAAGAGTCCTCAAGTCGAAGTTGTTGAATTATATGTACATGTATGAACTGTGACTTTTAAAAGTTATGTTGCAGATGATATGATGTCCTCGGAGCGTGTTGTATCAGTGGCTGGTGATGACGCACTGGGGGACATTCTTCAGGAACTGAACAGTCCTGTTCATAGTGGAACAAGACCAAGCTCAGCCCCAGGGTCAGGCCTTAACTCTGCCCAAGGGTCATGCCCCACCCCACCAAGCTTCACTCGCACCAAACCTCACAAGACCCCCGCCAGTAAGAACTCTAGTCCTGGTGCTGTGGGGAGAGACATGCCGGACTGTAGTGCACTGGTAGAGGAGTGGACTGCAGAGGATGATGCTTTTTTCTCTAACCTTGGTGTAAGCACTGAGACTAAAGGCCATGTATCTAAGTCTTCAGACAAAGGCACAGAAAGGCCTATGTTGGATGCTACAGAGAGAACTGTAAAATCTACTAACATAGTTCATCTAAAAAGCCGACAGAAGAGGAACACTATTGAAAATGGCAAAACAAACCTAGCAGAAACTAGCAAATGTGGTGAAATAACAGAAATAGAGCAGTTCTTAACTCAAAATGCGGAGACAAAAGACACAAGCATGAAAGAGCATGCTGAGTGTAAGATAGAAGAGTTTGCATCACAGTGGTCTGTTGGTGTTGAAACAAGAGAAGAAAACGGGATGCTTGTTTTTGATGACCAAGTCCAGACTGAAGCTCCTTGTTCACAGTACGGTAGATACACAGTCACAAAGGTCACACAAAACAGGTATACTATATGATAGGTTTATTGTATAACAGTTAAGGCTTTAAGGTGATCACTGTCCTAACAAAAACAGCTGCTTTACATAAATCATTTTGTTTTAATTTTAGAGAACATATACCTATGCTAGTATTGCTTATTTTTCAGAGATAAATATCAAACTGTATTGGAGCTGAAATCTGCTGCAGATGAGGAATCAAAGTTCTGTACTCTACATGGGTTCTGGTATGATAGTTTGCTTTAAATTATTTGGACAAGAAAACTTTTATTAATAAAGGTAATCCTTTATATGTGTAAGAACATGTAAATGACAGTCCTATTAAATTATGTCCCTTTTTGGACAGTAAATAAAAACAGATGATCGTGGCATTTGCTTGCAGTGCTCTTGTTCTCTTCTCTGTTTGTCAAATGAAAACTATCAATGTCATTTTGTCCCCTTAGTAAGTACCTGTCTTTGTTGGCCACCATGGCCAGTACTAAAAAAATATTCAAGATATTTACGTGAACTAAGGCCACATGTAACCATTGGCAATGTGTGTTAATGTGTAGTAACTTCCAAAACTCCAAATGATGATTGTCGGGTTAAGCCTCTCAACCAACTGACATAAACAGACAAGGTTTTGTATGCACGACCTGTGTTTCTGAAATTTGACCAAATAGATTTGATTACCCGTAAACAGGTTAGACACCCACGTGGAGGAAGGGGACACAGTGCACGTGCTGGGGGAGTTTGTTGACAGCCATTGTCATATGACCGACACCGAGGGGCTGCTTGTTGTGAACCCTGACCTTCTGCTCTCCGGAACCACTGTCGTCTCCGCATGCTTCTGTATGCGAAAGTAAGGGAAATGAAGGCTTGTTGATGCTTTAAGACAAGGTTGATATAAGCATGCTTCTTTATGTGTAAGTTAGGGGCCCACAGGCTGGCTTGGTTATAGTTTGTGTTATTTATCACATTATTCCTTGTTTCAAGAGCAATGCAACCATAACATATTTTCTTTCATAAGATATAGTGTCTTATAACATTACATTAACATGATTGGCCCTACAAATTTAGTGTCAAATGTTTCACTGAAAAATGAGTAAATTCTTCGTTTTTGGCAACAAATGTGTCATATTATAAAAAGATTAAGAATCTTTTGAATGTGTCTTATATGGCAACAAATGAAATAAAATTGTTGCCATTTAATAAAACATTTTTTGATACTATTTACAAAATAATGGTAAAGCTCGCTAAGGGCTCATTTTATAACTTTTACATAATTATTGTATTAGATGGCAATTCTTGTAATATCCTGATATATATATATATATATATATATATATATATATATATATATATATATATATATATACATTGGCTGAAAAGCAAACCGAACATATTTACTATGAAATAAAAACATCCTTTTAAAGTTTGGTGTCATTTCAGGTCAATTCTCAAGGAAAAGTTCAAAGTAAGGATACCTTTCTATTCATTCTTTAAATCTTTAGACAAATATAAATACTTTATCCTTACTTTATTGATACAAAACAAGATCATGCCATTTTTCATTTACAGTGCTGGTAATTAGAATGTTATGCTCATTTGCTATGTTAGAAGCTTTGGATTTTCAAATACTTGCCTAAAACATGCCTTTTGTATTTTTTCTTATCCCAGTCAGAATCTTTGGTATGTAGGTGGATAATAACAAGCCTTTATATTGTGTTTCAGGGCTGTGACAGCAGGAATGTGTACATGTTGTACGGCAGTATCATACACACCATCTTCCAACTGGTAGGTAGGAGGAGCACTGTCATTATTCAGTATTCAGATTGTAGATTGCTCTTAGGCCAAAAAACATTACCGTAGTTAAGCATAATCTATTTCTGTGGAAAATCTCCACCAAGTGACTTTTCCCATTTTTTTTTACATACATGTATTTCAAGGTTTGTAACTCTGCTACAGTTTTTACCGGCTGGAATAATAATGTACAATATGTTTTCATTAAAAAAGGCAACTTTTCAAAGTAAATGCTATTTTGGTCAACTAAAATTCTAGCCAATTTAACATTGTCAGATATTCGGGGACAATTTGGGCTGGGTAACATTGAGTGACATTTCCATAGAGACTGCCTTCTACTTATGAGCAGAACTATGACTATATGAATATGCTTTATTCATTTCTACATATCTTAAAAGTTTCATTGCATTCCATTCATGTTTGTAGAAATATGAGCACTTTTCCACGTACTTTTGAACATCCCCCGTATCAGGGTACCAAAAAGGGTTATAAAATAGAATAATAATTACAGGTGCTAAAAAAGAAGCTGATAATAGCAGATGATATACTGAAAGAGGCAGAGATTGTTCTTCGACAGGCCTCAAACCTTCTTGAGATGTAAGTACTCTACAGCATTACTGTACTTGCACAGAGCAATATCCTAAGATGCTTAATAACAATTAATTTAATAGGACCAACTAATTGGCATAACTTTAACCTATCTGCCATCACAATTTTGAAGAACTCTTGAACTGTTTTATCAATATCATTTTGTTTGACAAAGAGACCTTTTGCATGAAGTATTGTATCTACAGTTTCCCTGACTCATTAAAATCTTGATATTCTAAGTGAATAATGATTTGATGCATTGTGTCTTTAGGTATGCTAACAAGACAACAGAGGGAAAGGTGATGGATGAAGTGCGTTCCTACGTGCCGCAGATGATCACCTGGGTGAAACACAACACAACATTCACTCAAAAGGCCGGTGGTAACAGGTAACGTAGTTAATTGTTATAAATTTTTAGGGCATCCCATGTAGTGTACTGTAATATTTGTATTTAGCCTGTTTGTTTGGCCAACATATTATAAGCTATGCATTGTCATTGCCTTAGCTGCGTGCTGCCAAAACTGAAAATCTTTAGGATCAATAATTGCTTGTTCTTCTGACAAAAATGGGCACAGGTTTGGCTGTTTATGAATTAAATATTATTATATGCATAATAAGCATTATACACCTGTGTGCTTTTGAATAGATAAATAATGTTATTGCTGTTGATTTCTTCAGCTCAGATGTGATGGTGACCAAAGTGTGTGACATTGAAGAAAACATTTGGTCTCCAAGGTAAATGAATCTGCTTGATGGCATTTGGTATTTGTTAGGCTTAATAACATCAGTATTTAGTAATCCCCCGCCACGAAGTGGGGAGGGGATTATAGAAATGCACTTCTTTCGTCTGTCAGTCTGTCTGTCCATCTGTCCGTCCGTCCGTCTGGCTGTAACATTTCGTGTCCGCGCTATTACTTACTTATGCATTGATGTATTATCATATTACTTGCTACAAATGTTGTCCTCATTGAGACAATGTGCAGTGACCTAGACCCGGGTCCATACCTCCAAGGTCAAGGTCACACGAGACATACACAGACATTTAAAGGTCAGAGTACACACGCTCATGTCCGCGCTATAACTTACTTATGCATTGTTGGATTACCATATTACTTGGTACAAATGTTGTCCTGTTTGAGACGATGTGCAGTGACCTTGACCTGGGTCAATACCTCAAAGGTCAAGGTCACACGAGACATTTAAAGGTCAGAGTACACATGCTCGTGTCCGCGCTTTAACTTACTTATGCATTGTTGGATTACCATATTACTTGGTACAAATGTTGTGCTTATTAAAATGATGTGCAGTGACCTTGACTCGGGTCCATACCTCAAAGGTAATGGTCACACGAGACATTTAAAAGTCAGAGTACCGGTACACAAGCTCGTGTTCGCGCTATAACTTACTTATGCATTGATGGATTACCATATTACTTGGTACAAATGTTGTCCTGTTTGAGACAATGTGCAGTGATCTTGACCCAGGTCCATACCTCAAAGGTCAAGGTCACAGGAGACATTTAAAGTTCAGAGTACACATGCTCGTGTCCGCGCTTTAACTTAATTATGCAATGATGGATTACCATATTATTTGGTACAAATGTTGTCCTTATTGAGACGATGTGCAGTGACCTTGACTTGGGTCCATCCTCAAAGGTCAAGGTCACATGAGACATTAAAAGGTCATAATACACATGCTTGTGTCCAGGCTTTTTACATTTAGCAGTGTAGACATGTCAATTCTTACTAGATTTATTGACCTTATACATTTCATGTACTTTAAGCAACAATAACTATATTTGATCCAAGAACTCGAACCAATTGCAATTTGTGCCAGTAATCCATCATGAAGTTTCGGGTCCATATTATGACAAATTATCATGTTAAATGAAAGTGTTAAACAAGTTGCACAGATTGATACTTAGCTCACTCTACCAAGCATTATCATTATGTGCAACAAGTTTAATATTTAAAAAAAGCAATGGACACAAATGTGATAATATATTTATAACATGTGTTTTCTCGTCAAAAGCAGTAAAACAATGCTATGACGTCACCACAATATATATGTATCACTTTATAGAAAATACTTAAGGCTTGCTATTTCATCAATGTTATAAATCAAGGACTCATTTTCCTTCTCTGTTTGTAATTTGGATGGTGACTGATAGACAGTATCATATATTGTGTAAATATAAGATAAGTTATATAGAAATATTATGAGGACTTTTTTCAGGTTTGGTATCAAGGGAAAGATTGATTTGACGGTTGAGGCAAGAATTAAAGTAAGATGTGTTCTGGTACATGTACATGTATAAATATACTTAGTACTGTATTCTCCTTTGGTAGTTTTGTAATAATGGTAGCAATTGTTTGAAAGGTTATACATATATTAGATTTGTGTTTAATACTTGGAACATGGTTGACGCAACAGTGGGTTGGAATTGAGAGTTGTTATTTAACCATTTTTTTCAACAAGCAAGACTTCAGAAGGGTGTACAAGATTTAAAAATGCAAAACTTGTTTTACATGTATGTATGTGTTTCAGGGAGAGCCAGGCAAGGTGACAGTACCTCTGGAGCTGAAAACGGGCAAGACCAGTTTTTCCATAGAACACAAGGGACAGGTCGGTGGGAAACACATTCACGGTTGTACTGTTTACTAAATAGGCAGTGTTATGGTATTTTAAGTTCATCTGTTTTTCAAAGAAAAAAACACTCAAGGTATTGTGATAGCCTTGGTGTTGTTTGCTGTATCATGCACAAAACATGACCTTTACTATTACTGAAAACCATTTGGTTGTCTTGCTGTTAGAGACAAAATGCACTTATATGGCAAGGCCCACAACTCTGGCTCTAATAATTGTTGTTATGCCCCTTGTTCACATGAAGAAAAACAGTTACGTGTGGGCTTCGTTCTGCAGCATTCTTGTTGACATGTAATTTAGGTTCAATGAATGAGTTCCTAAATCATATGCTTTTTTGTTTTGATCAAATGAGTTGAACAAGATACTGCATTAAAATTAAATATATATATATATATATTTGCATCAACCTGTATGGAGCACGTTTAAGCAAAATAGCATGTTTATCACATAAAAAAACAACAATGGTTTTTGCAGTTTTCTTACCAAATTACATAATAATACTAGTATACAATATATTTTTTTTTAAAGTTTGCTACTGTTTGCACAACGTTGTATGATTTACTCATTACAAAGGCACAAATTGTAATTGAGATATTCAGAAATTTATGAATGCCATAAAAATAATTCCATAGTAATTCAAACACTTTCTACTTGAGAAAACACTGAATGTCAAATACCTTTAACATCACTCAATTTCCTTCATCTCCCAATTTAGGTATCCTTATATTCAATGATGTATGGGGACCGGCGTGAGGACCCCAGGCGTGGCCTACTACTCTACCTTAAGGAGCCCAGTATGAAGCTTATCCCTGCTGAACACCTGCACCAGAAAGGTCAGCTCAATATTATACATCTGTAGGTTTCTTTTACTGTCTTAATTTAATTGGTCTGTGGATTTTTAGGGTAGATATATACAGTTCCTTCGCTCACAAGTATGTTTTTTATGACAAAAAATTTGAGAACGAATTTGCCCTGAGGTGTAAGGGAGCAATAAATTTGGTTCTTTATGGGTCCCATAATTGTCGTAGTATTGGTGTATAATGTTTGTGACATTATAAATCTGAAGACTTTATGGACTGATGAACATTTTAGTATTCTTGTTTGAAGAAACATTAATTTTATTGTGGCAAATGCTCGTCAAACTTGTGTGCTTTTACTACTTGATTAAAATTGATACCACATGAATAGTTTCAGCTTACTTTAATGTAAATACATCTATGCTAACCACTACATTTCAAAAGATTGGCAAAGTAAGATTGTTCAATAACTGAAACATTTTTTTTCAATTCTTTGAAATGGTTGATGAATGATTCACATATATTTGATGAGCCTGTGAGAAATGTATTGCAAACCTTTCTGTATAGCTTCTGTCATTTGTGTTTGCAGGTTTGATACAGATGAGAAATGAGATGGCATATTACATTTCCCGCCAGGTGGCAAAGTCAGAAGACGACAGTGGCATAGCAACCTTCACACTTGGCAGAATGCCAGAGCCTATCTCAAACATACGGGCATGCCAGAAGTGTCCACAGCTCATCAACTGTGCAATATACCAGAGGTAAACTGGGAATCGAATTTAGCAAAGAAAAGTGAATATATTATACAAACAAGTATGTCAATTGTATAGCATAATAAAAGGGATCACTTGGTCCACCATGTATGGTTGCATCTGACATTCATGTTTGTTCAATTCCTTTGTTCAGCCTGAAAAACAGTATTTAGTTGTATTATAATTTTGATTTCTAGCTTCGAATATGTTCTATTATATAAATGATATGTTGCAGTCATTTAAACATAAATAATTTATAATTCTTGCAGAGAAGTTGAGAAGCGACCATTGAATGGCAGTGGAATGGCAGGGCTGGTAAATGAGACTCTGGGTCACCTGACCACAAGTCACATGACCTATTTCATCCAATGGTGTCTTATGTTAGATCTGGAGGCACAGGTCGACCAATCAAAGAGGACAGTAGCTGATATCTGGTGTAAAAGCTCTGTTGACAGGTTGGTACATATATATAATAATTCAATCAAACTCTAGGCAGCGGCAACTTCCCTTTGTTGTACAATAATTACTGCCCTTGCGGTAGTCACATGGTATTGTTCAAAGTCACATGACATCATTTAAAACTTACCGACATTTGAATTCAATTTAGATTTTTTAGAAAAACATTATTATTTTTAAATATTTTTTAATCTAAAAAAACCATGTGTTATGAAAAGCTCAAATTGAGTTATTTTTAGCTCTACTGGCCAAAGGCCAGAAGAACTTTAATATACGATGGTAATGTGTACATAGTATGTGCGTCCATGCCTCTGTAAACAATTGCTTGCGAACACGATACAGTCTTCAGTTTTTATTTTATCTCGATGAAACTTGTACAGTATTTAGATATCTATTAGAGCTCGGTTCCTTTTGAAAACCAGCCAGATCCGCCCATGCATGCCTAGATTATGGGCCTTGAAAGTATGAAAAAAAATGTGGGTCTGTAAACAATTGCTTGTGAACACGATACAGTCTTCAGTTTTGATTGTATCTCGATGAAACTTGTACAGTATTTAGATATCCATTAAAGCTCGGTTCCTTTTGAAAACCAGCCAGATCCGCCCATGCATGGTTAGATGCGTCTTCAAAGTATAAAAAATGCTATTTTTAGCTAAGTCTATTTTTATCCAAGTCTTCATGAGCGAAGTCTATTTTTAGCCAATTTTACATGTAAAGTCACAATTGCTTGTGAATGTTTGTTCAAATTATGCCTCTGGGGTCATTACTGGCCACGCCCCCAGGTTCACAGGTTTGGTATACTTAAATTGGGAAGTGTTAAAAACCTTTTTTTCTGAAACAGCTATGCAGATCCTTGCTATTTTGAGCAAGGCTTAATTTAGTGGTCCACTACCATGGTTGTTCAAATTATGCCCCTTCGGTCAAAACTGGCACTGCCCCGGGAGTCACAAGTTTCCTAGATACTTATTTAAGAGATATTTTCAAAATCTCCTTGTTTCAAACCACAAGGCCCATACCTTTGATATTTGTTGTGGAGCATCATATGATGACCATCTAGCAAAACATTTCAAATAATGCCCCTTGGGCAAAAGCTGGCCCCACCCCTTTTGACTTACTTCTTAATTTTTAAAGCTACAGCAATGAAATTTTTACCATGTTTACAGTTTTGCAAACGAGCATCAATGTTGTCCTCGGATGTCCTGAACTTTGACCTTTTGACCAACTTTTTTATTTTTAAAGCTACAGAAATGAAATTTTGACCATGAGTATAGTTTTGAAAGCAAATATTTTTTACCCTCAGATTACCTTTACTTGGCACATATTAAAATAGTTCATGCAACTAATCTGCTTACAACACTTCCTGTCCTCAGATGTTGAATGTGCAGCGTTTTCAGCTAACCCAAACACAAAAAGCGAACTATATATTTGTTGCCTATTACTGATACGTACATGCTCTGGATTGAAAATGACCACAAGAGCCATGCCAGTAGAGCATAGGTCCTCTTGGGCCTCTTGTTCTTACATATTGGCAGCAATCTTCTTTGTTTGTCAGGGGAGATCACTGCGTAAGTGATTGATACATTTCACATCTTTGCCCAAAGAACACATACTGTGTTTCTTTCTGCAATATTTATATCATAAAAAACAGCTACATGTAAGTTTCCTAGAAATAACAAAAGTCTTTACAAAGTTAAAAATACATCTGCATTGTGGTCATAATGATACAATTTAAAGGTTTCCCTTGGTTCTTTATCATCAGGAAAATTGGTACACTTTGACAAATTGAATAATTGAAGAGAGTTACATCACTTTGGCTAACATATAATGTGGTCAATGCTCCTCGATTATCTATAAAAAACTATCAGATGTAAGCATCTGCAACAGTTCACTACTTTGAGAGAGGTAAGACATTTTAGGTAAGATTTATTTTATGTCGCAATGATCTTTGATCAGCAACATGTAACATAAGCTCTGTGGAGTTTTTAGCATGAACATGGAACCCAGGACCCTCTGAATAAGAGTCCTATACGCTAACCTCTAGACTATCACCACCGATGAATGGCAGTGGAATTATAGCTAAGGTTGAAAGGTGGCAGTTACTACAGTCTTATAGGCTTATATTAAAGTGACTATTTCTATCTCTGCAGGGAGGATGGGGGTCAGTGTTTGAGCGGGATGGTTCTGACTGAGGATGTGGTAGCGGAACCTGGCACTGACATAGTCATCATCTCCTTCACTAGAAAACCAGGCCATATCAGGTAAACATATGGCTTCAATCAGTAAAATGTATTATATCCATTATGTCATGAGCAAATGAGCAAAGCTAGGCCAAATTTTTCTTGCATTGATGCCTGAAGAAGTGTTTTCAAGCATATTTCAAATCTAGCCAAGAGCATTTTCTGTAAATGTTGTAGTGGCTTATCTGCATGAAGGTTAGTGCTGACTTCTATGTGCCTTAATACATTCCCACTATTTTCCTGGCAGGTCAACCCCACTTCATGAGATTGGTTTGTGTGTACAGGACAGTATTGTGGTGAGCCGTGAGTCCCCAGCCTGGGTGGCTGTGTGTACAGGATTTGTGCATGAGATCTCAGGAAACATGATTAAACTACTCACAGACAGGTACAGAAATAATCTGTACAGCTAAAATTTCATGTCGACCATTTTTTGTGAAGTTTTTACAAGTTTCCTATCAAGTATGATAGTTATTTTTTAGATCTGATCATTGCACAACAACTCAATAAAACTTCTAGTATCTTTTAAACCTTTTTTTATAGATATACCGTAGATGTAAAACAAGTTCCTAGACTTTTTCATGTAGATCCATCCAATATACTAGAAATTACAGTCGACGTACCAATGTTTAGTTAGTTGGTACACTGTTTTTAGTAAGCCATATCATTTCTTATCAGGGAGTGTGTGGATCGACTGCAAGGCTTGCACGGTGCTGTCTGGCGGCTGGATAAATGTGACAACTTCAGCACAGCAAGCATCCTCTACACTAATGTCTCCAGACTTATGGCTGATGACCCTCACAGGTAACACTTTCACATGGTGTGTCTATATCAGGGGTGCTTAAAGTATATATGTAATTCACAAAGACTCGTTAGTTGGACTGTTGTTTTTAGGGTAGAAGTTAACAATCTTTCATAGCTCACAAGTCTGGGTTTTTTTAAAATATGGAAAAAGAACATTCCCAGGGTTGTGCAGGATTTCTATATGGTTCACAAAATTGTTAAAACCATGCTGAAGAATGTTTTTGTTGCTCAAACATTTTATAGCGATGACAAAACTATAACAGTTGTCAACTGTTCTGCAAATTTAATATGTCCAATGTAGTTTTGAAATGATAGTGTTAATTATCAATCTACTGTTTGCACAGATAATTTGGTGTTCACAAAAGTCTTAAGCAGCATTTAAGATAAATCTGAGGATGGAAAATTTAAATTTTGCCAACTAAATTATGCAGCCTATTATTGAGCATTCAAATTTTCCTCTTGTTTCAAGTTAAAATGTACAGGCTATATGTCAGGGCAGACTGTATGTCAGGGCAGAATGTATGTTGCAGCAGACTATATGTTGGGGCAGACTGTATGTTGGGGCAGACTGTATGTCGGGGCAGACTATATGTCGGGGCAGACTGTATGTTGCGGCAGACTATATGTTGGGGCAGACTGTATGTTGAGTTCGTATCTTTCAGTCACAAGCTTCGAAGGCTGATCATAGAGAGGATCAAACCAGAGTTCACCAACACGCTGTCTAAAGGAAATATTGAAAAAGGTGTGCATTGACTCTTTATATATTTTGTTGTTGGAATTTTTCATGCAACACTGCTTACTATTACTGCAATTTGAAGAACTTGTAAGCTTAAGAAAGATTCCCTATTCATTTTAGGTTAATCTTTGAAAAGTAGTTGCTCATTGTAAAATATTACAAGGAAGTTACTGTATGTTGTTCTTTTGCAGTGAAAACTGTTTTCAAAAAGCTTAACAAACCACAGAAAACAGCCATTTTAAAGGTAAGTTTCTTGTTTGTCCAGTTGACTGTTTTGTTTCGACTTATTAAAAACTTCACAAGATTCTTTCAGATTTAAATAAAGTAGTTGTATTTTGAAATTGTAGCATTATGTTGCATTTCATTTGTACCAGTATACATGTATTACCACAGGTGCTGATGAGCAAGGACTATGTATTGATAAAGGGATACCCAGGAACTGGTATGCTCAACCTTAACTTTATGTGTTGTCATGATAACAGTTCCTCAAAGTTGAGTTTTCAGTTTTGTTTGTCAAGCATTATCTTTCTGGAAAGAAGTCGATGAACCAGCAGTTTTTATTACATTAAGAAGACTGGTTTTGAGGTTAGTCTCTAAATGAAATAGTCCAATTGAGCTTTCAGCTTATACCCGGTAAGATGTTCAAGAAGAAAAAAAATGAGATATTGTCATATCCTTTTGTGTCTTTGTTTGCATCATTTTTCTGCAAAAACTTTAACCTTGGTCATAAATCGAAAACCATGCAAGATATTCAAAAGAAACTTGGTATATGCTTCCAGAGACAATAGTCAATAGTCATATGTACAACAAGTTCCATATCTCTGTCTTTGAAAAATGGCCTATGCTTCTGTTCTACTGAAAAACAAAATATTAATAGCTTTGGCGTTTGCTCTGTGGAATTTTTGTTCCAATGGAAATTACAGGACAGAACTGAATATTAACATTTACTGTAAATTACACTGCATTAAGACCGAATTTTGAACAGGTTATTGATGTTATTCTGTATCCATTTAAAAAACAACAACACCATTTATATATGTGATTTGACCCAGGTAAGACATCTACAATCGTTGCCCTGGTGCAGGTCCTACACACCCTCGGTCTCTCCGTTCTCCTCACCAGCTACACACACTCCGCTGTAGACAACATCCTCATCAAACTTAAACAGGTATGCTTGAATAGCCTTAGTACATGTCACTTAACAATGTTCTAAAAATAAACGTTTTATTAAGTATTGAACATGTCAGGAATGTATAGGAATGTCTGCCCACCTAGGTAAAAATATATTGGCTATGCTCCTTGTTTAATTGAGAAAAAAGGGGCAATTGCTCCGCTTGTGTGCTCATGTTCTGTAGCTGCATTTACGATTTCAATTATTTTTCACCTTTCTTATATACCGTATAGCCATTGTTAATCTAGTAAGTTTAATCAATGTCTGACATAATGATGTACCGGTAATTTAAAAAATAAATAAATTGAATTTCCAAGCTAAAAATATGATTGAAATACAGATAGAAACTTTATATTAGCATTGTTTATTGATTATTAATTGAATTATAACCCCATGGATGTTGTTATTGTTGCAGGAAGGTATGGACTTCCTGCGTGTGGGGCGTGTGTCAAAGATCCACCCAGAAATAAAGCCCTACACTGTGGACAGGAAGTTGGCAGGCTGCACCGGGGTTAACGAGCTGGAGAACATGTACATGAAACAGGTTGTATGATACATGATCTACACAGTGTTTTCGTTGAACATGAAAATGTTAATGCAATATGGACTTTTACATGTACATTGTGATGTACAAATTACTTTTATAAAATTGCAAACTGAGTTCTTGTGAACTTAAGACATGACAAAAAATATCCTAGAATGAGCTCTACATGTATGTCATAATCCAAAATCGTTGGTCAAGTGCAGTTTATAATATACATATTTTATGCTAATTTCAAACACTTTTTTGTTGTAGAAAATTGTGGCGAGCAGCTGTCTGGGCCTTAACCACTCATTGTTTAGTGGGCGGGTGTTTGACGTGTGTATAGTTGATGAGGGGTCCCAGGTTCTGCAGCCTGCATGTCTCGCCCCACTGTTCACTGCCCACAGGTTTGTCCTGGTGGGAGACCCACGCCAGCTACCACCTGTTGTCCAGAGTAAGGAAGCTAGGTAGGGAGTGAATCTTGTCTATATGTACCATCTATGTATGTTCTTGTAAACTATTACAAAAGAATAAAAATTATGTTGAATATATGATATGATATATGTTAAAGGTGTTCTAACTATGTAGTGTATAACAATAAATCTCCATATCAGTCGCCTTATCCAATTATTAAAGTGGTTCAGGCCAAATTAACATCTGTAATAGGCTAGCTACAGTGGGATGGAATAAACTTTG
The DNA here is from genome assembly GCF_026914265.1 of Mya arenaria. Lineage (NCBI taxonomy): Eukaryota > Metazoa > Mollusca > Bivalvia > Myida > Myidae > Mya > Mya arenaria. Next base: position 5,669,429 of record NC_069127.1, read on the forward strand.
CAGGTAGGCTAAAAAAGGGATGTTTCAGTGTCTAAATGTATATTTGTGCAATAATCCAATTCTTCTGTTTCTTTGTATAAAATTGAATAATAGTTTTAGACTAAAAGGTCTTTTTGTTTTTGAAAGATTGTATTTATTAATTTTAGTGATAGTTACAACCTGCAAGCATTATAGTTTACAATGGTTTCAATCACAGGGCCCTCGGCATGGATGAAAGTCTCTTCGTACACCTTGATGGCATGGGTGCAACATTTGAACTGAACCTGCAATATCGCATGAACAGGTAACAGCCTCTGTCTGTATAACATGTTATGTTGACTGTGAATATTTGTCATTCTAAGCTTGTCTGTTTACAGGCATTGTGATAGCCTTGGTGTTGTTGGTGCTGTGCAAAATCTTTGACCTTGACAATAACTCAAAAACCATTATGAAACTTGGTATACATGTTGCCAGTGATGATATACAAATGTATAGCTAGGTCCATAACCCTGGCTTCAATAATTGTTGAGTTTTGGCCCTTTTTGAATAAAAAACAATAGGCTAGGGTTGGCATCCCCTCCGCTACACTCTTGTCTGGCATTATATACCCCCTCCCAGTTTTAACAAGTTTATTATATTACATGAAAATTACTAGTTATTAACCTAAATTGGATATTTTAGATATTTTGAAAGAATATGATCAAAACCTGTTTGGATGGGATTACGTAACATACAATGTAAATAAACTATGCTTTTGTTTCCAGTGAGATCATGAAGTTAAGTAACCAGTTGGTGTACGATGGCAGCCTCAAGTGTGGAAGCCCAGATGTTGCCAGTCAAACCCTCACATTACCCCATCCACACACGCAGGAACAGGTACTATGAGAAACAGATGAAAAATTGTGGTGATCATTTTCCATGGGTGTAAAAAATATTGTTCGCCAATCCTCTTCACAAAATTTGAATGGAAGTGGCGGTGAAAGCAAATTTTTAGGTGGCAATAGCTGAGTGGTAACTTATCAGACTCTTGATCATAGTGTCCCTGGCTCAATCCTGACTGGAATCTTTGTGAATGATTAATACTTGTTATAAACTAGGAATGTTTCTTTATAATCTCATTTGCGTAGAAGATTTTAACAACATTTCAAACGTTCATCGGTATAAAAGCTCTTCAAAGCTTACCTGTATTTAACTGGTGAATCATTCACATAAAATAAATCTTACCTCGTCCTTTAACAGTATGTATGTTTTATGTGTTTATATTCAGATATTGAGTGGCGCCCCCTGGATGGCCAGAGTTCTGGATACCAGTCTACCCTCCTCTGTCCTCTTCCTGGATACCAGTCAGGTAACAGCTAGCAGCTCAACATAGCGTATATATAATACTCACACAAGTCTAAATATTAATATGACAGTACATTTTGAGCTCTGACATTTGCTTTTGTAGGATACTAGTAGAAATATTGACATAGCTTTGGTGTTGGCGTTGTCAACTTGGCCATTGGCATCTCTGAAAAAACTTTAATGTTAGCTTATATTGGAAACGTTTCAAGATATCAAATGCAATCTTTTGTTTTGATCAATTTAACATGTTTTAATATAATCATTTGAAAAAAGTTGTTACCCCGGTAATTGAATATTTTTGTAGTGTTTAAATTTGTGACATTATAAATTCACAAATTTTGAACAATTCACAGTATTGTTCAAGTAATGTCTTTTGATTAACTTGGAAATTGTGAACATCTGTTTTGCATGAGGAATGGTGCTTGTTTACGCTACTTGTATGTTATTGCATGTTTACAACTTTCCCAACTAATAAAAGCAATTAATATCATACTTCTAATAATGAATTCATGTCATGTCATTTGAAAAAGAAAGGAATGAGAGTAAAGTAGTTAGCATTCATTAAAATAAAAACTAATCAGATATTTACTTTTGTGCTAGATTGGTGCAGCCCATTGTAAAGTGAAGGGCAGAGGGTTCCGAAATGAGACAGAGGCCAGACTGGTGCAGCAAATAGTGGCAGGGCTAACACAGGTGAAAATCACTCTGACTGGTTGCATTCATTATTGAGTTATGGGCAACTTTACTCAAACACTTGGGAGTGTAATTCTTATTACAAAGCTCTTATTCTAACTTTAATAACATAAATATTGCTCTGTAATCGTTCTTTCCATAAAATAAAAAAAAAATGAAGAATAAAATTGGGTATGTGAGGGAACTAAATTATTTCATTGCTGTTGACTTATCATGGCTTTGATAAATTTATTATTTCAATGTTACTTCTAGGTAGGGGTAGAACCTGGTGATATAGGAGTGATTGCCCCATACCGCAGTCAGGTGCTGCTACTTCAGGGCCGGCTAGGTCAAGGTCATGGTTCTGAGGTTGAGGTTAACACGGTGGACCAGTACCAGGGCAGGGACAAACACGTCATTATCATCTCATTTGTCATGAGTTGTGCTGCAGGACAAAAGGAACAGGTACTGGTACTCCTGTCAGAGTTAAAAAGTTTTATGTTTTATCAATATGTTCACAGATTAATAATCAGAAAATGATTCCAATATTCTTCAATATGCAATTTAAGAGGGTGGGAGTGGTCTAGTGGAATTATAGGGATTTGCCTCTTACTCAAGATGTGCGTTTGATTCCCATCAGGTGTACTTGTCATGATCTCATAAAGAACACCAGCTTTGGTTTCTACCCAGAAAATTGACATGAAAGTCATTCATATGCAATTTCAATTAAGGAATGAATTATGGGGTTGATGTCGTTATTGGGGTATGAACGCAATTGGGCTGGTCAAAGTGTGTGGAGTCCGAAGGACTCCACGCATAATTTGACCAGCCCAATTGCATTATCCTGCAATTCATTACTTATATTTACACCAATAGTTCATTATTTCATTCAATAATTGTTAAAAAAATACTTCATTTCATTTAAGAAAACCTTTCAGTAATCCTTTCTTACCCATTCTGTAAATAGAACGACCCAACTGTAACCGGAAACATTTTTTCAAATGACGTCGCAATAACGCGGGAAAAGATCAACCACTTGAAATCACTTTCAAACGTAAAATTGAAACACTTATGGCATCAATACATTTAAGATATGATAAATAAACACATTCTAAAATGTTTATATATATTCTACGGGACCTGCTGACACAATACAAACAAAAACAATATCAATAGTTTTCATGTATATTGTTATGCGGTGAATTGCGATCCGAACATATCCGAAGATGTTGCTTTCATCGATTGATTAACTTAAATGCTGAAAGATAGTTCATTTAAGGAATGGAAGTTGAGGTGTAAATATTACAATATAAAACAAAACATCTGACAAATGTCAAACTTTTGATTAAGTGATTTTATGTCAGTAACAGTTTATGAAGTTAAGGGCCACTTTAAATATATATTTTCTTGCAGGCTGGTGAGTTGTTAAAAGATATTCGTCGTTTGAATGTGGCTGTTACCCGAGCCCGCTGTAAGCTGTTACTGCTGGGAGATGCCACCACCCTGCGACGGTTTGAGCCAATGAGAGCCATTCTGGAGATACTCACAAATGACGAACAGATATCCTTTTTATGAGGTTTTAAGCCTTCCTATTGGAAATAAATCTTGATAGTATTTGTCACATTAACATGATATTTGACATTCCAGGTGACTAAGAACCAGTTTATCCATACACGCATGTTGGAAGTATTTTAGTGAAGTAGACATTGTTATACTTATCTGTTTACAGTAAAAACTTCCTCAATGAAATGTACATCTCAAGATTTTAATCAAAACATAGTTTCCTTAACTTCCCCACATTATTTCTGTGCAATGATTGACCAGTGTCTAGTGTACACTACCGCATGGATGAGTGCCCATGTGAATGGGGTCAAACATTACAAAGAAGTAGAAGACCCATTCAACCAACGAAAAGACTTGGACATTCAAATTTACTTACACGAGTAATGAAGTAATATTTTCTAAGCAGCATTTAACATGAAATAATACATGGTTGTTCAATAATTATATTATATAAATTAAAGTGCTAATAGAAGTGTTATAAGCTTTAACTCAGGAGAGCAAACTTATTTACTGTGATTTATGCAACATTGGCATTGAAAATTGTTTAAATCAGGTCACATTATACATTATTTTGCATGAATTTATCAATGAGTATACCTGCAGCTTTACATTTGAATGATTTTATATGAAAACTGTTTGCAAATTGTGTTCAATAAAATGTCAATTACTTATTTTTGTTTGTCTACTTTGCATGATAATAACCCTAATTATGAATATCTAGTTTACATAGTTTTGTGTTACAATAGCAGACGTTTGGGTACACGCAACGCTATTGTGATTTTACAGTTTTATTGTGTACTATAACATCATATCACTGTTGAAGGGTCCACTGTCAACCTGACTGACTTCGTCCTCTAAATACATTGTAAAACTGAAACACATATTTTATATTACGAAACATAATTTACATATATTTTGGAATGTCTGTACATATGTATTTGAAATAAATAAGATGCCTTAAATGTCACTATTTACACATACTAGAAATGGCTGTGCAGTCCAGAAAATAGTGTAGACATCCTGATAAACATGTATTCTTTATATGAATTAAAATAAAACCTAAACAAACAATATATGTATCATACACTGAAGGGTGTTGTACATCTATAGTCTGAAGCCCACTTTACTTGGATACCACCAAAGACCTAACAAGTGATTAAACCTTTATTACGTTGAACAATTACTATACTTGATGCCGTAATTGACCTGTGGTAAAAGTATATCTTAGTGGTGAGGTTAGCTCAGTTGGTTATAAAGTTGCTTTGTAGGTGGCCCCAGTTGGTGTCATATTTTGCACCACCTTGTACATATAGCCATGGAATGGAAATATGATCATCAAGATTCATCAAAATTGGAAACTCGGGGATATTTTTCTCATCCTGTGACATTTAATCATTTCTAAGAATTAGTTTCAAATATGGGTACATGAAGAAGAGTAAATAGCTGATATGCAGTAACATTTACCAGCTGGGTTGTCTATTGTCATGGTTCGAGTCGAGTCAGTAGACCATGCGTTTAACATGGACGCTCATTTTCCTTTGTTTGATAAAAAGAAAGCTTATTCACTGTTCTTGTAATGTTACATTTAATTCGTATTTAACGCCTCTTGCAAAAAGTAACGCAACTTCATTTATTTTACTGACGCCAATCATGTTTGTAGTGTTCAACCGTATGCATTTTACCGTTTTGAATATTAACGTTTTGTCTAATTAGAAGTTGACAGCTGTTGGATGTGCTTACTTGCTTACTGAAAACTAAGTCTTAAGCCAATGCAATAGCTGATAGTCAATTAAGTGGGAGGAATGGAGTTCCCAATCATATCAGCTATACAGCGATTACAAGTTTATGAAACAAAAGCGGTAATTTAAACCATATTTTTTCACATAGCTTTATTAAAGTATTCGTACTCAATATCATTCGTACCGGTAGTAAACTTTGTGTCTTCAATATGTCCAGAGCCAGATTAGTGAAACAATTTAAACATAGCTAATAAATATTCAGCTATTGAAATAAAGGAATTATAATAATTCATTTAGTTCAGAGGTTATATGGTTACAATGACAAATATAAGAAATAATATTTGTTTGCCTTTGATCATTATTAGAAAAAAATCTCTTCTTGCAAAAGGTTTCTTTTGGCATTAATCAAATATTTATAAAAAAAATATTTGTTGTAATTCATGAAGTCATTTCCTCCATTGTGGGGTTGTTTGTTTACATTCAGTTGTCCCACATACTGTGGTTTCAGTGATTGTTTGGCTAACATATTAAAGCATTATAAAAATAAAAAATAAAAAGCCTACCTACTTTACCTGTCTTTGAAAGATGTAACCCAAACCAAACCATTTCTTTTGGCCTCAACATTAATTTTATAGTCATGACACAATCTTTCACATGCACATACACACAAGACAGTGGAAATGGCTGCCTGAAGAGTGTTGTGAAACTATTTAGTTAAACTTGGTGTTTAATTTGCACTAATTAGAGCTTTAAGCAAACGTTAGGATTTTCATTTTGGGAAATTTTAACGTTGCACCTTAAGTAAATTTAATCAAATATTAATGCAAGATTGACATACGCATGGAAACAACTTAAACATTAGCACAAACAATGATTCTATGATTGTATGATTCTCTAAAACAAAACATAATTAGTCTTTTTAATGGGAAAGAAACGTCTAAAAATGAGAAGAAAAATAATTGTCTTAAAGTGAGATTTTTTCAATTGGGAACTGCCAAATTCCAGCCTGTGATAAAGAATATAAAAGCCTTGCTTCATGCCTAAATGATGTATTTATCTTACCAGTATCTGTGAATAATATTATGCTGTATACTCAAATAACTAGCATGACCGAATTGGGCCATGAATGTGTTGAGTTTCAAAGAGCATCAGTCTTAGACCAGACTTAAGCCTTTTGAGCAAAAAAGAGTCTAAGAAGCATGATCTAGCTGTTGAGCTAGCTTTTTAGCAGCGTTGTTTAAGGATCAGCCTGCAGATGTGAAAGTCCTGGGTTCAATCACAAGTCGGGACATAAAGTCTTTCATTAACTAGCATGCATAGCCTTCTGAAAATATTTGTGTTTGTTCAAAGTTTGTACTTTTTTGTAGCGATACTACATAATTGGTTCCAATGCCACAGAAACAGCCTTCAGGGTGTTAAAAGTTGATCGTCAGGAGCCAAAGGAACTTGTAATCCATGATGATAAAGTAAGAATTCTTTAATTATAATAATGATAATAGTAATATCAATAATAATGTATGAATGCTCATAAGTATCACACATGCTTATAATTTTCATGCATGAAGTACATACATAGAATTACATGTACTTATATGCTGTTTACATATTTACAGCATGTTTACAACAAAGTGGACGTGCGTAAACTACTGGAAATGATTGCCTCTGGAAACACAAAAGTCACATCAAAACAGAAACAGATTGATAATAGCCTACTGAAATGTGTTGCAGCTTATGGCATTGTTGGTAAGACATCCAATGTTCATGAACTCTTTTTGCACATATTTATTTAAATGAACAAGATCTGATATAAATATAATTATACAAACATTAAAATTAAGTATTGACTACATATTTAGTGGTAAAAATTATCACAAGTCTGCACACCTGGCTTAAATAAACTGTTTTAGAGCTAGGATTGTATGAAGTAACATTTACTTAAGTTTGCTTTTACAATTTTCGAAACCTAATACATGTATGATGTCCCTGTTTTGATCGGAGTTGTAATTTTAATTACCAATATTGGACAGAGTACTTTTCAAACGTGTTAACTGAAAATTATAAAACCAATCTAAACATTTTGTTTAAATCTTCTTGTAGGATTTGTGCGTTTCCTGGAGGGTTACTACATGGTCCTGATTACGAAGCGTAGCGCTGCTGCTGTGATAGGGGGCCATGTGATATACAAGATTGAAGACACCGTGATGCTGTATATCCCAACCATCCCCAGCGATAAATATTTGCACCCTGATGAGCCAAAGTGAGAACTATTAATTTAATCTGATTTTTAAAAAAAAAATGTGTGACAAGTTATTACAACATTATATTAATCACTCTTATTGGCATGATGTTAGGTAAGAGCATGGTTTGTTGTAAGGGGAAACCAACGTAGGAAGAGGAAACTCTTGTCTGGCTTCCTGACCCTAAAACCAAAACCGCTGTGCTTACTTTAGACATTATCATACTTGTATTCATATCACGTTTCTCAGGAATACTTCAGTCAAAAAGTTGTGTGTTCATTGAAAGTTTAAAAATTTGTAACAATTTTGCATGTTGTTATATTCTGACAGCTTTATTTGTAAGTCACTGAAACAGTTGTTGTGCTGTTCTATGTATTTGCATGTTTGTTGAAACAGAGGCCCTTCTATTTTTGTTCTATAACCTGCCTTATTGTCTTATATTTTAACTTGGCAAACAATAATTTCTTGTATTGACCAGGTATGTGAAAATGTTCCAGAGTGTAGATCTGTCCAGTGACTTCTACTTCAGGTATTATAAGCATTATTATTTGTTATTTCTTTAGAATAAATTGTAAAATGCCTAGTGTCTGCATTGTTTAACTTGTCTATTTTTAAAAGGAAAAAAGTGGAGGTTTTGTCATAGCATTGGTGTCGGCATCAGTATCATTTGTGTACAAAATCTTCTACCTTTACTTTATCTCAAAAGCTATGTGCAGCACTCTTGTTTTGAATAAATGAATTCATTAGTAATGCTGCTACTTAACCCCATGCATAGAATTATTGACTGTTAAGCATGTATTTAACTAACTTTGTAACCATGTAATATTGTTATGGATAGGGTTGTTATTTATCTCATTTGTTTAAGTTAACATATGGCCCAACCAATCTAGTGCCAGTACATGTCACGTTGTTTCTTGCAGCTATAGTTACGACCTGACCCACACACTTCAGTACAACATGGCCCAGGCTGTTGATCCCAAGTTTGGCCCTCCAACTCAGGCAGATAAGGATGAGCAGAATGGTATTAATGGCTGTTTTATTACTTCCATTTGAGTTACACATAGATAATCCTTCATTGCTGTACAATTCATCAATCAATGTTGTTATTTAATTTCTTATAGTTATGGCTTAAGGCCTTCATCATTTGTTTCAGAACAAAGCTCATAATGTGTTATTGCAAAATAAAGCTAATGGCATAATAATGAATATTTGTCATACTTTTAAATTATGATACCTTGATATTACTTGACTGTGATGTTTTTGGATGACTCTTTGTTTACAGTGTACGGAGTAAAGGTAAAGCCGGAGACCCTGTATGTATGGAATCACTTCCTAACGCAGCCGTTCAAGGCCGACCCAAACTCTGACTGGGTCCTGCCCATAATACATGGATTCATTGCTCAAGCCAGTATCCTTTAAAGCATATATATTAATGGATCCTCTATTTTGAAAGACAAAAAGTGAAAGCATGGTCATGGCCCTTTTGTTGCAAATCATTAATGTTTGTCACCAATTTTTAGAATACGGTCTTAATTATGAGTACCATAATGTGTAATAGGGTTATGTTTCAGCATAATATTCATCATTAAAAAGTACACTGATAATTTCTTAACCCCTGTACAGATCTGTATATCTATGGGAAGTCTGTTTACATCACCCTATTAGCTCGCAGGTCCAACAAGTTTGCCGGGCCCAGGTTCATGAAGAGAGGGGCAAATAGTCAGGTAGGTGTGTCAGTTGATTAAGGGAAATAGTTCTCTCTTTTTTTAGCTAGATTATTCGAAGAATAAGGAGGGCTTTACTACTCGCCCCAGCATCGGCGTCCGGTTAAAGTTTTATGGCAAGTTGGGATTTTCACTTATAAGTCCAATACCCTTCATTCAATTCCCTTAATACCTCACACAGTTGTTCAGGGCCATCACATAATGAGGTTAGATAACTCCATATCATCCTTTATACAAATTATAGCCCCTGATTGACTATGGAACTTGGGTTAAAGTTTAAGGGCAGGTTGGGATATTTATTAATAACTTCTATACCCTTCATTCAATTGACTTAATACTTAACACAGTTGTTCAGGACCATCACACAATGAGGTTACATAAGTCCATATTATCCTTAATACAAGTTATGGCCCCTGATTGACTTTGGTTAAAGTTTAAAGGCAGGTTGGGATATTTTTAATAACTTCTACACTCTTCATTCAGTTGACTTAATACTTTACACTGTTGTTCAGTACCATCACACAATGAGGTTACATAACTCCATATTATCCTTAATACAAGTTATGGCCCCTGATTGACTTAGGAACTTACGTTAAAGTTTTAGGACAGGTTAAAAGTTTTAGGGCAAGTTGGGATTTTCTCTTATAAGTCCAATACCATTCATTCATTTGACTTAATACTTCACACAGTTGTTCAGGGTCATAATGAGGTTAGAATACTCCATATTATCCTTTATATAAATTATATGGCCGCTGATTGACTTTGGAACTTAGGTTCAAGTTTAGGGGCAGGTTTGGATATTTATTGATAACTTCTATACCCTTCATTCAATTGACTGAATACTTCACACAGTTGTTCAGGACCATCACACAATAAGGTTACATAACTTCATATTATCCTTAATACAAGTTATGGCACCTAATTGACTTAGAAACTTACGCCAAAGTTTTAGGGCAAGTTTGGATTTTAATAAAACAAAATCTATACCCTTCATACAATTGACTTGATACTTCGCACAATTAATAACGACCTTCTTACAATAAGGTTATATAACTACATTTAAACCCTAAATACCAACTATGGCCCTTGATTTACTTTTTTTTTCTTTTGATTTCTTTAGACAAGCACATTTTTATATTCTTAACCAGATTTTCATAAAGGGAAAACAAAATATAAGAATGACTTGTGTGAGACGGGCTGGTGGGAGGGCAGGGTCAAAGTCACCTTATGTATTGAATAATTTTAGCTAGGTTTGACATATAGTGACCAAACTTGGTATATAGGAAGAGGTTATAGAGACCTTTCATGGGATTGCATTTGAGGCCCATAGGATCAAGGTCAAGGTCAATGTTATTATTAATAGAAAAATGGTTGGTATTGAATAACTTAAGTAAGGGTTGACATATTGCGAGCAAACTTGGTATATATAAAGAGTTTATAGAGACCTTTTTTGGGGGCCCGGAGAGTTATGGTCACTGTTTACTTTTTAATTTGATTTTTTATTGCTTTTGACACATACATCAATATTGTATTCACTTCTGAGTCAAAGCGGCGTAGATGAGCCCGCTGTCTTATGATAGCTTTTGTTTCTTTTTTTATTAATAAATAACTAGAACAAACTTTCTAGGAAAATTCATCATTAAATTTCTTTTTACAGAAATGTAATATTGAATTTTATTTGCTCAATAGTTTATACGACTTTTATACCTGTAACAATATTTCACAATACAAAGCACAAAATCCTATGTTTGCTAAAAGCTTTGGACTCTGGTATTTCTTCTGATCATCTTCAAAAATTCAGGTTACCAATTAATCGGATATTAATTTGATTTACCTAATTAAATGATGGGTTGGTTGTTTAACTTAATTAAATTTAATAAACTTATTAGTCATAATTAAATTTAAATAATGATAGCCTTTGTTGCTTGCTGGCAGGGTGCAGTAGCTAACGAGGTAGAGACTGAACAGATAGTTCAGGACATGTCTGTGACCCAGCTCCACCATGGACGTGTGTCCTCTTATGTCCAGATGCGGGGATCCATCCCTCTCTACTGGTCCCAGGACATCTCTAAGATGGTCCCAAAACCTGCCATCACAAGTAAGTGTCTATTACCCCACTTCAGGAAGCCTTTTTATCCTCATTTCACCTGTCAGATGCATTGTCCTTCCCTCTCTACTGGTCCAAGGACAGAAGATTTTCTCCAAACCCTCCATCACAAGTAAGTGTCAGTTACCTGGTCTCAGCAAGGGCATGTCCTCGTATGTCCAGATGAGGGGATCTATCCATCTTAATTGGTTGCAGGTAATCTTCAGGATGGTCCCCAAACCCTCCATCACAAGTAAGTATTTTACTCATCCTCAGCAAGAGCTTTCATCCTTATACGTCCAGATTTGGGGATCCATCCCACTCTCCTGGCCCAAGGACATCTTCAAGATGGTCTCCAAATCTGCTTTAACAGGTTTGTACAGGGCATAGAAAGTTAAATAAATTTAGGCACTAAGTTTAATATAAGTATCTTAAGAATATAATGGTATAAAACAATTTATCAGTGACTATGATAATCTTGTGGCGTAGCTTAGGGCACACTTGATGTCTTCGAGCAACATACCATTTGCTTAGATAGAGATTAGCCATGCTAATATTTATGCATTTCTATATGACCTGTACAGTTGACAAGAGGGACCCCTACTTCCACACTGCAGGCCTGCACTTTAACCGATGCCTGTACAGATATGGATCACCAGTCATCCTGCTCAACCTCGTTAAGGTATAAATGTCATAACTTGGGCAGCAGGGCTTGATTCTGGAACATATTGTGTTCTGAGCACTCTTGTGATCTGCTTTTTAAAATATAACAACAAGGGGAGGAGGAATTAATCTGCCTGGAGAGAGCCCTGTCTCTTGTTAAAAAAACAGTTCAACGAAATAATAATACTGATAAATTGTGGCATTTTTTAGTTAAGCTATGAAATAACTGCTTCAAATAAAAGAACATTTAGTTAACAAACTGCTATTAAGGAAAGAGGTTTTAGTATAATTTTAAATCATCCTTTTACTTTGGTGTCCAGTTATTCTGTAATCGTAGTAATGATACAAAATATCAGGAAGATCTTGTACATGTTGAGGAAAAGTAAGTAAGTATTAAATGGTCTTGGTATTTTCAGCGTCGTGAGAAGCGTCGTCACGAGAGCCTACTAGCCGATGAGTACAAGGACTGTAAGACATACCTGAACCAGTTCTTGCCCCCAGACCGGCAGATGATCTACATTGGCTTTGATATGGCACACTATACAAAGAAGTAAGCAGCTATGTTTCAGCTTGTCCTAATACCCGTAGTAGATCTGTCCCTTACCCTAACCTGAACTAGTTCCTGACTCTTCAGAGGTAGATGATCTAGGTCTGCTTTGACTTTGCACACTATACAAAGAAGTAAGCAGCTATGATAAACCCTGCCCCAATAGTAGATTTAACCCTTACTATAAACTGAACTAGTTCCTGCCACCTGTGAGTAGGATGATCCAGGTCAGCTTTGACACACTAAGGTCAGCTTTGACTTGACACACTAAGGTCAGCTTTGACTTGACACACTAATGTCAGCTTTGACTTGACACACTAAGGTCAGTTTTGAATTGACACACTATCGTAACAATAAATATAGATGTTAAATTTTCCACATGTTCATATACAAAGTCCATATAAAACTCATTATTGTAAAGTTCACTGTTCAATATCCTATAAATACAAGAATTATATTGTATGTGATGGTCAATGTGTGTATAGGTCTGTGATGGTCATTGTGTTTATATGTATATGATGGTCATTGTGTATATATGTATGTGTTGGACATTGTCTATATGTGTATATTTTTAGGCAGAGCAACGATGTGTTTGACCGTCTGGCTGGTATCTCGAGGTTCTGTGTAAAGCAGACTGGTTTCTTCCTCCATCTTCCACAGATGAGGGAGGGATTCTGGAGCCAAGAAGAGTAAGACCAGTCTATGATTCTTAAATTTTAATCCATGATTTTAATCATATCATAAGTTTTGGTGTGAAAAAAAGACTGGATTCTATCTCAGTCTGCCATAGATGAGAGATGAACTCTTTGGCCGAGTAGGAAACAGTATTTTATTTGCTGGAATGTGAAGTTTTTATAAAAGATTTACACTAATAATACAGGGCTCTCACTAGGCTGAAACTTTTTGGAAAGTGACTTCTCCTTCCAGTCAAACTAGGGAAAATTTTGGGAGAAGTGATACTAATCGTAACCCCTGATACAAATACTAAGCCATACCACACACCTCAGATAATTTACATTCAAATTGATTACTTTTACTTCATGAAATGGTCAAAAAAGAATGTATCAGTTGTATCAGACATATGAATCCCACTTGTGTCAAACCAGTCCACATGTCCATTTAACTCATGTCCATATACTACTAGACCATCTAACCTTCATAATTGAATGATGAAAAAGATAATTATATTTAGGCAAACTCATTCATATAAAACTATAAATCACAGTAATGTAAGTGTTTGGGTCCTTTTGGCAGATATGAGGGAGTGAAGGGCTTTAAGACATCTACAGGTTGTAAGCAGACTGGGGCAGTACGCACCAACTGTGTTGACTGTATAGACCGCACAAACACCGCGCAATTTGCTGTGGGAAAATGTGCCCTTGCCTACCAGGTACGACATTGTAATGCAGCAGACTTATGCATCCTATATATATATATACTATCATAAGTGTTGGTACCTTCTTGCATTATACCTGTGAGTTCTTAGCTTGGCACTAACATTTATGCTACTCTTATATATTTTATTTAAGAACTAAATTCCACAACTGTACTACTATAAATTATGTTTATGCAAATATACTGTATGTTAAAACATAGTCAGTTAAAGAGCTCACACAACATTATGTTCACTTGTTGCTATCTTACAGACTTAAATTAAATCTAATCTTATTACTTTTTCTCTGACATGTATTTTTGTCAAAGAGATGTTATTTAGAAGATTATAAATTTATGGTGGCTTGCTGTCCTGTAAATACTCTATTATTAGAACCATCTTGAACAAAAAATGTCAAAGTGTTACTTTAAACTGTCTAATGTCTTTTACATCCATAAGTCTGTGTGCAGTTAGTGGACTGTTGCTGTATGTGTTTCAGCTGTGTGCCCTGGGTGTATTACCTGTACCGGACCTGGACTTTGATACAGACTGTGTTACGTATGTAATGTTGTGACCACCATAAATTAAAATCTTTCTTGTTATCAACAAGAACTTATCTTGGTGTTTTCAAAATGTTCCATTTCAATACTTAACCAAAGAAGATTATTTCGGTTTTGAAAAAATGTTTGTTTGCATTAAACATTTAACCCTCATTTCAACTACGCCGTTGGCCATAGAGTTGTAGGAGATTGAATGAGCATTGCTATTTTGGTTTCCTTTTATTTCCCAGTATGCTTGAGGAGCTGTACGAGGATCAGGGGAACACAATCGCCCTGCAGTACGGGGGCTCGAACCTCGTACACCGCATTGAGGGGTACCGAAAGATAGCCCCCTGGAAGGCCCACTCTGTAGACATATTCAACACGCTCTCCAGATATTACAGCAATGCATTTTCAGGTAGATTAAATATGTTGTAAAACAATACTATATGATGTGACAAGATTATCACTTTTATAATCATACAGTGAATGTTCAAACCAAGGTTTAATTATTATAAATGATACCATAATTATTTTGATTCCTGAAGCAGACACTCTTTGATGTACTTTGAAGTTGTTTATTATTAATTGTTATACAAATTCAATGGAAATTTTGTTCTGTGGTTCCCTTTGAAAACATGTTTTGATGTGTTATTTAATTATATCTTGTGATCTTTGTTATGAAATAACAGCAATGAAAGCTTATGTTTTCTTTGATTGCCTGTGCAGACATGGAGAAGCAGCAGGCAATGAACGTGTTCCTTGGTGTGTTCCTTCCTAGGGAGAATGAGCCCTGCATCTGGGACCTTCCAACAGACTTCTACCTACATAACCCCGACGTACAAGGCTCTACCCTCAACAGGAAAAGGTGGGTCATTTCAGGGGTACGGGGGAATGGAGAGAGGGAATGTGGGAGGGAGGGAGGCAGGGGGAGGGGAAGGTTGTCTGGCCCCTGGTAAATGGACAAAGTACCTGGGATATTCCAAAGGACTTTTTACCTTCACCACTCAGATGAGCAAGGCTCTTCATTAAACAACTAAGAATGTGAGTCCACTCATAGTTGAGGGGAGTGGGGTGCATATAGTTTCCCATGGAGAACAATTCTAGCATCTTGGATCTTCCTACTGACTTCTAAAGGTTAAGGTGATGATGAGGGCAATCCAACATTACCTTAGAAGACATTTATGAGCTTTGAGCAGTTGCTATGTAAGATGGTGATTGTACATTTATGTACTCACTGATTACCCTCTAATTGTTCTTAATTCCAGATACACAATGTGGTGTGATCAACCAATATTTGATCATCTTCCTCTGCCATATGATGAAGGTATGTGTTTTTAAATCAATTATAAATCAAGATATTACAGTCATACTTCAACCAAATTGATATTTATTTGAAACACCTTTTGTTTTTATACATTGTAATTTAAAAACATCTGTATATTGTATAGCATATAAACAAATTGCCTTTTTTTGTGTAACTCAATTGCAAGACTGAATAACTCTTGAGAAACTGGCACTGGCATCCAGTTTGTCAACTGCTGTACTAGTGCTTCTTTTTTTGGCTTAATGTGCTCAAATTTAGCAGATAAGACATGCCTTGTTCAAGTGGTATCAAAGGACGATAAAGCAGTCAACATGCTTTTCAGTTTCAGCATGTAAGACACGCAAATGCCTGGTTCAGGTGGTGTCCAAGGACGATGAAGCAGTCAACATGTTTTTCAATTTCAGCATGTAAGACACGCAACTGCCTGGTTCAGGTGATGTCCAAGGACGATGAAGCAGTCAACATGTTCTTTGAGAACTACAAGCCATATCGTCTCACAGAGCTCAAAGCATTCAACAAGGACATGGAGAAATGTATCAGGTTAGGGAATGGAGAAATATAGGCTGCTAATACATCAAGGGGAGAAAGCAAAATAACTATCTTCTTTAACTTCAATTGCCTTTTAGAACAAATTTTCTTTCATCTCTCAATATAGCTCAATATAGCATTCAGTTAATCAATATTGTAGTAAAATAATGTGATATCATTTGGAACTAGATGTTAGAAATATGAAATTGATAAGGTTTGTTTTATTGTCAATGATCTTAAGCATAAACATAAATACTGAAGGCCGACCTTTTATTGACATATATAGTGGGAAACAACTTCAGCTGCAAATGTTTTACTGACAAGTATGATAATGCTGTGATAGTTCTTTTGAATGATCATAAGCTGTATAATAATAAATCGAGGGGTGAAAGCGAAAAGGTTCTATCTGCTTCTTTATTTAATGTCACTTAGAACCTTTTCGCTTTCAACCCTCTGTCATACTGGTCTATTTATAGGCACTATAAGCCACGGATATACAGGACCCCCACTCCCAGTCCCTTTGAACGGAGAGTGAGCATGGATGGTCGTGATTCCAGGTAACATTCATTATATCTTAGCTAGCGTTAGGCATCGTATGTTTGGTAAGGCCATGCCAAGTTTACTCTATGTTCCACATCATTGGGCAGGTAGGTTTTCATAATTCAGAATTAATAAACCAAAAACAAAAAAACATTTACCAAAATCTAAATTAAGCATAAAAATTTCATTTTCGACAGCTTAATATTTGGAAAAAAAATAGTCAGAGTCAAGAAATGTATCATATATGGAAAGGAGCTCAATGTTGTAGATGTGTGGACCTGGAAATGTATACCATGTTTCACTTTTATGAATAACATTGGTGAAATCAGCTGTCAAGGGGATATACCGGTATTGTAAAATGAATAAGCTTTGTATCTTCTATGACACTTGGTTTGTTTTTCTTGCCAGGAATGTAGGTTTTTAAATGGGAAATATCAAATGACGCCAAACATAGAAACAACTTGGGATGGCCTAAGATTAAATACATGTGTCGCATCACAGAATTTTTTTTAGCAGAACAAATTTAACTAACAGTATAATGAATCTTGAGTAGTAAGTATATAAATTACTCATTCTCTTCAAAAAGTTTACTTTGGGCCAAAATCCTGTGAGGCGACTCCTACATGTCACAATTATTCTAGCTAACTACGGATTGTAGTGTTAGATTCATACTATAATTTTATGCATAATGTAGTACTTTAGTTTCATTAGAAATTTGTTTTTTTGCCAGAACAGAGTAAAATGTTTTTCTTTGGAATATACTGAGTGTGTAATTACATGGTTTGACTGCTAGTATACATTTAAATGTATACCTAGATGTGATATAGTAGGCCTTGCTAGAATGGATTTAATATTTTTCTTTAATTTACATAAGGGATGTTCATTTACTGCGATCTGGCCTGATTTTTAAAAATATTTTATATAAAATAATTGTTACACCATTTACACTTTCAATAGTTATGCAGCATGTATAAACATGTAGCACGATCAAGCTGTTTTTGCCGGTATTTATATATATATATTTATATACATATGTCATGGTACTGACTTTGACAAGTAAAAGAGTATGTAAGCAATCAAGGTTGGTAAGCTCAGTTGGTTGAGCACCTGACTTGCAGGCTGGGGGCTGTAGGTTTAATCCCCAGACTGGCCACATTCTTTTTGAGTCTGTGACATTTTGCGCCATGGGGCTGTGGATAGTGCCCAGTACATAAGTGGAACTGAGACGTTTTGTTAGTTGAGCGGACCGCAATGATTAAATATGGTCTGGTGTTGAAATTTGGAGACAAATTACAGCACCGAGAGGTGGACTTTGTGGTTCTGACGGTCACAGAGTATGTGAGTGATCCAGGACAGTTAACTCAGTTGGTAAACACCTGACTTGCAAGCAGAGAGTCCTGAGTTGGATCCTCAGACTAGCTGCATACTTTTATATATGTCAACCTTTTTCATTGGTTTTAAAAAAATCTGACATATGATTTTATAATCAAAATCCTGATTAACATAAGTCGATACATGTATAAGTATTTCCCTTATCCCTCAGTACAACATGTCTGTTTCTTGATTGTATTTTACAGACGAGTGCTAGATATAGCAGGATTTAATAAAGTGACCCGCACTGTGCATCCTGTCTATAAAATGATGTAACAACATTTAATAATTACAGGCAACGGGATTTCTGTTTAGTTTCATGGTTAGAAGGTTTATGTTAGTTTCCAATAATTTTGCATCTTTCTCGTCTGTAAGGCCATGCCAAAATGATTCCATGTTGGCCATCAACCAGTGGGTGGGTCTTTAGCCTTCAGAATAAAAAAATAAGTATTTAAAAAGAATTTCGCTGAAAAGGGCACAATATAGGTTGATGCAAAAATATATATTTTCTTGATTTTAATGATTATTATGTTACATTTGCCTTGAATGATCAAAACAAAACCACAACATGATTTGTGTTCAGATATAATTATATAGCAATACTTTGGCGCTTTTGACTGGGGAATTTGTGGATATAACAATAATATAGCGATACTTTGGAGCTTTTTAACTGGGGAATTTGTGGATTTAACAATAATAAAGCGAAACATTGGCGCTTTTTAACTGGGGAATTTGTGGATATAACAATAAAATAGGGATACTTTGGCGCTTTTTAACTGGGGAATTTGTGGATATAACAATAATATAGCGATACTTTGGCGCTTTTTAACTGGGGAATTTGTGGATATAACAATAATATAGCAATACTTTGGCGCTTTTTAACTGGGGAATTTGTGGATTTAACAATAATAAAGTGATACATTATCGCTTTTCAACTGGGGAATTTGTGGATATAACAATAATATAGCGATACTTTGGCGCTTTTTAACTGGGGAATTTGTGGATATAGCAATAATATAGCGATACTTTGGCGCTTTTTAACTGGGGAATTCGTGGATATAACAATAATAAAGCGATACTTTGGCGCTTTTTAACTGGGGAATTCGTGGATATAACAATAAAGCGATACTTTGGCGCTTTTTTTACTGGGGAATTTGTGGATAGAACAATAATATAGTGATACTTTGGCGCTTTTTAACTGGGGAATTTGTGGATATAACAATAATATAGCGATACTTTGGCACTTTTTAACTGGGGAATTTGTGGATATAACAATAATATAGGGATACTTTGGCTCTTTTTAAATGGGGAATTTGTGGATATAACAATAATAAAGGGATACTTTGGCACTTTTTAACTGGGGAATTTGTGGATATAACAATAATATAGGGACACTTTGGCACTTTTTAACTGGGGAATTTGTGGATATAACAATAATATAGGGATACTTTGGCTCTTTTTAACTGGGGAATTTGTGGATATAACAATAATATAGCGATATTAATATAGCGATACTTTGGCACTTTTTAACTCTGGAATTTGTGGATATAACAATAATATAGGGATACTTTGGCACTTTTTAACTGGGGAATTTGTAGATATAACAATAATATAGGGATACTTTGGCTCTTTTTAACTGGGGAATTTGTGGATATAACAATAATATAGCGATACTTTGGCACTTTTTAACTGGGGAATTTGTGGATATAACAATAATATAGCGATACTTTGGCACTTTTTAACTGGGGAATTTGTGGATATAGCAATAAAATAGGGATACTTTGGCACTTTTTAACTGGGGAATTTGTGGATATAGCAATAAAATAGGGATACTTTGGCACTTTTTAACTGGGGAATTTGTGACCACTTACCTTCAATGGAAAAAAACAAACATTTATAAAGGCTAGTATTTTTTTAACTGTTCACAAATCATATGTTCATTTTTGGTTATGATCATTTAAGTCAAATGAGTTAAACAAAATAATACTATATAATGCCCTTTTAAGCAAAGTATAATGGGAAAAAATCAATTAAAAATTAAGATAACAATGATACGTGTGAAGAGATATATAATGAATACAGGGAGAAGTTCAATTTCCTAGATGTATAGACCTGCAAATGCATATGATGCTTTCTATATGATTTTCATTGGTAAAATCTGCTTTCAAGGGCATTTGATGTAATGAGAGAAAGATATCACTAATCAAAGAATCAATTTGGTATGGCTTAGTGGGCATTGTTTAGTTGTCTAACATCTTTAAATAATAATTTCTCATATTTTATTTATTTTACCTTTTATTAAATGTTGGCCGTATCTCCAACACATTTAAAAAGTAAATGAAACTGAATTATTATGAACATGCTTACAATTAAATTGGACAGAAACCTTTGCTTAGATAAATTTTCAGTTTTGCTCCATTACTAACTAAGAAAAGAGCTAAGCGTTTGCATCGTCTTAGCTTTGTTTTAAGACTAATCAAATCTTGTTATTCTGTGTGTTAGGCTGGCCGCATTCTCGCGCAGACGGAGTAACCTACAATTTCAATCATTGAGGTTTCCATACAATACTGTTCTCTTTGCCTCTCCTTGCATTATAAAGCTACTCTACCATAACTATTTTTTCTGCCTTTCAAATATTTACAATGCTTTTCCCAGTAATCTTAAACCTGGTTTGCATACCTTATAAATAAAAAAATACAACATTTAACTCAGCTTTGTAAATATGTTTTCAAACGAAATAGATAGACACAGTTCTAATCCCTTCTGATAAGATATACAATTGTAAATACTTCAGCCTACTGACTTGCCGTTTTACCCTCCAAGTATATATAAAAGATTATATTTATTAAACAAATCAATGTCCTGTATCATCATGCATATATGTGTACCTATATAGTGTACAAATCCAAGTATTATGCTGGTATATTGCCTTGTTTAAACTCTACTTCTTGGTATGTCACTTCATGAACCTGTCATATTTTGATACTATCTGCAAAATCCCCAATTAAAATAACTTTTATTGCTAAATTAACAAAAATATAATTGTAAATTTTGAGATAGCTTTTATTGGAAAAGATGGCATCTCCAGTATTTTGAGCACAATATAATTTTTTTTATCATATTGATATTTTCCTATTTGTGCATAACGTTAAACTTAATTCGTTTTTCATTTCTTATATATCTTAATAATGCTTAAATTGTAATTTGTTCTTCCCACCCCACTGACCCATATTCAGCCAGGAGCTGAGTCGCACGATTAGTGTTAAGGACTCAACAGCATCCACTTCCTCCTCCACATCTGAAGATGCGACCTCCAGCAGCGCAAGCAGCATCGAGGGCGACATCGTCACCACCTCCTCTGATGACGAGGGTAATGAGTACTTCCAGCGCAGGCCGAGAGAACTAAACGAAGACACCGAGGAGAACCTGTATGACCTTGACCTATCTAGGTTTGAGGAGGATGAATTTACACAGGAGCTCTACAAAAGGTGAGAAGCTGGAATTTGAATATTCAATGGAAAGGTAACCACCAGTAATACAAAATGAATGATGATATTTAATCTAAAACTAAAAACTAAAATGTCCAAATAATTGCATGGATTATTTTAAACTTGTCTATTTTCTAAAAAGAAAAGTCCAAGGTATTTCCAAAGTCCTGGAGTCTAGAAGTTACCTACATGCTTGAATACCGACTGTTGCTGTTGTTTCTTGATAATCAAATGATGTGGACATATCATCTTCTGTGGCAGCATGCAAAAATTTTAGCCTTAAACTTAGAAATATTTACATGAAACCCATGTGTTAACAGTGACACTACCCTTAAAATGAAGCAAAACCAATCTGTTTTAAAGAACACATCTATAATAGTAGCTATATGGAGATAAAATGAACATTTTAATTTGTTTTCAGGTATGTGGATATCGGAGCTGCCGACCAGAGCAAACTGTCTGAAGCCAACGTGCCTCACCTCTTCTCCTCACCCAAAATGTAAGTGAATAATCCACAACTGGCACTTGTTAACTGGTCTGTTTTTCAAAAAAAAAGTTGGAGTATTGTCATAGTCTAAGTGTCCTTGGTTTCATTATCATAATCCAAAAAACTTGAACCTTGGCCATATCTCAAAACTTAAAGATATTCTTATGAAATTGGGCACATATGTTGCCAGAGACAATATGTATACATACAGCAAGGCCCATAACTCTGGCTGTAATAATTGTTGAGAATGCCCCTTGTTTGACTGTAGCAAAACTGAGTCTTGATGTGGTGTTCTTGTTTAATTCTGACCTATCAGCTCTGTTGTCAGATATAGTTTACTTGGTATAGTTGTGCCTTTTCGGGAGGAAAAAAGGGATTGTTATAACCTAGTATTATGGTCTTGATTATGTAAAAAACTTAAAATCTTGCATGGCCAATACATGGAAATTTTTATGAATATTTATGTAGAACTAACATTGGTAGTAAACATGTTCCATTAACAGTACCAGGACTTAAATGGTTGTTAAGTGAAACCGTTTGATCTGGGGAAAAACAGAGGAGTGTTGGCATCCCTTTGTAGGACTCATGCTTTATACTGCTGTAATAACAATTTGAATCAATAATGTTCGAGTTTTGTTTACCATTCTTACCTTATAATGATGGGACATTACAAGTAGGATATCTCCTATGATATATTATTTAATTTAAATACCAATTCAATAAGATAAAAAATAAACAAAGATTATTGATGTAAATAACAGATTAATTCTCTTGTTTCAGTGACCCCCTTGGTGAGTACACCAGCGATATATACAGCGTTGAGGAACCTACAGTGAGTCACACATCCCTTGATGTTTACTTTCGCTATGTGGAGTGTGGGATGGCTGGGGCCTCAGACCCGGCCCCTGCCAACCGCGACATCTACCGCAACTACATTAAGCAGCTCTACATGTGACAGCCAGTGACTTCCACCCTCCTTGCTACATAGATCTTCAAAAGCTACAATCAAAATGCTCTTATTATTTTTCATTCAATGATTACTAGATTTGCAGCCACAAGTGGCATATACCCCAACCACATTGAACATGTCTACAGAGCGGACCCAGTACAGAGTGGACCCTGGATTTGGCATTATAGGGGTTGTAACTTCGGGGAGCAACTTTGGACTTGGTCCCTTCACAAGAACTGAACAATATATGGCCTAAATGAGGCTTCCTTCCCCGAAATGTTTTTGCCTTTTTTTAGTCTGAAATTCCTAGTGCATTCTAGTGTTCTATTCATTTTTTTTTCTATACTGGCATAATAAAGTAGTGAACTTGAACAATTTAAGGGCAGGTTGGGCCTGGTACACCCCTGCATTGCTTGTGCTCTTTGTGTGACTAGTATTGCCACAATTTACATTCACCATAGACATATTTAACAGTGCCAACAATGATTAATGTGAATCTGAATTACATCAAACCATTTTACCTGTACTTACAGTGGCACTTGTGAACCTATCGGAAATACAGCTGTATTTGTGATTGAAAGTACTACATGAGGAACTATGGTACCTTCACATCTGAAATACAGCTGTATTTGTGATTGAAAGTACCGGTACTACACGAGAAACTATGGTACCTTCATGTACATTAACATAGTTTGAAACGTTGACATCGCTAGAGGGTGGGCACTGCCTCTGTGACTTGACTCTACTACCTACATGTAGACATGATTTACTCAGTGAGTGACATGTTAATGCAGAAATCTAAAATGATAATATTTTTGAATTCTATATTTGAATGATGTGGGTTAATAACACTGTGTTCTAGTTGAAATCATGCTTTAAAGAGTGCAATCCTGAATGGTTTGGTGCAATATTTTTTTTTCCATTTGGTCCATGGTAATACATTCCATTGCAATTTGTATTTTGTTTTTATTTTATTTGTTTGTTAATTGTTACAATGTTGATAATGACAATAAATTTATCCGATCAAATTGAAATTTATTTTTCTGACGGTACAAAAAATAACAATTTATTTTAACCAATATTTAAAGTGAAGACTAATTAATTTCTTGCTTTGTATCAGTCCAATAAGCAGAGTGTATAGTAAGTAACATGAGCACCTCAAAGCAGAGCAATTTTCGTCTAAATATCTGTCAAGATTTAAAACTTCAAAATATCAACAAACCGAGACATAAGTTTTACCAAGTTTTGAATTAGAAAGTTAATCATTTAGCAGAAATGACCATGACTCTCACCCAAACAACCCCAAATGTAACCCAAAATTACGTTTTACCAAGTTTTGAATTGAGTGAATAAATATAATTTAGCAATAATGACCTTGACCCAAACCTAAGATGATCTCATAATCAACCCTTCCATCAAGTTTTATCCATTCTCAATACTGATCAGGCTATTCATTACGTATGACTCCACATTGAATAATGTTTAACTAAAGCGGACAACAAGCTATAGTGGGTTCTGGCTGGTCTTATCCAGACCAGAAGGAGACTGTTGCAATTAGAGAGCTGCAGACACTAAAATTAACATAAGAACTGCGTTAGTTTTTAGTTTGGATGCTATTGATTTTGATCTAAAGGACAGCAAATGCAAGCCAATGCAGATTGTCACAATTATCATGAAACATTCTACACATCAAGTTTCATTCAGATTACATGCAAGGGGACAATCTTATTTTACAATTCAATTTGTGACACTTACTTGGTATTCAGTTGAAATTCTTGATATTACACATTAACTATTAATAAAAAAGTTAAAGTGCAAGATGAGCCGTCATTGAATGCCAGTGGCCATGATTACAAACAGTCTCAAGTCCAGGTCTAGACTCAGAAAAGCACTTATTAAATTACAAAGAATCATCTTTATTCTATTCGTTTTACAAAATTAAATTTGATGAAATGTATAAAAAAAAAAATGAATAGTAGTATAATTCAGCAAATATCATCATAAAACTCCACCAAAAAGAAATTTACAATGAAATGAAGATCTGCAGTTTTGCCACTTGAGTCTGAACTCGGACATGAGACTTTTTGTAATCATGGCCTCAGGGTCAATATTCAATAACATTTTGGGTCGGAATTTGAGACTCGGACTTAGAAAAGTAAATTTTAATTTTATTATAAAAATGCTATAACAGGAGCAAAGATGGCAAAAATTGCTGTACCGGTTACAAATAATCAGTTCTACAAACTGGTATACATCTTTTGTCAAAGTTAATTATATTACAGATATTTTGAAACATTTAAGAATTCAGTTCTCTGAGCCTGAGTCTTAAACTCACACTCAAGACTTTAGTGAATACAGACCCTGGTTGCCAACGGCGATGATATTCGTATATCAAGGCTGCATGTTAAGGGGAAATTGTTGATCTTCGTTTGGTAAATTTTCAGAGTGAAAAGGGGGAATAACTTATTACTATTTAGGAATGTCTACTTAAGATCACTTAAAGTGGTTTACCTTTGTATTGGTATGCTGATGAGGATTGCCATTATAAGATATAACAAGCATTTTCAGTGAAAAGATATCCCCCACCAACAATGGCTTGTTTGTGCTTGATGGCTTGTTTGTGCTTGAAGGTTAAAAAAAATCTCAGAAAGAATAAGATAATCACATTGGTTTTACTGAGAAACGGCTGCAAACAATGATTTTTTAATAAATCAAGGGCAATAACTCTAAGGAAAATTGACCAATCCAAAAGAAAAATAGACAGGCATCATCACAGTATGTTGGTTCTTATTTATTGCAAGTGTCATGAAATTCTACCAGCTAGTTGCATAGAAAAGGCTGCAAACATGGATCTTTTAATAAATCAAGGGCAAATAACTCATATAGAAATTACACAATCCAAAATATAAATAAACAGGCATCATCGCAGTATGTTGGTTCATATTTATTTCAAGTTTCAAGAATTTCTACCAACTAGTTACTGAGAAATGGCTGTAAATGAGAGTTTTTTCAAAAAATCAAGGGCAATAACTCCAAGTACAATTGACCAATCCCAAAAAAAATTAACAGGCATCATCCCAGTATAGTAATTCATATTTATTTTAAGTTTCATGAAATTCTGCCAGCTAGTGACTGAGAAATGGCTGTGAATGTGCATTTTTCAAAAAAATCAAGGGCAATAACTCCAATGACAATTGACCAATCAAATTTTTTTTGGATGGGCATCATTCCAGTATAGTGGTTCATATTTATTTTAAGTTTCATGAAATTATACCGGCTAGTTACTGAGAAAACGCAGGTGAAGGGCGGAAGGAAGGACGGACGGAAGGAAAGACGGACGGAAGGACGGACGGACAACGCCATTTCAATATCCCCCTCCCTATTTCATAGGCGGGGGATAATAAATGTGACTAAATTGACTTTACATTAGAATTGTATGTTCATAAATGTATTCTAGTTCTTCTGGTGGCAACAAAATGGGGGCTGACAGTGACAGTGTCCTGATCTTAAGCTTTTATCTGAATCATCATTGTGTGATCTGAAATGATTTATTAAACAGCTAATGACCTTAAAACATCATTTTAGACAAAACAATCATTCATGGTTAGAGAACACTTAGTGGCACTTAATAAAATTTCTATACATTCTATAGTCAATTGACCACTTTGCACACAAAATAACCCTGATCTT
Source organism: Mya arenaria (assembly GCF_026914265.1). NCBI lineage: Eukaryota > Metazoa > Mollusca > Bivalvia > Myida > Myidae > Mya > Mya arenaria. Next base: position 5,696,274 of record NC_069127.1, read on the forward strand.
GATTGTTTCACCACCTATGGGAGCAAGTTTCAATTTTCACAAACACATTAAACAATGATAGAAGAAAGTAATGTTTTTTTGTAAGAAAAAATAAATTTATTGAATGTTACCACTTTGAATCAAATCAAAACATTCAGGTGCAAGACCTACAAAGATGGAAAGTACCCAATGTCTGATACGATATGCTTTGATTTACTGTCATTTGTAAATAAAATAGAAAAAACAACAACATGTAACACTGAGTAGTCACTTATGGCTTGGTATAATTTGTCCTTAGAATTGTGTGTGAATAAAAGTCATTGAGTTCCTCTTGTGTCCTGATGATAGGAGTTTAACTGAATCATCAATGTGTGGTCTGAATAATGCATTTAAGTAAGTTTTGGGCCTGATAGTGAAACAATAGCCATCAACATACTTTGCCAGAAGGAACTTTATAATACATCATTTCAGACCAAACACTCAGTCTAACAACTGTGGTTGTGATAAGTAATGTATTCCTAAAGTCTGAGGATCAGATTTATAAGCTTTGAAATAGTTCTCCTTTTAGTAATAGCATATGCATTATGTTGCCCATTAAAGAAGAAGAAAAAGAAGAAGAAGAAGAAGAAGAAGAAGAAGAAGAAGAAGAAGAAGAAGAAGAAGAAGAAATATAATACAAAAATACAATTATAAAATAATTATGATGATGCATAGTAATTTACTGAAGGAAAATCAAAAAATGATATCTTTAATTTGTACTACTACTTCTACTACAACTACAACTACAACAACTACTACTACTACTTATAATAATAATAATAATAATAATAATAATAATAATAATAATCATAAAATCATTATTATGGTTTATGATACTGATAATAATGTATAGCAACTTAATTATGATGATAACACTAAACTAATACATGTATAATAATGTGGTTTTTTTATTATAGATCTAATTCAGAATAATAAAAAATAAGAAATTTTATTTAAAGAAATAAATTTGTGAACAAATATCACAATTGGAGTGAATTAAAAATATGTTATAATATCCTTAAAATCCATTCATCAGTCTCAGCATCATAGGACAGGTAAAAATTACCTTGAGACTAACCCCAGGTATTTGAATAAACGCGCACCTTGATTAATTTGCATATCAATGTACTTATACGCATGCGCATTACATTCCGAAAGATGGGAGGCCGTTGAAACGGTGTGAACTTAGAAAACATTCCAGTAATGTGTTTACAATGTGATTTTTAAACGTTTTTCGTGTAACTGACTGGAATTTATTTGGAATTTTATTGCTGGTGTTTTATTTTTGTCGCGTGGATTACAAGTGCCGATATGGTGAAATCGGAAGAAGTTCGGGACCGTCAAAAACTCGCAAACTTGATAACTCAGTGGAACTTAGATCATTACGATCTTTTTGAATTAAGTCCGCCAAATGAGGTAAAGTATTGGCGAAATTACACCTTTTATTTATGATGATATAAAGTCGAATGTATATCCTTCCTTTTTAGGGTTTTTATTAACCAATTATCTCACCTGAGCAGGTAAGTTCAGGTGACAAAATTCGTCAACAATTCCCAAAATGGCCGACAAATTTAAGGTCAAGTATGTAAACAAAGGTTTCATTGTCACCTGAATTAAATGAACATATGTCGGAATATAATATGTTGCTATTTTTAATTGCGTCTGTTCTCTTATTAACCTGTTTATTTCACAGGTAATTCCTGTTCGCCAGAAAGTTCAAATTTGTTCCATAGCTGGGTTACCTCCCTTGAAAATTAACTTCCTGTTGTCTGTCAAAACATGGTCGACGTTATATTCTATACACGCTCACGGTCTGACCACTGGAATCTATACACCCCCATTGAAATGTCGTAAAATATATGAAAATTTCTTTATCCACATTTTTTTTTTGAGATTTCAGATAATAATTAAGACAGAAGATGACAATTTTAAATAAAATAAATACTTTACAAGGAAATAAACAATTATAGCTCACTGTTCCCAAGTTCGATCGACATTGGAATCTATACAGCTACACCGTAGGACAGACAATGGAGTCTTTTCCAACTCCAACGTAGCACTAACATTGGACTGTATACAGCTTTATATTAAGACAGATATTGGAATCTAAACAGCTTCAAATTTGAGAGATCTTGGATTCAATACAGCCTAAAATTTGGACAAACATTGAACGTTATACAGCCTCAACTGAAGACAAAGATTAGAATCTATATATACAGCTTCAACTTAACAGCCTCAACTGAAGACAAACATTAGAATCTATACAGCCTCAACTTAAGATAAACATTAGAATCTATACAGCCTTAACTGAAGACAAACATTCGAATCTATACAGCCTCAACTGAAGACATTCATTGGAATCTATACAGTCTCAACTGAAGACAAACATTAGAATCTATACAGCCTCAGCTTAAGACAAACATTGGAATCTATACAGCCTCACCTTTAGATAAACATTGGAATCTATACAGCCTCAACTGAAGACAAACATTGGAATCTATACAGCCTCAGCTTAAGACAAACATTGGAATCTATACAGCCTCAGCTTAAGACAAACATTGGAATCTATACAGCCTCAGCTTAAGACAAACATTGGAATCTATACAGCCTCAGCTTAAGACAAACATTGGAATCTATACAGCCTCACCTTTGGATAAATATTGGAATCTATACAGCCTCAACTGAAGACAAACATTGGAATCTATACAGCCTCAACTGAAGACAAACATTAGAATCTATACAGCCTCAACTGAAGACATACATTGGAATCTATACAGCCACAACTGAAGACAAACATTAGAATATATACAGCCTTAACTGAAAGCATACATTAGAATATATACAGCCTCAACTTAAGATAAACATTGGAATCTATACAGCCTTAACTGAAAGCAAACATTGGAATCTATACAGCCTCAACTGAAGACAAAGATTAGAATCTATACAGCTTCAGCTTAAGACAAACATTGGAATCTATACAGCCTCAACTGAAGACAAACATTAGAATCTATACAGCCTCAACTGAAGACAAACATTCGAATCTATACAGCCTCAACTGAAGACATACATTGGAATCTATACAGCCTCAACTGAAGACATACATTGGAATCTATACAGTCTCAACTGAAGACAAACATTAGAATCTATACAGCCTCAGCTTAAGACAAACATTGGAATCTATACAGCCTCACCTTAAGATAAACATTGGAATCTATACAGCCTCAACTTTAGACAAACATTAGAATCTATACAGCCTCAGCTTAAGACAAACATTGGAATCTATACAGCCTCACCTTAAGATTAACATTGGAATCTATACAGCCTCAATTTTAGACAAACATTAGAATCTATACAGCCTCAGCTTAAGACAAACATTGGAATCTATACAGCCTCACCTTAAGATAAACATTGGAATCTATACAGCCTCAACTTTAGACAAACATTAGAATCTATACAGCCTCAGCTTAAGACAAACATTGGAATCTATACAGCCTCACCTTTAGATAAACATTGGAATCTATACAGCCTCAACTGAAGACAAACATTGGAATCTATACAGCCTCAACTGAAGACAAACATTAGAATCTATACAGCCTCAACTGAAGACATACATTGGAATCTATACAGCCTCAACTGAAGACAAACATTAGAATCTATACAGCCTCAGTTTAAGACAAACATTGGAATCTATACAGCCTCACCTTAAGATAAACATTGGAATCTATACAGCCTTAACTTTAGACAAACATTAGAATCTATACAGCCTCAACTGAAGACATACATTGGAATCTATACAGCCTCAACTGAAGACAAACATTAGAATCTATACAGCCTCAGCTTAAGACAAACATTGGAATCTATACAGCCTCAACTCAAGGCAATCATTGGAATCTATACATCTTCAAGTTAGGACAAACATTGGTGTCTATACAGTCTCAGTATTGTCTTGTATATATACAGCTTTTAAAAAGTATTTAGCAACAGCTTTGGTTCTTAATCTGTTTTATTGATCATATACAATGTTTTATATAACATGAGTTACACTAAATGTAGCAATCACATGCAGGGAAACCCTTAGATATTTTGTAAGAAAAATGTTGAGTTCTCTGTAGCCACTCTATATGTATATGCATAAAGAACACATTTTACAACAAAAAATATATCTGTTTTATCTTGAAGGCTAGGAATGGACATGTACATGTACCCTATGACACCAACACAATATAATCAAAATAACAACACATTTAAATTTGTTAAAATGTTTGATAATATACGAATGGGTATTCAATGAAGAGTATAATAAATACAGTTTAAAATGGTTAAACTAAAATGACACATTCGGTCTTGTTTCGTACAGAAAAATGAAGAGAATAAAGGTACACATAGTGTCAACATAAATACATACTATCCCCAAATAAGAAAATGTTATGATAAAGGTTGATTACTCACCACTTAACCTCATAAAAATACAGGTAGTTACAAGACAAATTTCAAGTATGTGGATGAAACAAATGGAACACATCCAAGTTAACTGAAGACTCTGACTATGTCTGGATTTATCTTATCTTGCACTGTCAAAGAATATTTTTTCCATATATCCATGTTTAATGGAATATCATTACTATTAATATAGATATTCATTATTGTTGTGCATACTTGTTATGTAAGTTAAAATAAATCATGTTCAAATTACAAAGGAAACACATCCAGATTGTCAACTGTAGTGTGAACTTGACTTTCTATGTTAAGAAAACCTTTCTTTCTATTCTTTGCCTGAAAAAATAAATAATAAAGATATAGATTAAAAGCATCCCCATTTATCAAAAATCAGCAGTTAGCAATTTTTTTGGCAATCTTGGGCATTTATCAGTTCATATGCAATACGGAAATAAATGCTGTTAATAGGAAATTACAAGAATTTCAAATGTATAAGAAACATTTTTGCATAAAGTTTAGTTGTAGAGGATCTTTTAGGATTATGATATAGTAATACTGGCAAATTGAAATTGGAATACATGATACTTATTTCATGGCAAGATTTAAAGTTTAACACAGTATTCACATATTTAGAAAAAAACAAATACAACATACATATTATCGTTCTTCAATGCTGCATGCAAATCCTTATTCGCCACCTCTCGAACACCATTTTTCCATGAGTACATACTGCAATTAAATCTAAAAAAAAAAATCTATGAAAAATCTTTCTTTTGTTGATCACCTTCAAAAATCAAAGTCTTAAAACCTATTGTGCAGATATTAAGAAGTTTTTTTACAACAAAAGTATGCTATATGGATTGCCTGTACGGTAGTATTAGGCAAAATATATTAAAACATACTTTGTGGTTTGCTTTACTCTCATGATATTATTTCAAAGTCTGAAGCAGTTAAATATTCCTAAAAATCCAATAAAGAAAAAAGTCCAATTCTAGGATCACAATACACATGATATCATATTGGAAATCATGATTAAAAAAGAAGGTGTTTTAAACATTTCTTGTAAACATTACCTGACAATAAGACTCTTTCCTGCCTTTCCTCATCATATTGCTCTCAACAATCTGCATAACCTGAAATTATATTTGAATAATGCAATACTTGATAACTTTGTCATTATCAACTATGACTGCAAGTCTTGGTATAAAACCTTCAGTTCCCATAGTCTTTGATATTCTTCAAGATATATTACAAAAAGAAAAGGAAAATCTTTACTGTGCATGATATCTGATCTGCTTTCATTGCCACAATTGATGAAAATAAAATTTGGACAAATGGGAGCAATTCTCTCAACTAGAATCTGACATTGCATTAAGAATGTTATGCATCAGTCAATTATAACCACAAACACTTGACAAAGTACCATTATGAACCAAACATACATAAAATAACATTCAAATATTCGTCTTTGATATATCAAACGTCACAATAAAATCATATATCTTTTATACTGTTAGCATACTTGATCCCAATCCTTTCGTACCACAGCGACACATCATGGTGACGGAGAAATTACAAAGTTGACTTGAGGCTGTTTATCCATGTCGACATATTGGAAGTCCAAGTTATAATCCTTAAAATAGCTATTATACAAAAACGGTAGCTTAAATGGCTATCCGGAAATAAAACTAGTTGAAATGGTCGCAGTCAACAGTTTCATGGTTTACTTTACGGAAAAATTTAAGGGTGTATAGATTCCAATGGTCAGACTGTGAGCGTGTATAGAATATAACGTCGACCTCAAAACATAGTCACTTGTCAAATTTGTTAAGGGACTGGTGCATGCAGGGTGTCACTGTTAATTTATTTGATCTGTCTACCTAATTTGTTCAGTTCTTAAGTAATTGACAGTTATTATATAATTTGACTTAAAATTAAAAATGTATTGACAGTTTATTTTTATTAATTAAAAGCACTGACTGCCCCATCTAACATATCCCTTTTACCCGCAACAGATATAACATGTACAATATAATATGTTTTTTATTATTATATTTTATATTATATGTATTTTGTCTTTGAAGATGTATGCATTATCTAAGATATGAGACATACGTCTTACTTCTTGGGAAGGCAGTTTTTACCCTGAAATCCAGCCAAAAATATTTCTGTAAAACAAATATTTGTCCCAGTTTGTACACAGTCTTGGAACAGTGAATTTTTGCGCATTTTTCATACTCCTATATATTCCTTTTAAAACAACTTTGCTTGGTTTCTTTTGTTTAAATATGTTATCGTCAATTCACATATTTATGCTTTTTGTCACTACTTTCACAATTGTCACAAAAAGTTGAAAAGTGGGTGTTAATTATTCTTATAAGAGAATGGTGTTCAGGCTTTAATATTGTCATGCATGAGGGAATTTTTAAATAACATTGGACAGATGCTCAGCACATAAAGGTGGCGTGTCACATGATAGACCAACATCCCTATCTCAAAGGTCCAGGTTACACTTAAAAGGGCTATCATCTTGGAATGTTGCATATTTGCACATAAAGCATAGGTGGTCATGTCCAGGCTGTAACTTTGTCAGGCACCAGGGCATTTTGAAATCGCAGTGCAGAGATGTTGGGCACATAAAGAGGACAGGTCAGGTGCAAGACCAAGCATGCAAGGATCATAACTTTGTTGCCAAGTATTACCAAATTACCTCCCTTGGTTAGATCAAAATTCTAAAGCACAATTTACTGAATGTGAATGGAAATTTAAAGATATTGAATAGCACTACATGTTTGACTAATGCATGTTACATGAACCATAACTCTGTGGCAACCTGTTACCTTATTTTCTTCCTTGAAATTAAGTGTTTAAGCAAATTGATTTACTTTTCATTAGCACTTTAGCAAAATTCTATGGAAGTGAAAACAATTTGAAGCACCAGTAAATGACAATGTGATATGACGTTTTGTACAAGAATCCTGTCTCTAGGAACTGATATTACCAAATTGCCTCCCTTGATATGATCAAATTAGAGTTCTTCGGATTCGTAAATGAAGTCCATGCAAATTGAAAGATTGGTTAATGACAGTCCTTTTGTTACCGAATCAACTCTGTTGGCAAACAAGCATTTCCCATAAAAACATTCAAGAAAGACAGTGAAGTTAGAAATAAAAGAAATAAAAGTTGAATGCAATAAGGATTTGTTCCTATTTGTGTTACCATAACTGTATGATCCATTTTTCAAAACTCTTTTGATATGTATTATGTTTTAGAAAAACTGTATTGATGTGGCTTTTGCACAAATGCAAGAATTATTTATTATACTTAAGTATTAAAACTATATGGTATTTGTAATCAAATTCCATTCATTAATCCTAACATATGGTAGGTTTACTGAAAATTAGAACTTTGTATTCATGACAAATGGTTTATGATCTAGGAGTAATATTTCACTGCATGGCTTATATTTGTATAGTAATGATGAACTTACCACAATTGACTTGTTACATGCGTGCACAACCCCCTTGTCAGATATACTATAATTTTGGGCTCTCATCTTATCCTGTGATATATTAATTGCTAATATATTCGCACAACATGCTATTTCTAGGCAGATTTTCATTTATTTTGATGAGCAATTATGAATTTCCCATCCAGACATACTGTTGCAGTCTCTGTTCCAGTTCTGAAATTCTGATTAACGCCCATACAATCCATTACCTTTGAAAGGGTGGTAATTGGACAGAGCAGAACATGTGTTTTAACCATATGAATTTTTGCATGCTGAAAGACTAGCAAGATAGATAAGATAGAGGTTCCAATCACATATTGCATGTTTTTGTTCACAAATTGCACCCATAGGAAAGCCTGAATGATCCAATATCTAGTGTTTTGTGTTATTAATGAGTGTACTCTCTCAACAGGAATATTGTTAATATAAAGATCATTCTTGCATATGAGTTCGAGAACTGTTTTTTGTTGTTGAAAAAAATGTATACATCACTACATGATTCTTAGTGGACTTCTTGGACATACAATGGATTTTAAACATCTGTGTATTTTTAAATGAATAATTGTGTTTTATGAATGGAATGTCATGGCAGGCATTTGTTCCAGAGGATTGAATTTCACATAATTATACAGAACTCATTGGAGTGCATAAATATGGCCATTTTGGGCAGTCACAGCTCCTCAGAGGAAAATTAAATCTGTTATCATTGACTATGATCAAGCACTGATCAACAGTATGTAACGGTGACAAACCATCCTATTGTGTAGATATTCTATTATTCATGTCCTGTTGCTGGAAGTGTCAAGGCATTTTAAATATTTAACCTCTGAATTTGTCCATTGAGCCCTTAATGCTTTTAGAAGAACAGTTGGACTTTTAACAACAACTACAGCTGGTCAAGCTTGGTATGAGTTGTCTTGGTTGTTTTGGATTTCTGAACTGGAAAAAGAAGTCACACAGAACCAAAGGCCGATGTATTTCTGAGGTACATGTATTGACATACATAAGAAAACACAGACCCTCTGAAATAAAGAAATATTTCCAGTGGTCGAAATTTGCACATGCCTTTAAGCACAGCATTGGTGTTAAAATGCTTACAATAGGGTTTGTTATGATATAAAATGCCAAGCATGAGTGAAATAATTTGGGTTTGTTCATCAAAATTCTAACTTTTGTGACAGTATTTCTCTGTAAAGAGCAGAACAGATTTTTTTTGCTTTCAAGTACTGTACATACAGTTAGGGTTATTTTCATTTACTAATTAGAAAATGAATGTGCTCAAATCCAATGTCACAATGAATGGTTAACATTATATGACAGCCATCCATGTGCCTTAATACTTAATACCTACAAAATCACCCTACTTCAGTTACTCTTCCCTTTTCCATTGATAGTTTTATTATTAAAAATCTTAACAGTTGTGGAAACTGAAAATAGGTCTATGAAGCATTATTTGTAATATTTCATTGTCAGCAAATTAAATATAGAATTTGTCAATACAAATATGCAAATATTATGCAATGAGTAGTCAAGTAAATGAGAATCAACACCTTCCTCTGTTTATCTTTAATCTGATCTAAACCAAAGGATGAAATCCTTTTCCATCACGACATAAACATGTATACTACGTTCAACAGCACATTAATGAATACAAAACTGAACTAATTTTCCCCTCCCCCTTGTTGAAAAGTCCTATACATGTAGCATAATAGTGGAGTGTGGAAAAGGATGACTGCTACCTGTAATTAATAGACAAGTAAGAGTTATTAGTTATCTCCTCCCCCAGGGACATGTTTTTAAGGGTACGCCGAAAACTTAAAAGTAAACAAAAAACATCCAACACAAATGAATCATCAATACAAGAAACTAATTAGTCCTAAAGCGCAGTGGTCAAATTAAAAAGCCTCTAGGAGAAAGTCTTTGCCTTTGACATTGTCAACACTAAGCAGTCTTTGTAACACTAAATTAATGTAATATACAGCACAACTCATGTGGATATCATTCATTATTGTCACGGCGGCAAGGTCTCCGGGATGTCAGCAGCTCCTTAGTCCCTGCTTTATTGTAAGGTTGAAGACGGGCAAGGGCACGTGGTACACTGGTCATAGGCCTATCTGGACTAGAGTTTCGGTGGTCCGACTGGTCAAAGCTCAGACGCTTTGGCTCTAAAGTTGATTGGGTAGTCTGCCTTGGAGTAGAAGCCCTGGTTGGCCTACCTGGTATGCTTTCCGAAGGAGACGCCTTGGTGGGTGTTTCGCTTGAGCTAAGCGGGGTTTGAGAACCTCCTGGTGGTAGTGATGGAGTCAGAGGCATGGAAACCTGTGGTGTTACCCTGGATGGAGGAGGGCAATTGGAAACTTCTTGTTGTGGTCGTTCCACAGCGGGTGTCACCGACAAACCTGGCAAGGGAGTGCCGTGGAAAGGGGTGAACTTTCGAAGGTGTTGTCGGTTCCGGATAGTTACTCGGCCTGTACCATCCACACGGATAACATACTGGTGGTACTGCCTTACCTCTACAACAGTCCCAGTGCGCTCCCACCTCCTTGGATGGTTGCCGACCAAGTTTTGCAGATAAACATGATCTCCCACCTGCAATGGAGGCAATCTGTGGGTGTGTTCATTCCAACGCTCATGATCCCTTGAATGTCTTCGGGCAAGGGCCATCTCTCGATGCGACATCAACTCAGTCCAAGTCTCATGAGGAGAGTATCGACCCATTAGGATTGGGATAGCATCACGGATGGGTCGTCCAAACAGTATTAATGCTGGGGACGATTTTGTCTCTGGGTCAACAGAATTTCTGTACATCAGTAAGGCTCTCTGGAACTTATCTACATCAAGGGATCCTGTTGCAGTAACATTGTCCATGAGCATGCGTTTAACTGTTTTAACAGCTAACTCCGCCCTGCAATTAGCATGTGGGTTTGCAACGGACGTAATCCTGTGTCGAACTCCCCAGGCCTTTAAGAACTCCTGTGTCTTTCCAGCTGTGAACTGTGGTCCCCCATCAGAAGTTAACTCTTCAGGTATCCCAAATGTCACAAATGTCTCCCGCAGTCGCTTGATAAGGCCCTCCGCACCTGATTCTGACCTGTGTACCATAGGCCAGTTTGAGTATCTATCGACTATCACCACATAATCCTTGCTGTTATAAGTGAAATAGTCACTGCAGATCATCTGAAATGGGTAGTCTGGAGGTGTTATGTCTGAAGGAGGCTGCATCGGGTTGGACTTGGCCATCTTATGGCAGTGTACGCACTGTTCCCTCACCCTGGCAATATCAATTGAAATGTCTGGCCAATACACAGAGTCCATGGCCCTTGCACGCATTGCGCTGACTCCTTGGTGGGCTGCATGGAGTGCATTAAGTACCGGCTTGCGGAGTACAGGGGGAATAACTATTCTTTGGCCCATGAGAACCACACCGTCCACAACACATAGGCCTGCAGCAAAGCGATGAAAAGGGCGCAAGGGCACTGGTAGCTCCCTGCAGTCCTCTGGAAACCCAGCCTCCAGGATGTTGACAAGGTCAACAAACGTCGGGTCTGATGCTGTGGCCTCTCGTACCATGTCCCAAGTAACAACAGTGATGATCGCATTAAGTGCACTGCTTGCAGCGGCAACTGTATCACTGTCATTTGCCATATCATTATCCTCGGCGTGCTGGTATAAGCGTGTCAAGGTGTCACGGTAGAACTCTGTTGTATTACTGAGAGTATCAGTTTCCGGTGCTTCGCCTGGTAACAGAAGACGATCTGGCTGACCAGCAGGGTGTCTTGAAGCTGCATCTGGATCTAGGTTCCTTTTGCCAGGTACATGAACGATTGAGAATCTATATCCTAGGGTCTTCTCTTTGAGGTTTAGAAGTCTCCTGTTGTCAATGTCGGTGAGCGACCTGTCATTCAGGATCTGGAGAAGGGGTTTGTGATCCGTGGCTACGATGAGGTCTTTGCATCCAAGAATATAATACCGTGTTTGGTGGAGTGCATACACTACAGCCAAGGCCTCACCTTCAATGGGAGCATACCTGCTTTCAGCAGGATGTGTGAACCTACTGCCAACTAGACACAGTTTCCAGCCATCCGGACAGCAGGCAGGAGTCTTGCTTTCACAGTGGCAGTACTTCTGCATCAAGAAGAATCCAATTCCATCTACAGACCAGTCTGTGGCCAGGCATGTCAGGCGAGTGGGATCAAATAGGCGCACACCTTCTTTCATCTCCTGGATGATGACCTCTTTGGAATGGTGAAACAGTTCATCTAGTTCATCCGTCCATTGAAATATTGCAGATGGCTTCAAAAGAGCACGAAATGGCTTCATTTGTCTTGTCATGGCAAAAGCATATGCCCCCTGATTGATTAGTCCAAACCAAGCTCTCGCACCAGTAATGTCAGATGGTGTAGGAAAGTGTCTTATTGCATCCAGAAACTTTGTACTTGGTCGTATGTTCGTTGGTGTGATGGTAAGACCTGCGAAATCAACAGTGTCCTGGGCAAATTGGAACTTCTTCGGATTCAGGGTGATACCATTTCGAGCACACAGGTCAAACCATTCACAAGCCTGGAAGAAAGCTGCTTCAATGGAATTTTCCCACATACATGTATCATCTACACATTTGACCTTGTTTTTGAAGTCTGCAATAATGGCGTCAAAGCGTTGATTATAAGCATCTCCACTGGCCATGAATCCCTGTGGAGCCACCTTGTACCTGTAGCGCCCCCAAGGTGTAATGAACGTCGTGAAATGTCGGTCCTCTTCACGGATTGGCACAGAGTGGTACCCATTCCAAGCATCTGTCACTGTTTTTTTCATGCCCTGCGGAACTCGATCGGCCAGATGGAAGGGGCTTGGTACATGATGGGTTTGGCGGACAGAATGGCGGTTTTGAGGTTGCAAGTCAACTGTACGTCTGGGGGTACCATCAGCCTTACCCGTTACCACCATCCTGGAACACCATGTTGTGGGGGTATTCGAATCGACCCTCTCAAGCACACCGATGCGAACATCCCTCTCTAGATCAGCATAGACTTTATCCTGCCAGTGGATTGGGACAAGTGCTGGTTTGTGGACTGCCACTGGTGGGGCACTTGGGTCAACATGCAGTTGGAGGGGCTCACACTTCATTAGTGGCAGTGGTTGATGTTCGCACACATTAAAAGTCGTAGCACTGTAGTAGTCGAGAAGCCACTCTTTCAGGGCTTCCACATTGTCCTCTGTTGCACTCAAACCATTGGGTAAAGTCGTGGGCATAGGTGGCGGTTCCTGTCGACGTCTTGGGCAGGAGCAGGTAATATTCTCACAACTATCCATGGAGGCATTGATGTCAGGGGATGTTTCTGCCGTTGCTTGTGGGAAGTCAGTGTGAATTATCCCCAGAGAGACGAGTGCTTCCCTGCAGAGGAAAGCTTTTTCCATGGCATCTGAGACATAACAGAGCAAACGTGTTGACCTTGCAGACCCATCAACCGTACAAGTGGCAATGTTAACAACAATGGCTCCCATAACTCCAAGATCCTCTCTAATAGCCCCACGCATCACAAGTTTGACAGGAAGGAGGTCGTGTTCCTTTATTCCTAGATTTTTAGCGGACTGTAAGGGTATAATTGTACTTTGACAACCTGTGTCGGCCACCATGGACATTGTAATTGATTTGAGTTCTGAGGCATCTCGCATAGGGTGTCCAAACAATGCATGTTCTTCTGGCAGTGGTGTCATATTCACTAATATCATAGGGTGGGGTTTGGAAGGTCTAGCCACCCACTGACCATCATATATATAATGTTCGAGAGGTGTTCCACCCTCTTGACATCTGGATCCTATAGCCTGGCTAGTCCTAATAGCTGATCTGCCCTGCTCTGATGTAGAACACAACTGGTCGAAGACGTAACTAGCTTTATCATAGTCAGAATCCTTTGTTGAACCTCTAGTGACATGTGAATTGGGAGGGTTCCTAAGACTCGTACCCTGGCGACAGGCTCTTGATGAAGAGTCACGGTGACCCCACAAACCGCAAGTAGTGCACTTACTACAACATTTGGTATAGTGTCCTTTTGTTGCACATTTACCACAGGTGAATGTCCAGGCCTCACAGTTTCTAGACCTCGTCTTTCGGTCATTCCTCTGACCATGAGCAGGGCCTCCACATGCCCAGCATTTTGCTCCAGGAACTGGGGCAGGTTTTTGGCTTGAACGAGCAGCATACATGGCACCAGCTGAGTCGCCCACTGCACTTTTCGTCACTTTGCCCTGTTCTTTCTGGGCAATAAAAGACACAGTTTCCTCCAGTGTTCTGTCTGTCTTAGGATCACCAAGCAAATCAGACATAATCTCTGGGTCAGCAATGCCCCTAACCAGGTTGTCCTTGATGATCTCATCACTAAAATCAAAAACATGTGCACAGCCCGGTTCCTTGCAGGTGGCCTTATACTGGCAGAGTGAAGCTTGGCCTCGGAGACTGGCCAAAAATGTCCGAATACCTGTCCCAGGAGATTGGGTCATCCTGTTAAGTTTAATGCGGTGGACCAGGGTGCTCTCGTCTTTGACAGCTAGTCTCTTGATTGCACCCAGAAGATCTGCTTCTGCCATGTTCGCAACGTCCCCCTGAATATCACGCATAATGTCTGTGCGTAGATCTGAATTGCAACAGTAGAACAGGGCAGTGGCCAGGACGTTGTCAGCGATAGACATTCCCACCTTGTACATGTCCCACTGTCTGGTGAATGCTGACCATTGGTCTGGATCACATCCGGCAGTAATGGACGGTGGGTCCAACTTCAGCTTTTGTGGTGCTGGGCGGGCCAGTGCCGTGTGGACAGTTCTGTCGTGAATCTGGAGCGCGGCAGTTAGAGCAGCCGCAAATTCTGCACCCAGGTCCTGTGACTTCCATTCGCATCCATCTATCGGGCACTGCAACACCGGCATGTTGTGGAACTGTAGGGTTTCAGGATAATCAGGTTGTAGCAGTCATAAATGAGAATCAACACCTTCCTCTGTTTATCTTTAATCTGATCTAAACCAAAGGATGACTGCTACCTGTAATTAATAGACAAGTAAGAGTTATTAGTTATCAAGTTTCACATCTTTATTGTATTAAACTTCCCTTTCTTAGGATGTAGGTGTAGACTTACTGTTTAAAACATTTAATTATCAGGTTCAAAATCTGTCCAAGTCCATTCAACATTTAACATTTATTTAATGAAGAGCTCATCTTTTTGTATATTAAATGAACAGTTAAGGATATTCTTTTCGATGTATGTGTACAAACAATATTATAGAATAACTGTTCACATTTAAATAAGATCTCATTATGTAGAATGTTTGCTTGTGTCCATTTTGTTAGAAGGGTTTGAGCTAAAGAGTAATGGAATGGTGTTGCACCATGTCCTATTTTGTAGCACTCCTCTTACCCTCAAGGAGACCAGCATGGGCACCTTTATTGCTTAATTAAATGCTTAAGACATTTTCTGTGAAATTTATAATGTTTCGAGTTTGTCACACTCAGCAACAGTCAGATACATTGTGCCCATTTCAACATTTGCAGGTTGCACCCTGTCCCTTTTCTGCAGCACACAACATGGCTAAATCCTTTCTATAAGTTTAAAGCCTGAAACCATGTCTGAAAACCCTTCATGATTCATTTCCATTAATGTAATACATATGAATCACACATTGTTTAAATGTCAATTCATATTTTAATACAGTGTATTTCTTGTTTGCTTTCAGAACCTCGAATTCCATGGGGTGGTGAGGTTTTACTTCCAGGACGAGGACCACAATGTTGTCACAAAGTGTATCCGCGTGTCAAGCACGGCGACCACACGAGAGGTCACCAACGTCCTCGTGGAGAAGTTCCGCCCAGACATGCGCATGCTCACAACCAACAGATATAATCTGTTTGAGGTCCACATAAATGGGGGTAGGTTCTAGTTATTAACCAAGATATTTCCACAAAACTGGGTACACAGTATGCTTCCAAAAACATTACAAGTGTGTAGCAAGGCCCATAACTGGGGTCAAAATAAAGGTTATGCTTTTTGACAAATTGAGAAAACCGGACAGACATTGGACTGGGATAATTGTAATCTTGTTTAAAAAAAAAAAAAAAAAATTCTTTTTCTTTTTTCATTCACTAATTTTACCGGAATATTATCATGTATTTATAATGTAAGCAAAGTTAAATTGAGTTAAATTAACCATGTAAGTATTGACCTTAGCGCTAAAATATAAATGGATTAAGGATCAAGAGTAAAGAAGATTTAGCTTACAATTTGTTTATTACTTATAATAATAGCTGCCTTTTTGGTATGGTTCTTGTATATATACACTGAATATATACACTGAATGAAAGTACAGAAGTGCATTGTGAGGAAGACATAAAAGCTGACAAACAGTCTTGTTTTGACATTATGGCACTGCATATGAATGTCTGCATGTATCAACAACATCATGTTTGGCAAATACTTTCTGTAAACAAAAAGAAAGTCATGAAGTCAATTGTCAAATTGGCCATTTTCATAATGTCAAACTCAATGTATATATATTAAAAGCTGCTGCCTTATATTGTATCTAGTGTTATTATAAAGCCTGATTCGGTGATGATTATAATTGTGTCTAAGTCTCATTTTTGTGTGGCATCATCCTCAAAATCTTGTGCAGACAATAGCTGAAGTATTTATTATCCAATTATGATGAAACTTGGTGACAGAGTTTGGGCATAATGTTTTGTTCAAGTTTGATTTAGGGGTAAAGGGTTAAGGGGTAAACTTAAAAAAATAGCAAGCTAATATCCTGTACATATAACTAGTTAAATATTTTTATCTTGATGAAACTTAGCCAGTATTTGTGGCTATTGTCATTGTCAAGATCTGTAGTTGTGTCAGTTGCATCAATAAAAACATGGTTACGCCCCTTTTAATTAAAAAAATAGTCTTTCATGTCTAGTGCAGATAATAAGTACTATTCATCTCAAAATTATGATGAAACTTGGTGACACTGTATGCGTTAAATGTTTCAATTATGTTTGATCATGAAGTGAACTACTCAGTAACTCAATACTTCAAAGTTTTACTCCCTATTTATTAAAATTAGTATGTTAATTGGTTTCATTTCACTATGATGGGTGCTTCAAAAAGGAGAACATCCAGTTCCACGGAATTTTAGTGTTTGTTTGAAAACACAGAAATTTTATTGTAATTTAATTTTAGTGTGAAACTATCACTCCTGGACAGTTTTCCAAGGTTGTATACTATCATATATCCATGTTCGTGAAGAGAACTTGTTTTTTTATGAAACCATAAGGATATCAGGTTCTATTGCTTGCAAACTAAACGTGACATACATACTGTTATATTTTTTATTTATCATTATTGACAGTATGTAAATAATATATCTCTGTCTATGGAGCAAAAATCAAAACCAGAATAGAATGTTTGGAGGTCTCTGGTAATTCAATCAGCATTTGCATTTGCTAAACCAATTAGCACACAAGTCATGACCAGCTCAATGTAAATGACCAATAATACACTCAGTTATACCAGCATTGTAAATATACATGGACAGGATTGTCATATTTGTTAAATAAGTCACATAACTTACATTCCATTGGTTTAGAAAAACAGGTCAATGGTCTTCCTATGTTATTTAAAACCTTAATTAACAATATGTATGCTTGAAAAGTTACCAATCTCCTAACTTAAAGAAAAATACAGATGATAATCTGATTACAGGCAAAGCAAAATAACACTGGGGTTGAAATATCTTGACTTACATGTATGTCAAGTTATGAATCATTATTTGTTCATTTTGAGATACATGTTTTCAAAGATGCAACAAAATTCAATGTACATGCTTACGAAGTGACAATGTAGTATACAATTTGAGTTTTCTTTATTTGACAACTTTCTGACTGCACACAGTTTAATATGATTTACATCCATGAAATATATATATATAAGAATTTTGTCCTTCATCATATGGCCATGTATCTGTGGTTTACAGCTCTCATAGCCTGGAGCATGTTGACTGAATATTTGTAATTCCTGAATATAATAATTATTATGTGAAATTACTCTACTAATTTATTTTCTAGTATGACTATGAAAGAAAAAAATGGCAGTTTAAATATGCATTTGGTGAACCTTGATTCAAACTCTAATTGGCCTACCTTTGATCAATAGCCTGTAGAATGTGCAGTTTTCTGCATCCTTGAATCCTTTGATTTGCAAAGGTGTTAAAGTGTATTCAAGTCATACAATTGAAGCTACAGAATAGGATTATCAGCCAAAACCTTGCTGTTAAATATTACGTAATGGCATGCAGATCAAACAAACAACAGACAAATCAAGCAAATAAGAAACACATGGTGTTAGCATTACGTTTAAATTAGGTTTAATAAATGTGTATAAGCTTAAAACCTTGGAAGGTGCCATTTCAGAGGAGAGCTTTTTGTTGTTGGTGTTGTTTCAGAGAATAAACTGCTTTGCATAATCCCTGACTCATACTTTCACCTGTATGGCAAGGCCCATAACTCTGGCTGAAACTTAAGTTATGTCCCTTGATCAACAGAGAAAAGAGGGATGAGGTTTGAATTATTGACAAGAGAAGCTACAGGTTATGCTCTATGTGGGAGATATTTTCTTATTTTTGAATACCTCACAACCTCAATAAAGTTATTTTATTTATCATTATGTTGTTGCTGTATTTCAGAGGAGCGTAAGTTGCTGGATGATGAGCGTGTGCTGTATGTGCAGCTCAACTGGGGCAAGGATGTTCGTGAAGGACGCTTTCTCCTCCGCAGAGAGGCAAGTGCTATTATGAGCAGTGTTCATTACGTAATTAGATATCGGGTTCATGCAGTGTTCTGCCAAAGATTTGGAAACATGGGGTCACGTGTCCAATCCGATTTAAAAACTAGGGGCCTTTTTCAGAAATGATTGGCCAGGGACAACACCATATAAGTCGCATGGATTTATCAACATACATTTTATTTACTTTTAAAAGTTGTTACCTGTTGCAGCTCCTCTCTTTTTTGATTCGCTTGCAAAGAGCGAGATATAGTTGTCACATTCATCCTGACTAAATTTGTCTGGGCTGTATCTTGACTTTGCATTATAGAATTTATAAAAAAAAAACTTGCCATTGTGATTTACCATGATGGGGTTGACTGTCATGCACAAGACCCAGGTTTGCACGACAAAGGTCAAGGTTAGAGGTCTAAGTTGATATAATCCATGTCTGGGCTGTATCTTGACCATGCACAATAGAAAACTTGCCATGATGAAGTGGCATCTGGCACACAAACTCCAGGTCTGTACCTTAAAGGTTAAGGTTAAAGTTAAAAATAATCTTTGTCAGGGTTATATCTTGACCATGCATTAAAGGTTTTTGAAAAAAAAAGCCATGATTCAGAACCAGAAGTATTTTATTTTTATGCCTAGGATCAAAAAAGATGACACAACATGTATTTAGTTATTAAGAAGGGTTTTGGTCATCATTATCATTTTTGTTTTGTTTCCTCCCAATATACAAAAATAGAACACAAACAGTCTGTTTCTTTTTATTTGCAAATTTCATGAATAAGTACAAATCATTACATTTACATTACAATAACCTACATTTATTTCAAAAATAAATATTGTGACTGCAGGGTATAAATAATTATGAATCAATGTCAGCTAGTACATAATTATGGGCATTTTCTGATTGAACAGTCAAAGTGTCCTTGGAATTTACATGACCGGGCCATTTGAAATTTTACCACACTAGGGCCTTCATGGTTTTCAATAGGAATGGATCAGTTGTGTCACTCTCATGCTTGACAAAAAAAATGGGAGTCTCTGGTGGAAATCTAGGGTCCCAGTTTATGGTTTGCACTCAATGAATCTTTATTTTGCAAGTCCCATGGACGCACAGCAAGTTCAAAATGGGAGTCCCTGGCTTGAGTGAGGGACTCCGGCTTTCTGATTTCGGGGCATTGCCTTGGCAGATCAATGTGTACCTTTACATAGCATATGCATGCATTGTAGTCCTTTGGAAGGAATTTCATTTATTTTTTTATGTTGATTGATTTGAAGAGAAGATTTTTTAATGTATGGTTTGCTGAGCTTTTTGACACTGATGAAGTTTTATCGAACAGAAATTATATTTAGAGGAATATGAAGTTGTCTTAAAGTTTAAGAATTAGAAATGTCCATGATAATTAGTGAGTAATTCTTCACAATTTATAGTGACAGTACAGGTGTTGTGCAGAAACGAGGAAGGAGTCCTGTTAGTGATTAAAATATGATTAATATCTGCATCCATATGTTTCAACAATTATAATTCAGTATCTGTTCATAGGGTGCCTCCGCTGCGCCTGAGAAGGAAACTGCACAAAACTTCAAGAGAAAACTTTCAAAACGAGAGAAAAAGGAAAAGAAGAAAGCTGATAAAGAGCGCCGAATGAACAAAGAAAATGTGGATGACAAGGGCAGTGGTGTGGCCAAGCAGTTGTACGACGATGCCCCTGAGACAAGCTTCACAAGGAGTATTTCCAACCCAGAGGCAGTGATGAGGCGACGACGACAGCAGAAACTGGAGAAAAAGCTGCAACAGTTCCACGGTCAAAATGGACAAGGTGGGTTAAATGCCTTACGGCTTTCTAGTCATTGTGACCTTGTAAGATTAATTGACCTTAAACAATTTCAGTCATGGAAAGAAGGCTTTTAAATGGACTTAACCTGAATATTGCTGCTGAAATGGTAACATAACCTGATCTGTAATAGCAAGCACAGCTCAACATTTTTTTTGCATCTTTTACTAGAGAACCAAGGCAAATTTTGCAGGTAGTAGTCTTCTAAATTTATGGCAATTTTGTCCTCGAGTAGCCTATGTTTTTGTGGTTGTGTAGCTCCCTTGTAATAACAGTAGGAAGTTTAGGGTAGGGCAGTTTGACAAACTTTGTGGACCTTGTTAGTCTTGCTCCATTAACTGATAACATCAAGAATAAATAGCAACCAGTAGATGTGTCTTTTGATGATTTGTGATATGAACTCCACACTTGCACATCCAAGCTATGTTTGTGTGAGAAACTGACCACTGACCATTCACATATCTTGATCCTTACATGAGAAAGGTTGCCAAAAAACTATCTTGACCTTTGGTATCGCTATTCAAGGCGCCATTGTGATCTTTAAGCTGCACCAAGTATGGACACTATTTAGACACCATTTTTCATAACTAAGTGAATAGCCTCTACAGTTCTTATGTTAACCAAGCCTGATAAGTCTATTTACTAAGGGGATTTACACTTATCGTTGACCCATTATTTGCAAATTATGTGCTAAACCTGTGTGATTTTTGCCAGCCAAGAGATTACTAAAGTTGATAAATATAAATTAATTTGACACAGATATAGTAAACTGGTGTAAACAATGGTGGCATTTCACCTCATAACCATTTTCTCATTAAAGTAGCATTTCTTGGGTAGTTCAGGCCTAGAATTTTTATCTTGGCCCATGTCACAAACTGTTCAGAGTCTGAGTCTGAGAATCAGAGTCAGTAAAGCATTTTATTTAAATTACATATAATCCTTATTCTGTTGGTTTCATCATCAATACTCAACTAGAAGTAAAGTTACAATGGAAAGAAGTTTTGTTGTTTTGTCACATGAGTCTGAACTCAGACTTGAGACTGTTCATTATCTTGGCCCTGTCAGGGTTTCAAAAGGCACCAGTCTCAAAAAATTCTTAAAAGGTAGAGTAGGGACAAAGTGTTTTTGTTTGTTTTAAGTCCAGTCAAAACAGGACAGCATGGAATATCATAATTAGTTTTATCTAGGATTGAAAACAAACTCTAGAGTTTTGCAAAGAAGGGTCTGGTTGGCCTAAACAGGTATTTTTTAGGTCTCACCTGAGAAGAAAAAAATCTCTTTTATCATGTGATCGTTTGAAAACTAACAATTGCTAGGATATTTGTGTACATGTATATGAATATAAGCAAAAGCCAGCAAGGACCACAGTGTTTAAATAGATAGATATCTTTATTTCCTCCTTTAAAAAAAGATTTATAACAAAGTTGGTTTAAACAATGAATCAGTACACAAAGTACGTGAACAAGTGCATGAAATATATATTTATTTTTGGATTATATAGGATAGTATACGAAAGTGAAAGTGTTTACAGGGGGTTTTGGTGGTACTTCCCCAAGAAAATGTTAACAATTTTTAGTCTGAAATGGTGCATTTTGGGTGTATCTCAATAAAAATTTCTCCTATAATGAAATGAGTTGCAGACATTTGGCAATTATCTGGATTCCCTGGACATATGAAGCAATTTGCAAGAAAATAAATGTGCAATCCAAGTGCTTTAGGTTGCTCTTTGTCTTGATTGGGTCTCTTGATTGAAAATCAAAGTGGACTGGAATGATAACAGTCTGGCTTAGAACTAGGGGATGGGGCCTGATACCTCCCCTGGCACCTCCCCACAAACACTGTTGTAACATTGCCAAGTATCAAAGTTGTCCTACCATTATAGCCGCTTCACCTTTGGAGAATAGTTTTACCCAGTTTTTCTGGACACATGACCCATGTGTTTACAAATTCCTCACTATCCCAGCCAAATTGTTCATCAGTGGTTTCTCTTTGTTTAGTGATATCAGGGACAGTCCAGACAAGCTGGTATTGTTTTAATGGGGTTTATCAGAGACAGGGTCAGGTGACAGTATTTTAGATGCAGGAGTGACAGAGCCCAGGTCTGGCGGCCTGATAGCTTCCCAATTACCACAAACACTGAAGCAATTAATAACCCATGCTTATCATTTTCGCATAGCTTTGATAGCTTTGATAATTACCCTCAAGGGGTTAATACTTTAGGAATATTCCAACCTTTTCAGTCTTCAAATCCTCGACTTGCACTTAAATAAAGAAATGTATTAAAAGTGCAAGTCATGAGTCTTATGGGAAAATATTGTAAACATCAGAGAAGTTAAGCTGCATTTGAAATGTTAGAGCATACAT
This sequence comes from Mya arenaria, assembly GCF_026914265.1. Classification (NCBI taxonomy): domain Eukaryota; kingdom Metazoa; phylum Mollusca; class Bivalvia; order Myida; family Myidae; genus Mya; species Mya arenaria. The sequence goes on from NC_069127.1 coordinate 5,719,232, forward strand.
TAAGATGTAATTGGTGATAACATTGGTCCTAGCTTGCTCTGTTGTTTATAAAAGGAGACCATAGATTAGAGTTTAAATAAGATAACAAATCAACCTGCGATGTACCAGATTTAGAAAAGATGTCATCTTTTACTATTTGTCTGATTGACTGACTGTCTTTGCTTTTTGATATGACCAACTTTATATTTTGATCACGAAAGCAAAGTAAGCTATATTACCTGTATGTTATTTAGTATATAATCAGTATACAGCTATATATTTTCATGTTCGGAAGAGTTAACTCTGGAATGTAAATTGATCAGTAATTGATTTACCTATAATTTAATTGCTTTTTTGGTTGACACACTTGATCATATTTGTAAGTTACAACTTAATATATTTACAATAAATTGGAATCAAGCTGTTAAAACACACCATGTGTCAGTGCCCTCAAATAATAGAGTCATTTATTAATTATTGATGTATTAATCTATTAGGTCAGATACCCTGATCTTTGATATAATTGTCTGCTCTTCAATGGAATGAAGTTGTCTTAAAAAAATGACCAAACTATTGGTGCCTTGCTATTCGACACAATGATGCATGTTAGTTTAAAATTGTTTGTACCTTTCAAACACTATTAACATAAACAAATATTAGCGTAAACATTATATTCCCCTGCATCTGGAAAAAAAAAGATTTTGAAACAATCACATTTTTTGTGCAAAAACTACAAAATAAGTGATTACTGAAGCTATTTTGAACTCCTTTAGGAATAATGAATGTTTGGCATGCAAATGTTTTGTTATAATCTTTCGTCAGACAATAGGTTTATGGCAAAATGAGGACGCTTTAAACACCCTGTCTTTTCATTATTGTAAAAAAAGAATGTCAATGATGATGAAGAATTTTAACACTTTCAAAAATGTGTCTTGACATGCCACTTTCAGAACTTCTTGATACAGTTGATTTTAGCATTAATTGATGAATATTAATCTGGAAGGGGGTTGGGACTAGGGAAGCAAGATATTAAAATGTTTTTCAAAACATTGCAGGCCATGTAATATTAAGTTTGTCATGTAATTTTTTTGTTTTAAAATTTATCGCTTTTCAAATCAACCCCCATGGCTAAATTCTGTCTGTATGATCAAAGATATGTTTACTGTATACACCTACATATAAATTTTTTGACAGAAAACATTAGCCCCTGCATATGTGGGCGTTGCAGGATTTGAAAGATAATTCAGTCTATCAAATGTGGTGCAATATAGTTCATTAGATATTTGTTTTTCAATTATAGTAAAAACGTGATAAGTTTCTATCCAATTGTTTCAAATTGTTTGAATAACATGAGAACTCAACAATGCATTTATGTGCAGGATAGGACAATTTTCTGTGTCCAAAATCACCGGGCATTTGACTATCTCAGGTCTGCATTGTTGCCCTTGTAATCAGCTACTCCTATGTTATCTGGGAAAGTATTTGCCCTGGTAGATAATTCTGACAGGGTGAAGTACCCTGGGTTTTAAGGTCCCCTCAGTGGTGATATGCGGGCTGGTTTATTTCCTCTTTCAGTGTAGGGTCAAATATAGACCCAATGGATGGTCAATCTCTCATTCTAGGGGCATGTATTGGTGACAACATAGTGACCACTTTTGGAATGTTTGGCCTTGTAATGTAGAGAGGGCTCATATAAATAGTTTCTGATACTTGAGTCTGAAGTACAAATTAATGATCAGTAATAGGTTTTTAATGGCCATTGTGAAGTGTAAGTTTCCAAATTGATTTCATGATGTGGATGCTTAAAAATTTAAGATTTCTTGCTGAATTATGATCAATATTCTCTGCAATATGGTTAAAAATACCCAACCCAAAATATCTTAACTTTATCAAACATAGGTTACATAAAGATTCAATTTATTGCTGCACCAGGCTGTAAAACGCTGAGAAATTTGTACATCTAGGTGCAAAAGGTATCAAAGTAAACAGTTGTTTGTGAAAATGATTTATGATACAATGGTTTTGTTACATTGGGACCCTCTTCTTGTGTGGATTCAATACACTAGCCTGTAAAACTATCACCGATATTGCACAGTTTAGCCTGGGGTCACCCACACTTACTAATTATCAAGTCATGAAGGGACAGTCACTGTCAATAAATGAAGGAGGCAGTCGGTACAACGCCTGCTTGATATCTTGACCACAATGAATGTCATGGAGTTGTCTATAGCTTAACTATCAAAATGTTGATCTGTTGTTAATGTGCAAGTATTTCAATTTGAGTCAATAAATTTGCCTTGTTTGTTATAGAACTATTTAATAATTTAAATATGATATTGAATACAATAATTGAATTAGAGTGAAGTAATTATCTAAAGCGTTGATATTGAGAACCGCCCCTGTATGGGTCATCTCATTTTGTTCTTTCATTTTCAAAGCAGAAAGCATATTTATAAAAATGTATATTTACTTTGATAGTTATGTTTTCCCAATATTTATCCACCATTGTGTTTTTTAAGGGAATATCGCTCCTTACAACTGCTTTGTGAAGCAAAGGTGTTCCTATCAAACTTGACGCATTTTAAGCACATAAAGCGTTAATAATATGTGTAGGTAGACTGTATAAAGTGATTTAAAGTTATAGCATAGGATAGAGGCGGTTCCGCGTCAGTTGTCATAGATAGTGGAGTATGGCTTGGAGTTGTTTACAAATGACATGTACATGTCCTAGGGTGCATTGGGGGTTGTCTCAAAGTGGTGAAAATCACAATTACAGTTCAAACTGACCTTGTATCATGACTTGCAGTTCTGTTTTCCCTTTGATCTATGCTTTTGTCAGGAGCTTTATCAATATAATACAGACAGTTACAGATATATAAACAGGCATTTATTCTCAAAAAAGTAAACCACATGTAATAAAGCTTTTCTTTTTGAATTGCTGTGAAATAGAACTTTTACATTACAGCATACACTTGAGTAATACTTGTTATTTAGAATTTAACCAGATATTGAACCAACTGTGTTTCAGGAGGGACATTGAAGATCTATGGTGAGACATTGAAGCCTGACATCCCCTACAAGACTCTGCTGCTGTCCACCGCAGATACTGTGCAGCATGTTATCAAGGAGGCAATGGAGAAATATGGAGTCGACACAGAGGATACCACACAGTTTGTACTTGTGGAGGTACAAGTCAATTCCCCAATACGATTATCAATAAATGACAGTATTATTTTTCCAGATGGTATTTTTAAGAAAAAGGTTTTGACATTGCCTTGCAGTGGTATCCTTGGTCATTTATTCATTGGTGCACATTTTAAAAATGTAAAAAAGAAACTGACTATTAATTAGTACTTGCGTGCTCTATGACAAAATGACATGAAATGTATGGCTTGAATATTTGTGGAGTTATGGCTTATGCCCCTTGTTTGAATGAGCAACGATATCATTGGGATTGATCTGTAGTCCTCTGCTATGCCATGCATTAAACTGTATCCTGTTTTAGGTGTTAGTACCCCCAGGGGAGCGCGAGTACCATGGAGGCAGGATGGGGGAGGAGAGGGTGATGGATGATGATGAATGTCCTCTCGCAATCGCAATGCAGCATCCACCCAGCAGAGGTATGTACATGTTCAAGGATAGTGCTCCATTAATTTTTCTTTTAGCTTCCATTTGTTTTATAATTTATGTCTTTATTTTTGCTGGCTATTTTTCTCAATTAAACTTTTGACTGTGAACAGTGAATCTGCATGGTTCCACATGATTCTGACCAAAAAAAATCAGCCATAGTTGCAGTATGAGTACCTGACTTCATGATCCTAAAACTATTTTCCAGTACTATAAAAAGCACCTCAGAACGCTCAAAATGCACCATGTTTTTCAAAAAAATTGAGGGTGCATGCCCCCCATATCCCCTTAGCACAAAATGAATCAAGATGAATAGAGGGCTAGCTACCCCCCTGCAAATCTTCATTCATGTTTGTGAAAAGATGTAGCTAATGTAAAAAAATGTATTGATTGCCCTTAAAGTAAGTTTACTTTGATGCCATCCATGAAATGCCTTCAAATTATTTTTCGTCGTGCTTTTGCACTTTTCTGTTGCTTCTGAACAGCTAAATGGCGGAATGTTTTATTACACTATCAATATTAAACTTATTACACTGAAATCAATACTCATTAAACCACAGTTAATCATAAAATGTCTTACCCTGCACAGGTATGCTGATGTTCCAACTGAAGAGGAAGAATGCCGACATGATCAAACCAAAGTACAAACGGCAGCGCGCTGTGTCACACGAGGACCTGCGGTCGTCACGGGAACCAACAGCATCACAGACCCCGCCCAATAAACTGCCCTTCCTTGTGGAACTTAACCCTGGTATGTGTATGGAGAATATAATGAAAGCATTTGAACAAGAAAATTTTGATATTAAGAGTCCATAGAACATACACTCTGTAAAGCCTTCAATTTTTTCAACTGACTATACAATGATTGAATTTATATAATAATTATACATACCTTGATCAATATGTACCTATAACAATGTTCTGGTTTTTATTGATTTATATATATGCTTCAAAATAATTTTGTTCATGTCATATGTGTTGTTTTTTGTTGTAATCAGTACAATACACTCCTACGCACAGGGTACAGAAGATAAAAAATTCAGCTGCTGTCTATATGCTTAAAATATTGCCCACCCTAAGCCAATTTCTGATCACCGTGTGCTAGTGTGGATAATTATTAAGACAATATTTATTGGTAAATGGGAGATAACCGTGTTAAGATCTTGAGAGAGAATTAACATTAGTTAATGGAACTGTTACTTCTTGACCATATTTTAGACGTTTGTCTGTAAAGTTACAGCATAAACCACTTTCCAAGTCATATCTGGGACTGACCAGCCATCAGTAACTATGTAATAGTTAGTACATGTAGTAAAAACTGAATGATTAAGAAGGGGGAGAAGACAAAGCTTGCTAGTCCTTCATAGTCATTAATGTTTTATATAATATGTTCAAACTGACTAAGATTATAACATGTTTTTAGAAAGTGGCAAACCAAATGATAACATCCTGTCTGTTAAGTTGTAAAACAGCAAGCCTTACAGATTTGGCATTGTATTTTTTGGTGGCCGATAGCTGATTTCATTGGCTGGAAAAGTAGATTATAATCAGAATTGTTTGCAACTTGTAGCATTTTTTATTTTTATTGGTCAGATGGTACAGAGAACCTGAAGGGACATGTTCACCGCCTGCATCTGGACGTGACGGAGGTGGGACGGGAGAAATCTGCCTCCCCTAATGGACAGTATCTGCAGGTAAAAAAAGCAAATAACATATCTGCTGATACTCAAGCAAGGCCTGTAATGCTGACTTGGTAAATTGTATATTCAGGCCTCTTCTGCACTATCTGTAATACAAACTAAAATGAGTTAATTTATTTTTTTGGAATATAGTTTTGCCTGGCGACATTTTGTTGGTTATTGAAGTGCATAAAAAGTACAAATAGGCACCTTAGTGCAATAACTCAATAACTGCATATAAATATAGAAGCAGATATTGAGTTCTTGCACTAAGGTGACATTAGAATATATATAGTCAATCTGCTTAATATCATCTTTAAACCATGGTTGATGAGACATTAACATTGATTCACATTTAGAGTTTACTACTGGGGTTAGGGTTTTGTGTGTTATAAATTATACTGTGGTTTGATGAAAAGTGTCGATTAGATGTAAGTATTTGTGAACTTGTGGTTGCACATATTGATTTAACTGTACATTGGTTAACAATGCATATCCAGGAAATGCCTTCTAACTTCATTGTTTACAATGTGTCCAAACTATTTATTCAAGCTACAGGCATATTGTGCACTGTTTAATTATTCATGAATAGAACATGTTTTATAACATATGTGTATTTTAGTTTTGTAGAACTTTCATCTTAAGCAGACAAGTTTTGATTGATTGTGTGTGTGATACTTTTTGCCTTATTTCCAGTGTGTTTCTCTTCATAATGTCATATTAAGATGATGAATTGGCTGGGTTATGATGTTAAATTAGAAAATGTCATTGACATGTATTTGTGCAATTATAGCAAACTATTGCTTCTAAAGTTTCCATTTTACTATTCAGCAAAATACAATTATAAGGATATAGCAGTTTACATATATACATATGAAGAAAGGAAATAAACTAGTAGCATTTAAAAACATAATTTTGACAGCAGTTGGTTTCGTGATTTTCAGTTGACGGGGCCAAATATCCAGCCGCGACACTGTGTGATTGCCCACACTGGTGGGATTGTGACGGTCACGCCCAAGACCCAGGGTGCAGAGACGTATGTGAACAATGTAAGAGTATCAGAGACCACCCTCCTGCAGCACGGCATGACTGTCCGGTTCGGCAAACACCACGCATTCAGGTTCTTCGATCCTGCGTGGGAAGAGGTGAGAGTGAAAACCTTGCAGTGCTATATTCAAGTTTCAAATGAAGATAAATATGAAATAAATTGTATTTAATGGACCCTAACTATACACTCGTTGAGATGAAACAAAACTACTTACGTTTTAAGCATAGAACAATTGCAGTGTTTCTGGATATGAGTCTGTACAAAGCTCTATTTTCTGTGTATTTTAGTGCAATAAAAAACAGGAAGTAAGCACTATCTTAAATGTCCTCCTCATGAAGCTTTAAAAAATAAATACCCTTCTACCTCTGTTTATGGCTGTACAATCTTTTGTCAAAATTTTAAAGTCTGAAGTACACACTTAAATTAGAATAAGATTTTGGAGGTCACAAGTGACTTTTTGAACTTGCTACCTAAAAATAGGGTTACATTGCTTATACTTGATTATGCCGACCATTAGGATTGGTATGGCGTTATTTTGTTGGATAAGATCCCCTTAAAGCTGAAAAGAATATTTACACATTTTCACTTTCAATGTCACTTGCTTACAGGTTGAGAAACCAAACTTTAAAAAAAAATCATTTAATAAAAGATTACTAGTTTCACTTTAAACACAAGTTAATTTTCCACAGGTAAAATTGTCAATTTGTCCTGCATTATTTTAATTTTTGAAACATGATTGTTTTAACTTGGCATTAATTGTGCTGTACTGTTGTAATTCAATGATTATTTTTATGCTTATATTTTTTACTTTTTATCTTGAAGATTTTATTTCAAATCTATATAGTTCAATTTCTTTGATTGAAAAGAACGTTTGAAACATCTTAAAAGATCTGAAAAGATTAGATAATTTTGAGTCATTGATATGAAACCAGTGATGGGACACACTTGTCAGGTTACAAGTGTATTTGTGGGGTTTTTTCATGAATCCATTTATTGTTAGATTATTAATCCATGTCCATTTTTTTACTGCTGAAATAGATTTCTTAAGTATCATATCATAAATCCAAAGATAAGGTGGTCCTTGTGCAAAAACTTCAATCTGTTATGTTAACTCTTCAGAATCAGCGTAAGGGACCAGTACCCCAAGAGATGGCCCAGATGTCAAGGCAGGGAGCCCCAGGGCCTGGATTCCCCCACCCACGAGGAGCGCCCCAGGAGACAAACTTTGATACGGATGGGCGGGTGGAGACAGTGATGGATCAGGCCCGGGGCGGCCCCATCCCCCAGAGGCAGGAGAGCAGACAGAGTGGGCACAGTAGTGTCCCTGGGAGCCATGAGGAACACTCTCGTGGGTAAGGGCCATCGCTTTTGTAAAACGTTAGCATCAGGCTTCATGATTATACCCCCACAAATGAAGTTTGAGGGGGTATATAGGAGTGAGCCTGTCGGTCGGTCAGTCTGTCTGTCGGTCGGTCTGTCGGTTTTCACGGTTTCCGGATGATAAATCATGAAAGGCTTGACAGATTTGAACAATTTTTGGTACACAGGTGTAACATCAGAAGATACAGGTCAAGTTCGATATTGGGGCTGGTGGGGCCAAGGTCACTTACTAAAAATAAAAAAACTGTTTTCGGACGATAACTCATGAAAGGCTAGACAGATTTGAACAATTTTTGGTACACATGTGTAACATCAGAAGATACAGGTCAAGTTCGATATTGGGGCTGTGGGGCCAAGGTCAAGGTCAGTGTTACTAAAAATAGAAAAACGGTTTCCGGACGATAACTCATGAAAGGCTAGACAGATTTGAACAATTTTTGGTACACAGGTGTAACATCAGAAGATACAGGTCAAGTTCGATATTGGGGCTGGTGGGGCCAAGGTCAAGGTCAGTGTTACTAAAAATAGAAAAATGGTTTCCGGACGATAACTTATGAAAGGCTTGACAGATTCGAACAATTTTTGGTACACAGGTGTAACATCAGAAGATACAGGTCAAGTTTGATATTGGGGCTGGTGGGGCCAAGGTCAAGGTCACTGTTACTAAAAATAGAAAAATGGTTTCCGGACGATAACTCATGAAAGGCTAGTTTTTCTTGTCAGCAGTGTAACTTCTAAATTACTCAACAGATTTAAATAAAACAATACATTCATGATAAAAGAAGATGCAGTGTGCAGTAACCTTGGAGTTATGGCCTCCTTTCAAAGGAATGGTTTGCCATTCCTGTGTCCAGGCGGCATTTGGTGGTATTCGTCACTCCTGTGACAGCTCTAGTTTTGATCTATTTTAAAAAAAAATACAATGAAAGGTCAAAGAAAGAGTCTTACCAAGTATGCAAGTACGGGCTCTAATTCTTTACCAAAAATGTTACAGTACAGCATTGTTAAACAAGTCACACACTTCAAAGTGTAGTTCTGGGGAATGCCAGAGAACTGTTATACAATAATAAAATATCCAACATACCATGCTATGTTTAAACGATGATTATTTGTTGCAGGTCGCCACATGACGCTCACCTTGATGGACCTGGTAGCAAGTTTGAAGATGCTCTACCAGCATCTCTTGAATTCAAGGATGAGAGTGAGTACATTGCTCGTGGAGATCAGGCATTTCAAAACTTAGTTTTGTCTTAATTGGCTTAAAATTATTATTAAAATAGTTAATTTGGAATATCTTTGTATAATAAATATGAAAAAAAAAATCTTTTGAATGGAATATTTTGTTATTTCATTTACTAAGACCAGTATAATTTGCAAGAAGTTTTTTTCTTTCAGTTACATATATTAAAACTGACAGGATCTTTTTTCTTATTTACAATTATTGCTTGTATTAAATTGATAATAAATTTTCATTGCAGAAGAGAATGATTTCTTGAGCACTGTAATCTTAGACACGAATGCGTCTGCAACACAGTTCAAGCTGTCCCCCACGTACACACTGTACCTGGCAGTGAGATTTCGCTTGTCAAGTGTGTACAGACCTGAATTAACTCCCCACGACAGGGCACACAAACTTACTTCGGTCGTCAATAAGATTTCACAGATGGTCCATCAGGCAATACAGGTATATAAGCTTAGTAGAAGTAAACTTACATTCGGGGTTATTTTTTTTCCGGATGTGTGTTATAGCATTTATATTGATATCATGTCGGAAAACAAAACTATATGACTGTAAAGCGAAGGCCATGAAATATAACAATAAAACCGCATTTATGCCTGGCTATCAAAAGTAACACAATTTATTATGTAATTAAATGGAAGCAACTGATCAAGTGTCATCATTAAAACTAAACCCATTTAGATGTTCTCACAGGACAATCGTGACAACCCGGCATCGCTAGCGTTCTGGATGGCGAATGCCTCAGAGGTTCTTCACTTCTTCAAGCAGGACCGGGACGTTCATCCTTTCAGCCAAGATTCACAGGAGATGCTAGCCGAGGCGGTACAGATGGCGTTCCATCACCTGGTGCGTTGCCTACAGTACGACCTCCAAAGGACTCTTCCAGCATTCCTTGATGAGAACGATGATGACGGGGAAATTGGTGAGGGACCCTCTAGTATGTTACATTTATCATTATTGTCTTTTTAAATTAATCATTTTGTGTATTTTTTCAAGCATGGATCCATTCTTATCATTGAAGTTAAGTCAAAATTCTCCCATTGGTTTTGAAGTTTTGAAGCTTTTTTGAAAAACTGGCTGTCTGTGTTTTCACCCCAAAAATGTGGCAGTGGCCTTAAACAGTCATGGTTGGATCTGGCATTCCATTTGACTCTCTTCCAAAATACTTCAAGTCTTAATTTTTAGTTTGAAAACTTGATTTCCTGTCTGTTTTACAGATGACAGGAGCAGAGGCATTCTGTTTGACTCTGTTCCAAAATACTTGAAGTCTTAATTTTTAGTTTGAAAACTTGATTTCCTGTCTAATTTACAGATGATAGGAGCAGATACAATAGGAACAAACCAACAATGATGGACATTCTAGACACACTGTCATCAGCCATGAACCTGCTTCGTCGTTGCCGTGTGAACGCTGCCCTCACCATCCAGCTGTTCTCCCAACTCTTCCATTTCATCAACATGTGGGTGTTCAACATTCTTGTCACAGAGAAAAGGCTCCAGCTGTGCACTAGAGTCTGGGGTATACGACTCAAGAGGCGCCTGGGGCGGGTTGAGGCTTGGGCCGAGAAACAGGGCCTTGAGCTTGCTGCTGACTGCCACCTCTGTAGGATTATACAGGTAATGTATCAGAAGATGTTTACTTATAAATGACTTTCATCTTTTGGTAAAAATGTTGTCAAATTCAGTTAAAGCCTGAAAATGAGCATTTATAGTTTCGTGATACTTTGAATCTGTAGTTTATTTGTTGTTCTTTTATTTATATGGGGGAAAACATGTTAACTGAAAAAAAATCAATTAGTTTTACAAATTGAAGGCAGGGTTTCAATGGCGAAATTAACACCAAACAAAATCCATACTAATAAGATAAAGCTAAAATATTGATATTTCTCCAGGCTGCCCATCTGTTACAAGCCCCCAAAAGCAGCCCAGACGACATAGCCAACATCAGCTCAACATGCTTTAAGCTGAACTCTCTCCAGCTACGGGAACTGCTCGAACGCTACATGCCAGAGCCCATGGAGCCCCCGATCCCACACAACCTGATCGACCGGGTGGTGAGTGTAGCGGAGAACATGGCAGACGACCTGATACGCTCGGACGGCCGTGTCGTGCAACTTGAGGAAGATCAGGATCTACAGCTGCCCTTCCTGCTTCCGGAGGACGGATACTCCTGCGACACAATCAAAGGTAAGGCTTCATTAGATGCTGACGTACATTGTGCGAAATTGTCTGTAATGGTCTTTTTGTCTATAATACTGAAAAATTGCAAGGTTAGGTTTTAAAACACTAAGTGGCAGGTTTAAGATCATAATTAGACCTCATGCAAGAACCTCTTTTGGGGTTGAAACCACTACTGTTGTCCATAATTCAAATTAGAGGCCCCTAAAGGGAATTTCAAGCAGGACACACATTTGAGATATAGTTAAAAAAAATACATTTTGATATTTTTACAGTTTTCTTCTTAGAATAAATGAGGAGTGATGAGCAAAGCTAAGTCTGCAGAATATTGATTTCATAAATCCATTTGTTGCCATATATATGAGACCTACAATGACCTCTGTAATTCTCCACCAGCGATATATCATTTGTATCCTGATCAATAAGTTGGTTACCTAATAACCATTATGATAACTTGATAATTGCTTATTCTGTCATAGGAGATATGGTAATGATGGATACTGATTGAATATTTTGTTCACAAGGCCACAGTTATTTCTTAACTTGATACATTTGTAGAAACAGAAAGGCAGAACTTGGTTAAAAAAGTATTGTTTAGAAAATGTTTCACTTTTAAAATGGCATTTTAGCAAACTTGAGAAATGCATCTTACTCAAGTGCACTTGTGTATACTTAAGCGTACTTGTGTATACTCAAGCGTGCATGTGTTTCTGGATAATTAAATGTAAGAGGTGTAATATGATCATTGCATTTATTGGTATAGCATTGAAATAGTGTAACACTATGACTGGGATTCTCAAGTCAAAGATTATATTTTAGCCTGGGTTGTCTTTTCGTTATTATTTGCGATTCCGATGCTGTAGATATATTTAAATCATCCTCAAAATGATATGAAAAACCTATCATGTGTATGGAAGCAATACATATCATCATGCTGTCTTGCATTTTCAGCTTCATAATTATGGTAAAAAAAAATCTATAAAAAAGAATCACATATTTAAGAAATCTACTGTTTACTTAAATTATAAGTTTAAAATGTATCACATTCATTTAAATTCATTGTTTTAAAGATGGATATAGGTATTTGTGTCTTCGCTTGCAGGAGTTCCAAATGGTCTGGCAGATTTTATTGAACCGTTGACTCGGCAGGGACTATGCAGGATGGCTCTACAGCCACATGCCAATTTGTGGACTGTGTACATGTCTGATGACGAGCCCTCTCAGATTATAGAGGTAGGTACCCGGGTGATGAATGTGGGGCTCATTACAAGAGTGTTTGCCTAGAATGCGGGTGGAATCAAAATACAATACACAACTTTTCCATGGCACTTAAGAACAGAAACAGACAGGCAAAACTGTTTTTTTTCTAAATAAAATTGATAATTAGAATGATGATTGCGAATAAATATAATTTTATTCTGCCTTCTAAAGGAAGTACACAACCAAGTGTATTGTTTTCTGGAAGTTTAACATTTATTCTAAATTGAAAAACAATTTTTTTTATGAAAGATAGTTGTTGCCTTTTAAAAGGATATAATTTTGCTTTTTATGAAGTTTCGGTTAATCCAATGAACGAAATTTCAATTGATTAATCTAAAAAAAGAAATTATGTCAATAACTCATTTCACGTAAAAATCCACTTTTGGGTAAACAATCTCTTGATGGGACAATATACTGAGATGGATGTGTTTGTATCTCCACAATTCATGTGCATTTCTTATTCTTTTATTGTTTAGTTTTAGATCCATTTCTAACATTGAATCCATATAATACAGTAGCATTCACACTAGGTATCAATAATTCGTTGAAATGAGATGTTGACAATTGTTATGACATATTACATGGCTGTTGCTTTATTGTTCAATCTATGCCATACATTCAACTCTGCGATGTATGAAGTCTTGAGGTTTTTACATTTCATCATGACAGGATGATAGCAGTGACTCTCCTATAGACTCAGTAGAAAAACCATATTTACCAAACTATAAACTATTGTTCTATTTTACCACTTGTAGGCCTTGTTTGATTTATATATGCAAATGTATTGATTGCGGAGGCTCAATTTCCATTTTTCATTTTTAAACAGAAATAAAAATGCAGCGTGAATCAATTGATGAATAATATTTGATGAAATAATTAGAGAAGGATATTTCTGGTATGCTGGGCTATGATTGATTGTTGTTTGAACAGTAACATTTCTCCCACACAACTGTTAATTTCATAATTAAAGAAAATTTGCAGTGAAAGGATTACTGAACAGGATTTATAACAAGCATAGTACATGTCTGCTGATAATGGTTTTCAAGCTTTGCAAAGCTGATAATATAGGTGTGGTTAGGAAATGTAAAAAAATGCTACTCACTGTAAGAATAGCGCTGAAAAAATCTTGAAGGAAAAAAACATTGGTATCTTAACAATGAATTGGGTATTTAAGTTTGCTTGACGATATTTTCATGATAGATCTGGGCATGGAGCTTGTTAAAGATAAAACTGGAAAGCCTCATTTAATTCTTAAAGTATCTTTGTGGCCATGAAAAGTTTGTAGTTCGAAAATAGCTCTGATAACAGAACAATGTCGGAAATTTACAAAAAACCTTTGTTGTTTAAACTGAAAGATTGTGTTTCAAAACTACTGAAGTATAGATTTTATCTGGGAAAAGTGAAAAAGTACATAACATTTGGATTTTATTTCTATCATGATAATAATGTGGATGCAAGATGCTGGCTATCACTTACACTATGGAAGTTGAACAACAGTAAAAGATCAATATGTCTCTGTTTGCTTCTAAAGTAGCCAGCACTGATTACAGATAGTTTGTTGTATATCTGACCACTTTTGGTGATAATAGATGCAATGAGACCTTTTTAAATTGTGTTAACATGCTGATAATGCTGCCTAGCAACCTGTTCAACTATAAATCCATTTACAGTTCTTTAACTTTGAAGTATGATTTTTCTGATAAATGCTCATTGAGTGCTAATGGCAATTTGTGCTCTTGTTCAGTTGAAATCAGTGATGGATTTCAAATGTAGTTAACGCCGCAACGGTCTCATTCAACAATTAACTTTCCATGATGTGTTGAAGGAAATACAATGACTTTGATCATCCTTGTTCTTTTACAATGCTATGTATATTGAAAAGTGATATATGTTGACTATTCTGGAAAAGGATATTAACCACAAACGCTGATAACAGGATTATAAAACAAAAGCTCTTATGTGAAGCTAATGGCCTAGCCACAGGAAACAATAAAACCATGCATGAATCATGGTCTTACCCGTAATGCCAGCAAAAAACATAGTGTGATGATAATATTTGTGGGCCAGTAATGGGGACTCGGAAACAATGTGTGCCGCCCGTAAGTTACGAGATCGTCTCCGCATTGCGGGTCAGCCATTGCCCACTTCAGACGAGCCAAGGCTTGTCCGTCCTGTAAACGATCATGTTGCTCGTGTGCTACAAAAACAGAGAGAAAAAGTATGCAACACATTTAAATGATATCTTTCTGGCCATATTATGGAAATAATGTTTATCAGTAGTATTTGTAGTCATGAACTAAGAGCATTCTCAGAAAAAAAGGTTTTAGATATTCGTCAGTGTCACTGTCTTTATTGTTGTCCTGAATATTTAACCATAACTAGGTAAATATTTAAGAAATAAGCATGACAATGGGTCAAATTTTGCCAACACGTGCCTATCACATAGCTCCGTTTAACCCTTCAGCTACAAAGTTTGGATTGGTATGTTGGAGTGTGCTTGTGGGTTGGGTGGTCAATCCAGACAACAACTCATGAAAAGATTGACAGACTTAAATAATCTTTGGTACACATTTTTTTTACATCATAAAATATAGGTCAAGTTTCATTTTTTGTTACAAACCTCTAATTTTTAATGCACTCTCACAAGTTTTTACAACTTTTTTTATTTTTTTTGTCTTGGAATGAGCATATTTTTGCGTAAATATCTGCAAACAAGTGATAAAAGACAGCTGACAAAAGATCAGATCGCAGATATTCATATTTCCATTCAAAAATTAATGTTTTATGGCTTGAAGCATTACTAACGGTTTAAGAAAAATGCATAAAACATCTATTTTGGAACTTGGATATAAAAATCTGCGATCTTTTTTTTGTCAGCACTCTTATATGACTGGTTTACATGCATTTTCACAAAAATTGGCTCCTTCCAAGAAAAAAAAAATAAGTTGTCAAAGCGTTCAAACTGTGAGAGTGCAGCTTTAAGGCCTCTTTTTCATCTTAGAATATCTGGTCAGGACAATACCTAATAAAATGGTGACGGATTTAAATGAATACTGGTTCAGGTTGTTTAACACCATACAATACAGGTCAAGTTTGACTTACAAATCACTAAATGTATGGAGTTATGTCCCCTATTCAACTTAACATTACAACAATTTTTCAGATTATAACTTATGAAAGGTTCAACTTATTTAGATAATTTTGGATACTCATGTTCAATACCGTAAAATATGAAGCAAGTTTGACTCCCTTTACAAACTACTCTTTTAAACTTAGAATTTGCCAAACTTTTCTGTCAAAATGATAAGTTATGAAAGGAACAATTTCATTTTATTTTGATAAATACAGGTCAAGTTTGACTATGGGGTAACAATTCACAAAGGTTTGATGGAGTCATAACCACTTTTCAAAGAAATAGTTTACTACAGTATTCAAATGTCAAGATGGTGTGTGTTGTTGTTCGCCACCCCTGTGACAGCTTAGTTAATATTTGTTGAGCTCTGTTAATTGATCAACTGTGAAAAATAGAAAAGTGTTGGCATTCACTTGGGATATTTTTGTTTTAAAAAAGATGTTTTTTTGGCAAGGAATGGCTTCAGTAGGAATATTCAATAAACCATTGGCCAGTTGTATAGGTAGAGAGTGCATAGCCATATGTGTGAGCATTCCTCACCCAAACAATGACCTGAATCAAAATGTATAGATTAACCTTAGTGGTGCTTTCTAGTACTAAAATACTGGTGCTTAAGAGTCAATTGATGACGCTTCTGCGTAAGCGACTTGCCCCAAAGGCTTTCAGCTTTTGTACAACTTCCATTTGTTGCATAAAAACTTTCTATGGACATCTCTTATTTCTAAAAGTCTTTAACTGTTGCCATGACTGCATTACAATATTGGTGTAGGGATATCATCATCATTATTATTATTATTATTGTAATACAAGGACTTTTAATTAGAGCCATAACTTTCATATAGTATACACAATATGGGAAATGTTACAAGTACATTTTCTCCAGCTATTAGTTCCAATTACGCTTTATAATGATGTGGAATCTCCCTCAAGACTTCCCTGAAATTCAACTTCCTTTGTGCATATTAAACAAAAAAAGTAGACTTTGTAAAGAGCCCTGATCAAGATTCCTCCTGTTATTTATACATGACATTATATTGGAAAAGGAAAGAAAATTGTCACCTAACACGTCATCATAATTCTCATAACTTTGTTTCTCTTACTTGACACATAATTGCTAGTCTCATGGATACGATAGTTAAATGAATGAATGCTAACTGGCTAGTTTCACAGTAACAGTTCTAGTTAGCTAAATGAGTGCTGGCTTGTTTCATTCTAACAGCTCATCATGTTTTACTCATTGGTCAGAAGCTACATGAACCTCCGTAACTTGCAGGATAGCCTCCGTGAAAAGGGGCGTACCCCGGAGCACCCACGAGCCGACCCCAGGGGTGGGGCTGGGCCAGGAACCCCCGGTGGCAGGGAACCAGAGGTCGTTGTGGTGTCCTTCCCCAAGGTCAAGGGCAGCATGGGGCTCAGCATCGTTGCTGCCAAGGTCAGTGAATCATGGTGTTCAGTAGGACTGGGCCGGTACTCATAAACCTTCTTAAGTCATTTACCAACTTAAGTCACTTTCCTAATTTTATTATCTCTTTAGTCATATGAAATAAAAAAAATAAAGAATTTTTATTATCTCTTTAGTCATATGAAATAAAAAATAAAGAATTTCCAAAATACATTATTTCTATTGGCCTTATTGAAAAAAAAAATACTTTAATGTTAAAAACACTTATACATTTCTTTTCATTTGGCTTTGAATTTTTTTATGAAATTGACTTAAGTTAGGAAATGACTTAAGAAGAGTTATGAATACCACCCCTGGTTGTGATCAATTGTGATTATTATTAAAGTAAATAAATGAATGAAATATTATGATGCCAAGTGTGGGATGAGGATTTCCAATATTTAATTAAAAGGGTTGATATTAATATGTAATTGTGGGAAAGTTATTCTTAAATCAAAACATTATTGTCACATGTAATGAGCATAATGCTAATATGACAATTCCATGGCATTTTTTTTAAACCACAGAATACAGTGGCTTCTGCAAAAATCACACAATCAATTATTTAGATTTAATCATTTTTTTAATAAATGTAAGAAAAATGAGGTACTCGCTCATGTTTTTGGAACAAAAATTAGTTTTCCCAGTTATTCATCTGAAAACATTTATTTTATAATTATTATATTCTATGATATCGAAATTGCCACAAAAAAATACAATTATAGTATGAAAAAGTATTTTGGTTTTAGTTGGGTGAGAACCCATGCTGTCAAGACAATTTATAAAACTGACAGCTTCACAACTAGGCCACCAGGACTTATACGAAAGTCATGGATATTTTAACCTATTGACAATACATTGATAACATCACTTGATAATGGCAATTAAAAAAAACGTGCATCAACAAAGCAGAAACTTAGTTACCATTAGCGTTGTTAATTAGCTTTATTATTGTGATTGAAAATTGAGGTCTTTAAAGACAATATTTGAGAAAATATCAACATTTGCTGAAGAGTTTGAGCTTTTGGCATCGTCGTTTTAACACTCCTAAAGGGTTTGTCACAATTTATTTTATTTAGTCCCTTTAAGAAGCAATAAAGGATGAAATTTAGTTGCCTTTTCTTTTGTCTTTTTTAAGAGGAGCATTGACCTTAACATTCAGCAAATGTAGCAATATAGTGCCATTCATGAATATGTCCATAGGTTTGTTGAATAAAATGTTGAACAAGTTTAACATTATATCAGTCATGTTTAAATTTTCCCCCTTTTTGCAAAAACAATGCTATTTTTCAAAAGGCCCTGCAACCATTCCCTTAAGAGTGGGAAAAAACACTGATCTGAAGAAATTTCAAAGACCCTCTATGAATCAATTTAATAAATGATTCTTATGATGATCTGCATGTCTAAGGATTGTCTTATTAAGTACATGTTATAACTTAATTTTGATGTTTCTGTCTGAAATTTAACATTAGTTCTTTGAGTTAGTACAGCATGGAAGCCAAATGTATCGATCAATTATACAGAGTTTGACATTGATTACACGTTGCAAATTATTTATCTCAACCCGTAATTTAAATACCTTAACTCGATTGTATACCTAGCCATTTATAGCAATTTAAACAAACTTGAATTGTGATTGGTTTAATATCTGCAATTAAGTGCTTCTTGTACACGTTTGGATTTTCTTACTTGCATAATTTTTGTGAGAAACAAATATACAATTTTTTAACACAATATAATTTTAGAAGTTGAGTTTAATGACCATTCTATTGAAATTCTTGTATAGTTTGTGGATATTCAAATTGGACAGGTGGTTTTGGAATTATAATTATCTTTGACTTTGAATGCTATTTGTATGCAGGGAACCTCTAATTAGTAGCTTTTGAGCGTCATTTGTAAGCACTATGGTGAATGTTAAGTGGATTGATACCTTTAAGTGCTTGGTATGATTAAATTAATCAGATATAGATTTACATTTCAAACTTTTGGATAGTTGAGGGCTAATGGATTATTTTCTTGGAAGCAGTTGGATTTTCATGAAATCAAATACTATTTTTGTAACAATTGGTGTGTTTTAAGCTTTGCTGATCATTTTGATGAGAGGATTTAATGTGTCTTGTTTAGGAAATATTGTCTCTGTCATTGTTTTACTAACAGAAGTTATGATTGATTTAAAAAAATTCTCCTATTTGTTTGGTTGTGGTACACTATAAAACTCCATTACATTCTGTCTAATGTTTGATTGTTGTGTAACAAGCTTGTTTTGAACTTAAGTTCTCAAGTTAAGCTATTGTTGAGTTTCAATCATAGACTTTTCTTCCAAAGATAAGCGAAACTGATAGAATTGTTCTGACTTCCACCTGAGCTCAATTTTATACAAATCCTAATACGGTAGCAGTTTCAACTGATAAAATTGTGTTTTCTGATTCCTGTGTCAATACAGTTAAGACTATCTTGAAATGCGCATGTATCTTTGATAAAAGTTAATGTTTACAAATGAAATGAGGTTTTTGAAAGCCAGTTTAGGTGTTCAGATATTTGACAAGATTTGATTGGTGGGTGTGTGAGGACATTTCAAGGTCTTGGATCCGCTGGAATTCTGTACGGAGTGGGGGGAATGTGACGCTTTGATTGATCATACTTTAACTACTGTATCTCTAAAATTGTTTTCCACCACAGTCATTGAAAGTCATTATATTTTGGTATATTAATACATATCTTAAAACCATAATAACTTCATAATGATTTCATATGATCAAGTTTATAAGAATGATTTAATTCTTTTAGAAGCGTATTAAATTGCTGAAACAAATATTCAGATATAATCAAAACCTCACCGTTTGATAAAGTGCTGGTTTTATCAAAAATTAAAATCTTCCATATACATGGTTATTGTTATTTACAAAATCGTAAGACAATAATTAATTGGAGCAATTAAATATTGAATGAACCAACGTTACATTGATCTTCTGTAAGCAAGATAGGATCTTTCGAAGTCCGGTTGGCATAGAACCAGCGTCATTCTATAAAACAAGCTGGGTTTGATAATGAGACTGATTATAATTATCATAAAGTTTTGTGTCCTTAGATCTTGATTTCAAACATGATAGTTTGTTAAGTAATAGGTTTGAAGAGTAAATTAAATCTTTTACAAGGAAAATCATTTAAATGTTTACGAGACAGTATTGGTATAGTAGTTTATTTAAAAAAAGTTATATATAGCATGTCTGTTCGTCAAACAAAAAAGTCTTGGTATTGTCAGAGCCTTGTTATACCCCCACAAACAAAGTTTGAGGGGGTATATAGGAGTGAGCTTGTCGGTCGGTCGGTCGGTCGGTCTGTCGGTTTTCATGCTTTCCGGACAATAACTCATGAAAGACAGATTTGAAAATTTTTTGGTACACAGGTATAACATCAGAAGATACAGGTCAAGTTCGATATTGGGGCTGGTGGGGCCAAGGTCTAGGTCAGTGTTACTAAAAATAGAAAAACGGTTTCCGGACGATAACTTGGAGTTATGGCCTCTTTTCAAAGGAATGGTTTGCCATTCCTGTGTCCAGGCGGCATTTGGGGGTATTCGTCACTCCTGTGACAGCTCTAGTTGTTGTTGTTGATGTTGTTGGCATCTTCAGTGTTGTCGTCGTCAACATAGTCAGCATTGGCATTGAACAAAAACTTTTCATTGTGTAGTAATTTTGCTGTAACGCAGATATGGTTTGAATTTGTACTAAAGTGAAACTTGGCATTTGTGCAGTAGTTCCCACCACTAAATCTAAGTCATGGTTCATGTCAACTAAGTTACGGCCCATGCTTACTGAGAAAACAGCAGAGCAATGGCATCTCCCTGTGTTGTTTTTGTAAAAAGGATGAGCATTGCATCTGCTTGCAGTGCTCTTGTACAATAAAATAATCTGTAAATGATTTGGAAACTACTGTATTTGGTATCTTCCACTTTGTGCTTGCCTGCTTGAAATGCTTGCCTTCTGTGGCCAATGTATTGCATTTCATGAGAACAAGAACTGATCCCTTCATGCACAGTAGACCCTCTTTGATGTGTTAAGGGTCTAAATGAATTACCCATTGTTTCACCAATCATCGGCATTCCAATCTAACCATATGCCACATAAATAAAGCAAGGCATGGCAAAAAATAAGGCATATCTCGAGGAACTGTTTGGTAATACTGTCATGAAATATTTCATGAATATTTTATAAGAGATTTGCAATTGAACCTTAGTGCAATAAACTGGAATATGCTTATCCAGCTTTTGGTAAATATATATTATTATATCTTGTAGATTTATTTAAAGTTTATTATTTCAAATTATAAAGTCACATTAATTTCATTGGCAAACAGCTATCTGCTCTGAGGACTTCATAGCACATTATAACCATACCAAGGTATATTACATGGGTAGATTTTGTTCTTGTTAATCAAGTGTCAAGTAGAATTCTGCTTTTGAAACATGGTATTGTTTCATTCTTGTTTTATTAAGAACTGTTCCTGTAACTTTCAGCCTTCAGCTTCCAATCTCTGTGCATTCTGTTTCTTGTTCAACCAGACCTTTGTATTTATGAGATTTCTCTTGACAGAGATGTATAATTATTTACATAAGAAAGAGAAGCTCTTCAGTGGACCATGCCTGGCTTACAATGTTCAATACATGATATAGTGCGATGTGACCTGCCCTCATTTCCGGTGGAGCTCTGAGTAGGGCTGAGAGAAAACCTCACAATTGACAACTTCACCTTTAATAATTATGCAGGCGTTCAAAAGTCCTTTACCTGACTTGATTCATTGTGACTTTGTTTCTTTATTTTGTTGTCATATTCGTCTTAAAAAAATAAGGCACAAAAAAATGTTTTCTCAAAAGAAGTTTTGATTGAAATTGGTCCCTTTTTGATCAGGCAGGGCAGATTTTATTTGATGTGAAAGTTTGCTTTTTCTTCATATTTTATCAGTCGATGAATGTGAATAGTTTGCTGGCTCATTGAGTAACGAGGGAAACTTCAAACTTTTATTGTAAGGGGTGCTCAATTAATCTTCAGCATTTTCAAATTCTGTCCTTGGCAGGTTTTGCTTTTTTTGGCTGTAAGTGGATATCTGTTTTGGATCTTTGAGGTACAAATTTCATTTCTAAGAATGTCCTTATATAGATTTATGCATTATTCAAGAAAAGGTTATTAAATTATTCATTGGATGTTTCTGAAATCCCAGGGGACTGTCTCGATATCACAATCATGTTTTTGCTGTCCTTGCTCTGTGTTATTTTATACAAAAATCATTGTGAATATGTATTTTATTAAATGTGTTTTAAAAGTTGTTTCAAGAGCTGCATTTGCATTAAATGTGTAGTGCTAGTTAAAAGATTGGATGATTACATTTAAAAGTATGTTGTTTTTTTTTATAAATGCTTCTGTCCTATTGTGCAGTGAGTTTTCTTTTCAATTAGAAATTCAGAATTCTCATTTTCCTTTAAACTCCTGATTTATATTGCTTCATTGTGTTATAACTATGTATAAATTGTGCTCAATCAGCAGGAAATCATTCAAAATGACAAAGTGGATTATAAATAACAATTAAACAGGTAAGAACAAGGAAAAAAATGAAGATTTATTATTATGATTAATTGTTAATCTTAGTTTTGCCAGTAACCCTAAATGATATAAAATGAGATGGAATTTCATGGATGGCATGTTTTGTGGCCAGAGAAACCATGGAAGGTCCTGAGGCCCTGAAGTTATTATGGATCTACTTTTAATTAATTGATATCATTGGATGTGACATGTTTCATGTACCAAAGTCTGGCCACTCAGGCTGATTGCTTGGCTAAGTTAATATGTATAGGAAAATAGACATAACATAGCTAAGTTTGTTGGTTAGTCAAAAATGAAACAGTCCTGTCTGCTTTGCTATACCATTCGACTTTCAGTCCGCATCAATTATTCGGGCAATGTTCTTGGTTTTGATTGAAAAATGTGGATAAAAAATAGTGACGTTTAACCAACTGACAAAATAAAATTTAAAAAAAAACTGAAAAATTGTTTGTTCTATATGAGATATGTAAGTGTTGATGTGAAAAAATAATTCATTTTAAGAGGTAGAAAATAAAAGGTGATGTACATCTATGTGTTCCAGGGTGACGGGCAGAGAGAGAAGGGCATCTACATCAAGTCTGTTGTGCCCGAGGGAGCAGCTGCTATTGTAAGTAACATCTCCCTGATTGGGTCTCAAAAAGCCTTTTTGAGTTCTTATGCCACTGGTTGTATGAAGGTCCTTTTAAAATAAAACATATTTAAAACACAGCTTGAAGTTTTCAATTTAATTTTTTTAATTTGTATCCACATTTTAGAAATAAAATTAAAAAAAACAGATTTGGAACTGTATTTGGCATTATGTATTCAACTGTCTCAAAGTGGTCACAGCAATTTTAGTGTTGCATACAATGCAGAAAGACATTAAACTGTTATCATATGGTGTGTCTGGACTACATCCATCTTTGATGTCGATGTCTCATTATGAAAGCCATTCAAGAATTTCAAGTGCTCTCGACTTCTTGATACAATTCTATTTGTGATCAGAGACGTTTATTCAGAAGCATATGTTGATATTTTGGTTTAAGGGATCATCTTTTGTCAATTTCATGGTATTATCATTAAATCCTCATATAATTCCAATTTATTTGGATGCCTACTTATCTCTTATGTCAGGGAGGCCGTTTAAACGGCGGTTATTTTGAGGGCCTGACTTAAACATGTAGGTTGGTGATAAATTAATAGACAAGTTCGTCAAGTCTTTGGAATGTGTAGAATGCAGAGTGTAAACATTCAAATACCTGCTAGTAAAAAAATACAAAATTTAAACTTAACTTTTTCGTAGAATTGCCATTGAAGAACCAATTTTATAACTCAAAGGGTTTACTTTGAAATTTGTTTGTTTATTATTGAGGAGTAAAATTTTAAAGAGAGGATGGTAATTTTTATGTATCAATAAAAAAAAGTGTATGAATATTGGATTATACGCTTGAGCATATTAAGTGAATTTATTGACGTGGGAAATTCAGAGGTAATATAAAGTTTTTACTTACCACAATTATGATAATGCATGAAGTTTTGGCTGTATGATCTCACGATCTGCACTTTGATACATTTGTAATTTGTTTGATTTCTTTTTATCTTGGCTTTTCAAATTTTGTTCATAAACACAAAATTACAATATATAACTATAAATATATATTTGACAGAGCAAAATGCTTTCTAGTCAGTTGTTTCAGCTCAGTTTTATTATATGTTTTGTACTGGTAAGTTAAATTTCAAGTTAACATACGTTCTCTGTATTCCAGGATGGTCGACTGCAGGCCGGGGACCAACTACTAGAGGTTGATGGGAAGAGTCTTGTTGGGCTCACGCAAGAAAAGTGAGTTTAAAAGTCTGCAGTAACAACCATACCTGTTGTAATAAGTCATCGACTGAGAGGTTTTTTTTAAAGACCCTAGCATTAAAAATAGTGTCTCAATTTGTCAGTAAAATTGATGTTGTGTAACCTTAAAGAAGTAAACCAGAGTACAATTTATAGTCAACAATATGGCCAACTCCATAGATAGTTACCGGGTGAGTAGGTGACCTAATATGGTATATACAGGGCAAAGGAAACCATAATGGGTCACTAAGTGAGAAACATATATATATCACCTCGACAACCTGTTTACACGTAAAAATGATTCATTTATTCATCAGAATATTCATCTTGCCATTTAGGTACAATATAAATTTGGTGACCCAATATGGAAAAATATGGGGTCACTGCATGACCAGTCCTGGACCAATGGCATTGCCTCATTTATGTTGGAAGCGTGATATAGTATAATTAAAGGCCAAGAATGCTATTTGTTTTTAAAATCAGGTTATCTGAATTAAATAAATTTTATAACAGGTCTTATGTCAACTTCCAATGTTTCAAAGTTAATCCACTAACTCTTATTGTAATTTTCAAGAGTAGAAACATTATGAAAAATAAATTAAAAAAAGTCAGAATTTTTGAAAAAATAATTTTTGTGTTCAACGCAAACTTCTCAAAACAGGATATATTTTAACTTAATTGATGATTTGTATCAAAACCGTTCACAAAGTAAATAAAAAAAAAGCTCCATTAGAAATCAAATTAATTGTATAAATTACCTGTGTCAAGGTTTATGAGTCATGATGCACGTCTGACACATGCTTCTCTTTGTTCACCTGTATGCACATATTACATTCAATTTAAATGATATCCATATTTGGATGTGTGGGATATGATATGGAGTTATTAAAAAATAATTGACAAAAAAAACTATTTTATCTCGGAAACAGTGGTAAGGATTTTGATTTTACAGTATCTTGGAGTTATATTGAACTAGCTTATCTTGGAATAGATAAATAAATAAAAAAAATAGCTCTGAAATGCTGAATCAGACTGTGATTTTGGTTCAGTTTTTCGTTGTGATCATTTTGATTTTTAAAAAGTTGTAGAAATAACTGACATGGGTAAAGGGAAGGGCAGGCTAGTGAAAACTCATTTAGGCCCACGCAAAATCTCCTATGAAAAAAAGCCATTGTGATGTTTGTAAAATATTTATAAATATTAAACACCCAGTCTTCTCTTTCACCAAACATTGTAGAAATAATTGATGATTATTGGGAATTGGCATTTTTGCTATTTTTAAATAATTTTAGAACTGTTTTGTTGTTTTTCGGAGTGGCCAAATCCCATTTCACTTGGGTTAATATTTTGCTAACGTTTATCATTTCACATACTTCAGTGGTTTAAATCATGACCATATTCAATTTTTCTATATCACCATTTTTCACCTTCTAAACATAGTTTAATAAATTATTTGCAAATTGTTTGGTGAAATAGAACAGATTGTGTATATATTTACATTATATAAGGCTCATATTTGATCTTAAAGAATTCAAGCAGCAGAATAATTTCTTAATTAAGGGGAATTTTCTTTGCTGAAAATGACCCTTTGTGAAGCTCCTTTTTTTATAATGTTATAAGAAGTCTTAACGAATTGTATAATTTTGTTGTATTTCAAACTGCAATTATTCTTTAGATATGTTTTGTGTATGTGTGTATCAGCTAGAGGTCTTATTACATACTTTAAATAAACTATTGTTATGAGCTATAATTGTCCAGTCATGAAGTATTATTTACAATATTGTTGTGTATTGTTCAGGGCTGCTGAATTGATGACAAAGACTGGTCAGACAGTGAATCTGAAGGTCGCAAAGCAAGGTGCCATCTACCACGGCCTCGCCCAGCTCCTTTCGCAACCATCTCCCATCATGCCCAGAGGTAGGTCTTTAATCCTTTTCAAATTTATAAGCTTATCTGTTTATCATAGATAAACTAACTTTTTAACCATATTTACATGAAGTTCACTCATTGTGCACAGGTTTAGCAAGTACCATAACTCTGGATAAATTAGTCTTGTAGTTATTCCCCTTGTTTACCTGTAAATTGGACAAGTATTGGCAGCTGCTGTTTTGATGCTCTTCCTCAGGCATTGGATCAAACAATGCCTTAGGATGAGAGTGGTCTAGTAGTAAAGGTGTTCACCTTCACTCAAAATGTTGTGGGTTCAATCCCCACCAAGATGATATTGGTCTAGTATATAGACATCCACTTCTTACCCAAGAGATTGTGTGTGGGTTCAATCCCCACCAGGGTGTGAGTGATCTAATAATAATGGTGTCCGCCTCTCACCCAAGAGGCTGTGGGTTTGATCCTCACCAGGAGTTCTTTCTCATAACTTTTGCAAAGTGGAAACCAGCACTGGTTTGTTCATAGCATGATTCTATAAGCTGTCGGGTTTTCTCAGAATCACAATGAAATGAGCATGAACTTAAATGATGCCTAAGGGGCTTGCTGTATAGTTTTTGTAATGCATTTTTGAGCTCCTTCCTAACACAGGGGAAGTTTGGGTTTTTAAGGTCTGTCATTGCCTATTGGCAACATTATGGCTTGATCCCAACGCATCACTTTGCAGTTTAAAGAAGAAATTAAAACCCATTGGCGGGGATTTACCCTCATTCTTGAATAAGGTATGAAGTCAAAGAGAATAATTTAGTACCCAAAAGTGGTTGTTATCAACGATGAATGACATCTTAGACGTTTCACAACCGAGAGAAGAGAAGAAAGAGGGGTCATTCCTCCTGCTTGACCTCATGATGCCATCACCTTGGTTCGGTTGCAATGAATTGTCCTGAAAAGAGTTTCAGAGCCTCAACTAAGACTATAATCCTATCTGTTGATATCCTTTGATGATCATAGCAGAATGATTGTCCTTCTTTACAAAAATATACTTATTTTCTAATACTTGATTAGATAAAAGTCGATAGTATTTTGAGTCATGACTACTGTTTGATTGAGATCGTAAATAAAATTGATTTAATTTTGTTCCAGCCTCCCCTCAGAAGGGCCCCATGACCCCCAACAAGCAGCGTCCTGGTGAGGATGGCCCACCCCCGTACAATGGAATGCCCGAGCCTGACCGCCGGCCGGGCATGCACAAGTCAGACTCCCGCACCCTACCCCGGGACTTTAGGGGCCAGGGACTGCGAGGGCCTGATAGTCGATCCTCCCCAGCTCTTAACAGTAAGTTATGGGTTCCAAAAAACAAGATTATAACTTGTAGGGACACACACTCACTGCACAATAGGATCAGTTACTGTGCATGCTGGACATAGGCTGGAGACAAATAATGTACATGCTTCATTCATATTACTTTACGTATCCCAAAATGTTTCCTTCTGTCAATCTAGCCAACATGACCATGCACAGTAGCTGATGGAGTTTTTTATGTTAATGATTTAACTCCTGCTGTAAAATTTTGTATGCTAAGGATTAGTGTACATATTTCCAGTGAAGTATAGACGAAAATCAATTGGTTCAGAGGTTGAAAGGTCATGGCATTCGAGTGTGGTGGCAGATTACGTTGAGGATGTTGAATTTGGACCTGAGGAAGGCTGGCAAGGGAATACATTTCCTCGTGCCAATCGAGAAAAGAAACTGCAGCCCAATGCTCAGTCCAGGATTGAAATCGGCAAACTAAAAGATATATTTCCTCTTAAAGTGTTGAAACAAAAGGTTGAAGAGTTTGAGTTGAGGGATTATCGAGCAAGGGCAGAGAGATTGACTCCAAAAGGGGACTACTATGGCATGAAGAACTTCTCCAAATCCCTCTCAGTTGCTAGCTACTTCAGTAGGGGAACTTTGTACAGCTACCCCAGACTGACGAAAGCGCCATCACTGTATGAACTTGTTAATGCTATTGATGGCGTTGAAGATGATGTGTTTGTTGAAACTGGGCTCAACAGTGCAAGGTCTGAGCCTGAGAAAAGAACAAAGAGTGACTCTGAACTTATACCCAAGTCAAGATACAGGTCTAAGACCACTGATGATCTTAGGAGTATTAAGTATAGGAAGGAATTAAAGTCAAAGTCAAAGAGACATAGTAGTAGGTCACTTAATGGTAGAACAAGTAAGTGTGTGTGCTGAGGCTAGATCATTTCATTAATGTCAGTAGTCAGAGAGATAATCTTACCATTATTGAGATGTAAAAGATAATGTATCTCAGTAGTGCAACATTTGCAATCTTAACTAAAACAATTTCTAACATAACATTTTATTTTATGATATGTTTTATTCCAGTCAAGTACTGCTTTGACATCATCTTTAGATTTCTATTCCTTTTCAGGTGACCAGCCAATGTCAGCTGCAGAACGATTGCGCTTGCCTTCAGCTGGCAATCTCCGTGACAACACTGGGCAGTTAATGCAACAGAACCCAACCTCCCATCACTACAACCCCCGTCACCGTGCCAACCGTGACATGATGGACAAGTCTAAGTCCATTCCTAACCTTCACATGGACAATTCCATGGACGGGCGCATGGCCCAGGGATCCATGCGGCCAGCGCATAGTGTTAGTGCCTTACAACAACAGCAACAACAACAGCGAGTACCAAACCCCCATCATGCAGACTACTACAATCAGCCCCACTCCCTGGACGACTCTCGTAGCCATGACTACGAGAACCAGCCTGTGAGACAGCCTGAGCCTGGTCGAGGGTACCCGGTCAATGGTCAACCCTCGCCTGCCGGTCAGTTCCGCCCGCCCGGTCAGCCTTCCCCTGTCACTCGGCCGCCCCAGACACAGAACTTCGAGAGGCCCCAGTCACAGTTTTTCCCAAACCAAGAACGACCAGAGTTCCAGAATGGTCGACCCAAGTCAGAGGAGATAAACCCTGAACGTCTGCGGAACTTGCAAGATATGGACCGCAGTCAGGGCTCTCCACATGATAGCTTTGAAAACCGAACTCCTAACTATAGCAATATTAGACAACAGCCAAATTATGCAAATCAGGGAGATATTAGAAAAATGGACGTAACTAATCCGCCTAAACAACCAAATTTATATGAGAATGCATATCCAAGACAGCCGGAGGTGGGGCAGTCCTTCCAGCAGGTAAAACCGAGACCGCTGAGTGAAGTAGACAAGAGTCGTCCACCGACAGCCCCTAAACCAACAAAGTCACTTCCTAATGTGCAACCTGTGGTTGAAATGTCAAAATCTGAAATAGACAATAGAATGAATCAGCCAAATTTCTATGGCCAACAGAAGCCAATGTATCCTAGCACTTCCTCACCAAACTACAACACATCACCCAGTTCACATTATCAGAACACAAGCTTCATAGAAGGCAGAGGTGATATAAGCTCAAAGATGTCACCTAGTCATATGGACTACATGAACAAGAATCCTGACGATATGGCCCCCGAATTGCCTCCCCCACCCAGCATGGAAGAGCTTCATGACGAAGAGTTGCCACCATTGCCACCACCCCCAGTCACTGACTACAGACTGGAACAGAAGATTCGTGAGGAACAAAACCGTATGATGCAAATGCAGCAGCAACAACAGCAGCTTTCGGATCCCAGCTACAGCAACCTGCCCCCACAGAGCAGCCGGAACCAGTCTTTTGTTGGGAACCAGTCACTTCCAGTTGGCTACCAGCCTCCCCCCGCCCCACACGGGTACCAGCCTGTCATGTCACCTGGGTACCAGCCAGTACAGCCACAGTCACTGCCTGTTCAGCCATTGGGATATAATGCAAGTCATGACTATCAGAATATCAACTACCCAAACAGAAGTGGCGAGCACAGTCCGAGCACTCAACAGAATATGTATGAGTCATATGACCCAAGAAAAGTGCCCCAACAGCAACAAGGCCGACCACCGATCCACACACAGATCAAGGACCAGCGGGAGGCCATAGTGTCGCCATGGCAGCGGGAGGAGCGGGAAAAGCAGCAGAAGCAGCAGCAGAATGGGATGAACCGCCTTAGGGAGATGGAGATCGCTGACCTGGAGGCGCGGCCCCAGCGCAGCCATTTGGAGGAGGAGCGCCTCCGAAAGTTGAAACTGGATCAGGAGTTCCAGAGACGCCTGGAGGAGGTCCAGGACAATGAGGAGGAGGAGGACTCAGATGATGAGCGAATTGTAAGTGACCTTTCCTGAAGTTGTGCTGTTTACACACAAGTATTGACTAAGTTTGATACTCGTATTATTTATGTCTTTCTTCACATCTTATTGAAATCAAACATAGAACTCATGTTCACTATGTATAAACACAAGTGGCAAGGCCCATAACTCACATAAATACCTGTTGAGTAACTCCACGTTATCATCTGCGAAAAACAGATGAGTGTTGCACTGGCTAGGAGTGTTCTTGACATATCGGTATAATAATTGCTATTTATCTCTCAAGTTACCGTAAATGACTGGGTATTAGACGCACTTTTTTCCCTCAGATTTTGATGCAAAAAAATGCCTGCATATAATACCCAGTAACAATTTTTTGAACTTTTTTTCTGAGGTCAATTTCTAGCCGAGAGTTTGTTTAGATTTATGTAGAAAGGGATGTTACTCGCGTCATATTGATCGAGTATATACGGGTTAAAACGGCACTTGAAGATCGGGATACGGTATATCGTAAGACGTTTATAATTTCAACAAAAATAATTTTCGATTAAAGTTACGATAATTCACCTAAGAGTTCGTACACTCTAAATATTTGGACACCCATAATTATTTCCCAAATACATCAATCATAACTTTCATAGTTACCAAGTTTCACAGACGAAGATTATTGATTTTTATCTTTACAATGCCTGGCTAGATTACCTAACCGTATACACCACTGTGACAATTTAATTAGTTACTACCCATCCTAAACGATTTATTGCCTGTTGAAAAGGAAGTGTGATATATTTATTTGAGGATTAAACAAACAACAAGGGCAATCAAGGGATTAAGAAAACATCGACATGGCATGTTTGTAAAACGATCTGCCAATAAGCTTTCAAACTTGTACCACACTTATAGACTATATGAAGCAATAATCGTACAGTTATACATTAATCCTGCATAGCAATGTCCATGCTCTCCACGAGATCCTCGTGGGTATAACTGTAAGTTATGTGACGTCACACAGTGTGACTCTTTGATCTGAAGCCGATAGAATGTGTTTATTCAGTTCAGTGTATGTATAAAATGGTGTTTTAATTAACTTCATGAAGGATTTACACTTATAGGCGTAATAAATAAGTTTATGACCATTGATTACTACGGATAAATTAATAAGTGGTAAAAACCAAACATGAAGAAAAAAGGCAGGTTAAACAAACATGTAAATAAAATGTAAAAATGATAATTTTCTATGTATTTGGAGAGCGAAAAAAATAATTAATTTATGGTGTCCGAACTCTTGTGAATTACGGTATTCAATATTATTTTGAATAATAAATTGAATTAAACAATAATCAAACTTACATATAAAAACAAAGTTGGGCACTGTCAAAATATTTTTTGCATAACATAACTTCATTCTCGACAGTATGGTTGTATGGTTTTAAAGATAACCATAGCCATTTTCACGAAAAAAAAATTTTTTGTCACTGTCAACAAACATGGTGGCTGAAAATGACGGACGATTTTGACATTTTTTCTATGCGTCTTTTAACCAAAAACATAGATTAAAAGTTTTTTCTCGGATTTTTCACAGATTTTTTTCCCTGCGTCTAATACCCCCTATCGTCTTATACCCAGTCATTTACGGTATACATTAACCTTTTTTTCCAAGCAGAATAATGAGGCATGGACCTAATTTTCAAAACAATCCATATTTCTCTTGCTTAGAAAAATTCTTGTCAATCAAGCAATGCTTGAAATATTAGTTAAATATTTTCCCAAATTGATTGTTTGCCTTTCTTTAAGCATGAGTCATACATGAATCAGTGCCCACACTTGTATTCTATGTTGTCAGGTGAACCCGCGAATGTCGATCCACACGCTGCAGGAGGACCTTGTGAAGAGCCGCCTGAAGCTTGAGGACCATGAGCAGAAACGCCAGTATGAGGAGGTTGAGAAGGAGAAGGAGCGAATGCAGAGGTGAGGGAACACTAGTAGAGTTAAAACCCAGACAAACATTGCAGTTGAATACTGGTATAGTGTCGTCACATTAAGAGCTGAGAGCAAAAAGGTTCTAAATGACATTTTATCTGGCACTGATAGATCCCCTTAATGTACAAAAGAAAAATTAAACAGAAATTAAAAATTTGATTGAACCATTCTTTTGCAAAGAATTTGGTATTTAACTTGAAATTAAGTCTACCATCATTAATATTGTGATTTATTTTAAAATGTGATTGGAAACTGCTGGTGCCATTATACATGTATTTCTCTTGAAATGGTTGTCTAGTGCATGATAATATTGTCAATGTGAGAATATCCTTTAAGAAAGCTGTATTGTGCATGCTTATAAGTTAAACCCCTTTCCCATGCTTGCCATTATACCTTTATGCTGATCTGTTCTGTCTGTAATTATGTGATATCATGAAAAGGTCAATAACAGTGCTTTGCAATGAATAATTTTGTTACTAGGGGGATATTAAAAAAGCGACCTGCCTCTCAAACTGAGCCCGAGGAGCCATTGGTTCCCACGGTGACTGTGCGGGCCGTGTCGAACGGGTACGCTCTTGCACATCTGCAATCGGTCTTGGTTGAGTGCATTTAGTGGCAGATTTTTTCTCTGCTTCAGTGCACTTGGGTTCAAGGATTGTAGTCATTAGTTGTTTCTGTGGTCTTAGCAAACTGGTGTTCATTTTCAGGTCAAAGATGTGAGGTCACATACAGGCATGTCACATAATGTGTTGAACTTTTGCAGCATTTTTATGCCCCCGAAAGCAGGCATATAGAAGTCATTCTGTCTGTTTTTCCATCATGATATAATGTCTGTAACTTACTAAATTTGATATGAATTTCGACCAAATTTCACCGAAATGTCCAGGGGCATAATGTATCACGCTTAGCCTTCATGCTCTTTCCTCAAAGTTCCATTGGCTATCACTCTGACAAGGTCAAACTGAGGGTATTTGTAATGTTCTTGTTTCATGTCCATATTGTCATTATATATACCGGTAAGATATGCAGGGCAGTTTTTGCAATTTTTTATGCATCATATATTTGCCAATACTGTACAAACGTTGCTTTATTTTTGCATGGTAGTTTTGCATGGTAGCACCTATTTTTTGTAGAAATGTTTGAGTAGAGTAGATGCAATACAATGTGGTCTGTTAACAACGTCAGCCAATTCATCATTTCCAGCATGCTTGTGGTGGGAGATTTTGAGGCTTACCAGAGATTAAAGGTGCATTCTTGAAATAGTTGGTCAGCTTTTAGTCTGTGAATGTCCTTGTTGGCTTGATGCACATATCAAGTTAACAGAATGGGACTTGTTGTACCGTACTTAAGTTGTTGGTTATTTGATTCAGACACATGTACTTTCATAACCCATGACCACTATAGTATAACGTCTGCAATATTTCATTCAGTTTTTTTTCATTGAAACTTTGAAAACTGCCATTCGGGAATTTACAAAATATAGAACCTGTTTATCACTCAAAGATGTATCTACATACTTGCACATTATTCATGATGACCTTATGATTCAAGAGAGTAATATCATCATTACTATTACAATTCATCAACAAATAAAATAATCCTTTTCTCAGACTGGAGCGACGAATTGAGATGTTCGAGCGCGAGAGGGAGGAGCATCGTCAACGGCAACAGAAGCGGCTGGGGAAACAAGCCCGTGAACAGGAAGAATATCTCAGGAAGCAGAAGGTCGGCAACATAAAACAAGACAGACCAATTGTAATGATAAAAACAAGAATACATGTATATATGAATAGCTTTGATAGGTGGAATAAATACCAAGAGATACTAAGCAACTATAAAAAGGTGGACTAAATACCAAGAGAAACTTAGCAACTTTAAAATATATTACGTTATTAAGTTTTTAGTACTTTCTGTCACTCGACCCACGTTGAGCCCACTTTCTCTGAGCTTAACAGTTGTCAAAAAATAGCAATGCACCCATTGTAGGTCATTTATAGGTCAAGGTCACTCTTGTAGGTAAACGTTCATAATAAAATACCTTAGCTTGTTCAGACTGTATACTTATTCATACATTGGCAGACTTTAAAATAACTTTGCACTGTTCACTACAAAGAAACTTGGATGTGTAAAAGCATACCCATATGTTTTGTATTCTGTTTTAACAGGAGGCTCGGGAGCAGCACAAGCGTGAGATTGAGGAGAACCTCCGACAACAGCGCCTCGAGGAGGAGAGATTGAAGGAGAAGAAACGCCAGGAGGACGAACGCAGACGGGAAATGGTAGGTCTTGTACTCTAAAAGAGTTACTGTGTCATATGATTTGAGGAATATATTATTCCTAACTTCATTCTTTGTATTTAAAGCACAATTCTGTGTAATGTGTACTGTTTTTGTAAAAAATTGACATGCAAGTGTTATATAAAAAATGGAATTTAGTCACCATTTCATATAAATTATTTAATATATAATTAATAAAATGCATTTAAATATGTTACTGTGTATGTGAAATACCTGAACATCTTGAAATATAAATAAATTTCTCCTTGTCTTCAGGAGCGACAGCGTGCACGAGAGCTGCAGGCCCAAAAGGACGCAGAGGAAGCTAGAGCCCGCGAAGAGATCAGACGTCAGGAAGAGGAGTACCAGCGACAGCAGTTTGCTGAGCAGGAACGGAGACGACGTGAGGAGGAACGTGAGATCAGGGTTGCAGAGGAACGCAAACGATTGGAGGCACTCAACAACCAGCAGAACTTGTACTATCAGCAATATGAAAACCTGCCCCCCCAAGGGTCATCTAAGACTATGCCAGATAGTCGCTATGGACAGCAATTTTTACCCAATCCTCCTGAAAGAGGGTCCTCTTATAACGTGGGTCGGAATGAGCAATACAACAATGGAGGGTATAGGGTGAACAACCAAAACCCTCCTTCAACCTTTCGATCAAGTCAGGAGAACATCCAGAAAAAGACTGTTTCATTCAACACCCAGCCTGAGCCCGGTCCTCCACGGAGTCCTGCCACCCAGCAGCCTCCCCAGTCGTCCTACCAGCCGTTCCAGCGAGCATACATGCCCCCAGCAGAACAGGCCAGGACCAGTTACTCCCCTTCACAGAGTGTGCCAGTGAGCTCAGTTAGCTCCCCTACTGTGAACAACAACGATGTGAAATATCGCACACAAGAGAACACTCCAACTGTAATAGGGTCCCAGGAAGTGTATCGTGACCCAAGGTCGAGAATTGAGGCCAAGATGGCGAACAAAAATAAACAAAATACGGACAGGTTATCATTCAGAGACAAAATGAAGTTTTTTGCTTCAGAGGCAGGGGAAAATACACCAAAAGAAAAACCTAAAGCTTCAACAAGTCAGAGACGCATAGAATCTCAGCTATTGTACAATGGACAATAAGAAATGCAGGTTGATAATATTTTGGCTGAATTTTCTGATATGGAGGTCTTGTGAAGTGCTTTGAATCTGTGTTCATGATATTATACAGAAAGGAGTTATGTAAGATAGGAATTGAGATAAGGATGGACTTTTGGAAGAGAGAGATTGTTGGACTGGTTTGATATTTTGTGGTGAGCTGAGATATTTCTTAGACTATATTGAACAAAAACCTCAGCAGAATGGATTTATTAGTATGGCAGGGCTTAAAAAGCGTTTGTTCAGAGCTAGATGGGTTGTGATCATGGAGAACATTTTAAGCAATAAATATTTATTGACTAATTACATTGAGGATGGAAATAATGTGTAGGGGAGAGGTTTTCATCCGAAAAGGCATTTATATTCATGTATGTGGACAAAATAGACTGTATATTATCAGTATATGTAAAATGTGTGACAGTATAGATGATATAGATTATATGCAGTAAGCATTCCAATTTTTAAAAGGAATATGTGATATTTGTATTGGGTTGTTTTTACTGTCTAATATAAATACAGTTGTCAATAGTCTACATTGTGTGATTATTGTCATAGATGTGTAGGTATTTTTTTATACTCCTTGAATGATATGCATTCATTTGTATGGAACATTAAGCTTGTAGATAATGTTTAAGTGTAGAATGTTCTTAACACATCTGGGTCTGGTGCAATAAACAAGCATTCAGGCCCAGTGTGTCGGGTTGTAAAATAGTTTTTCCCTCTTTCAATAAACTAGTTTGAAATTGTGTATCAATACCAACTGTAAGATAACTCCCTTAGCTATGAGGTCTCCTGTAATTCCTCATGGGTTTTCTCCAATGCAAACGTCAAGAACAACCAACGTTTATAAAAGGTTGCATATAAGTTTAAACAAAACGTTGCTTCAAATAAAAAGAATATTTTGTCACAAAAGATGAACACAAACTCCTTTAATGTAGTTTTAAAATATCAAACGAGGTGGTCTAGTAGAAGAAGGTATCCGCCTCACACCCAATAAATCATAGGTTCAATTCCCACCAAGGTAACGTCCTTTTGGCATCTTGAAAAGGGCGCAGTAATGGTTTCTGACCAGCAAGTGGACACGAGACTGATCCATATCCGCTTTCAGCTTTCTTCACAATCAAGCAAAAATTAATATAGTATACACACAAGTATCTTAGCTGCTGGTAAATCATTATGATACTGAGTTGGGTAGATCATGTAGTATTTATTTATTGAATAGTTAACTGATAGAAAATAGAAATATTCCAGTTGAAGCATTGTGTCACATTGTTACATAGATTTTAAAATTGTCATTGTAATAAAGAGATTTTGGTGTTGTAAGCGCATGATTTGTACACTGTAAATAGCATCTGTTATGTTTTTGTACAGTAACAAATTAGATTATTTTGTATACAATTTAAATGACTATTTCATATCAGATGTTAATACATTATCATTGTATGTACACATTACTGGAAAATCTCAGTTTACATTTTAATCTATAATTTTATATTATTATCAATATTTTCTATTCCACTGTTGGCTTCAAAGGACAAGCATAATGTTACATTATCAGGTCAAACATTTGAAATATAGAGATACCTTGTACATTGTTCATTCAAATCAAACTCAAAGTGAAGATTTGATTTTATATGGCCATATGTAAGTATATCAAACCCATATCACTGTTTTCTGTTGTCTCTATGTTAAGGTATTTGATGTACAGTATTGTGAACTGTGGACGCCTGCTGAACCCATATTATCATGGTATCATTTGGAAGGGTTTAATCTGTAAAGGAAGAGTTATGTGAATAATATAGTAATAAAAAATACTGCAAACACGCTGTTTTGACTTTACAAGATTTAAAAATTGGTCACTTCACTACTGATAAAAGTTGAAATAAAGAACAAAAATACAAACATTATTATAAATGTGTTTTCAGCAAAAACAAATTACATATTAGTTATGTGTAAGAAAGACCCTAATTATATGGGTTCACCAGGCATCGGAAATTTAACATTACGGCCGATGTGGCGACGAGATGACAAGTATATTTGTATAATGGCTACCCTACCATACCATGTGAAGCATGATAGAACCACTGTATATTGTCATATCTTTAAGCATTTACCTACATTGATAGCTGGTCTAACATTGAATATCCTTATACTTCCTTATACTTTTTGGTCAAACAATATCAGTTTATAGAAGTGATTTATTATCATATCCACCATATTTACATCATCATTTCACGAACTCCGAAAAATTGATCAAATATGTCTTAAATATATCCAGGATATTTAATAGAGCGTCCTCTTAGTGCAATAATGCAATAACTGCATAATTATACAGATAGAAGCAGATATTGCGTTCTTGCACCAAGGTGACGACTGAGGTACTTCAGGAATAACAGTTTTCATGTTTTCATTATATCGGACCTTTGTACTGTTTGCTTACAATGGAAAACATAGTGGATACATTAATACTCGGGATAGTATCGATTGCTATAATTATACTACACTGGACAGAGAATGTTACACAAGTGATATAAGTATGGTTGATTATCAAGAGTGCCTTATGAAAAACTCATATGAGACATATCAAAATATTTGTTTCATTGTGCACAATTTTTTATACACCAATAATTATGTTTTTCTGTCAGTCAACTGCAGCTTTTGATGGTTGTTTATTACAGAAATTGTATTATTAGAAGTCTGTGCCTAGACTCTCTTTATGTGTGAGTTGTGATCTGTTGACTGTTACGCTACTGTGTACATGTAGAGGGCCTGCCCCAATCTTTTGAAGCCAGATACATTACAATAATATATTAAACATACTGATGTCTTTGTGTTGATTTGCTCCATTTTAATGTAATTCCAATGGGAAAATAAGATGGTCCATATTGTCATATATCTCCCACCTGATATATGGATCTCTGGCCATGGCATTTTTATTATGTTCATTAGATACTTCTATGATTTGTGCTTGTGTTCTACCTTTTCATCCAACGAGACCTATATTCATCCTAAATTTGATGAAGACAATCATTTCTGATCCTAGGATGAATATTAAACCTTATATTGAGTTCACAAGATTTTTCTACAAGAGCTTGTTGACCTGGTTTGTTCCCCACAAGACCCAAATTCGAACTTGATCTAGAGTTCCTGACGACAATTTTAAGCAAGATTTATGTAGCCTATATTGGGTAAACAAGATTGATCTAAGATTTGACCTACTGACCTATTACTTTTTTTAAAACAGATGTTCAATATTCAAACTTCATAAAAACTATGAAGATATTCATTTTAATCAAGTTTCACAAAGATCGA
The DNA here is from genome assembly GCF_026914265.1 of Mya arenaria. NCBI lineage: Eukaryota > Metazoa > Mollusca > Bivalvia > Myida > Myidae > Mya > Mya arenaria. Next base: position 5,758,435 of record NC_069127.1, read on the forward strand.
CAAGTAAAAGCAGCCTCAATTGTGTAAAGAAGGTATTAAGATTCGACATAGTGACCGAGGATTTTTACCTGAGATGATTCATATTTCAACCTGTCTGAGAAATTTATCAGTACAGCATTTCATCAAGACCATCAAGAAGCATTGGTGTAAAACTGAGGCTTCTGTTGTGTGTTAAAGATATTTATAAGATTTGAGCTAGTTCCCAAGTGTTTGTCCCAAGATGACCCATATTTGAAGGTATCTGACATTTCATCCTAACAATAATTCAGACTAATTCTTAAGCATTGGTCTAAAATTGTGGCCTCCAGAGAGTAAACAAACCTTAGACCGCTTTGTTCTCAGCTGAGCTTAAAATATTGAATTGAAGAAAGCCTGACAGATACACATTCCAGACTTGGAATAAGCTCAAGCGGCTGGCTATAAATAGAAATGTTTGTGTACAGTGGAATGTTATTTGAAAGATACAGATTTCTGTTAGTGCGAATGTTATGAATGAGGATATAGCTTTAAGAAACCCGCTTGGTAGGGACTGGTACTGGCCTCCATTAAGAGAGGCTACAACCTACAAGAACAGACCATCTACAAGGACAGGCCCTAGGTGGAAAATACACGTTCATGTGACCTTTATGGGTCAAAATAATTTAACATAATATACTTCTGGGTAATGTGTCCAGACAAAACCAGTTCAGACGTGACAGTCTAACTTACAGGTCAAACCTGCAAACCTAAATGAATATCTTTCAGGTTACAGGGACTTTAGGAAAAGTTGATGCCAAGCTCAGAAGTCATGGTCACTTAAGGCCATTTTTGTCCGCCAATTGTATAAAACTGGTTAATTCTCTTAAGGTTAGCCAAAATGTTTATCGATTTGTCAATTTCTATCCAAAAATATCAACCAATCAAATCACATACGGTAAATGTGAAAACTAGCCCCAATAAAACGAGTGGAAAACTTATCCAAGTCTTATACAATTGGCTCCTGCTGACAGAGCATTCTATTGGCAAAGGGAACTGGGGATTCAATCCCACTCCTGTTATACACCAGTCCTGTAAGATTGCCTGTTGACTGTAAGATTGCCGGTTACATTGCCTGTTGTCTTACATATGACCGCATATTAATAATTATAGAACTTTATGAACCAGGTACAGTGAAACTGCGTTCCCTCGAACAAGCGGTTGCTCGAGAACCGGCGTTCCCTCGAGGTCGGAGCTTGGTCCCGAACTTTTTTCCTTCTATTTTCATATAAAATATACCCACGCTGCCTCGAAACCTAATTATGTCAAGCAGTCGAGCAATATCCTAGGTCCCAAGTACACAAATCGTGCACAAAACCTCATGGCTCCCTCGAGGTAATAATTTCACACTTTTTCCCGAACGCGTGTTCCAAAATAAACAAACAATTGCCAGGTGTTAAATTTTCGCAAGTTGTAAAAATTGCAATGACAGTTAAAAGGCAATTTGATAAGGTGTGAAAAACCGTTTATCACTGTTAACGCATGACCGATATTAGTTGATATTGGCATTTGAGATGATAATTATGACAAGTTAATGACGAGAAGTTAATTGCGAGAAATTTAAATGAGTAATAAAAATATGATTAAAACACTACCATATCGATCCAACATCGGAATCTCTGGAAAGAATTCCTTCTTGTCACTTTGTTTTGGAATATGGCAAATGAGAAAGAACTTACAAATTGTCGAACACCTGAGCAATCTAGTGAAGGACCCATGACTGGGGGGATAGCTAGATCGGGTTCCTTACTTTCAAAATGTCACACCCAAATGAAAGAAAATAATTGTCAAACACCTGAGAAATCGAATGAAGGACCCATTACTTATACCAAGACACCAACACGCCCACTCACGTCCTTTACAGGAAAGAATCGGTGTCTTAGTAAACAGTCTGTTTGACGACTTCAAACTAAAAATACACTGAAAGATATTTCATATCAAACTGGAAAATTGAAAATCGGGTCGCTCGAAACATCGGTTCCCTCGAGGTTTTGTCTCGGTCCCTGGCGACCTCAAGCGATCGCAGTTTTACTGTAGTTAACAAGAGCCGTTGTAAGACAGTGCGCTCGACTACGCCGCTTTGACTTAGAATACAATAAGGATGTAATAATACTAAGTTTGGTCTCTTTATGTCAAACCTAACTAAAATTATTCGATACATAAGGTGACTTTGATGCTGTCCTCCCAACAGCCTGCCCAAACAATGACGCAAGTCATTCAAATAACTTGATTTCACATTATGAAAATGTGTTCAAGAATATATACAAATATGCCTTTCAAATGAAATTAAAAAAAAAAAAAAATCAACGGGCATAATTTATATTTTATCAAGTGCATTTAATGAACAGTATAAGTTTTTTTTTATTAAAATACCAACTTGCCCTTTAGTTTTTTTATTAAAATCCCAACTTGCCCTTAACTTTTACGTGCCTAAAACGTTAACCTAAGTCAATCAGGGGCCATAAGTTGTATTAAGGATATGGAGTTATGTAACCTCATTGGGTGATGGTCCTGAACAATTGTGTGAAGTATTAAGTCAATTGAATGAAGGGTATAGAAGTTATTAAACAATATCCCAACCTGCCCTAAAACTTTAACGTAAGTTCCATAGTCAATCAGGGGCCATAATTTGTATAAAAGATAATATGGAGTTATCAAACCTCATTATGTGATGACTCTGAACATCTGTGTGAAGTATTAAGTCAATTGAATGAATGGTATTGGAGTTTTAAGTGAAAATCCCAACTTGCCCTAAAACTTTAACCTTCCCTAAAACTTTAACCTAAGTCAATCAGGGGCCATAACTTGTATTTAGGATAAAATGGAGTTATGTAACTTTTGTGGCAAACATGTGTTGTTTGGTACCACGCTTGCAGTATATATGCTGTCTTGCAGCAGGAAAATTAAACAAAACAGTTTTCTTACGTTAGATAACATTAGACTTTACTGAATGCATGGCTATTTCAGGATTAATCCTGAACCACAGAACCCCTGTTACAATTAAGACTTTTTTGGAAAACAACAAGCTGATAAGTATTCTAGTATATTCTGTCAGATGCAAAAACATAATAATCACAGGTTGAATAAATGACAAAATGGACGGAATGTAATAAATAACATAATTATTCATAAATAAAAGCACAGACCTCAGTAAATGACTCTAGAATTGTTTGTTTTTTTTGTTTATAGATATAGATTTTTATAACATCAAGGGAGTCTATAACATAAGTAAACGATTTGTTTTTTGCAAGATGGGCTTGCAACGATGTCACTTGACACATATCAAAGATGATCTGGCAAAACACACAACCTAATTTTAATCATAACACAATTATTGGCTTCATCTACTCAGGAAGCAAATCTTCTCCCAACTCTTCATCTGCAAACTCATCGTCCAGGTCTCGTCGCTTGGCTGCAGTTTTTGGGCGTTCCATCTGGGGCCCAAGAGGGTCAGAGTACGAGGGGTCCACTTCCTGTTTGCGTGGCTGGTATGTCTCCTCATCAGCTTCGTCCAGATTGGGCCTTCTCCGGGCCGCCATCCCACCTGCCGGACCACCCCTCTTCCCTCGCATACCAGCACTGCCCTCACGGTCTATAAGGAAAAGTACTACAAACTTAGAAATAGATAGATGTGTCTCACTGCCAATCTGTTATTGGTTAGAAATCATTAAATATTGGGTCTAACTTACCAGGAAGATTTGTTTTCTTTCAAGACTAAAATGTTAACATCATAACACCATAACACTGGTAAGTTGTTTTAACAATTACTCAAGAAGTCAAGCCCAAATAGCCTTCATTTGTAGCATTAGATTATCAAAAGCGGATGAGGCTATATGCTATTTTACTGTAACATTTTTATTTCAACCCAATGTTAAATAAGTTATTTGACAATTATACATTTATTGCCATTTGTGTTTAAAAGTGGAGAAAAAAACAAGACATTATGCACATACCTCCTTCAGCACTGCCCTCCCGTCGCCGCCCAGATCCTCGTCGAGACGCACTGGTCGCCCTCTGGTCCTTGAGCTCCTTGGCTTTCTCAGCTTTCTTCAGCTTAGTGGCATACTCCTGTGCCTCCTTCAAGCCCAGGTCAGAACAGATACGCACCAGAAACTTAAGGCCTGGAGGGAGAAAATACCATAATGTTATGACTGATGAAAAGGCATATGCAAAAAAATGTATTCAGATGTTTTCATGATATTCCATTCTGCTTCCTGCCGGTAACACAGTACTGGTTATGTTTTATGAAAGGTCAAGAGAAGGTGCCCTACATAGTATCAGACTGGGGACTTTTGAGGTATTGTCAAGAAAATATAACCACCTTGTCAGTGCACTAATCATTCCAGAATGGTTATTTTAGGAACAGTTAATTTCATTTTGCAAGTTCAACTTCTTTTATATTTGACACAAGCTTAATATGTAATTGAAGTTTATGATCTAACAATATTTTGTTTTACACTCGGCCCCAATGTTACTGTACTGTAATATTTTCAAGCAAAATAACAGTGTATTGATATGATCTGTTAACCACATGATGTTGACACACATGCACGGGGAACGATAACTAGCCTGCAGTGTAAATAATCAACTTACATTCAACGTTGTCTGGGAACTTTCGGTGGATGAACTTGTATGTCTCCAGAGCTTGTTGGTAGTTACCACTGCGTCGGTGACAGCTCGCTATCATCAAATGCCATTTTACCTGGTTTGGTCTGAAATTAATAATTATATTATTAACTCATATGCTCTGCATTTTAGTAACATAATTATACAAGGGTCCTTTTTCCATTGAAAAACAGATCAGCTAAAAACAATTTGATTCTTCCTGTCTTCCACAGAAATGCAGTGATGAAGTCATACCATTTTTAGTCTGCATTTATATCAGGTCATAAAATACTAAAAACCTCCTATAAAAGCAGAAAGCGCTTGATTTCTTACAAATTACTTTCAATGAGAACTTATGTTACTAAAATACTCACTGTACTATACTAGCTCTTTCGAAGTAGTGTATAGCTTTTTCACAGAATTTGGAGTCTATGTAGTAAGCCCCAAGCCACTCTATCACAGGTATGTGGGAGGGGAAATATCTGTAAGACTGAAATAACCCAAGTGGAACATTTACATGGGTTTTAATGTTCAAATGTTGTTATACTATATTGTGTTTTACAGAAAAAGTTTGAAAAAGATAATTCAATCTTTAACTTGACAGCCTACAGTAAAATTATTATGAAAAAGACTTTTCCATTTGAAGAAACCAAGCCATTGGATAAAGTAATAGTCTGAGGCAGTACTCCAGTTATTTTGAATACATGTTTGATGTTCAGTACATCACAAAGAGCATTTTTTTCCCCCATTTCGCATCTTAGTGACCACACAGGTTTTCATAAAAATATACCACTGAATTTGTAACTGAACATTGAGCTCTGTGATTAGCTGTTGGCCTACTTACATCATAATAGTACTGGAATGCCTGGGACTTGTCCCCATCATTGTCGTAAATCTCTCCCATCCGAGACAGCACAGAACAGTCAGTAGGCACCACACCTATTAGCTGCATAAACCTGAAACAAAACAAAGAGTAAAACAGGGTCATAAACACTGGCAGTGCATTAACAGTTATCAGCTTTTGTCTTGTCTCAATTACATTAAGTCTAAACAAACTAAAGCACTTTTAGGAAATTTTGTGTGTTTAGGATACAGCGCCTATATCACTCATGTAAGTGTGAAGTTAGCACACCCAGGTTTGATTCCAAACCTTGGCGCATTCCAGTTTGTGGTCATAAAGCAGGACACGTGGGTTTCCTCCAGGTACTCCGGTTCCTCCAACAACACAACACCACACTATCGCATAACATCAAAGTGATTTATGAGAGTATTAATATGATGTTGTTATTACTTCTTTCACAATTGTTGTAAAATATATTAGTTAAAACTTATAACACTTTAATATTTACTGTTAAGGCAAATACATAAATGACTTGATGTATATTTACTTTTAGCAGTTCAAATTAACATGACAACAAACTTCTGAGTGTTATATTTGCTAAACTAGTGCAGTGTTAAACTGTGACATACATGCCTGAACAAACAATATACTCATTTTTTAATTTATTTATCTAACAACAACAAATTCCTTGACAAGTGAGGGAGGACTTAATCTGGCATTAATGTCTATTCAATTATATAGAAGTTGATCTTACCATTCAGTTGCCTGAGCTGAATCTTCCAGCTTATCATGTCTGATCACAGAGTTAAGGAATGTCCAATATTTATTGTGGCAAAATATTTCAAATACCTGTGCTGGACAATCTTTTTCAATTTTAGCTGAGTTCGGGAATATTGCATTATAATTTTTTGGAAGTTTACCCGTGGATTTCAGAGAGGAATTTTTATCATTCAGATTATAACTCATTCAAAAAAACTCTGACAGTCACAACAACAAGTAATTAAAATGTTGCCATAATTGGCTGTCTTGTTATAAGGGAAAGGATACGTGTCTGCTATCTGGAAAATGACCTGTGGGGAGTTGCGCATGATGGCATGAAGCTTGTAGAAGGCGTCCAAGGCATCCTCCAGCCGCCCAATACGCTTGTTTGTCAACCCTGTAACACACAGGAAAACATGTGTATATGAGAGCAGGCGTCAACATATGGTTTATGGTACAAAATGGTAATGAAGTCAAGCACTATCAATCAATTCCTTTGCAACGAAAAGTTTGCAGAGAGCTCTATCTATTTTACTGATGTTTTTGCTTTAATACATAGCGCTTTCTCGTATTGCTTTGTGGTTCTCTCTACCCACAAAAATAGTATATGGTCTTATAGCGGATTTGACTTTTAACTTGTGATCTTATAGTAAACAATACTTGATTATACCAGTACAAGCTATTACAAGCTATTAACCAATTAAACTAGAGATTGCTTTTTTGAAAAAGCGCATGTCTCCCCCATTGTGTGGTCGTAGGTGAGAAATAATCAATGATGGATCCCAAAATCAATAGGGGCCATCAACTAGTCATGACTAACTGGCATACCAAGTATGAAGTTCCTGGGTGTAAACGTTCTTGAGTTATTGAGCAGAAACCGGTTCTTCACCTCAAGGTCAGTGACCTTGACCTTTGACCAACTGATTGCAAAATCAACTAGACATCATGACCAACCTCACTTCAAAGTTTGGTGAACCTAGATCAAAGCATTCTCCTGATATTGCACGGAAATATTTTTTTACATTAGAGGTCACAGCGACGTTGACCTTTGACCTTGTGACCCCCCAAAATATAGGAGTTTTCTAAACCTCATGATCAACCTCCCTACCAAGTTTGGTGAACCTAGGTCAAACCATTCTCAAGATATTGAGCGGAAATGTTTTTTACATTGGGGGTCGCCGCGACCTTGACTTTTGACCTAGTGACCCCAAAAACAATAGGGATCCTCTACACCTCACGACCAACCTCCCTACCAAGTTTGGTGAACCTAGGTCAAACCATTCTCAAGATATTGAGCGGAAATGTTTTTTACATTGGGGGTCGCCGCGACCTTGACCTTTGACCTAGTGACCCCAAAAACAATAGGGATCTTCTACACCTCATGACCAACCTCCCTACCAAGTTTGGTGAACCTAGGTCAAACCATTGTCAAGATATTGAGCGGAAATGTTTTTTACATTGGGGGTCGCCGCGACCTTGACCTTTGACCTAGTGACCCCAAAAACAATAGGGATCTTCTACACCTCATGACCAACCTCCCTACCAAGTTTGGTGATCCTAGGTCATGCGGTTTTCCAGTTATCGATCGGAAACGAAGTGTGACGTACGGACGGACTGACGGACTGACGGACTACCGGACTACCGGACTGACGGACAGGGCAAAAACAATATGTCTCCCCCAGAGAGGGGGAGACATAATTAACCAATGATATTCTGTGCTCACAAGTTGTCTGAATCTTTATGGTACTTGCTCTCCTATTGTGAAGGAATATCGACATATGAGACACATTTCATTACAATCAGACTTATAACCACCCAGTCTGTTATTGAGACTAACCCAGGTTGTAGAGAGCCTCGACACACGAGGAGTCGTTCTGCAGGGCTTCTCTGTAGAATTCCCGCGCCTTCTCATAGTCTCCCTTCGTAAACAACACATTCCCTTTGTTCACCAATGCTGGAAATAAAAAGGTCAATGTATCACCTGAATGCATATTTATGAATATATCTTTATGAAGCATGTTTATGTATGCCTGTAATTCTCAATTTGCATCAAATCATGCTGGCTTTGTTTTTATTTCTTAGATGAGATAGCAGTAATATAATATTTAGCCACCTGGGAAATAGACTTGTCTAGGTGTTTTTTCAAAGGTCTTTTGATGCATGCAACTCCTAGGACGCCAGGGATGTTGACTTATTTTCCAGCTTTAAGGTGGGAATTAGAAAACAATTTGCAGTTCGTCTAAATCCCCTGGAAGTGCTTGCCCCCCTGCTGGGGCAAAACTTTGATAAATGCATTAGACACAATAAGACACACAGAAGGCTTGGTTACCGTAGGGATTGTATCTGTCTGCTGTCATGGCAACCTCAGCATACTTGTCAGCCTGACCCATGTCATTCTCCTGTAAAAGAGGAGCAGCGGTGCAAATGGATGGAAATGTGAACTACACTATCAATGCGCAAGCCTCCAAGCCACAAGGAAAATGCATGCAGAACTTATTTAATTTTAACTCTATGTAGTCTGTTATCAAATGTTTCATGCTTGTTGCTCTAAATCTAAACATTGAAAACTGTCAGAGCCTTTTCTGCAATAAATTGATATTTGTGACAGAGAGTCTGGTACAGAAAACCAGGCATAAATACTATTTTATAAGCACTGTCCTCAGTTCTTTACTTGATCCATTCTTACAACAGTTGCAACAATTAATTATCACAGTATGTGAACAAGAACAAACAGTAACAGACAACAAACATAAACACAAAAGAAAGGCATTAAATAGTTATACGCATGTCTAAATTAAGAAATAAAATGAAATTTAAAACTTTAGTAGTCACCTCTTCATAATTTCTCTACAACAGAAAGTGGATAATATTCATTAATGGTCATGAAGGCCACACTTACCCCTCCTATCCTGAGAAAAAGTCACAAAAATATTGTGTTAAGCAACTTAAGTATTCAGCACCTTTGAATTTTAAATGAATTTGATAATAGAGGTCCAATAAACAAGAGTGCAGCTGAGTGAACACCACTTCTTGTCTGTCTTGGGTTTCTTTCAGTTAAACAAGAGGCTTAACTTAACAATTATTAAAGCCAGACATGTGGGCCTGGTATACATGTGCCTATAGTTTGAAAATGTGTACATAGTCTTAATTGCATATCTTGACCATTTACCATTTTTGAGTTATGGCGAATTTTTAAGCTTTTGTACTACTAAGACAACACAAAGACTATCACAATACCCAAAACAAGAGCCGTCGTAAGACAGCGCGCTTGACTACGCCGCTTTGACTTAGAATACAATAACGATGTAATAATACCAAGTTTGGTCTCTTTATGTCAAACCTAACTAAATTTATTCGATACATAAGGTGACTTTGATGCTGCCCTCCCACCAGCCCGCCCAAACAATGACGCAAGTCATTCAAATACCTTGATTTCCCATTGTGAAAATGTGGTTAAGAATATACAAATATGCCTTTCAAAGGAAATTAAAAAAAAATAATTTAAAATTCAAGGGCCATAATTTGTATTTAGGCTTAAAAGGGAGTCATGTTTCTTGTTGTAAGATGGTCGTAAATAGTTTTGAATTTTATAAAGTGCATTTAATGAACGGTATAGAATTTTTTTTTATTAAAATCCCAACTTGCCCTTAACTTTTACTTACCTAAAACTTTAACCTTAGTCAATCAGGGGCCATTACTTGTATTAAGGATATGGAATTATGTAACCTCATTGGGTGATGGTCCTGAACAATTGTGTGAAGTATTAAGTCAATTGAATGAAGGGTATAGAAGTTATTAAACAATATCCCAACCTGCCCTAAAACTTTAACCTAAGTTCCATAGTCAATCAGGGGCCATAATCTGTGTAAAGAATAATATGGAGTTATCTAACCTCATCATGTGATGGCCCTGAACAACTGCGTGAAGTATTAAGTCAATTGAATGTAGGGTATTGGACTTATAAGTGAAAATCCCAACTTGCCCTAAAACTTCAACCGGACGCCGACACCGGGGCGAGTAGTATAGCCCACCTATTCTTCGAATAGTCGAGCTAAAAATGTTCAGCATGTGTGGGCTCTTAAATGATCCTTCACTATGAAATGAAATCAATTTTTGTCTAGGCTGCTTCAATTGCATGATGTAGATGTCTTTATATATAAGCTTATTTCTTCCTCAGTATAAACCAATGTCTGACAGCATGTGTTACCTACCAGGAAGTAGAGGAAGCTGAGGTTGGTGGCGGCCGTACATGCAACCTTGGAGTCCTTCTTCTCAAATGATTTCAGGGTCTCAATTGCCTGGAAATATACATGGTATAATACAGCGGGGAAATGAGAAGTTCAAACAACCAAAAAGACAAAGGAAGTAATATACTTCTCTCTTAGAACATCATGGAGACACCAAATTAGCATGCATATTACATTATTTCCTGAAATCCTACAATCTACAAATTCCATCAACAAATAGCATTGCAAGCTGATACAAAATGCTCATATTTTCCTCTCTCTTTTAAAACACAAGCAATTGTAACAATAAAAGAGATTTCAACAATACCACACCATCACTGCAGACAACAACAAATCAGGCATTTTATTTTCTCTGATACGTAGACTAGCTACAAATGTCACACAGCAGCCAAAAACAAACAAACTTTCATTTCCATTTCTTCATAATTGAGAGAATGTGTGAACACAAGGTTCTATGCTAACAGAGGATGTAAATCGGAAATTTGTTATTTACAAGGCGAAATAAGATAAGTTAAATCTTTGTGGCTATGTGTGATATCAGGCCTTAATTTCTCAAAACATCTGAAGTCCCTTATAACAGGATTGAGCTAAGTTAACTATTTTGTTTTGGTAGTATTTACATTCTTAAGAGGTTTTGGACATTTAAAGGAAATATCTTATAACAATAAAAATAAACTAAAGATGTATTTAGTAAAATCAAGATTTAGTAAGAAGTTTGGCTTGATTAAATAAGATACTTCAGCTTGTGAGCTCGAGAAGGGGTCAGGTGTATGAATCAAAATACCTGGTTGAAGTCTTTCTGTTTTAGGAACATGATGGCCTTATCGATCTCAAGGTCGTGTGCGAGGTCAATGTACTGGGAGTTCTTCACCTGGTCAACACACCTGTAATAAACACATAGGTATGTACAGAGAGGCTTAACGCATATACCTTACCAACACACTCATAAATACAGTGGTCAAAATTAGCACAAGCGTTGCATTGTCAATATTTTTGCAAAGCTTGCTCAAAGTGTGAATTTTTTAAGCTGGGATTGATAAAAATCTGCAGCAATTTAATATGGTAAAAATATGAGATGTTGGTCCAAGAGTTTGATTTCAATTTAAAACTTTTAACAAGTTTTTAGTTATCTAAGAAAATGGTCAAATGGTTGTTCTATATTCAAGGGAACTTAACTTTTGCCCCTTGCTGTTTGGAAATCAAAAAGAATACAAAGTAATCATTTATATCAGTAAACATTCTGTAACTACAAATGTTTCACAAGTAATTCAAGGCAAAGAGAAGCAGTTTTCTCCTCTCACCAGTCATATCCAGCGTCAAAGCTCTCCTCTATTGCAGGGGAGATGATCTTTGCACCTGTCTTGATGCAATTGTCTGCCTCATACTTCCTGTATGATAGAAACATAAATCATTTATAATATTTGAAAAGAAATTGTTTAACTTTAAATAATTCTCATTTATTTGTTTGCGATCTGGTTGTATTTTCACTGGTTGTTGTGCAAACATGTTTCATCACTATCCAACCACCTGTTTGACACCCTCCCGCCTGCTATCCCATCCGCCTGACCAATGCCATTCCTAATCTAATTACCAGGATTTGAAAAACTTAGAAAACCAGTATATGGGCACCTGGAGTAAATGTAAAAGGTAGCTGAGAAATTGTAACACTGCAGATTAGAAAGCCCATCATTTCACTCAAGACCACAGAAATTTGAATGATATTTCCTGCCCTCTAAAGTCACTAGGCAAGAAGAGTTCACTGAGAACCCTTCATCTCACTTCTTATGAGATACATGTACTCTGATGGTGAGCTAGCAAATACAGTACAAACGCAACATCTTCATAAAGATATGAGTTAAGAGAGTAACTGACCGTTCCCGCTCTATCTGTACAGTACAAACGCAACATCTTCATAAAGATATGAGTTAAGAGAGTAACTGACCGTTCCCGCTCTATCTGTACAGTACAAACGCAACATCTTCATAAAGATATGAGTTAAGAGAGTAACTGACCGTTCCCGCTCTATCTGTACAGTACAAACGCAACATCTTCATAAAGATATGAGTTAAGAGAGTAACTGACCTTTCCCGCTCTATCTGTACAGTACAAACGCAACATCTTCATAAAGATATGAGTTAAGAGAGTAACTGACCGTTCCCGCTCTATCTGTACAGTACAAACGCAACATCTTCATAAAGATATGAGTTAAGAGAGTAACTGACCGTTCCCGCTCTATCTGTACAGTACAAACGCAACATCTTCATAAAGATATGAGTTAAGAGAGTAACTGACCGTTCCCGCTCTATCTGTACAGTACAAACGCAACATCTTCATAAAGATATGAGTTAAGAGAGTAACTGACCGTTCCCGCTCTATCTGTCTCAGGGAGTCGTTCTTGATCATCTCCAGGACGAGGTTGTACTGCTTGTCTTCCTGTAACCAGTCAGTCATAAATAACATAAATAACATGTATAAAGTCTGCATGTGTACATGTATAGTTTTAAAACAGTTAACTGAAAGTAGTTTTGTTAAGTAAGACATGTCAATGTTATAACATTTACATTCCTGCTAACTGATTGCCAGCATATCATTTGTACTGTACTCATTTACCTGGTGAGCATTTTAATTTTTACTTCTATCTTCTAACATTATGACCATAAAAAGTAAAGTAATTTTAAAAGCAGAAATATATACCAGTTATTCTATATTCTCTAATAGCAGCTACTGCTGAAGCATAAGGATATTCTATCATCTAAGCTACATATTTTTCGGACAATTTTTTTCTGCGAATTCATAAGGTAGCTATGGTAAGAAATAAGAGCTTATTAATGTGAGCCATAATAAAATATCTAAATAATTCTACTAATTCTAAGTGTGTGATGTAGGTAATGACAGGCAGAAATAGTTGCGACAGGCAGAAATATTTACTCTGTGTATAGTCATGATACATCTACAGAATGTCTTTGTGAAAAAAAAGTAAATTTCAATGAAAAATGAACAAGAAAAAAAATGTATGTGAAGATGAAAAGAACAAAAAAGAACTGATTAATAAATCAAATTCACAAACCAAAATACCTGATTGAGTTTCTCATCCTTCAATATTTGAACAGAAAGGTGACTACATTATAATAAAAACAAATACATTTCAACTCAACCTCTTTGTATAAAAACACTGCAGCATCATTGTGAATGTCAACAATGTCAGTAATCCTTAATAATAGTAAGAATACAAATTAATGGAAATATCAAAGGTAAAAGCACTACTACAAAACTTAATATATTAAAGGGGTAATCCATAAATCTTAAAGTAATTGCTAAAGCCAAAATAAAACTATCAGGGTTAAATGCAAAAATAAAAGAAAGCATAAAGCTAATTTGTAAACAGCTAAACTTTCAAAGCTCACCTTCGTGTCCTGTTAAAAACACAAACAGATACTGTTATAAGATCCCTTTCTAATAGCTGTAGTTGATTGTATTTCAATAACTATATTTAAGTTGCTTAGGCACACTATTTTTCATTTATATCTATGTACATACTTTTTACTTAATCCAAAACAACCAGTACATAATCAGACTTAAAAACATACCATATTTTACTCAACACAATATATTTCCCAGTGAAAAAAAACAACAACATTATATTTTCACTCAAATTTACACATATTCCGTTACCGGCAACCATAACACATTTATAGCTTGACCCCAGAATGGCTTACCCCATGTGGCAGGTATTTATCCTCGTCATCCAGTTTCAGATCCACAGTCAGCAGTTTCTGGAACGCCCTCTTCATCTTCTCTCGATCTCCCAGCGCAAAGTAACACAAGATCAGGTTGAAGCCAGTCTTGAAGCTCGGGGCTTCCGACATGATGTGCTCAAACGATGTGATGGCGTCAGTGTACTGGCCCATCTTCACAAACACGATACCAATATTCTGCATTATTTTGGTCCTGGAAAAAATAAAATTTTCTTAACTTCAACTTCAAAAATACTTCAGATATTCAGATTAATCTGTACAAAGAGTTATACATTTCATTTTATTTCTGATTCTGAAAAGTATAATTTTCTCATGCCCTATCTTATTATTGGTTGTTCATAAAAGCACTTGGGCCTTTCATCGAGCCATGCTTTATTATCATTTGGCCACACATTCACCAGGTTCTTTCCTCGCATTTTAATATTTTGATCATTTCAGCAAGGCTTATTATTCACAGTCCAAAAGTAATATGAATCACTTCTGTATACATGATATATATTTCAGTGAATTTTCCAATTCACAAAATTGCAAAAAGAGATTACCGAAGACAAGAGTGCCAACAACTTTTTCTTCATTCAAACAAGGGAAATAACTTGGCAAAACTTAAAGCCAGAGTTATGTCCCTCACTTAGTGTTTTAGCCAGGAATTAAAAAGGGCAGTGTGGGCCAAAAAAAGGGCAGGGTGGGCTAAAATAGGGGCATGGTGCTTTCTTAAATGGGAAAACAATGCGCACAATATTAGCTTTGCATTGTTGTAAAACGATCATGTACCTTATTAAAGCACATGCATGTTCATGCACACATTGTAGTAATATCCCTACTGAATACTCTTAATTCTTTTTTCTTGTTCATTTTCACTTCAGACACTTTCTTTACCATCTCGGGTTGTTGTCACCAGGGCTCTCACAAGGCTGATTTTTTGGGGAAGTCACTTCTCCCACCAGTCAAATTAGGGAGAAGTGAGGAGACGAGATACTTATCTTTAAACCTGAGATAAATATTGTACCATGCCACAAAACTTTAAATTCACATTTACTTTGATTGCTTTTACTAGATGGAATGTTAAAAAAAGTGTTCTTGTTTGGCCTATCAAAGGTGTACTTGTCTATAGTCTCCTTTTTGCAATGTAAAGTTTACCTCCAAAAAAGTGTATAAAAAAAACAAAGACAGTTAAAAAAAAATACCATTACAAAAAATCAGAATGGCCTTATATATGAGCTGTTAAAAACATTTAAGTGCAGGGGGCGAATCTTGTTTTGGTACGATCAGGATAGGGTACGAATGTCACATTCAGCTTTGCTGTTGTTTACTTGTCTTTGGTTAAATAAATTTTAATATGCTGACATTTTAAAACAAAATGACATTTAAAATCTCTATCCTTCATGAAAAACTCACTAATACTTAATAATAGAACTAGAAAATCGAAAAATAAACTCCGAAAAATGTTATGACAAAATGGCGGTGACTCGCCGAATCTTCTACTTTTAAACATCGTACAAATGAGGAAAATACTGTAAGTAAAAGCTATATAAACCAAATAAAAAAGTTTTGAGATATCAAAACAAATTTTCATTACGAACATTCAACACAAAAACTATCAAATATTGGTCATGAAGTCAAGTATTTGATTTTCTTAGGCTAATAGCGCCACCGTCTGTTTTTCAATGACCGTCTGCTTCAAACGAAACACTGTTCTAAAAAGTGTGCCTTGTTTTTACACTGCAAGTATCAATTGTTTACTAATACTTGACAGCATTTTTCATCCTTTCTTCGCGTTTTCTATCGCAATTTAACAAACTTTTAATCATTTGACCAGTGTCTTCTCTGATTGGTTAAAATGGGACGTTTCAATAATTGGATGATAGACGACCCAATTGTGTGATTAGAAGATTACCGATAATAAATTGCTAAATTAATTAAATTTGTAACAACATCGGCATCAAAGATCGACATTTAGAGGTACAACTTCGATGTCTCAGACAAGGAATAATGTGTCATAATGAACATCAATTAGCACCCTGATTTTAAGCGCGAACTACCGTTAATCAGACCCGCGGTGATGACGGTCATGTGCCTTAGAACGCACTGATCTGTGACAGATTAGGAAACGGCGACATTGACCAATGAAATAGTTTTAGGGCGTAACTTCGTGATAAACAACGATCTAAATGGCCAGAAGGGCGCAAGGGGGCGGGAAAAATATGACAGGGCGTGTAAAAAGGGGCAACGGGGCGGGGTCAAAAAAGGGCAGGGCGGGCCGCCCTTCCATTCCGCTTTAGCTAAAACACTACCTCACTGAACATGTGTGTATAATATCTGGAAACATGAATATCAAGTTTCAGCTGAAAATCATGAATGTTTTTTTCGAGTTAAGCCATAAGTTAAAATTTTAGCGAAACAAAGTCATTGACATCAAGGCTACTGTATAACAATTCACCAGATGAGCTAATAAACTTTTGCACAAATTAAACCAATCTTCAGAACTGACCTCATCTCCTTGTGAGAGTTAGGGACCTGGTCAAGGGACATGCGGTACATCTTGATGGCCTTGGGGTAATTCTTCTGCTTGAAGTAGATGTTCCCCATGTTAACCTTCAAACGACCTGTAGACAAGCAGAAGGTCATGAGTCTTTTGAGACAGAAATGCAGTTAATTATATAAGGTCTACAAGGAAAAAATGATAATCCTGGAATCAATGGAATCTGTTCACTCTCAGAGAGAGACTTACACCATTTCATGCAACAATATAAATAATTAAATTTAAACATAGCCTTGTCCAGTAGAAGAAAACAAACACATATAATATGTTTCATGAGACATACCTGCATTATTAAACATTTTGTTTTTTACGATGACCTGGTATGTGTTCAGTGCCTCGTTGTACATCTCATTGGCAGCATACTGGTTTGCCAGGTTAAACAACACCTACAACAGAGATGGCCATTTGATGATTGATTATGATTCTTTATACTTTTTGATACTGTCATTCTTGAATACCATGTTTATGACTGTTTTTCTGTTTCATTTTTTCTTTGTCCTTTATTTAAGCAAATCAACAATGTCATGTCATATGATATGATTCCAAAAGTAAACCTTTACATCAAAGACAACCCTCATAAGCATAGATCATAAGCAGTTTTTTATGAATGTGAACAAGCGCACCACGGAGCATACACAAAACTCTTGTCTGATTTTTTACTCGAAAGGGTGATAACTTAGCCTTGCTTCACATCTGTGTATTGTATTGGGCATAATTTGTATTTAAATGTCTGGATTTTTTTTTAAATTGTGGCCAAGTATAAAGTTGTTGTTCATAGACAACAATGACAGCAAACTTATAGCAATATCTTAACATGGTTTTCCTCCAAAAATAGACAACCTCCTTTGGCATTGAGCCTGTTTACTTACAGAGTAAGTAAGGTCAAGGTTGATCTGGTCTCCCATGGACATCTGTTCCCGCTGTCTTACCAGCACCCGCTCCTTCCGCCCGGCCTCCTTTGCCTTTTCTAGGGCCTGAGGAGATAAAGGGATTAGTCAGGGGAGATAAGTGGAGTAGTCAGGGGAGACAATTTTTTGTGCTTAATCATAACTATACCATGCGGTATTGTTTTCCAAGCATAAACACTAAATTCAGCAAATATTGACTGTTAACACATTTAATTTTTATTGTTAAGACCAATCTTTAAGTTAA
Source organism: Mya arenaria (assembly GCF_026914265.1). Lineage (NCBI taxonomy): Eukaryota > Metazoa > Mollusca > Bivalvia > Myida > Myidae > Mya > Mya arenaria. The sequence goes on from NC_069127.1 coordinate 5,776,348, forward strand.
TGGAAGTTAAATAATATTTCATGTGTATGTACCAGACTAAGTTCCCCGCGGCTGTTGGCGAAGCAGCTCTCCTCTATCAGCTCATTCACCTTCTTCTCCAACTGCCGAATCTTCTCCTCGGGACTGTTAACATTGTACAATGTATTCAACTTGATTTAATCATTCTAAATGTATATCATAAAGCATATTTCAGCGCTAATAGTGAAACAGGAACTAGAAAAATGAGACTTTGACATAGAAAATAACTGTAAAAGGTAGAAGTAATGTAAATTTTAATTTCTGAACAAGTGCAAAAAACATTCTTCTAAAGCTGGGCTTCAAAAGATTATAAAACTTTGTAAAGAAATGGAAAACTTCTGCAATTTAATGAGAACATGGTAAATGTTGTCAACACTCGTTTGTTTTTCAGTCAAAAGGGGCATAACTCAACAATCATTTTTGCTGACAACATATGATAACAGGGCAATCAATGAACTGGCGTTCTTTTCTTGCAGAACCATACATGCTTAAAACAATTGTAACAAAGGTTTCAAGCTGTGCATACATGTACTACACCCTGCCTACCTGTCTTCTGGCTTTGGTTCAAGGGGTGGAGCAGGTCCAGCCTGGCTCATCGGATCAAACCCAGCTGGGCCTAAAACATTAAATTAAAAAATAATAATGCACAAGCAATGTAAAACATACAACCCAACATGAATCATTTATATTAAATTCCCCATATTAGATTTAATGAATATCAGTTACTCACAGACTACCAAGCATGAGCAATATAAAATGACCACATCAATCATATTATGATAATTCACTATTTTTACATTAATTTTTCAAGCTCTACTGATTTTGTGAATGTAGATCTATGTGTAATTTACAATCAATCTAAGCGAAACCAATTGTGCTACATGAAATCATGTCTGACCTCTCTTGCCTACAGCAGTGTAACCAGCGGCTCTGACAGCTGTCATGGGTCTAGCCTGTGAATCCTGCCCTGCTGCAGCCCCTGTGATGGGCCGTCCCATGGAGGAAGGGCCAGCTCGACCCCCACGCATTGCTGTACCCATACGGGCACCTCCTAGCATAGGTGCTCCACCTCCTGGGCCTCGGAAACCAGTCTGTTGAATCAATAATTCATGATTATATAGAACTTCATTTTCAATTCACAAAGTAAATTGAACAATTCTTTTATTTTATATTTACATAAAAAAAAATATTGTGAGGCAGGATTCTATGTCTTATATTTAATCTATTTAGTCTTTTTTCAAACTACATAAAACATACAGGAGGTGGTCGTCTTCCATGGCTTGTTCTTAATACTGCTTTCTGGAAATTAGGATCATTTGCAAGGTCCTGAAATGAAGAAGAAGTACTAAAACACACAAAACAAACAGGGGAAAAAAATGACATTTTTTTTAAAATTCACTAGCAAAATCCCAATATTGTTTTTTAATTAGTTCAGCAGCAAAAAATGTATTATTTTAAGTGAGCAGGGGTATTTTTTGTATATAATGTTCTTATAATATTTGCATATTGTGCATGTCTTATGAATGTTTTATTCTATGGATCCAGACTCACATCTGTGTCAAGTGTGGCATTGTAGTCATTGAAGCCACCATAAATGTCTTCCTCGTCTTCTCCGGCTAAGTGTACTGATTCCATCATGCTCATACGATTAACTCCGGCCATACAACTCCTGTTATATTTACTTGGTACTATACTTAGATACACACCATACATACAAGAAAACTCAAGCCCTTGCTTAACAACATGCCATTCATAAATTTCTAAGAATAAATTAAACCACAAAAATTCGTAAATATTACACTCTTAAAATGATTCTAAGAGTAATTATATTTCCTATTCTTAAGATCTTTAAAATAATTATAGTAATCGCATATTGAGTAGAAAAACAGCAACATATGCAACTGATATTAAACTTAAAGCAGAAATGGTGAAAATGGGAAAAATCTATTTCAAATTCCAAAAAATAACATGTCCGTCAGTATATCCAAGTAATGTATTATTGATATATTCCCACTCTACAAACACAAGCTCTTACCCCTGAGAAACTTGAATTAACTGAGAAATGTGTACAAAATGTTTTTGACAAGTTGCTGTGTTTTGGAATTTCGCTCGTACAACTGCGCATCAGTTCTGCGCGTTTACGGATGTGCTCTTCTGACAACGGAAGTGTCGAATTGTGCAGATATTACTCACTATCACGAGCTAATTACCAAATGTTGCTGTAAACTAACCAACTCTAAGGCTCCATTTATCAAACACTGATTCGATATATATATCTATAAACTGGAAAACAACGATTCCTTACCTAATAAGTGCAGGTATGGTCGTACTCATTTTCATTCGCTTTATGGGACTTTCGCACCCTCTAACTTTTCAATAGATTTAAAGTGCTTGTTAATTACACTACAGTATCAGTTAATGATTTTTTATTATTTAACATTTGCATATGATTTATATTAAATCCGAATAACTTTTAGAATATCAGTATAAGTTTAAAAATATCAGTTTTCCTGGCACTGAAATACTGTAGAAATATTTTCCAGAATCATGGAGGCAGATTGGGCAGTTTTGCCAGAGATCGTCTTGGCCAAAGTGTTCAGCTACATATCCACATCAGATCGTGTGTACATGCGAAATGTCTGCACATCATGGCAAACAGCCTCTCTACGACCAGAAGCCTGGCATTCCTTTACTTTCTCAGAGGAGGACTTTTTCATGAAAGCTCTTGGCTTTGATTACTTCAGCAGCAGAGTAGAGCAATTGTCTGTAGACAATGTGGAAGGAAATGTTTTGAGAGATGTCCTTATATCTGTTATTAAAACGTCTGGGAAACATTTCAAGGATGTGAAGGTTTTCTATAGAAGCCAGTCTTCCAATCAGATCATGAATACTCTAGCCGAGTATTGTACCAATATCAACAATTTAAAGGTTCAGAAATTGAAATCAAATGTTCAGGTGGTAAGAAATTTTGACAGTTCTTGTAAACAGGCAGTGCGAACAATTATTCAAAGAAATAACAAACTGAAAACATTAGATTTGGGTGACATTGATGGCTACTCAATATTTCAGCAGAAAAATACCTTACCAATTGGTGCAGCACATTCTGCATGCCTTACAAAACTGTTTTTGATCCAGTCATTGCAAGACTGTAACCTTGGTGGTCTGATGTACCTGGTTTGCCTTAAGGAGCTGGCTATCGGCCCACACTTGCTCAGCTATAGCCTGTTACACCACCTGGCTGGCCGCTCTCTCAGGGATCTTCACATTGTTGCCCTTGCCAAGCACATGGAGTTCTACAATGAGAACCTACAAGATTGGCAGTGGGCGGAAATCAAGAAACAGGGGCCACACCTCCGTGTTCACTGCCATTTTGGTGTTGGCCATGAGTGGACAGAAAAAGGGATCATTCTCAAAAAGGAAATGCCTGTACAAACTTTGATATACTCAAAATGGAGTTTGCTGGTTTTCCCAAACCTGCGAGGTCCTATTTGTAATTATTCAGAAACACTTGTGGAATTTATTGACTTCAGTCTGTCATTTAAAAGTTACGAAGTTTGTTCCACTTTGAATTACAGAATTTCAGTAAATCAAAGCATTTTTGAAATTGTGTATTATTGTAAGCACTTGAGAGTTCTTGCGGTGAAAGAAATTTTATTATCTGGAGTTATTCTTGCAATGTTCATGAAAAACTGTCATTTAGATTTATTGTTAATGGAAAACCAGGTTGAGTACGGATTTGCCCTTCACTCACAAGACTTGTATTTTAATGTGGATGAGGTGAATCACATTGTAGACTCTTGCGATACAATCGAACATTTTAAACAGGAGTATGCCACTATAACCGGAAAAGAATGGAAATTCTACCTCAAACATGAATTATTAGATCGTTTGTTTAAGTGTCATCTAAAGTTTATTTAATCATATTTTATTGCTTCCTTGTAAATGGCTATACAAATGTAAATGTAGTATTGTGCATCTATAAAATCAATTTGTTACTGAATTTAATTGTTTTGTAGATCAATTGCAGTTTGGAAGTTTTATCTTTGTTGAAATTTATGAATATTCTATATATACATATATACCAGTATTTTTGGGGACTTTTATAAAATTTATGAATACCTCTCAAACCTTTGTGAAATAACCTTTTTATGTTTATTATAAAAACAAGTGCTTACTATTTCTAATAAATAATGTATTGAAATTAAGACTTTCAGATTTTTTGTTAAACATTAAATTGACAAGTATTCACGATTTTATTTTCAACCTGTATCGTAATCCACTCTCACTTGCCTAATCAAATTGATAATGACTTCCCTAAAATGTTTTTTAACAACATTTGTCATCAGAAAGCATTTTTTCAGTTTCTTGTTGGCACTAAAACTTTGGACATGTAAGCTATCCTTTTCGTGTTAACATGTAGTTTAATTTAAAAGATTGGTTTTTAGGTTGACTATTTGACTGTTCACCCTATTCACAATGTAAGTATCACACGTTGCTGTAGGTTTTGCGTGCAAATTACTGTCAAGATCATATCTCAGTAACCACTAGACGTATTAGATTAATAATTGCCCTTTATTATTTGACTTAGAAATTCTGGTTAAGGTTTTGCATGTAACCACATTTAAGTCAATATCAGCAAATATATCATATATTGCATTGAAACTTTAGATATGTATTCCAAACTATCTAATCTACTAAATTAATTATTATTAAGTAAGTTAACACTTTTTTGAATGTAATGCAAATTATGGGCCTTTATTATTTGACTAAAAAATTCTGGTTAAGGTTTTGCATGTTAGCACACATAGGTTAATATCTCAGCAACCACTTGATGTGCTGCATTGAGACTTTATACAATGGTATTCAACCATCCAATCTACTTCAATAATCAAGTAAGGTTACTCTAGTTTGCATTTAATTCAAATAATGGCCCCTTTTTTATTAGACATAGAAATTTTGGTTAAGGTTTTGCATGTAGCCACTTTTAAGACAATTCCTCAGCGAATACATCATGTATTGCATTAAAACTTTACACACAAGCTCCCAACAATTTAACCTTCTTATTTAATCAAGAAAGATTATAAGTATCTTCCATGGCCGAGAGTGTAAGATAGGTTCATTCCGACCCGAGCGTAGGGTGTTTTGCTGAAACGAGGTTTACCCGATTTCCGCTAAACACCCTACGCGAGGGTTGGGATGAACCTATTTTACACGAGCGGCTATGGTAGATGCTTTTTCTCGCACCTCAGTTAAACAAAATTAAGTAAAAATGTATTTTTTTGCTAGAACTCTTTTGTGCTTAGTGAAAAAAATTGCGTACGGATATGCGATAATTCGTGGTTGTCATGGATATTCGCGCAGTGATTCAGAGTATGTAAATGGTCTGATCGGTCTTTAAATAGTTCTAAGAAGAGTGAAGCATTATTTCTTGAAAGGTGCGTGAAAACTGTTTTCTGGAGACATTTGAAGCGAGAAATAATTAACTAGCGTTCTAAATATTGCGACAAGACAAGGTTTCCATGATGCGCTACAGACAACAGTCTTCAACAAGGGAGGTAATAACAATGTGGTGACCATTAAAAGGAGTTCCATACAGGCATTTTATCTTCGCCTGTGGGCAAGATAAGAATTTCTAGCATGGTTAAATTAATGGATCTACTTATCTGAGGTGGGAGAAAACTCTATCTTTCATATTATATAATTTTTGCCCCTTTATTAGGCGACTTGGAAATTCTGGTTAAGGTCTTGCATGTTAGCACACATAGGATAATATCTCAGCAACTACTTGATGTATTGCATTGAGACTTTATACAAAGGTATTCAACCACCCAACCTAATTGAATAACCTAGTTAGATTATTGTATTTTGCAAATAATGGCCCTTTATTATTAGACTTAAAAATTCTGGTTAAAATTTTGCATGTAACCACATTTATGTTAATATCTCAGCACATCATGTATTGCATTGAAATCTAATCTAACAGTGATTCATGCAGCTCTTGTTGTTACAATTTTTGGCCTTTGGTTTACTTCTCTTCATGGTAAAGTTTAATGTGCAAATACAATTAAGTCTATATCTCACCTGCTGCATGGTATAGCCAGACATCTTTCTTAATATACCATTTTCAAAATTGTAAACACTTAATAATAAATATGCCTTCATTTCTTTTTTTAACCCTCCTTTAGATACTGAACTTATCAATGAAAGAGAAAACATTTATCAAACAATGTAAAACACTAGAATATTGATAGAATTTATAACTACAATATAGTTGTATGTAGCCATTTTTGGCTTTATTTTAGAGTACATATTTCTGGTGAGCTAATTTGTTATATCACTAAGGAAGATAACTGAGTTACAATCCTTGCATAATATTCTAGAGTTAACTGACCTTGTGCGTAAGAGGAGACAGGTTGACTGCGATCAACTGAATCAATGTCACAAGTCACACATTTAGTGTGTGCTTTAATCTGCATATCAAGAAATTAATACATGGCAAACATACATACTAGTACATGAAAATGTCCCTTTAAACCCTACAGGAAATGGGTAAGTTATTGATCAAGTGTGCTGACCCACTGACCTATAAGTGTCTTCTATTTTTATAGAGCATGGCTATAAAAAGTATGCAATAGATGTGAATAAGAGTGGGACATGATTGCAAAACTTGACCTATTACTAGCACTTTGTATTGACTGCAAAGAAGCATATGATAAGATATGTATATATATTTATGGTAATATAAGTATACATATGTATGGTAAGATGTGTGTAGATATGTATGGTAATATATGTATACACATATGTATGGTAATATATGTATACATATGTATAGTAATATAAGTATACATATGTATAGTAAAATATGTATACATATGTATGGTAATATAAGTATACATATGTATAGTAATATATGTATACATATGTATAGTAAGATAAGTATACATATGTATAGTAAGATATGTATACATATGTATAGTAAGATAAGTATACATATGTATGGTAATATAAGTATACATATGTATGGTAATATATGTATACATATGTATAGTAATATATGTATAGTAAGATAAGTATACATATGTATAGTACGATATGTATGGTAATATAAGTATACATATGTATAGTAAGATATGTATACATATGTATGGTAAGATATGTATACATATGTATAGTAAGATATGTATACATATGTATGGTAATATAAGTATACATATGTATGGTAATATATGTATACATATGTATGGTAATATATGTATGCATATGTATGGTAAGATATGTATACATATGTATAGTAAGATATGTACACATATGTATGGTAATATAAGTATACATATGTATGGTAAGATGTGTGTACAAATGTATGGTGAGATATGTATACATATGTATGGTAAGATGAGTATACTTATGTATGGTTAGATATTTATACATATGTATGGTAAGATATGTATATTAATATATGTATAGTAAGATAGGTATGGTAATATATGTAAACACATATATGGTATGATGTGTATGGTAAGATATGTATACACATGTTTGGTAAGATATGTATTTACATGTATGGTAAGATATGTATACATGTGTATGATATGTGCAAATGTATGGTGAGATATGTGTAAACATGTATGGTGAGATATGTATACATATGTATGGTAAGATATGTATACACATGTATGGTAAGATATGTATACACATGTATGGTAAGATATGTGTGCAAATGTATGGTCAGATATGTGTAAACATGTATGGTGAGATATGTATGGTAAGATACGTATACACATGTATGGTAAGATATGTATACACATGTATGGTAAGATATGTGTGCAAATGTATGGTCAGATATGTGTAAACATGTATGGTGAGATATGTATGGTAAGATACGTATACATATGTATGGTAAGATATGTATACATGTGTATGATAAGATATGTTTGGTAAGATATGTGTTCATATGAAAGGTAATATATGTTTACATATGTATGGAAAGATATGTTTGGTAATATATGTATAAATATGTATGATAAGATATGTATTGTAGGATATGTTCACATGTGTATGGTAAGATATGTTCACATATTTATGGTAAGATACTTTCACATATGTATGGTAAGATATGTATACATATGTATGGTTAGATATCTTCACATATGTATGGTAAGATATGTTCACATAATATGTGTGGTAAGATATGTTCACATATGTGTGGTAAGATATGTTCACATATTTATGGTAAGATATGTTTGCATATACATGGTAAGATATGTTCACATATACATGGTAAGATATGTTCACATATGTATGGTAAGATATGTTCACATATTTATGATAAGATATGTTTGCATATGTATGGTAAGATATGTTCACATATGTATGGAAAGATATGTTCACATATGTATGGTAAGATGTATTCACATATTTATTGTAAGATATGTTTGCATATGTGTGGTAAGATATGTATACTGTATCTGAAAACAATTCTTATATGTGTAATAACAGCAACTGCTTGATACATATTAAAAGCTTGTACTTTAAAAAGCTGAAAATAACTGGCTTATTTGTAAATTTCATTCTTTACTGTTAGAAATTTTGAATAGCATGTGACAAAATGGCCTTCTTCAAATTGCCCATTCCATTAGCATAAATGATAATTACTAACCATAACAATTGTTGCCTTATCAACTGTTCTACTGTGTGGTATTGAATAAAGATAATGATATTCATTTGAGATGCAGTAATTATTGCAGTATGCTACACACCTGTATAACCAACTGTCACCTGCCTATGAAGTGGTCAAGGCCACTTTTACATACCTGTCACCTAGCATGCAGGAAGACCTTATAATTGTTAACATTAGGATCAGTTCAAGGCCAACTTTGTAAAGCAGGGCTGTGTGGCAGGCAATAGCATAAAAAATCATGGGCGTAAAAGTCTGATTTTGAAATTAGCAAGAATTAAGTCCTCTTTTACTAACAAGCCCAAATTCATGTTGATCAAGGCATTAAAATGCAGTAAAATATAAAGTGCAGAAGATGTATGTCTGTAGCCTTGAGTTAATGTTCTAACATTAGTTGGCAAGAAACAAAGTCACTTTATGCATGCAAAATATCATTTTATTAATGCAAGATATTATATATTATCAACTTTGACAGATTCATATGATTAGTAAAGTACACTTAAATTCAATGATAGTTGTACTTCAAACTGAAGTATTAATTTGTTCTGCCGCAAGGAATAAAACATTATGACTAAGTGTTATGTGAACAGATCCATTTTATGGATAAAGATTGTTATTTCATTTTAAGGAAACAAATGTTTAATATTGAGTGACCTAGTGGATACTGTGCCAGTTGTAGCCCAAAGCTTATGTGGCCTTGGATTTGTTAGATTACAATCAATGTCAAGTTCATGTTTTTGCCTACAGATATGATATTACCGGTACGTGATATATAAGCATTGTGAAGGGACAAATAGATCAAGTGAATAGACAGTAATAATGAGTTAAGACATTTTGATATCAGTTACATGCAACCTTGTCAAATCTACCAATGTTCCAATAGGACAAAATTCCCTTTGGCATGTGAGATGGTAGGAATGCCCAAGTCACGCCTCCAGAACGACTGCTATCAATGTAGTGTCCCATAGTGGCAGTAATTCTTTATTGGTAATCAGAAAGGTATACCAAATCACCTCGGAAGACAGAAGAACAAGCCTATTTACTCCATTTATATAATTGCCATTTAATTGGAAGAATATATGACTTTTGCAGGATCAAACTGAAAGGAAACCAATGTTCATAGAATTTATTCCTTCGATTAGCTTTAAGATATATAACCTTCAACGATTTTGAGCACCCTTACAAAATACAGGACATTTTACAAGATCACAGACCTCTAATTTGTCCATTTTCTGGGTGAAGCATTTCTCAGATGGCAGAAGTGCACTTCTTAAATTGTCAACATTTCACCAAATTGACATTGTTTAGCTCTCTATATCGGTAATTGCATATCATTTCTTTACAAAGACGTTGTTATAATGTTTCATTTATATGGTTAATTTTTGCTCTGGTGAGTTAGGTAATCAACAAGATACCTTCATTTATTCATGGTTTTAGTACCTTCAAAATTGACCAAATTTACTTTGTCTTCTAAAATGAGCAACCTTAAGCTTTGGATTATTAAATTGGTTAGGTAACATAGTAAAAGCTCTGTAGCCAATTCCGTTAAACCGTTAAGTTGGTTAAGTTTTTGGTTTGGTCAAAGTTTTCCAAAATGTTTCTTGATTGGTTAATATTTATCCAATAATAACTACTTACCAATCAACTTGACCAAAAGATGACCTGTGGACACCTTGTCAAAGTTTTATACAATTTGCTGCAAATAAATTGAATAACCAGCCTATTCAACCCAGACAACATTTAAGTGCACATGTTTCCCAATTAGCTTTGTCAACTCCCATCTAATGCATTTGGCCATCATCTGTATGGCATACTTGTCTCTATCACGTGTATATCTGATAAACAGCCAGATCAACTGGACACTCCCGAGTTATATTTTTATTGGCCATTGAGCTGCTAAATATTTACATACCAGTAATTAGAACTGTCCACTCTCAAACATCTCTAATCCCACAAACCATCTTCACTGAAGCAATATTGGATTGCAAGTTGCACTTGCATTATATTTTGGTTGATGTTGGTAACTATAATTTTTTAGGCCTGACCAAATGTGAGTTATGGCCCTTTCATCAATTGTTGTTGTTGTTGAGTTTATATAGGTCTGCCCGCGCCCTATAATGGCTGCATTATGGCTTGACCCTGTCACATCCCCAAGTGTGACTTAAACAGAATTTTGAAGCCAAAAGAGGAGTTTTACCCCCATTGGTTGATGGGATATTCGTCAAAGGAGTAATTTTTTACCCAAAATGCCGCCAAACCTGCAATGAATGACATCTAGGGAGGTCCCACAGAAAAATGTCATCAATTGTTCTGACTCTTCATGACAATATAGGCAGCCAACTATTTTAAAAGATATCAAAAAAAGATTAATACATTATGTTTGAAGTATCATAAAAATCTAATTCAAAAATTGGCATTTTTACTTTTTATTTCAGGAAAGGAGAAAAATGTAATAGAATATGCCCAAAATGCAATATTTTGGACAAGAAATTGTCAAAAAATTCTTGGGGGAATGCCCACAAATCCCCCTGCCAACGTTTGGAACTAAATAATTTTCATTTCGGAGGCAGGGGCCCAAGTACAAAGGTTATGCACTTCAATTACGCCTCCTCTAACATATATTCCTGAATCAGCCCCTGATCCAACATGTAAAGCGGTTTCTATTTCTGGCTAAGATCAATCAGTTTATGTAGTATTTTTTTTTTTTTTAAACAGATTTTGGCATTGATAATTGAATGTTTTTCATTTTGTCGCTTGACTTTTAGGTTTATGAGAGCATTTGCACATGACTGAACAGCAATGGGAAAAAAAATCATTCTTATTTGAATACAGTATAAACTGTATGAATATTGACAATAAAATGTTCATAAGATGAATTCATTAATAGACAGCTTTTGGCCAACAGAAACTGCATTATTTCATTTAAAAAAAAAAATCCATAGACTTGTATTATTTATTAAAATGAGTCAGAAAATGTGCAGGAGTTTTATTTTTGTAAGGCATTTAACATGAATTCACCAAAAGATATAATTATAATAATAAGTTCTGTATAATTATGTTCATTAAATTTTTTTCAGAATACATTTAAAAACTAATAAACTGTCAATTTTTTAACAAAAAATCCCTTGTATGGCTATGTGATTTTTTCTTATTCAAGCATATCAAATTGGCTTGCTGGAACCTAACATGAAGTGATTTCTTCTCACAATGAGACCATGAAAATTATGCACCAGTCAATTGTAACCACGGCCCCCCAGGTCCAGGGGGAAAGCCAGGGAAATGGGCCGTGTTTTTACCTTCCAGGTGGCCCTGCAGTGCTGCAGTGCTGTGTGAATGTGGTGGTTTTGTCTTCGGGCCCAAAATAGCAGGGGATGGGCCTTCCCTAGGGTCCCTGGGATGCGGAGTCATTTGGCGGGGATTTTACTAGCAGTTCGTCTCAGCAGGGCGGGGATTTTACCCGGGCTGGGCTGGACGGAAAGTCAAGGTCTTCGCTATTCCCTGGACCTGGGGGGGCCGTGGTTACAATTGACCAGTGCATTAGTATGTACTGTGAGAATGTCATGGAGATTTAGATTGTGTACAATATTGTATGTATCAGAGTATTGTGTATCTGAGAGTATTATGGAACTTTTAAATAAGAAATGACATGTAAATATCCCTTGGGTTATCTGATGTATGATGCATGTGTAGTTGGGGGGGGGGGGGTAGCTAGACTGTAATGAAAGTGCAGGCCCGTGGAGACATGGGTGACGTGTGTGTGATGGTGTGTTTGGGAGGATTCTTTGATGCCCATATAAGTGTTTCCCAGCATATGTAATATTAAAAAGCACATTTATAAAGAAATTATGTGCCAGCCTGGGCTTATACTGTCCTATAGTGTCTCTTATAGTTAAGTGCAGCTAGGCAGTGGTAGTTGGTGAACTAAGGTCGGTCTCCTTATTAGCATCTCAGGACATTACCCTCTGGACATGGCTCACAACTGAAAGAGCAATAATCAATAATTCCACTGTCTAGATAAATGATAGCACTTGCCACTTATTTTCCAGTGAACATTCACTTAGCTCTATGGTAAGCTATTGAGAAAAATCATGGCAAGAACATGATGCCACTTTGTTCATTTCTGTTATTCTGGTGCTTACCACAAAATTACTTGTATTTAATGATTGAACATTCTTTGGGATGAATGGGGTCACACAACTCTTTGAAACTCCTCTCCTATTCATCTGGAACTGGGCCCATTGCCATGAAAATTCTACTAGAATCTCTGTAAAAATGATTGATATGCACAAATTGACCTTAAGTATGAGTTTATATGGGTTATTTAGTGGCTAAGGTCAATGCCCTTTGGCTGCTGTCCTTTAAGAACATATTGGCCTTGAACTTTGGCTCTTCCGATTTGTAATTCACTTCACTCCATTGTTACGAAAGCTTAAAGTTTATAAGAATCAGGGAGATACTAACTCACAACCTCTTCGGTTGAGAAGGCAGTTATCTGAACTGCTATAGCAAATTGCCCAACTTATTCCCTAGTTTAACCTTGACCTTAATTTAACCCTGACCTTGAGGGACATGGCATCAGCATGGTTCAATGTTGAACACATATCTCAAAGTTGTTTTTCAATCCATTTGTTGGAGTGTTTTGGAGTGACAACAAAAACTTGTATATTGCATGAACTTTCATTCCTTAGTTTGACTAAATAACAAGACTAGGGAACGGAAACATTCCCTCCGCACATCAACATTTCTGAAGGAAGGTTAAGACACATTTGCAGAACTGTTCATAAATACCTTTAGCAGGATTGTTTGCAACATTTACTGGTTACAAGATAGGCGCTAATCAACACTTGGTGGGATCCAACATAGATTGTTTTATTATGTCAATATCAGAGTGAAATCAAAGTGCTGAAAGCACTGATGGACTAGGGCTTCATTTAGGGGAATGTTGATAACCATGTTCTAAGCATTAAACAAATCGGCTCACATCACAAGGGGTCACTGTTTAATGGGCTAGCTTAAACTTTAGACTAAAACTGCTTGCAAGCTGCAAAGGAAATTTTAAAAGTGTGGGTAGAGGGGGGGGGGGGGGCTAGAGTGTTTAATCAGATAAAGTCATAGTTCTTTTGAAAATCTCAATGTCGTTAAATCAGACCTAAACAAATTAATTTACGTGGTTGGCGTATGTTAACCAAAGTACACATACTTCTTTATTTTGATCAAATAATTTTATATCGAAGGTCTGTTATTTGCAGTTCCAGAGAAGATTTTCAATGATGTAATTATATCCTATATAGAAAACCTGTCACCTCTTTTCCAGGGGAGCTTTAAACCACAGGGCCATACTTTGGATAATATTTGTAAAAGACATCAATAAATGCAACAGTTGGCCATTCTTGTATTGTCCTCTGTCTCTGTCCTGATACCTCCCTATCTCAATAGTTGCAAATGGTTGTAGGTTCATGATTCTCCTGTTCATTGGTCATACAGAAAGATGTTGAATGTAGAATCAAGAAGTTTTCATTTCAGGCACTCCGAATTGAATAGAACTGTACCATTTGGAGTGCCTAGAATTTGTAGGATTCCTAGGCAACATGTATCAGGTGTTGCAGTACATTTACTTTACTACAAATACTTTTACCCGCCCTTGTACATCTAAAAAAGCTTTCATTTCGCAAAAGTAGTTCATATATTAAACTATAATAAGGTTGCTAAATCAGACTAATTCTGATATCTAGATGTACCTTTAACTGCAGCAATTTAATGTCCAACTCATGATGTCAATTGAGTTGGTTAAGCAATACTGCATTTCCTTGGTGTGGGGATTGCTTTATTAACTTGAATAAACAAACAATTCTTGCGTTCGAAAGTACAATGTATTAACAATGTTACATGCAATTTTCTTGACCTGACTCCATCCAAGCCTTAAATCTAAGATCAACATGTACTTGGGGCTATGTGTTTTATCAATGAGAACTATAAATTATGTTCAATTTAGTGCCACTTATGATATATCATTCCACATACAAAATACTAGAATTTTCTTTAAAACCACTAGCATTAATATCCTATGTTATGATAAAACCATTGCCAAGTTGATAATTTGAAAACACTAGAAATTTTATCTGGTAAGGGTTTGACATAGTCTCTCTAGACAGCTGGACTTGTTTTGCAGTTACTTTGAAAATCTTCAAAAGCTAAACTGATCAAGACTGGAGCAAAGAACTCACAATACCAAAAGGGATTTTAAAGACTTAAGAGATCATTCTCATATCACCTATACCATTAGTTTTTATCTACAAACTTAAGTCAACATAAAAATGTTTTACATTAATATTGCAATGAATAAAACATATTGCAATTACATAGCAATCAAGTATGATCACTTTAAGCCTAAACATGAGATTTCAACATTTTCCAGATAAACAATAAATAATTTTACTTAATAATTTTCTCGATACTTACACAAGCTGGAAAATGGTCTCTTTTTGAATACTTCACATATTTCATGGCTTTCATCATTCAAACTAACATTTCGCTTGTTATTTCAATATTCAATGATTTTGTAAACATTCATAAATGATGGTTAAAATTAAGATTCATACTAATCATGCCTACCAAAAACACCTGACTGACCAATTAGAATCAAATTTCGGCAGGGCTTATTGGTGGTTCAGTGAAATCAACCATGACCTCCCACAATCTGCACTGATAAACAGTAGTAAATGCATTGTTTCCATTGTTCTTATTTTCATAAAGTTAGAAAACAACTGCAGTGAATAAAATTTATTCCTTATCACTGAGAAAAAGTTTAGAATGAACGAAGCCGACGGTTACATTTAGTGGGATATCAAATCCTACAAATGTATTCATCATTTTATGTAACCGTATTTAGTATAAATGTTAAAAAGTGCTGAGTGCCATGCAATGATTAGTTAAAAAAATAAACTTTGTATTTAAAAAGAAAATGTCACGGAAACATGCAAATTATGTCGAAAAAAAGAACAGCCCTGTTAATAAATTAATACCAACATTCTATACAAAGGATAACAATACTTTAAAAAAAAAAAAAAAATATCCTGGTTGTTTACTACTTAGACCGCACGCTTGATTTGGTTTACGTACCCACAAGACATTTCGAATGCGTGACGGGCACCGTGGTTAGCTGATACTGGTCTCTTTTTAAAAGAGAAAGCGGCTACCAGTCTATCAAAAAGAGCTTTGAACGGAAAATGTTGATGCGTACTTTTCCAATATGTTCATATTCTTATTGCATTTAATATGAGCATATGCAAGATCATTCATGTAGTTAACCCGATTAACTCACTCGCTACTTACCCATTTCCTGTGCTTCATTAAAAGAACATACAATTAGCTTGTCTTGTTAGGAGAACTATTTTTATTGGATGTTTTCATTGTAATCAGTTCTGGTACTACTTGGATTATTCAAATTCGCTAACGGCAATCCAATCAAAATACAGCGTATGAATACATTACTTCAGTGAACCCCCAGATGCGGCTTGAAAATGCAGACATCGCAGTTACGGCTATGAACTAGGCCACGTCATGGTTTGTAAAATGCACTTTTTAAGGAATTTATTAAGAAATAAAGTGTGGTAAAACTAAGATACTGACGGATGGAACCTTCAACAAATATTATATTCTCAGATATTGTCTTTTGAAAATCATTTCTTATGTGATTCAACAGATTGGTTGATTGACATTTTCACATGATGCCATCAATGTATTCAATAAATTTTTTGATATTCATCAATATACTTGAGTCCTTGTGGGCAAGTGGATATGGTATCAGTTCTCTATTTTTTTCCTTACACTTCCAGCATGGTTCGCTCCCCACTGCAACCAGTTTTTTTATACCTTAATTGTATTTTTTCCTGCAAGTTTGGTATCAAAGAGTGAAATAATTAGAAGTGTTGTCAAATGCATTACCGTGAAAAAATATTTTTGGTGCCAAAACATGAGGGAGTCCTTTCAAGTTAGAAAATGGCTTAAGATTGACCATGAGCCCGGTGTATTTATTTTTGTTTCCTTCCATGCAGAGGGCATTTCAGCCCAAAGACATCTCACAAACATCAAATTTGGTTAACTTCTTCAAAAACACATTCCTTAGGATCTAATAAAATTAAATCATGACTAACTATTGCCATTTCTAGAAATATTATTCATCTTCTGAGTGTGTGTGGGATTTAACATTGCTTGTTTGTTGAGGTGGAACATATTTCAGGGAGTATATAAAAGCTGAAAACTTGTAAAAAGCATATTTCAGAAGTAACACAAAACTTATATTGTTCAAAAGGCAATATAAAGCTATGTCAAGTCATTTTTTAGATTGAGTTACATGCATTATTATTTTTGTCAATATTTATCACGGAACAACAGGTAACATATCCCATTCCCAGTGTCATTGCCCATCGTACCTGACAGTAAGGTTTTACAAGTATATAGTTTTCTATATAAATACTATTGTTTGTAACAGATGGTATATGTAATCTAAAAATATTCAAGTATGGGTATAAATATACTACTTGAATATTTTTAGATCACATCAACTTCTGTTACAAACAATAGTTTTTATACAGAAAACAAGTTTGGCTTTTGCATGCCAGTTTGCTATCATGTTGATGTGTTCACAGGCTTTCAATTGACCAATAACAAAAAAGGTAAGAACAAAAGTAGGATAATTTTAAAACAAGAGCTGTCACAGAGACAGGGCGCTCGACTATTCCACAGCTTTTCAATGTAAGGATTGAAAAGTTTTGGCGAAACATGGATCACTGTAAACTAAAATTAGATTTTAATGCAATACATGATGTATTGGCTGAGATATTATCATAAATGTGGTTACATGCAAAATTTAAACCAGAATTTCTAAGTCCAATAATAAAGGGCCATTATTTGCAAAATACAGTTATCTAACTTGGTTATTCAAGTAGGTTGGGTGGTTGAGTACCATTGTATAAAGTCTCAATGCAATACATGAAGTAGTTGCTGAGATATTAACCTATGTGTCCTAACATTCAAAACTTTAACCATAATTTCAAAGTCGCATAATAAAGGGGCAAAAATTATATAATATGCAAGATAGAGTTATCTTTCTTGATTAATTAAGAAGGTTGAATGGTTGGGAGCCTGTGTATGAAGTTTCAATGCAATACATGATGTATTTGAATTAAATGCAAACTAGAGTTATCTTACTTGGTTATTTAAGTAGATTAGATGGTTGAGTACCATTGTATAAAGTCTCAATGCAATTCATCAAGTAGTTGCTGAGATATAAACCTATGTGTGCTTACATGCAAAACCGTAACCAGAATTTCTAAGTCAAATAATAAAGGCCCATAATTTGCATTATATTCCAAAAAGTTGTTATCTAACTTCATTAAATTAGTAGGTTAGATAGTTGGGAATACATATCTAAAGTTTCAATGAAATACATGATGTATTTGCTAAGTTAATGACTTAAAGTTGCTTACATGCAAAACCTTAACCAAGGTGTGACGCCGACGCTTGGGTGAGTAGTATAGATCTCCACATTCTTTGAATAGTCGAGCTAAAAATAGGGTTAAATAGGGGTATTAAGAGCAAAAAGGAGGGATAGTAGGGCTCTTAAACTAACTTTGTGCATGCAAATAAATGACCTATTCATCAAATGTGATGTACCTGAGTTTTCTTTGCTTAAAAATCAGTGCTTCAAGAGGGATACAGCAACAGGGTGAGGAGATGAACCTGGAATGGGTGTCTCTGACTTTTCAATATGCACCACTCATTCTCATTATAGAACCCCTCTTGAAGCACTGGAGACCTACTGTGCATCAAACTTTTCCTACACAAATTCTAGAAATGGCTTCTTATTAAAATCAAGAATTAGATAAATCAATCAAGGCATTTAGTAAATACTTCTCTATTATTTCTTGAACTATTTTTACAAAAAAAGTAGAGATAGTAGGGCCTTTTCAAGAAAAAGTAGGAAAATAAAGGCCTGCTTGAAAGCCTGTCAGTTCAATGCCTATAATCAGGTCAATCCTTTATTTCTGGAAATATCCGACCATCAATCCATTCGCAATACATTTGCAAAATTTAGTAGCCCTTGATTTTCCACTCATACAGCCCTATTTCACTCAGCCGTATTCCACTTATACAGCCATACTGTATTCCACTCATACAGCCATACCGTATTCCACTCATACAGCCATACCGTATTCCACTTACACAGCCGTATTCCACTTACACAGCCGTATTCCACTCATACAGCCATACCGTATTCCACTCATACAGCTGTATTCCACTCATACAGCCATATTCCACTCATACAGCCATACCGTATTCCACTCATACAGCTGTATTCCACCATTATTATTTAAACCAACATAATTTCATATAATAAAGTGGTTGATTAGGACTATAGTTGATACAGTAGGTTTGTTAGCAGTTAGGATAAAAAAGGTTTATTCGCATACCTAAAATAAAATCCAAATCAGTATCAACAGCCATGGGCTTATAAATGGGTTTGATCCCAGACTCTTTTCAAAAGCAGTATTAATAGTTAGTTAAAACTTTATTTATTTTACGATTGTGAAGAAGGTATATTAACTGATGCCAAGTCACTCTCGTTGGCATGATTATGCTCTCGTTGGCATGATTTTGCTCTCTTTGGCATGATTGTGCGCAAGATTGTATCAATAGATGTCTTCAGATTCATGGCTTTACAAAGTTATAGTAGCAGATCTTTTCAACAGCATCAATGTTTGCTTACTGCCGGATGCTCTTACAAAGCTAAGATATAAATAGATCTGTTCACAGATTGGTGTCTACAGCAGTAAACTGATTTCATCATATTTAGTCATATTCAAGGTTTTACCATGACAAGAGACAAACATGACAAAAGACAAACAGATTCCATTACTGTTATGTATTTTCCAATGTGAAATGCAGTATTTACAAATGACATTCAAGTTAGCATCTCAAACTTAAAATATACATGTGTACAGAATATGAAAATCTTTTGACACACAAATAAAACAGTCATAAAACGATTTGAGCAACAATAACTCTGCAAACAGTATCAGCTTGAAACTTTTAATACAGCAAATATTTTACGATGAAAATGAGAAACATTTAGCACTGTATATATGCAAAACCAAGCAGTTAGTTTATATGACAGTAGAAAGCCTTCATTTATCAGTGTTTTCAACAACTTTGATTAGCAGTCATTCAGGCCCAAACATAACAAATGTTATTCTCAAACGGGTAATACGAACATTATTCTTTATCAGGTAAAACAAACCTTATTCTTAAACGGGTAAAACAAACGTTATTCTAAACTGTTAAGTAGAAGTTACATGAATGTAGCCATTTTAAAATTGAAGACATCGAAAATAATGTTTCGTACAAAATATTTCTTTTTTTTCAATCAACAATGATTACCAAAATCATATCATATCACTGAATGAACATTAAATGTGAATTATTTTTTTTATGAAAAATATAAAAGTATCATAAAAATAAGTTGAATGTGGTAAAATAAAATACCATTATTTATTTGGATGAGTAATGTAATATTGTCAGCATTTTACATACTGATCATAGCTACTTTTCAAAGATGTTGTGAATAAGGATAAAACTCCATTATGAAGCATTTAGTAAGAATGTAAATAAAACATCCATCAAGCATTACACTAAATTTATTACATGAATAACAATATTACACAGTCATAAAAACAATGAATAATTATTTGTCAATATACCAGTATGTACACTAAAATAAAACTACATGTCTTCATAATAACAATATATATATACAAAATCTTAAAGGAATTAACAATATATTTACAAATCATTAACAAACAAATATACATTTCCATGGAAACAAATGCCATTTTCCAATCAAGGAAGAATAGAAATAAAATGTAGAAAAGTTGATGAAAATAAGATTGATAAATCTAGGAAGTACAAGTTAGAAGATATCCCACATGAATCATCAACAACTTAAAAAACACCTATTTTGTATGGAAAATTACAAAATGATCGGGTAAAACACGTTACAAGTATGAATAGTGCTACTCTCATGGTGGACAGGTCTGACTTTGCACAAACAATGACTAGTAGGAGCTGTTGCCTTCAGTGCCGCTAAAAAATCCTAAACAAAATAAATGTTTGCTATAAAATTTAAAAAAATACTATGTTAAGAACAACATCACACAGCCTATGAAATTATCTACAACCTAAACTAACTATTCAACTAGCAATACATGTACACCAAAGAAATGTATGATATGATGTGCATTGAATTTCATTTATTAATTAAGCCATCAATCAATTTGCATTATGCAGCGACACTTCAAACAGATAAATGAGTTTCAAGATTGATGAATGTAGATTTTTCATACCAATGTCAATAGAAGGTGTAAAGTATGCCTGCTTGTACCATGCTGTTTAATCCTTAAAACCCCAATCATTTACTGTAGTGCAGGCAAAAGTAACTAACTACTACTGCTTGCAAATAAACTAAGCTAAAACATGCATGGCAATCGGTTTAGGAATTAATCATGTTCACTTTGCAATTTAGTACTGATGAGGAGATTATGTTATACTGCCAAAACTAGAAAAGTCACACCCAACATGTCAAAATAGTTTTAAGTTGCCTTAGAAGTAACGGCAATGCATATCCAATTCTGCTCGTTTTTAACTGTCAATCATATTAGTTGCACACGTAAATGTCTAAAATGTTAACTGTAGGGCAGTTGGGCAGTCCAAATTAGCAGTTACGTCACGTGATACATTAACATCCATTTCTTGTGGTTCCAAAATTTATTTGTTCAGAAGGCCTTTGTGGATTTTGGCAGAGAAAACATTGCCACAATTCAATCTTTTGAAATGCTCATTTGCAAACAGTAGTAGGCTACGTGCTAGGGATATTTAAACAGAGATCATAATGTTTTTATGATAATAAAAGGATTTGAGGTTAAAAAATCTCGGTATTTGTATTCATAAAAAGGTTAAAACCAACAATTAAGACCAAAGGACATGCTAAAGGCAATAAAATCAGGCCTCATCACTATTTTCCAATACGGTATCGTTATAAGTACCGGTAACCTCAATTATGTTAATAACTTCTGGCTCAACCACCTGAGGAAGAGATGAACGTTTTTTTCCATAAATATAGTACGCACTTAAATTTAAAGTTTAAAGGTACTTGTTCATGTTTTATAGGGCTTGACAACATTAATTTCACAGTGAAAGAAATAAAATTTAATGCTTGTTTCAATGATAAAACATCATCAAATATCATTAAAGATTTAATTAAGAGTTCAATTGTTAACAATTACTTAAAAAATATCACAGAAAAAAATATTCTTTTGCAGAAAAAGGTTATTAAACTCTATTGAACATTAAATAGCCTAAGGCATGCTTTACAAAAATCTGTCCAATCAAGTATCAACCGGTTAATGTTTGGTGTTAAATATTAAAAATAACTTGATTTGAAAAAATAAATAAAAGAAATTGCCATCATGAAATCAGTGAACTAGTCCGTTTAAGATATACCTAAAATCATCAACAAAAATATGATTTACACACCAGCAGAAAAAATGTCATCAAAACATATTCAGTTAACCACACAGAAACAAGATCTTAACAAATCCATTTTAAAAGCTCACAAAACATCTATAATCTAACAAATATTTTTCATTTCAAGAACGATTCAAAATATTTCACTATATTTAACCGGATTACATTTTAACACTCTTACAACACATGATAATATCTATTGAGAATTGATGACACAAGTTTTATCATCGTCATAAAAAAAACATTATTAAAGCAAAAAACAAATATATATCAAAAACTCAACAATATCACATTAAACTCATCTATCACATACACACACATAAAAGCAGATATCTAGAAACGGGCCGATTGTTCAGAACATCGTTCAAGTTAACAACATTGTTAATGTCATTGATGTTACATTTTAAATCGTTACTGCTCTGAAATCCTGTCATTGAATGATCAGCTGTATTTCTAACAAGATTTGAGACAACTGTTTCAGGTATACTGGTTATATCCAAGTATATGAGCACACAATCAAATTATTCACGTTTAAAAGTTAACAACGATGTTGTTAATCACGCTGTTTACTTTGACAAAGTTCTGAGGAATCGGGCCCCATGTCTGTACAATGATGTGAATGACCGAGAAGGCCAGATTTCTTCTATTTAATTGTATGGAACATTTATATGTAATTACGCAGCAAGTTCCCTATAGGCAAACCTTGGGCAGATGTATCTTCCCACTTATTTTTAAAATCGATAAAACGGAAGAGATAAATAAAAGTAAATGTGTTAACAGAGATGAAACAATAAAAATTACTTAAAATCTGAACTGGCTAAAATCCTAAAATAATAGTATGGAACAATTGATTATTAGAGCTGACAATTTCCCTTTAATAAAACGGAAAGGAAGCTAGGGAGTGTTTTGTAATGTTCATGTAGGAGTATCATAAGAAAAATTAACATTAAATTATAATATTACTTTCTAACTTAATTTGCATTAATGAAACACAATCTGTACTCAAAAATATATCAAACAAGTATTCAATAATACAAAAGTGTTGGAATATTTACTTCCTGAAAACACAAATAAGTGGAGAACGAAACTGCAAATAAAATGAAACATTTATAAAGTTAGGGTAAGACAACATGAAATTACCTAGATCAATGAAATACAAGCAAGAGACAGTACATCTTGTTAGTTCTAAAGAGCTGTATTATGATATTATTAGGCACACACCTTACTTTATTACCAAAGTTATTAAGTACATTGCCGCAACCTAGTGATTATGTGACGAGGATTGATAAAAACTAGCAAGAACATAACATGGCAGTATCATTATCCAGTAATCATCAGATATCATTAAACTCTGGGTTGAAATGCTTCCTAAGCTTAAAGAATTGTGCAGACAAATATGTGTGGACCGGCATTTATTTCTACCAGATAGCAAGCCTCAGTCTCTGACATTTCAGCGTAGATAAGATGGTTCCAGTATTGATCAGGTAGACGATTGTGAACTTAGCTGTTCTTAAGGCTACAACAGGAGTGATTACCGTCTAAAAGGCTTCACAGATATCACCACAGTAAATTTAACATGAGTTTTGTCCATAAATGCACACAAGACTCTTGAAGGAAGGGGTTATCACCATGGTGAACTTATCTAAATCATGAAGGCCAACCGGACACTTGTCCATGAATGCACACAAGAGCTGTTTTTACTACAAAAGAGGTAGTATTGTGAGTACAGATTGTCTGAGATAGCGCCTAAGTGGACTCCATGTACAAGAAGGCCGATGTTGAATGTCCAAAACATTTTCATGCTTATCAAGTACTACTAGAGGTTTGTGATTACATCACAGTGCACTTATCATTGAGGCCAATGTTGTGATTACTGCCTAAAACAGCTATCACCTTAGTGTCCTATCATTGAGGCCAAAGTACATTTGTCCATAAATGCTCACAACTGCTTATAATTATAATATGCAGTTTCTCGAATCATTAAATGACAATTTTGTGAATGGAAAATCTCAATTATAAACTTATACTCGGTGACAACAACAGCATTTTTAGTAACAGCAGGCACCAATCTGATCAAGTGACATCTTGATTGGTTTATATTGCATTCAGACAGTATAACTATGGCCAATATTGCTAGAAAGAGTAAGAAAATAGAACATAATTATAGATTAAGCACAGTTATGGCAAAGAGACACTTCTTCAGTTTCACACACCCCGGTAAGTAGCCAGATATGGCCAATACAAAGTTAACATTATAAAAACAAACAAACAAAATGCGGAAACTTTGCCGCAGTAATATTTCTTGAAGGGTTCACAACTTTACAACGCCATCAATCTGTCTTTCAAGTCTCAATCAATTTCTCTAAGATAAGTTTCCAAGTTCTGCTTCGGATGAAAAATTGTTGAAAAATATAAAGAAGAAGAAAACAGTTTTTCTCCCTTCCTAGACAGAACGACACAATTACACCACTACATGTAAAGCTAAATATGTTAACTAAGCTTTGTTGCTACATGTAATATGGAATCATATTCAAATAAGACTGTTTTAAATAGAGAAATTATGCACTTCACTTGTAATTCGAGTTAACTCCTATTACTGAACTTCATGAAAATAGTCTCTAAGAGGGGAAGATATAATTAGTATTAATTACACTACTTGTGCTTAATATGCCACTTGGCATTATGGCTAATACAGAATCAGATGATTGAACTTCATAATGGTCGTATTGTACATGGAATATCCTCATTAAATTGATTTATTCTTAACACTCAGCTGTGGACAAAAAATAGTGTTCCTGGTGTTCTGATATACTTTCAGTCATTTTTGATGATGGTAGTTTCATGCCAGCTGTTGACTAACACACACCAACTGGTAATAAATGTCCCATAATCTCTTTTTCATCATACATCTTGCCTTTATGTACAAGTTTGAAATCACACACACACAAATGATGTTGCTGCAAGAGCCTTCTTGTTATAATTCAAACTAATTTGTTTCTCATTTGTCAGAAACTGGGTCAAGAGGCACTGAAAAAATGTGGTTCTGAATAATTTACAATATTCAAAACCACATTTGCAATGACTCTTCACCCAGTTTCTGACTTATGAATTTAAGAATCATTGTTCCTAAGAAATGTTCGAACTAGTTATGCCTCGTGACATAATCCACATGTACATGTATAGTAGACATTGTGAAATATGAATATTCTTCCTTGAATGCGATAATTAAGTAATTTAACCAGAAGCCATTTATCCAGAAGCTATGTAATGTTGTTGGCTAGTGTTAGTCAACTATCCACCACACTAAACTTGATGTCACACTATGAAAGAATATCATACACATGGATAACAGCATGAGGTTATGAAATGGCTGCAGGGGCCTGTGTCATTCAACATCTAAGTGGTAACTTCTCTTAGGATCGTATTTCTGTAAATAAAAAGTGAAGGAAAAAAAACTAGTTGAAGCTCTGCCACGACCGAAACTGGGCAACTCCTCCAAGGGTCAGACCCTCTATTTCTACCCAAAATAGCATCTGAAATTCCCCTTTTTAAAAAAAGATCAAAACTTTTATATAATGAGAATCTCACAATTCATTAAATGATGTTTCTGAGCGCTATATTTACTGTGATACTGATATTTTACTCCATTTGTAAAACAGAATTGTCCAAATTGTTTGAATTCTTCGCCAAAACTGAAAAAGGGCCAGGGTGTCCATGACTGGTAGAAAGGCCCTGACATTGAATTCTTCTTTAAGTCAAATTCATTATACTGGTACTTAAACAATAGTTTGAAGATCGTTTTTTTTTTTTTTAAGTCCACAAGCTGCTATTTTTAAAGTGTAACTATTTTGATTTCTTTTCTAAGCCCCAAATACAAAATAATTCTCAAGTTGATATTACAGGAATACATGTGTCTTAATTTTCAATATATTCTTTCACGATATGACAGTTTGGTGGTGAATTCCAAATGTTAAAAAATGTCCTTATTTTGAATACAGCCAGGGCGCATATTTCACAATAGAAGTGAGGCAGTAATGATGGAAATGCCGGAAATGAAACTTAAACATACAGAATCAGTCATAGTTTATCCAACAGAGTATAAACTAACTTGGAATATCTCCAAGTATTTTATGTTTTTATGAATTGTCTGCATGAAACTTACAAAACAGACAAGGAAGAAAAAGACTAGCATTGAAGCGGTATGGTCATATTTATGTATGGAAGCCTACCATAGTTTCTATTTAGAACCATCTAGT
Source organism: Mya arenaria (assembly GCF_026914265.1). Taxonomy (NCBI): domain Eukaryota; kingdom Metazoa; phylum Mollusca; class Bivalvia; order Myida; family Myidae; genus Mya; species Mya arenaria. The sequence continues at coordinate 5,802,880 of NC_069127.1, forward strand.
ATAATTGTGTTGCAAATAAAAAAAAAACAAGAGCGCCACATAGCCAATACTGACGCTTGCCTGTTGTTTTTAGTCGAAGAATGGCATAACTCAACACTTATTGAAGCCAGAGTTATTTCCCTTGCTTAACAAGTATATGAAATTTATTTGAAAATCATTTTCTTGTTGTCGTCAAGGACGCCAACTTCATCAACGACACAAAGGCTATCAAAATACTTCAATTTTTTTACTTCAAAATAAAGATGAATTCAAAATGTTTTTTGTAAATAAAAAGATAGAAAAATAGAGGGTCTAAAGAATTAAAAACAATAACATTTTTATGTACATTAATTAAAATCATTAAGTCTGTACCGTAAGGACTCATAACTAATGTAAGTTTAAAAAAAAAAAGAATTGGTAAAATACACAGGTTGACCTGACCTAAAATGTGGATGAAATACAAAAACGGTAAATGCTGATAATGAAAATCAAGAGACCATTGGAAAGTGGAACCTTTAGTTCCAATTACAGACTGCAGTACTCTCCATATGCAGAACAAAGCCGTCAATATCACACAGCAAGCCGACACTTCTGATGGTCACACCAACTGTTATTGACGTCTTCTCAATTCTATGATCTGCGAGCGAGTGATAGTCTTTCAGCACAACGTTTTTCCTGACACTTTTTATTCAGCTTAATTGCCAAACTACCAGAATCTGCATTACTGAGTTCCCACTGGTGGTAAATTGAAAGACGGGCAGCAATAAAGCACAAAGTCTCTCCTCTGCCTGTTAAATATCACACTGTGTTATTAAAACATACAGTTTTACTGTAGCTTAAGATACACACAATTTAGCTCTATCCTTCAAACAATGAATATACATAAATATGTACACTGCTCTGACATCTGCTCAAAACTTTGTGACACACACTTAACCAATGTGATCTTTTCAGTTGAAATAGATCGGGAATATGCAGGTGCCACTGTCTATATGGCTGTGTAAAACCTGAATTCCATTTTCACACTGGCCATTTTGAAAACATTGCACAAGCACTAGTACACAAGCACTAGTATAACTCTACATAACAAAAACTTCACCATTCAAAGCAAAAAGCACTAACAGGTAGTTCACAAGGAACTCAACAACACCTCATAACCAGGATTGAAGCAAGCACCATCATCTTTAACCTGTTCCTGTGTTTCTGACCAAGCTGCTCAACAGTGGCCAAAACTTCTAGAACTTTCCATTTTGATCATATTATTTCATATAGAGACCTAGTCCACAGTATTGTCATCGGACCATATTTTGGCTTTCTGAGGTAGGGCCATTTTGTGACGGCTGCGCTTCAAAATTAAAATCAAGGTTGGCATCCATGGCTAGTTCATGTCGAAGCAACTGTTCAACATCGTAATCGAGATCAAGCATGCTATGGGTGTCAATTTGCTCAAGGCTCATGTTACTTTCATTCCTGATAGGTTCATCAGGTCCTACTTGAGAAGCATGAGAAGCCCCGAGGTTTGGCGACTGAGCGTAGTTAACCATACTACTAGAAGTATGAGGCGAATTATTCACTTGGTTATTGTTAATATTATTCAAGTTCATAGTTTGTACCGGTGAGGTACTGTAAGTGTTTTGTATGAAAGGTTGTGATTGTGAGAGGGTGACTTGCTGCGGTTGATATGTCGAGTTCATCTGCTGTGTGAGTGCGGCACGGAGCATTGAGTCATTCGGGGCCTCTAGGCACTGCTGGAGAAGAGATCGGTTACCATTGTTGCTTACTGGGGTCTGCTGGACTAGTCCCACTTGGCCATGTCCAGACTGGTTCATTGGAACCTGATTCGCCATTGCTGAGGGCTGATTGGCCATCGCGGTGGAAGAAAGGTGGGGAGAGCGTTTGACTGGCTGCGGGGAGTGAACATATCCTCGTGGGGAGTAGCTAGGACTCAGCTGTGGAGATCGAGCGGGGGAGTGCTGTGTGTTAACCACTAGAGAGTTAGGTACGGGGCTAGGCATCATCTGTCGAGCTGGTGACATAATGTTTTCCTGATACATTGGGTTTGGTGACACGGTGTACGACCTGTTCTGGGGCTGGGTCATGGTGTCCAGGTTTAATACTGTCGTCTGCTGGTTATTTTGTTGCTGCTGTAGATGGTCAGTGTAAGACGGTGGAGCAGGAAGGTTGCCAAATCCTTGACTATCATAGTTGTTTTGCGTGTTAAATCTTAACATTGAGCCTCCGGAGAGCAACTGTTGTTTAATGGTGTTATTAGACATCATGTCAACATCATTACCATCATTTGAAAGCCCCTGATTTCCCTGCTCACCTATATTGAGCCCGCCCACTAAACTGTCTACCAATGAGTACCCCTCATTGCTGCTAGTGTTATAGTCAACCTCATGTGCCCACGGTATAGGAGACATCGGGGGCACCTGGCTCTCGTGCAGGTCTGGCTCAACAGCAGCCTGAATCGGAGACAGTCGCCCGCAACTACTCGCATTACTACCAGCCCTTGTTCGGAACTCGGGACTCAAGCTAAACCCATAATGGAGGTCATTAAAGTCTTCACTAGTGATGGAGCCATTTTCCTGAGCTGCACGAATTGCCTCAATTCTTTTCTTAATTCGGCCTCGTTTCTTTTCAAGACTTTTAGTTTCCATACTGCCAGCCCTGCGTCTCGGAGCTTTGCCCGGCTTTGCGTCAGGATTGATAACCCACCAGGAACTTTTGCCCGTACCCTCATTCTGTATGCGCATAAACCGACTGTGTAGGGACAGGTTGTGCCGGATAGAGTTCTGGAAAGAGAGATGACACAGTTATTGAACACTATATATTTACTGTTTCTTTCATAGACCCATATTTTTACACATTTATTAAAGGGACTTGTTTACACTTTATAGGGTTCAACACCGAAAACAATGATTTTAAGTGTAAACAATAAAACATATTCAGATTTGAATTCTACTTTTTATAGTGATTTTGTCATGTGACAGAATGATTCCCCTAAAAAGAGTATCTGCCAGATTTTGTTTGTTATATGATACTATCAGACAAGAATTTATAGATGGAAAATATTATGAGAACCCAAATATAATTAAGTTTAATATATTGATGTCTTGTTACATTGAAAATGTTGTGAAAACACTGCACACTATTTATACTCAGCTTTTGAAAGGAGAAATACTCTTTTAATACCAAGAATAAACATAATATGCTTGTTACAAGTCAATGGAAGCGTATTAAAATATACTTTAATTACAAACTATGTTTTGACAGATACTATTATTTTATCCATGCTCACTAATTTGTACAAGTAGTTTTCATGCATGTATTGTGTGATGTTTGCATGGGCTGGTGGCCTTCTAGCAAATAAACTGTTTGTCTTGTCTTTGTCTTTGTTTGGTGTTTGTTCATATAAAAAGCTAAATAATTTTATTTCAACGAATTCAAAAAGGAAATTTTGCAAATTTAAAATTTGTGATAGAATCCCGTTAAAGCGAAAAACGTTAGATGATAGCTCCACAATTTATAAACGTACATGACATTCACATAACAAATTAATTGTGAAATTCACTTTTCAAATCATTTTATGTTTTACTGTCACATCAAGGCCTTTGTGAGCACATTAACACTCAGGCCTCATACTTGTATATGCTTTAATGACACTTTACAATGGCTCTCATGTGCACACTGGAAGTCTGACCTGGAAGTCTGATGCCACATACCTAGGGAGACTAATAACGGGCCTGGATCCCATTAAACAAGAGAAAGGCAGCTACAGCCCACATTTAAGGCAGCACTGTAGGAAATTAAAAGTTATGGTTTCACTTTTATAATTGTCAAGGTTGAAACAATCACCATTCCCCAGGAGATAAATTATCTTAATTACATGTAACTATATAACGTGGTAGGTTAATGTATACATGTGCATCAACTAAAAATAAAATATAAAATGCTTGAAGTGATGGGCAATAGCCCGGTTAACAGCAGATGTAAAATGTCTGTTTTTCTCGGAAAAACAAGGGATTAAACTAAAAACATATTTAAGTCCGGGGGATGAAACTTCCTACAGATTTGTTCATTGAAATGTTCGCTGGGAGTACAAAACTACAGGCAAATACCTAACACAGTATGTCAGACACTTCACACAACACCGACAGTAAAAAAGTGCCATGACAACTACCCTGACAATGACACATGTTGATACATGTGTATGACAATATTTTTTTCTATTTTATTTTTTAATCAAAAGAGCTAAAAGTACAGAATTTTATATTGATTGTTTTGTGTACATATGAGAACCAAGGTTATTATGCCCACAGCCACATAAAATTAATTATGGGACATATTTTCTTTTTCTTTTAACAGGTTTTAATTGATTACTAATGACAGTACTATAATTGATCACCACTGATTTTTATGCCCACGGACACTTGTTGTAAGCATCAGGCAGGGTTTTCGATAAGAACGGGCTGCCGGCCAAAACAGACGCTTCAATTAAGGTTCAAATTTGCCAAATAAGTTCATTTTTCCAAAAGCATCTTTCTTCAACTCCTACCTGGTTGGTTACATTTGTATATATATGGTTGTACATGTTTGACCAAAACTTATTAAGTTCCTGATCATGTGAGCGCGCTAATAATTTGTAGTACCTGAAATTTTAAACAAAGATCAAATACATTAAACCTGAAACTAGCTAGTGCTTTTTCTATTCAAGTTTGGAAATAGACCCTAGGCAAATTGGGAAAATTTGCATCGTAAAATTTACCAATTAGGGGATAAATTTAAGGCCTTTTTGTCAATTTTGGGATAAATTGAGATTATTTGATTCATGTATTTCTGTTAGAAATTAGTGTACCAATACTTAACCATGAATGTCATCCAAAAGTGCTGATAAATGCATTTATTATTGTAAATGAAGTGTCTCCAATGAATTGTTCCTCGGCATGCAATATGGGGCACCGTGCACAGTACGGTAAGTAAAGTAGCGAGACTTTTCCTGACTGCAATTTCATCTCAATTGGGAAAATATAAAGATATATGTCATGGGAAATCAACATTCTGACCTGTGAGATGTACAAAAATGCCTGCAAACACTACATAAAACTTTCAAATCTTTATGAAAATAATATGAAATGAAAAAATGAAGCATAAGCCAGGAAAATAAGCTGTGGAAAAATTTGACTGTACGCATTTAGCCATTATATGGCTAATTGTGCTTAAATAAATATTTAAAGAGGGCATTAGCTCTTGCAGTGTGGAGGGAATTATACAGCATATCAAATACCATTCAATTTTAAACATGTTAGCAGAAATTAGGCTTACATGGATAGGATTACCAATAACATGTACATGAATGTTGAAGTCTTTTCATGTTTCAAATTGATATTTAATATAAACATTTACATTACATATGATTTTGTATGAAATTTAAAGCCTTATTTATAAAAGTTTGTTATAAAACACATTTATAGTATAGTAATGAATACTCTCAATACATTATCTATAAGTACATGTATCATGACTGTACTGGAGACTTATCAACACACACCGAATGACCTTACTATCAATTATTGATAACATCATAATAATGGAGTGTTTTTCAATATCATAATAGCATGTACACCACACAAACTACTAAAAGAAATATAGACTCTATACCGGTAATTCTGATAAAGTGCTCAAATATCTTCACTGTAGTTAAACTCGAGTGACATGACGTCAAGGTGTGCCTCGTGATTCCCACAAAAACTTCACATGTTTGTAAACAAAGGTGTACTTTTACATGGAGCATGGGGTTATAGAGTATGCTGCTCACAATTTGTAACCTACATTCCATTGAGCTGAACAGGATATAGCTGGAAACCTCTTAGTCAGTATCTTTAAAACTAAGATTTGATTGGCTGTACTGATGGAAATTAACAGAGTGGGATTTCGTAAAGGGGAAGATTAATCACTATTACGCAATAACTGTTTACATTTTTTAAAAAGGTACCCTATGAGTAATACATGTAAATGGGTCAAGAGCATGTATTACAAGCTTTTTTGAAAAACATGCACAGAATTTAGTTTGGAAAAGAAATGTACTTTTCTTTAAAACAGGGAAAAGCTACACCAAATAGATTTAAAGGCCTGTCCTTCTATAGGGGCAGGGGGCATGACTTTTGCTGAATACCCACGTCTAATAAGGGAGTTTTCGAGCATATCCAAGTTTTCTAAAATTTTGTGCACCCTCAGACCATCATTTTTTTATTATCTGATTTACAAGATTTTTTTTAAAAATGTTGAGTCGAGGGGGCGAAATAAAAATAAAAATAAAAGCTGAAAAAGTGAGCAGTCGTACAAAAAAATAAAAGTACTGAGAGGGAGCATAAATTTTATTTTCATTTTTATCATTTTAAGCCCAAAATGCCTGTTTATAGAGCTATATATCATGTATATGCATGTTTTGTGTCCATAATAACCACAGAATTGTATAATAAAACACTATTTTACTTCACAACACAAATTTGCTCAATATATGCTTTATTTCCAAGTCTTGTAGATTGAAGCCAGATTAAGATTTGGAATGGATTAACAATTGAATTGTACAAAATAAATTGAATGAAGAAACATGTTTTGGCTTATGGTTACATGAACTCGTTAAACAAGAATGAAATTTCAGATGAAATACTCGCTTACATCAAGTTAAACAGCAGTCAAACAAATATTGCAAACTATTTGATTTTACTTAGGTTGTAATGCACTTTTACCAATGATGAATGGTAAACTTTCTCTTATTCATAACAACTCAAAATTAATGTTCTATGTAGCAGTTCAAGGTGACATCAAACATCAGCTATTTTAGATACAGTAAAACCTCCCCTAAAGACCACTTCAATAATAAGACCACCTCAAAATTAAGAACACAATGTTCAAGTCCATTTTCCAAATTTTGCTCTTTCATTTAAGGTCGTTATTTAGGCCACCTCAATAATAAGACCAGTTGTAAAGGGTCCCCAGGGTGGTCGCAAAGTGAGGTTATACTGTATATTGTAAGTATTGTAGCAGTATAACTACAGACTTTGTGAAATAACTGAACATAATGACATCAAGTTCTCACAAAGTGGTCTACAATATCAACCAACAGATTGGTCATAAATGTTGACCACACATTCAATACATACACAGTTAAGTATTTTACTTCACTTCAGATATGTTAGTGTACAAAGAATGAAACAGAAAACTGTACACTGAGAAAGTTAAAACGGTAAAGAATAGCTAATTTAGGTTATGTGAACAAATAAAATATGTTGAGGAATCTGGCTTCAATTCTATTTGAAGTATATAAATATGTATATTTCTACTGGGTATTTACAAGTGCTTAATGACAGTGTCAAGTTCTTCATGTAGTCAGCTTTTAAAGGTATTAAGTATATGTGCTCTACTGGTCCCGTGTTCACAAAAGATCACCTGATCTGGATCAAGTTGATCCATAAAAATAATTGCCATTTTTATGAAGCAATTGAACACTTTTTCCAATACATTTTATAAACATACACACACAAATCTAAAAATCTTCCAAGTTACATCATGAAAACATGCTTAACTTGTCATTGATGTTGAACAATTAATTTTTTACACTTATGACAATAACAGATCTGGATCAAATCAGGATCAATCTTCAAAAATCGGTCGTATAAACGTATTAATTTCCTTTTTTTCTAAATAAACATGGCAAGATGAATCTGGCTCATCTGAATATAAAATGTTTGAATTGGCTTTATCCAGTATTGTTGTTACATTGGCTAAAACATCTCTAATATGAGTCATTGCAATGTAAAACCAATTGAAAACATATTTTTTATTAAATTACTTACAGTTATAACCATTAATATAGCCCGATTGTTATAAAAAACTGGAAAGTTTTTTTTAAGTTTTATGATGTACATACATCTTTCTTCAACAAATATGGACTAAAACATTATCAGTTCATTAAATGTTTTAACCATAGGCAATATATTTTTCATGTTTGTTTAATTAAACAAATGAACAAAAAATGAGTAAAGTTTACCTTTAAATATAGTGTCTCAAAAGTTTTGCAGGATGTTTATATTTGTAACATTAAATAGAACGATTAAGCATTGCATAACATTTTGCAAAGTTTGAAATACATTATATTTGATCTTGATCCTGAAATTTCATCCTTTGTGAACACAAGGCCTGATTAACAATAACATCTTAGTACTCTGATTAGGGAAAACAGCAAGGTCATTGAATTTGGAATAACAAAAATTTCACAATAATCTGTCATTTTCACTTTCACATATGGGCCGCACAATGCCAAATTCTTCCTTTAATTCTTTTATTCCTTCATTGTCGGCTACCTCCGTATCTCCACAGTGGAAGCAGACATCGTCAAACTGGACAGTCTTCCCTGAAAATTGCCAATAACATGTCAGTAAAATTATCACTCTACTCATCGCCATTTAAAAAAATTGTTGGTGAGAAATTGTCACACAATGAACACAGTTTAACAACATGTTACTTTCATATTACAAGTATTGATTTGCAAGGTGCATCACACAATTTCATTGTATTTTGAAAAAAAATGCTTGTTGTTTTATTACAGATTTTGACATGTCTGCACAAGCTATATAGGGTTACAAAAGAAACTATAATTTATAAAATAGGGGCAGCAGTTACAGTGCCAATCATGTGATGTAAAAGGACGGGACTACAGTTATTTAAAAACAACAACCCAGATCATTAAAAAATATGTAGTAAACAGTTATACCAACAGTCTAGATACCAACATTAAGACAATGAGGCATATAACTGTAATAAGACTGTATGCAATGTGGCAGAAATCTGCTGTACACAGGGTCATGAATGATGAACAGATTATTCTGTTAAAACTATGACTGTATAGGTGCAATACTTTTCATATTTGAAGTAAGACCTTAATACAGGAGATGTCAGAACAGGATTTCTTTACCAGAATACCAGGCATTAAAATGCTTATAATCTGCTACACATTTCATAGAACTTCTACCTGCATAATAAGCAGCCTCCATCATCGAATTGCAATTAATTCCCTCCTTGACAATGATCGTATTGTGGTATATATTCCATCATGGAATAGTGGATTGCCGCACATATACACGAGCTCCTCCTGCACACGCATGACAGACCGCTCTTCATCAGTAGAAAGCTTTTTAGCGCTGTACACAACTCGGCGCTTGCCACACTCTCTACATAGGGCAAAGCTCCGAACTTTGGCTACAATGGAAATGATGACCTGTTATTTATATTTGCCATGACATTTGTTTATATGTTTTTTTTAAAATTAAAAATGAATCCATTCAAATGTCCGTAAACTCGTCACTTTAAATAATGTTATTCATAGCCCATCGGTATTCAGGGTCATCAGTACCGTATATTCATCTCACTCTCAGCCTAACTCGCATTAATTTGGCGAAATATTAACTCGTTGTCGTTGCATCATTGTTAATACCGACAATAAATTGCGTTTTGTAAAAAGTTTCAACTGGAATATTTCTCTAAATGAAAAGGCGTGTTTTTTTTTAAAATTCACTTACCCGAAATCATTCAGAACCCAGAACGGCGTGTTTAAATCCGTGTCCGCATCATCCCCGGCCGCACGCTCGATATGGACGTCTTTGTCCGCTAAATAAGCAGATGCGAACTCCGACAACAATTGGTTAAGGTTGATGGCCTGGATTGTCGATGTTTCTGTTTTGTTTTCACTTTAAAATAACAAGCAGCTGACGATGCCGCCATTGCAGACGATATTCAGTGTCACCTCCCTTGATGGTTATACTAAAACACGGCATCGATGCTCGAAATGCGGATATGTTTTGCGAATTCGTTAAAACTAGTTGAAGAATGCATTTCTTCTTTCTTTTGAAGCACAGTTGATAGACGAAAAACTTAACGTGTAATTGGCAGACAATCAAGTTAGATTTTTTGCAACATTAAGCACAGGGCCTATGTTTAGCACAGAGCGTCGTGGAATAGACGAGTTCAGGCTCCGGGCTTTAGCACATCCTCACCGCATTCGAATCTCCTCAGCCAACAAGCTGCAATGTTATCTGTGTAACGGAGTCATACGGAAATATCCGTGGGTTGTCGACAATGACGTCGCCGTAGCAGCTCGGCGATCAAAAAGCTGTAGAGAATGCCAATGGATAGCCGAATGTCAGCTTCCAATCACCAGGGAAACCCGTGATATAGGTTTAATACTCGGAAATGAAGTCTGCGAGTTGTTTTTTAATGATCATGTAAAGCTAATTTAATTTTTCCAAGAAGTTATTTTATTTTATTTGCACCCAATTTTTCGGGTCGGCGGGCCAAGTAAAAATAAAACAGTTGATGATCTCTTTTATTTTTATTTCATTTTAGCAAAAACTTGTGTCGGCGGGTTTGTAAATCAGATTATTAAAAAATGATGGCCTCAAGCCTACTGTATGATTGGTTTGCCAGTGACTCTTCAAATGCTGTGACTATTTGACTAAACTTAAATTTACTTAAACAATTTGGGGTTACCATGTGCACTTGAACAAGTAACATGGGCAGGGATTGACAAGGGAGTCTGAGATTCAACGACTTTGGGACTTTAGTGTCCATTATACTCTCAGTTAATGCAAAAGAAAAACATAATAATGAATGCTATGGTACTTTACATCTACTGGCTTTCTAAACAAGAGGCCCAAAAGGGCCTATGCTCTACTGGCATGGCTCTTGTGGTCATTTTCAATCCAGAGCATGTATGTTTGAGTAATAGGCAACAAATATATAGTTCACTTTTTGTGTTTGGATTAGCTGAAAACGCTGCACGTTCAACATCTGAGGACAGGAAGTGTTGTAAGCAGATTAGTTGCATGAACTATTTTAATATGTGCCAAGTGAAGGTAATCTGAGGGTAAAAAATATTTGCTTTCAAAACTGTACTCATGGTCAAAATTTCATTTCTGTAGCTTTAAAGATAAAAAGTCGGTCAAAGGTCAATGTCAAGGACATCCGAGGACAACATTAATGCTTGTTTGCAAAACTGTTCACATGGTCAAAATTTCATTACTGTAGCTTTAAAAATTAAAAAGTAAGTCAAAAGGGGTGGCGCCAGCTTTTGCCCAAGGGGCATTATTTCAAATGTTTTCAAATGCATCATATGATGCTCCACAACAAATATCAAAGGTATGGGCCTTGTGGTTTGAAACAAGAAGATTTTGAAAATATTTCTTAAATAAGTCTCTACGAAAATTGTGACACCCAGGGCAGTGCCAGTTTTGACCCAAGGGGCATAATTTGAACAACCATGGTAGTGGACCACTAAATAAAGCCTTGTTCAAAATAGCAAGGATTTGCATAGTGGTTTCAGACAAAAAGGTTTTTAACATTTCCCAATTTGGGGGGGGGGGGGGAGTCCGTCCCTTAAACTGTATCTTGTTCACAAGCAATTGTTTACAAACGCACGGACGCACGGATGCACATACTTAACTACGTACACATTACCATCGCATAAGCTTTGGCCAGTAGAGCTAAAAATGGTTCAAATTAAAATCTTGCGTAAATTATCAATATTGCCCCTTCAATGAATGTTATTAAACATCATATAAATATTTCTACTTTTTGTATGACTATAGATTTATCTTAAACCGCTGAACTACTTGATAATAAATTGGACTAAGAAAGAGAGCACACATAAAATGGTGATGTATACACAAGCGTCTTATGTTTTAATAGCACATATTGTATACTGGGCAAAAATAAATAAAAATGATTTAGTTTAAACTTATTTATTTTTACAACAATTGTGAAACAAGCTATTGCAACTTATATTAATCACTCTCGTTGGCACGATGTTGCGGGAGAGTGTGGTCTAGTGTAGTTGGGGAAACCGGAGTACCCGGAGTAAACCTACTTGTCTGACTTGGTGACCACAAACCAAACTCACATGCGCCCATGCCGGGAATCGAACCTGGGTCGCCTAGGTGAGAAGCGAGTGCACTAACCACTGCGCTAACCGGACAACCGTAAAAATGATTTGGTTAGGGTTACAATGTACATCCTTTCAAAAACAGTCCGGGTAGGTAAGCTTTTTAAAAAAAAAAATCAAACTTTATAAATGTAAGAACGTTATTGTCACCATACTATTAGAGAATGGTGTTGAAGTAAGTTTCAGTACAGGGCTCTCGCGAGGGGGCGACTTGGGCGAAGTGGTCGCCTAAAATTCCCAGACTTCGCCCATTCGTATCATCAAAGCGACATTGACTTCGCCGAAAATTTTAGCACATTGTAAATCTGTCAATCAGCGAGTATTTGGCCAATGTCCCATTAGTCAAAACATCACAATAAGCCATTCATACAAATTGGTAATCTCCTAATCCGATGGGCCGTGTCATCCAATTACCAAAGCATCGCCAGTAGGCGGAGCTATTGAAAGTTAACCAATCAGAATGTACATTCAGAAGATCCTGATCAAATGCTATAAGTTCGTTAAAATGAGATAGAATTGGAGACATAATTATGAAAATCGTGTCAAGCATTAATTTAAGTTAAAAAGTAATTAATATATGTATTGAATAAACAATGCAAGACAAATAAACGTTGTTGCTTTGGAAGCAGACGGTCATAGCCATCTCGGGCCATCGGCAAGTAGGCGCTATGAAAATCAATAACATGACGTATCACCAAATATTTGATTGGTTTTAGTAAAATGTTCATGTAAAAAAATATTTGTAAACACAAAATAATATTTATTTTTTTGCTTTATGTAGAGTTTACTTACAGTAATTTTCTCCTGTCACAGTTACGATGTCAAAAAAAATCGGCGAGATCGCCGTTTTGTCAGAACAATTTTCCGAGTTAATTTTTCAACTTCCCATTATGTATTGGTAAATTTTTCATCAAGGACACTGATTTAAATGTCATTTGGTTCTTAAATGTCAGCATATTTAAAATTATTTAGCCAGAGACAAGTAAATAACAGCACAGCTGAATGTGACATTCGTACCCTATCCCGAACGTACCAAAACAAGATTCGTCCCCCTACTTTATTGACAGTTCATTTTAGATGCTATTTGGAGATAAACTATGTGACATTGACAAATACACTTTTGCTGAGCAAAAAATGATACATTATTTTAGGAACATTTTATATAGTTATAGCAATCAATTGGAATGTGAATATAAACTGAGGTGTGTGGTATGGCATAGTTTTTGTATCAGGTGTTATGAAAAGTATCACTTCTCCCTAAAGTCTCCCCACTTCTCCCTAAATTGACTGAAGGGAGAAGTCACTTCTCCCAAAATTTTCAGCCTAGTGAGAGCCCTGCAGTATGAAGCTTTAAAGGTTTAAACTACATTTAAAACACAATTTTAAATTATTTTTTTTATTTTTTACCAACTAACTATAAAACCAATAGGTTCTTCGTCGATGTCCTATGTATGGTCGGGTAACCCAAACCATTTTTTTTAGGCCCTGGTATTTCATGTTCAGATATAAGGTGGTAGTAATTTGGCTAAAATGGTATCAATTTCCAGGCACAATCTATCACCAAGTCAAGCAAAAAATCAAGTTTTTTACGTATCGATATTTAAAATTGACAATCTGATGGTGGTGATCAAAATTGTCCATCAAATTAAGCAAAAATATAAATAAACCGTCCATAAAAACTGTAATAAAATGAGAAAAAAACTACACATAAAATTAAGTTTCAATACAGACGACAATAAAAACAAGATATTTTGCGCAGACTGCAATTCAGACTTCCTCAATACATACGGTTTCCATATTAATGAATCCAACGGCTTTGGAAAGTGTATTATCATGACACAGAAAACATTGTTGTTTTTTTGAGTACATAACAATTTTCTTACAAAAACAAAGGGGTGAAAAAAAGTGTTGCGAGTGAACTTTAGATCATGCGAGTTGAAATTTTCAGCTTCGCAAAGATTTGAAAGTACATTTTTTTTCAACTATAAGCCCTGTTGGCCCCTTACAAAATCCGCCCTATGCGATATGTATGACTTTTCAGGGGTCGACACTAACCATTTTTCCAAGGGATCCCGAAGGGACACCAACATTTGAAATCAGGGGTCCCTTCCTGAAATTAGGAGTCCCTTCCCGTTTTTGTTTTTTTTTATCATTGTTGAGCCTGTTTTAATATTTAATTCAACATACAGTGTCTTTTACTTTTCAATTATGTAATTCAAGTATACACCCTATTATACATGTTTTTAACAGCATGTAATGACACGTTAGTAGCACTGAATGTCAGACATGTGAACCTCTGGCAATGGCAGTGAGGTGTATTTGGGTCTCTAAGTCGGTGGATTGGGTTCAAAAGCGGTAGAATGTCCCAGTCAAAAACAAAGATGAATACAATGAAAACAAAAACTTGATGTTGTTACTATTTTTAGATTTTCGGGAAATACGCATAAAATACATCATGGTCCAGGGTCTTGTCATATGTCGGTGCCTTTCATTGAGAAACAGGAGGAATATTACATCTGGCTTGTGAAAACTCAAGTCAATATTTAGTAGAGCTGCTGATAAATCAATCAGACTGCCCAACAGGTGTCGTGCATACTGAAAGAGCAGACAACCAAGAATTGTGTATGTTAATTTGCGTGCCAAAAAGTCGTAAAATTTTATAAATTGATTCTAGATAATTAATTAAACTTTGCAAATTTTATTACTATTTTGTTTTGATCAAAGCATTAAAATAAATGTCTTTAAAATTAACAAATAATACTGATAAGTTGAATGCCAATTAACAAAGAATGCTGAATGTAGGATGTCGGTCTTTTGTGCCGTAAATGTTACTGTAACTACTCGAAGGTCGCATCATTAAGGCATCAAAGTCAGCAGTGTTGGCATCGTTTTTGGGCGGTTCTGACACATACGCATAACAATTCCACATAAGTAGTTTGCCGATAATAAATCTCTGTCACCTCTGACCTTGTTAATAATGTAAACAACAAAACGGAAGCGTAAACCCGCATGTGCCCTGTGACATGACCTGTTTATTTATAGATTCATGACGTAACTATAGTAAAAAGGTCAGCTATACTTTTGCTTTGGTGTGTGCGATTATAATAATATAATATCATTTTGTCATGCACTGTCAAGGAATTTAGGGGGACCCGAATATAGGTAATAATTTAATGAAATGCTACTTATTTATTGATATTTAGCGTTTATCGGTCAGAAATTTAAATGTTCCGACGGAATACCGCACTTCGAAGTTTAGGTGTCCCTCCCGAAAAAATGGTGTCCTCGGGATCCGGGGACCCCGTTAGTGTCGAACACTGCTTTTCGGCCGCTTACCAAGTCAGCCCTATGTGATATGCAAGACTTTTCGACTGCTGACCAAATCGGCCCCATCCTGTAGACATTTCGGCCCCTGATTACAGAGACGTTTCAGCCTAATTTTTTTTAATAATACAAAATAATTAATATTACATGTTAACAAATATAAATAAATATGATTGGTTAATATTTTTATAAATAGAGATTAAGACTTTGAAATTGTGTTTGATCAATGCATACTTTGCCAGGCAAACTGTGGGTGTGAACAAGATGTGTGATGAATTAGTCATTTAGTGTCTTTAATTTCTTTATGTTTTTTACGTGTAATTAAAGAAGAATTGAATAATATAGACAATGTATTTTTGGTAAAATTCTTTTTACATAATTTCATTGAAAGATCATTGTTTCCATAAAGTATATACATTAAAATAGGTTTGTATTATTTTTTCATTTCAGTCCGACCTGATCCACCAAAGGGAGCGGATTCAACATATGACCATTCCTGGCCGTGACGTCATGTGACCAATGAAATGAGCCATTACAATTGGAGGTCAAGTTCTGTACACTGAAGTTCTCTACATGTAAGTTTTATATTCAATGCTTTTATATAATGCTCCTAGAGGACTATGACAATGGGTGTGCAATGTCTACATGAGGCAAGTTTAATCTTGGGCAGCACAGAGTCTGCAATAAAGGTAGCTGTTCTCAATGTTAACTGTTAAGGTAAGCATAATAATTCATTCAATTCATAATTCAACAAACTCATTTCAAATCAGAGTGTGGGCTTTTTGTGTATCTGAAGCCATTTGTGGGTTGGAAGCCTTAAATGTTTTGTCTTTACCCAAAACGTTTTGCAAAAAATAAGAGGGCCAGAATGTCTCTGTTGAAAATAAACAAGGGGGGGGGGGGGGGGAGGTCTCAAGCTAATATTTAAAAGGGTCCAAAATGGTAAGGCTGGAAGGTCTCAGGGGTCAATTTGGTAGGAGGCCATATTTTCCATATTTGAAGTATTTACGTGCTAAAATTCCCAAAATAAAAAGGCCAATTCCCAATAATTGCCTTAAAAGCACTGGTTATAATATTTTATATTTGAAAATTATAAGGTTCTACAAATTGCTGCACTCAAATCAAATCAAAAATAGTTTTTCTTGTAAATGGGTGATTACTGCAATCTTATAATAAATAAATATGATATGTTTGTGTCACATTATGTTTTCAGTAGACGATTTTTTTAGTTATTATCTGGTCTTTTAATGATAATAATTAATATTAATTGCAATACATACAAAAAGTAAAGCAGTCATTTAAAAAATAATTATGCATTGCTAATACAAACCTTCCAGCCTGCAGAGCTTGTGTTGTCCCCTTTGTCTTTAAAATAGGGGACATTCTGGACCATCCAGTCGTAGATCTGAGACAGGGTCAAACGCTGCTCAGGTGAGCTCTGTATTGCCTTCGTAATTAGGTCAGCGTAAGATAGGTTGCCCCATGCATTTCTTCGCGAGGAAGTCTTTTGCTTAATTCCTAACACATCTTTATGGTGATCATTCACACCTGGATCGTCAGAAGCTGGAGACCCATGCTGTTCTTCATTTCCGAAGTCCTCAACCGGTCGACATGGCCATGTATTTGAGCGAACCCTTGTCTGAGGCTCGAAATTTGGATCAATCTCGACTGCGTCCATTTTGGATTTTAGCTCAGCGCACTTGTTCCACTAATTGAACAATTAATCGATCGATAATAACCACCATGCCTCAGTTTAAGTTCCATGCATAAATCCGACACTTAGTTTAAGTTTACAAACTAACAAAAACCAACAAAAATATGTCAATGTTTCACTGCACAGAATCAAAACATTAGCCTATCGTAGTAGTGTACATGCTGTCTATTTCTGGAACACAATATGACGTAGTACGACTGTTGTCACGGGCGATTTGCATACTGTGTGCAACAGGTATGGAGCACTACACACTCGCTGTGGAATGGACTACGCGCAAATCTAAATGTAAGATTAAGGTCACATTCAACTATCAAGAGTATTGCAAAATGCAAAACATTTTCTAAATGAATATACGAGAAGTTTACTTAAATGTCTTTTATTTTAGACCTAATCTGTACCGCCTATTTTTAACTATGCTTTTATAAGTTCTGTTTCTTCCACAACATTTATCAACACTAGATCCCTATTAGGGGTTTGACATTAACTAAAGATAGATGGAACGTATATATCTACCAGAAAACAACAACAACAACAACAATGTTAAGTCATGTCAAAACACAGTAGAAGTTTGAACAAAAACGGCGTCAAAGTTCACTGTATTGTTGAAGAAGTTACATTTTAAATATTGCAAATACAAGGAAAAAAACAAATAACCTTAAAACATTTTATCAGTCACAATCAACTCAATGAAACTACCCAAAAACATTTTGTTCGAACAAAATTTGTCATCAAACTATAACTTTCAAATACATTTATGTTTGAACGTTTTGGGAATAAATTCACGTGCAGGGTGGGTATAAAAGACTGGCCGGACCGGACCAACTGTAATCTCCGAACTGTTACGGAATTCGTTCGGAAGTTTACCTAATTTCCGGACCAAATTAAAATACGCATTGCTATGTTTCATAGATATCTTATTTATTAATTAATATATTTCATTATGTCAGGTTACAACAATAATAATAATAATGATAATAATAATAATAATACTAATACTAATACTAATACTAATACTAATACTAATACTAATACTAATAATACTAATAATAATAATGATAATGATGATAATAATAATAATAATAATAATTATAATAATTATGATAATAATAATAATAGTAATAATAATAATAATAATAATAATAATAAAATTAATAATAATAATAATAATAATAATAACAAAAATTAACAGCTTATTACATAGTATTTTCAAATACATACATAAGTTAATTTAATCTTAGAAAATGATTCCGTGTGAACAGTTTACTCACATACATACACACAAACGCACAAACAGCCGTACATACAGACATACAGACAGCCATACATACAGACGCACGAACAGACAGACGTACATACATACAGACAGACATTCATACAGCCGCACAGACAGACATACATACAGACAGACATACATACAGACAGGCATATATACAGACAGACATACAGACGCACAGACAGACATATATACAAACAGACATACATACAGACGCACGTACAGCCACACATACAGATGCACGTACTAGTGCACAAACAGCTAGGCGCACAGACAGACATAATAAAATAAGTTTAATAAATAAAATATCTATAAAACAGCAATGCGTATTTTAATTTTATCCGGTCCAGCCAGTCTTTTATACTAACACAAACGAATTCCGTAACAGTTTGGAGATTTCCGTTGGTCCGGATTTGATCCGGTCCGGCCAGTCTTTTATACCCAACCCCTACTTGTATATTGTACAGTAGCACGGTCCTATAAACCATTACGATAGTCTTAAATCTGTTACAATCTTATAAGTTGAGGGTTTTTAAATAGCTGTAATAGCATTAATTACCACCAATTTAAAAAGAAGAAACACCTGCAAAAAATGTGTTATGTTTTTGAAAAGATGTTTCGTATTTCATCTGCACCATGCCTTTTGAATAGCAAGTTCAAGGTAAAAATGCATTGGCAAATGCGGCACATAAATGATTCAAGACTCAAGATTCAGCTTATTTATTAAGTAACTTGAACACAAAGTGTTCCTCATTACACGATAGATATAATACATTCAATTAAACATATATACAACGATAACATGGTACATGCTTATGGCCGTAATCTAAATTTACATAGCCATGAGTACACACGTAATATAAAGATACACACTGCAAATACCAAACAAAGAGGGTCA
This sequence comes from Mya arenaria, assembly GCF_026914265.1. Taxonomy (NCBI): domain Eukaryota; kingdom Metazoa; phylum Mollusca; class Bivalvia; order Myida; family Myidae; genus Mya; species Mya arenaria. The sequence continues at coordinate 5,822,066 of NC_069127.1, forward strand.
CATTATTGTCATACATGTATTATTAATGTTAAAAACATATAGTATTCAGCAATTAAATTTCCAGGATATGATTTCTTAATTTAGTTGCAGCTTTGAATAATGTGATACTGGTACATTACCATATTTGTACAATAGCATTTATTTTCTTTTTATCGTCTCTTGCAAAGTTGTTATACAGCTATAACAACTATACAGTATGTTTATCTCTCTCTGAGAGGTTCTATTTCTTTCTTTTTAATTACGACAATTTTGGCACACCATTGATTGAAGCATTTCAGTCTTGTGATGAATTATATATTTAAACAAACAATTATCATTCAAATCAAAGTTTAGTTTGGAAAATAACATCTTCCTTGGCGAATTCAAAATTTTCAGGTCTTTTTATCAAAAGTTGACAGACCTTTCTTTACATACAATTGATAAAGGAAATCTACCAGATTCTCCATATACATCACCCCGTTGTTTTACACCTAAACTGTATTTCAGAAATCCAATGTGTATCTTATCAATTTCCCTGTAGTAATAGACGAACCCCAAATTTAAAAACCGTATAATATATATAAGGAAATTGACCTTACAATATACCACTGCCACGTTAACAATATGTTGCACAACATTGATTTTAGGTACGTGTTATGCCTTATCTCATTGCTCCGGCAGTGATCACTGCGTAGAAAACTGACTCAAAACTGTTAGGAAAAATTGTTGTCTGCTGCGCAGTGTAAACAAAATGGAGGACGGTTGTCAAAAGAAAATATGGATTCGGCTGAAAAGAAAAGATATAGGTCTGCAGAGTTTTCATTCGTACACTTTAGTTTATTAAAATTAAAAGTAACATTGAAATATTTCATTATGGCTTTGCAGTTTTGTTGTGTTTACTAATACGTATTTTACAATATTTTTTGTCTAAACGTCCACATGAAATTTGGCCTTTTGGCTCTCAAAGGTTTCTTATTTTGTAAAATCTAGTTTAAGAAAGTAATATGTCTTGTGAAATGAAATGATTAAATGTTAAAGGTGGACCCTTTTTATTTTGGTCTTAAAGCTGCACTCTCACAGATGGATGTTTTTTATATTATTATTTTGGGAATGTGTAATATGTGTGGGCTAGAACTAGTCTAAAATAATAGACGTGTTATACGGGATTCTTCCAATCCCTAACGTCTAAACGGGAATGTGCAAAAAACGGGGGTGTTTTAAAAATATTGAAATTGTTTTAAGTGAAGTATTTTATGGTTGAAATTGATCATAAAGAGTTATATTCATATTTTACCATGTAAGTGAAATGTTATTTTGCACTAAACAAGCATTTAATGCATTTAAACAAGTTGTTTACCTTTCCAATAAAACGAAAGTTGACTGGCACAGACAACAATTATGCGAAGGGGAACAACTCCATACAATCGTAATAACTCGACCTCCTCCGACAAAGCTTCGAGATAGACCTCGTTATACAATCGTAACAACTCGGCCGTGGCCGAAATGTTCTGAGCGATTTAAAACTGTGCCCTGAAGCCTTGCAGGTGCCCTTCATGTATATATCGTTATGTTTTGACAGAATGAAATGAAGAAAAGCCGTCAGACTCATAATTATAAGTTGGATATTTATTTTTTTGTGTACGGAACTAATATAAAATAACATTATCTGGTAATATTTCTTGTTTTTATGATATTTTATAGACGCTATATGCTTTAACCAGGAATCCTGATCGAAACAACTACCAACTTTTGATACTAAACAATTTGTACGTGAAGGATTTGCCATATCAAAAATAAAAAATAACTCCGTCAACGTACAATTATTTGGACTAGGGCTAGAACCAGCCTCCTGGTTAGCTCAGTTGGTTAGAGCTCTGTGCTTGTGTTCCGGCGTTTGTGGGTTCGTGCCCCACACAGGGCACAGTTTTCCTCCAAGGTTTACTTTAAATGCGTCAATTTTTTAAATGTCTGGAAACCAGTGATAAAAGACTGCTGTCAAAAGATCAGATCACAATTTTTTTCATATTTATGTTCGAAAATTGATGTTTTATGGCTAAAATTGCATTAAGTAAAATGGTAATTTTACGCAGTTTTTCAAACAATTGAGATCTGTTTTTATCGTGAGTTATGTTATATGACTGAACTGAAGGTGATGATACAAAAATCAGCCGATTTGAAGACCAAACAAAAAAAAATGTCAAAACATTCAATCTGTGAGAGTGCAGCTTAAATAATCTAAACTATTGTTGGGATTGTACTTATTCCATAGAGATGGAAGTTGGTCCAAGCTTGTTCATTCATACTGTCGCAATGCATCAAAGAAAGTATCTCTACCTAAAACTTATATTGTGCTAGAATTTATCTTCTAAAATTATGATTTTTAATTACAGTTTATTCTTTAAAGGGACTCTCTCAGGTTTTTGTAAAATGCACTTTTTTGTATGATGAAATAAAGTGTGGCAAATCATTAGAAGTGTTAAAACTGAGATACTTTAGTTTGTACTATAATTATATTTTTTTCTGCAATTTCAATATCATAAATACTGATAAAATACTGGTAAGTGTTTTCAGATGCATTACTGGGAAAACTAATTTTTTCATAAATAAAAACATGATCGAGAGAACTTTCAAAAGTTCTTACTACATATCAATATCAACCATTTTTCATACCGTTATGGCTTCAGTTTTTCTAAAGGTAGCTACAGTGACCTATGGTACCCACCTCTTTTACAAAAATAAAGAAATATCTGAGTCATGAAATCCATGACTATTTTATAAGAGACTCTGAGAGGCCTGCCATATCAAAAAAAAATCTTGACATACAATTATTATGCCCCCCTTCGAAGAAGAGGGGTATAGTGCTTTGCACATGTCGGTCGGTCGGTTGGTCCATCGGTTGGTCCATCGGTAGACCAAAGCTTGTCCGAGTGATAACTCAACAATTCCTGGACATATGGTCATCAAACTTGACATGAAGGTTGGGCATGACCAGAAGATGACCCCTATTGATTTTAGGGCTCATCAGGTCAAAGGTCAAGGTCACAGTGACCTTTAAGGGTAAAATAATTTTAAAGCTTGTCCGAGTGATAACTCAACAATGCTAGACCTATGGTCATCAAACTTAATATGGAAGTTGGGCCCGACCAGAAGATGACACCTATTGATTTTAGGGCTCATCGGGTCAAAGGTCAACGTCAGTGACCTTTAAGGCATACTTGACATGGAGGTTGGGCCTGACCAGTAGATGACCTCTATTGTTTTTGGGGGTCATCAGGCCAAAGGTCAAGGTCACAGTGACCTTGAATGGTAAAAGGTTGTCCTTGTGATAACTTGACAATGCATGCACCCATTGCCCTCATACTTAACATGGAAGTTGGGCCTGACCAGTAGATGACCCCTATTGTTTTTGGGGGTCAACAGGCCAAAGGTCAAGGTCACAGTGACCTTGAATGGTAAAAGGTTGTCAGTGTGATAACTTGACATTGCCTGCACCCATTGCCCTCATACTTGACATGGAGGTTGGGCCTGACCAGTAGATGACCCCTATTGTTTTTGGGGTCATTGGCAGAGATGTGATTTGTCCGCGGATTCGCGGAATTCCGCGGATTTTATGGCCCCAGAGACCCCCCCCCCCAAAAAAAAAAAAACCTGAAAAAAATTATTTGGTTGCTTTCAGTTGTTTAAGTTAATATTCCAGTTTGCTTCAAATTTAAAGTCAGGAGAGCCCTCAAAAGAGCTTCTAAAAGCCATTTTTTCTTCTACAGCAGTGCGCTTTTGACCCAAAGAGCGCCCCATTAACCCATGGCCGAAAATGTTTCAGCCCTCCGGCTGCCAGGTCAATCACATTCCTGATTGGGCCAAAGGTCAAGGTCACAGTGACCTTGAATGGTAAAAGGTTGTCTGTGTGATAACTCAACAATGCCTGATCCCATGGTCCTCAAACTTGACTTGGAGGTTGGGCCTGACCAGTAGATGGTCCCTATTGATTTTAGGAGTCATTGGGCCAAAGGGCAAGGTCACAGTGACTTTAAATGATAAAAGGTTGTCCAAGTGATAACTCAACAATGCCTGCACCCATGGCCCTCAAACTTGACTTGGAAGTTGGAAGCTGAGCCTGACCAGTAGAAGACCCCTATTGATTTTAGGGGTCAAAGGTCAAGGTCACAGTGACCTTTAAAGCTCAGCGACAATTCCTGGACCTATAATCATCAAACTTGACATGAAGGTTGGGCCTGACCAGTAGATGACTTCTCTTGACTTAGGGGGTCATCGGGCCAAGGTCAAGATCACAGTAACGCAAAAAAGTTAACAAATCTTCTCCCAGTGATATCTCAACAATGCCTGAACCTATGATCATCAAACTTGACATGGAAGTTGGGCCTGACCAGAAGATGACCCTTATTGATTTTAGGAGTCATCGAGTCAAAGGTTAAGTTAGCAGGGACCTTGAATGCAAAAATGTTTCGAGTGATAACTCGACAATGCCTGCAGCACCCATGGCTCTCAAACTTGACTTGATGTTGCTTCTGATCTGTAGATGACCCCTTATGATTTTAAGGGTCATCGGGTCAAAGGTCAAGGTCACCGTGACCTTGAACGAAAAAAGCTTGTCTGTGTGATAACTTGTCAAATGTCAATGCCTGCATCCATGGCCCTCAAACTTGACATTTAGATTTTTTGTGACCAGCTGATGACTCCTATGGATTTTGAGGTCATAAAGTCAAAGGTCATGGTCATAACACACTATCCTCACACTTTGAATGGTCTTAATCTTAAAACTGCCTCAACGGCATCCAATGTCAGTGACAAATCAGCTGTCATTTCGGTCCATGCATATTTCTTTCAATTGCCCATATAATCCTGACAGCATGGCGCTCAGGGGGGCATAATGTTTGACAAACATCTCTTGTTGGACTAGCATTTACACTAGATAAATGAACTCTAATAAATCTAACGTAAAATTGGTACGGTATACATGTTTATTAACTTTATAATTCAGAAAAAGTGATTTTGTACAGAACAAATCAACAATTTGATTCTCATTTTTTCAATTGTCAGCTTAGATTTATTATATTAATGCACAGACCCTAAGCTAAGGCTAAGGTTTTAAATGATTGTTCATGTTTTTCAGGTGAGGAGAACTGTTCAGGGGTTTTCTGTGTGGAGATCAGCTTTGGCCAATCCAGTCAAGAGATCAAGGAAGAGATCTCATCAACTTGCAGTCTCTGTGACCTTAAAAACGTTGTGTATAAAGTAAGTGGAATCTTTAGATACACAATCTTAGCAAAACATTATTTTATATACCGGTATTGATAGACTGAAATAACAACAAAGAAGTGTAAACAAGTGTAAAAGTTATCTGGTTTTCTTTTCTACAATATGTTTTTTTTCGGCCAATCTTATTTTATTACACTCCAAGTAATTAAAAGTTTGGTCAAGTTTATCTGAATGAAAAAGTGTACCTGGTACTGCTTTAAAGTGCTAACTATGATGTATACTATTGCCTGCTTTGTGACAATATGTAGTTCTTCTTTCCCAAACTCGAAAAAGTGATATTTATATTGCCAGTAGACTGTTATTTAGGTTTCTTATAATTCTTTGTGCGCATGTCTCTGCCTATGGCATTGCAAGACGAAACCTCGTTCAATTTAATATTTGGACAGCATGTGATGAAAAAGAATGCCAATGCGTCATATAGCAATTAATTGGTTTTATTTAGTGGTTTATTTGATGGTTTGTGTATGTGCACTGGCTAGTAAAGAGACATTTGGCACCAACACTAAGAGAGCTTATGCCGACTTACGGTTTAGAAAACAAAACAAACAGTAACTGTTACCCCTCTTTTTCTGTTTTAAAGCCATTATTTGCAACAAATTACCTAATTATGATTTAAATGCACGTGTATGCTGTTATTGTTGTCAGTTGAGGAACCACAGAGGCTCATTGGTCCCACTCACCTGGAATCTTGCTGCCAACTCAAGCTCCAGGTACAGTCTATACTACTAATTCTGTCTTCTTCTGTTTGTGGTTAAATTTGCATGCAAGTTAGGTGGTTTGCATGTGGAAAGCAAGTTAAAAGCACTACTTTATGACCAGAACTAATGTTGGTTTGGTCACTTTTTCGTTATTACATTGTTTAATGAGACATTATGTTTCATAATCATGTTGTACCTATAAATGTTTTGCCCTGCCAATGAGAGGGAGTGGTGGTGAGGGAGGAAAACGGAATTTAGACAAAAACTGCAAATTTTGTCTTTATCCCAGCCCTGGAAGAGTTAAATGTGTGAAGATCCCTAAGACCAGATTACAATCTCCAGTATAAACACTCACCCAAACCAAGCCCACATTGGGCAAAGTGTTGATACATGTTTACTGAGTTCAATTGCTCTAAGATTTCAGAGATATTTTAGGCAAAAGTGAGTATGAAAATAATGTTAAGAAAATATACATATTTGCATACAACTATTTAATACCATTTACATTTTGCAGACCCTATTTGCTGGAGATTGTCAGAGTTCATCAAAATAGTAAGTTCACAAAATCAATTTATATTTTAATAATTTTCACTGACATACTTCAACTTATTACAGTAGCTGATACTTAAATATACCAAAAGTTGTGTATCAAGGAACTTTGTCAACCACTGGTTATGTAAGTGTTAGGTAACATTCAAAGTTAGTTTTTTATAATTGAATCATTCAATGACTTAGTTTGTTAGCACTTCGACAGGGACACGTTGATATCTGAACTCAACTTCTATCATGTCATGTTGATTTATGGTTTTGTTACATTTCAGTTAAACCTAAACCAAGATCTATCACAATAAAAAGTGTCAATGACACGGTCAAGGAAAAGCTGACAGACATTATGTCCAGGGTAAGTTATTCCCAGGACAATTAGAGCTAGTAGTGCAAGAGAGACAACTCTAATTGACAATTTTGTAAAATGTGTTATCTCCCTTCAACTAAACATCTTTATTCCCCCCCCATCACTGGGGATATTCATGATATATATATATATATAAACGATGGGTGATTGGGAAGTTCGTAGACATGCTAGAAAAATAAAAATGCAACTCTATGTATGTAGAAAACATTCACCGGTGTATTTTTTTGAAAGTTGATATATTTTGTCCATGAAGTATTAGGTAAATTACATTAAACAAAGAAATGTTGCAGCAAAAAAATGTTGCAGCAAATTACAAAAATGCAGGAAGGCATACCCGAAGCTTGCCAGCCGATGAACTCTTTCTAGCAGCGAATTCTGGTTTCCCACTCGTGATCCTTAATGAGTCAAAATTTCATGCACTGTAGAAGTGGAAAGACCTAGTTCAGAAGTTAAACTTCTCAAAGTTTGTCGCCTGTGTAACTGTACACCATATCTTTCACTTGCATAAGTGGAAATCTGTAACATCTTTTACGTTTTACTTTGTGTCTTGTCTAATCCCGCTCAATCTAATGGCTGCCCTTACGGTAACTCGACGTCGCCAATTGACGTAATGGTTTTGAAATTTCGGTAAGTGAGAACACTGTTAAAAATGCTTATACATGTATCCCTCAACCAGAAACACCGACAAATTTCTGGAAATGACATCATAAACGTTGTTGGACAGCAGACAATTTCACAAAATGATCAATTTTGAAAAAAGCATATTTTTTTACGTGCTCTGGCCGTCTGGGTTTGCAGATGCACGTTGCTATGGACACTGATAATTCAACAATAATATGAAATTCAACTGCATGCTTCATAGAAAATGTTAATCAAAGTTTATTGACAGTTTCATGAGAATGATATAAATAATAAGGACATTATACGAACTTCCTGATCACCCTTCGTATATATATACACACTTACAGGTATTGGTAACAAGGAAACATCAAAATTGAACAGTACTAATACAATTACAACTAAATAATGGCGTTATTATCTCCCTTAATGATATGTTTTATATTTTCCGTACAGATAGAGAAGTTGGAAAATGCGTCCCCAGCCCTGAAGGAGAAGAGGAATGACAAAATTGACATGGTAGGTACAAGACGGGAGTATTTAAGGGCACAATGGTTGATGCAAAAAAAAAAATTTTTTTATTTTAATTAATTATTGTGCTGAATTCTTTTGACTGTAATGATTATTTGTGGCCACTTAGCTATTAATAAAAAATTTTTATAAGGTTTTTATTATATCTGTACCTTCATCATGTTTTGTTTTTGTTTGTATCATTCAAGTCAAATGAGTTAAACAGGATAATGCATTAAATTTTACAACACTATTTTTTGGTATCAACTTATATTGTGCACATTTAGCACAGTTAATGTAACGTTATGTGTCCTTATAAACATGCATGCTTAAACTGAAATTACCGGTATATGTGTAGAATCAACAATGAGTATTTTGAATGTCACTGAAATAACCCTGTCATTCAGGGTCGTAGCTAGGGCCTAAAAAACTTGTAGGCCCAATGATTCTTTGTGAGTTTTAGGACTTTTATATGCACATTACAAACACTCAATTATACATGCAATGATTACAATAAAACCAAGTAATACACTCTGCACGTAGTTAGATTAAACACCAAACTTTTGTTCAAAGTGTTTGGGTATCTATTAGTTTATATTGCATTTTTTTGGTTAGGTATTTCAATTTTGTCATTTTTCATAAAAGTTGTGGGCCCCGGGCTACAAGACCTTTATGTAGCTACACCACTGCCAATGACTTGTCAATAAAACATTTAAATCATTTACAAAGACATGTCGTCACTTGGTCGAAAACTGATTAGGCAGAAAATTGTACTCAGCAGTACAACATTAAGAATTTTACAGGTTTTCATTATTCATTTAATTGATATGATGACGATATGTCTACATAGGGCTTGTATCTTCATTAGTTTATGAACAGATTTGAAACAATTGAATTCTTCCAATGTTTTTATGGTTAGTTTAAAATAAACTATGAATAACAATGATTTAATCTTAATGGTTAATATTTAATAAAGACACATGAAATACATGTATTTCCAATGTATTTACCAGGAGATGAAGAAAGTTGAGCAGACTCTTGAGTTTTTGGACCGCCGTATGCATGATGCCGAGAATGTCAGCTGGAAGGGGATGTTCAAGAAAAACCCACTCTGGTGAAACCCCTCCTAGTGAGGGTTGACAAAAACATTTCTCTGCATTTAAAGATTTTGATAGCAAAGAATATGGTTATTTGTGACTTGACAGACAGGTTTTTGTTTTTAAACCATGTTATGAATTATTTTTGGAATTTATTTAGTTGCATTTTATTGTTATGTTTAAAAAAAGCATTTATTGCCGTTTCATATTTTTTTAATCTATTTATGTAAAAAATTGAAACTTCATTCAACATGCGTATTCTTGACTGTAGTTACAAAAGTAAGTATTTAATTTTCCAGACAGTATTTTTCAGTGATTTATCAGATTAGAATTGCTGTATTACACTCAACTACATTTGGACATTTTTATTCAAAATAGACAATATTATCATAACATTATCATGGAAATTGTTTTTCGATACATTTTTTGTTGAAATTATTTTTTTTTATTCCAATAATTATCGATATATGACATTATGGCATTATCTGGATAATCTTTGTTCCTGAATTTATTTTACAAATTTAACAAAATAGTTATATACATTATCAAAGAAGCTACCTTTTTATTACTTAAACAAATGAAATGAAGAATAGTGAAATATATCAACATGGATCTTTTAAATTGTTAAAGCCCTTTAAAAAGGGTGCATCTTCGTCTACCATTATACTTTTACTTTGACATAATTATCTGACATAACTAGATCTGATTGTTTATCTGTGAGTCTTGATTATTGTATTGTACTTTCATGTTGTCTGTGATATATTGCAGTTTCATTTTAAGTCATTGTTGATCTCTGGCATAAACTTTCTTTACATATTCATAGACTTGTGACATGGAGCTGATTGTTCAGAACTTTGTTAAAGTTAACAAGGCCGTTAACGACATTGTTGTAAACTTTATTCGATGGATTATTCAATGATGTGCTCATGTGTTTGGATATAAACAAGTACACCTGAAACAGTTGTCTCAAATCTTGTTAGAAATATAGCAGATTACAAGTGTATCCATTAAACTTCCAGAGCATTAACAAGTAAAGAGTTGACAACGATGACGTTAACAATGGTTTTCAATTTTAACAAAGTTCTGAACAATCAGCCCATGGTTTGTTTGCATGTTTTCAGCCATTTACCTCAGGTTGTAGAATAGTCCATGTTTTTTTTAAGCTGTATCTTTTAGCTGCCGGTCACCTGTGCAACTGCCAGTCCAACATAAAATTTTACACATTTTTACAAATATTAAGTAAAGCATTTGAAATCAAATATTTTCTGTCAAAATCTAACAATTAATGTATTTTAAGAATATATATATAGTTTATATTTAAGAGTCATGTATAATTATTAGCATTTACATTGATATTAATGTGATGTACATGTTTAATAACATTTATGGGGGAATTTATATTAATCTGATACACTTATATCTATTTACTCTCTTAGCTGGCTGGATACCATAAATATTTAAACCTACTTAAAAGATGATTAAAAAAATTGTGTAAACAAGAGTTAAGAGTGATAACTGGATATTTACTTGTATAAATAAAGCAGTGTTCACATACTGAAATACTAGAGTTACCTCTCTTTGACCCTGTAAAGCTGTACAGTAAACAATAGCTAAACTAAGGAACTTCTTATATGTGTCAATAGGGGTGAAAATACTCGCAGTTTAATTCATCATTTGACTGTTAAAGATTGTACAGACCTGCCTTGTGCCTTAAAGTACTTGAAATTAAAGGTATCTGATGTAGAACTTGTACTTAATAGTAAATGATACTTCAGGTATCTGATGTACAGTATGTGACATGTTGATGCCCTGGGCCATGATAACAAACAGTCGAAAGTCCAAGTCTAGACTCAGACACAGAAAATAACTTTTAAATTACAAAAAATATCTCTATTCCATTACAAAATTAAAATGTGAGTTATAATTTCGAATAGTTATAAAATTCAGCAAATTTCATTATCATAACTTGAAATAATACGTAAATATTATACTGAAGAAAGTATTGCAAACACATTGTTTTTACCTTGGAAGTTTGAAACATTGGTAATTTTTAAACAGATTTCAGCTAAAATAAATAACAAAAATACAAACTACTATTACTTTAAAAAAAAATTCAGTAATTTATTTAACATATAAGTAATCAGTATTCAATATCCTTTGAACTGAGACCAAAACTACATGGGTTCACCAGGCATCAACATTAAACATGCCAAAAGCATAACAACATGGTGGTCTAGTGGTAAAGGTATACGCCTCTCACCCAAGAGGTTATAGGTTCGATCCCCACCAGGGGGATACTTTCTCATGGCCTCTCAAAAAGGACACTGTACTGGTTTTTGACCAGGAAAAGGACTCAAATGTGATTTTATAAACTCAGCTTTCGTCACAACAGAGCTAAAATGAATTACTATATACTAAAATAAAAAAAAGTATTTGAACATCTGATGCATGAATCCTTACAATTAGGCATGGACACACTTATGGACAGATTCCCAGAATCTGTGTGCTATTTAAAACCTGCGACCCATTTCTTGGACCTTGGCCATTTCTTTTAGATATATTTCATATGGTATTTTAGTTTTTTCTTTTGTTTTTCAAAAAAGAAGATTTGCAATTCTGAGAACATATTAGCACCACAACACAGAATTGAGTCATATCCTTTTATGAGTTTTTAAATGATTTGCACATGCAAAATTATCTTAATTATATGCTTAAGTCATACAAGATTATTTTTTAAACAGCACCAAAGAAACAATCATAATAATTGTTATCAGCCGATCATTGTGTACCGAAAGTTGAGAGAGGAATTTTCCACATTATATCTATCTCATTATCTCTGGAGAGAACATGTAAATGAAAAAATAACATTACACTTCAATGTGAAGATTTTTGAACTGACAAGTCCTACAGAAAATGGTTAAGCCACTTGGAAACATGTGCGTCATTAGTATAGGTACTGTAATAGAATTTGGGGGGGGGGAGACAATCCTAATGATGTTCTTGTTTTATGTCGCCTGTATACCATGATCATAATATCTGTTCGGTGTGGTCTATGTCTGAGGCAGTGTGGTTTATGTCCCTGGCAGTAGTAATAATAATAATAATAATAATAATAATAATGATAATAATAACATCTTTATTTTAAGAAGGTAACACATTATGACATAATTACAGTGTCAGCTATCAAACATCATATTTTCAATATGGCCTTCTAAAACAAAAACATAATGACAAACATCTTTACACAAATTACACATGTATACATACTATTATTCAAATACGATAAACAACAAGTCATATAAAGCATCAAATGATCATCAGTGTGGTGTACGTTGCCGTTGGTGAGGTCTATGTCTGAGGCTCTGTGGTCTATGTCTGAGGCTCTGTGGTCTATGTCTGAGGCTCTGTGGTCTATGTCTGAGGCTCTGTGGTCTATGTCTGAGGCTCTGATGTCTATGTCTGAGGCTCTGTGGTCTATGTCTGAGGCTCTGTGGTCTATGTCTGAGGCTCTGCGGTCTATGTCTGAGGCTCTGCGGTCTATGTCTGAGGCTGTGTGGTCTATGTCTGAGGCTGTGTGGTCTATGTCTGAGGCTCTGTGGTCTATGTCTGAGGCTCTGCGGTCTATGTCTGAGGCTCTGCGGTCTATGTCTGAGGCTCTGTGGTCTATGTCTGAGGCTCTGTGGTCTATGTCTGAGGCTCTGTGGTCTATGTCTGAGGCTCTGTGGTCTATGTCTGAGGCTGTGTTTTTTACATCCAGGGTGGTGTGATCTATATTCGCGGTGGTGTGGTCTACATCTATGGCTGTGTGGTCTTCTTCCCTAGCAGTGTGGTTTACGCCCTAGGCGTCCGCTTGTCACATGGTCATGTCCCCTCTCTGTCGGCTTGAGAATTTCTTATCCAGTATTTACCAAACTTGGTTTTACTGTTAATGTGCATTGTATCTGCACTGAATTCGATCAACAGCAGTATCACTTTATTAACTCTGGCATTATGCCTTTGACTTGCTCTCTAACTGGAGTCCTTGTTATCTAAACTTTATTACATTGGATTACAATTATCTGAAACAATTTTGAGCAACAGCCTTAAATGTCAAAATATGTCCAAATTCCCTTTTGTCCCCTCTTTAATATTTGAGCATTTCGAATCTTAGCAAAGGGGGTCATCTTTACCAAACTCACTAGTACAATAATGTCATGTACTTGCTACTTATGTTTCTAAAGCAAAGTGAAAGAGAGAGACTTACTTGAGTCTCATGCAACTGTATCAAAGTGAAAGGGAGAGACTTACTTGAGACTTCTGCGACTGTATCAGAGTGAAAGGGAGAGACTTACTTGAGATTTATACGACTGTATCAAAGTGAAAAGAAGAGACTTACTTGAGACTATGCGACTCGATCAAAGTGAAAGGGAGAGACTTACTTGAGACTTATGTGACTGTATCAAATTGAAAGGAAGAGATTTACTTGAGACTTATGCTATTGTATCAAAGTAAAAGGGAGAGACTTACTTGAGACTTTTGCAACTGTATCAAAGTGAAAGGGAGAGACTTACTTTAGACTTATACGACTGTATCAAAGTGAAAGGGAGAGACTTACTTGAGTCTTATGCGACTGTATCAAAGTGAAAGGGAGAAACTTACTTGAGACTTATGCGACTGTATCAGAGTGAAAGGGAGAAACTTACTTGAGACTTAAGCGACTGTATCAGAGTGAAAGGGAGATATATACTTACTTGAGACTAAAATAGTTATTGCTTTAAACTTGTGGTGAGAGGGCACTGGGCCTTCCGACATCACCTGTCCAAGTTTTATACTCACATGTGTGCTTCATGTTTTCATTATTATCAAATTAACAACCCATTCTATGGCTTTATACCGAAGTACCATTAAACAGGGAAACATTAATATCTGATTTCATCCACTAGATATGAATCTACAATAATGTTTTCCTGTTAAAGATGTTGAGATAGCAAATACATCTTCAATTTTAACAAATTATTCGGCAGGCCGTGAATAACTACATCATTAATCATTTGACTGTTTATCAAATTAAATTTAATATCGTTCATTTAGCGCCGTCTACACAGCATGTTCGGGAATGCATAATAAGTCAATGTCTACATGTATTGGCGGTATCTGATAGGACGTCGTCCAACTCAGCGGAGGGTTTGGATACACTTTTCATCTTAACGTTTTCTTTTCTGTTCTCATTGTTTGTAAATGCAACTTCTATGGTGTAGGTCTGGAGCTTGTTATTGCTGGATATTGTTATTTTAAGACACTTTTCGGGGGAAAGTAAAGACTCAATTAGGTTAAAATATTTGGCAAAAATTCATTGACATATACGCTTCAAGTTCAAGCTGGGACCAATAATACCAATGTAATCCTACTCCCAGGTTCAAGGCGATATCGTCTCCTTTAAGACCTCTGTTCTTCATTTCAGTATTAACTTAAACCATCAATACAGCGACATAATTTAATCTGTTCACATATTATACATTTGATAATCATTTCTCAAGGAAGAATTTCGTTATTATCCGATTGTGTTAACGTTCTTTTAAAGTTTTACGGCTAGCATATATCTCCTTATTAAAATTTGATCTATTTTGTGCCGATTTTTATAAAATGATATATAAAACTCATAAAAACTTTCCACTGACACGAATCTTGTCAAGTACAGGTCTCGCTTATTCACTTTTTATATTCAATCATTTCTTAAAGTGTTTACTTGGCATTCTTACGTGACTTGATATGATATTCTCCTGAACAAAATGTTCGTAACATAAATTATGCGTTTAATATCGGCCCCATTATTGAAGCAAGCATGAACCCAGCGGGGCAAGCCGGGCTCGATTTAAGCGAACAAACAACGGGCAAAGCAGGGATTAAATGATCGTTTTCAAATAGACCAACTTGAGATTATGGTTCATAAGAACGCCTTTAAAATTTAATTGAAATATTTCCTATCATAATGATATCATCGAAATTGCTAAGTGAATGACATTACCCGAGGTTTAGATGATCGCTCTGTCATTTCAACTATTTACTCCAAACAACACGACTTCTAATATACGTTGATAATTTCTTCGCTTTTTGTGTCATATTATATCTCAAATTTGTTCAAATTGATATCTACCTTTTATGAAGATGAGAACGTTTATAATACAAGTGCTATTTAGTTACATTATTATGATCGCATGTAATTGAATCGACACGGGTAATTATTACCTCAAGTACATGGACATTTGGTATAATTCGAATCTGTATTTATTTAGCGCTGTTATCGACTGGTACCGTGTTCCTAATGCTCCTATTCAATTAGCGTTAATATTTTTCTTTCATTAAGCATATTCGTAAAAAAGTGCATTTGAGGATTGTATTGCTCATAATAGTTACGGCTTATTTTAATGCGTAGGCTGACATATTTGTAAAGTACATTAATGGATTAATGAAATAAAATTCCAAGACCTGCACAACAACGACCCCGCCTCACACACACACACACACGCGCGCGCGCGCGCGCGCGCGCGCGCGCGCGCGCATGCAGTCACCCACCCACTAAGGTCAGTTTAAATGAAGCCCCTGAATGGACAAAATTCTCAATCCTCTAGAAATAATCGCATTTGTTGTTTCTCAATTTTAAAATTATGAATGCACTTGCCATGCATACTTTATTGACGAAGATTTTATTTGAAACTTTAGGTGTATCAAACCCTATGCCCTTTGTTAGTTAATACCGATATCAAATGATATTTTGCTGGATAAATATTTTGAAACATATAGCTTGTGTGTTGCCACCAATTTCTCAATTATAAAACACAGTGGCTTATGTCAATTTCACCGAGTTCATCCTGGACTCAGTTGTGGCAGGCATTCAGACTAACTTAGCTGAACACAAGCCTTTAATTAGATTCCTATTTAGTCCTGTTAACTCGCAAATAGTAAAAGCCCGCAGCTCATTTCATGAAACCAGAAATCCAATTTTGCGTATCTTTATTAATTACTTATGCATCCCCTAGTGTTAGGCTCTCAATACGAGCGAAGCAGGGTTAGTATATTTGTGTAATTCACCATATGCGTCATTTAAATGCCTTACCCCAGGATCCCACAAGTCGAGCGGATAAAACCTAACATTCGTTATTTCTCCACTTGTATGGGGATTAAAGGGCTTTATGACTGGGTTTCAGTTGAAGTCAAGCGGCAAAAAGTCATACAAATACTCCCGTGTTATAAATGCCGTTCATCACCGTGCGGTGTTTCGGCCACGGTCGCTGTGAGCCATTCTTGCACTCAACTTTGCTTTGTCATGTTTCAGGTACATCGAGATTTATACACGGAATAATTAATTTCAAATAAGCAACTAACCAAAAGCAAGGGTTTTGGTCTGTATTTGAACCCCGAGCTGATATGAACGAAACAGAGGAGATTTAACTTTTTTCCAAATGTACCCTTACATTACCAAATTTCACGAACATGCTAAAGACATCTCTACTCATATTTCCATATGTAAGCATGGTATGATTCAAAATGATAATTGTTTTACTTTTTAAATATTCTATAATGTTTTAATAAAAATCAACAAATTAACTGTAGAGCAACAAATTTGCTTAAATTTAAAACATCAAAACACTATACTCAAAACTGTTAAATAGTACTCGAGCACCAGTTTTGGTCTAGAATAATTGTTTTCTTTTGGAATTTTGAGTTGTTATCAACATCATCTATGAGAGAATGCACTATTATAAAAAGAAGAAGCGCTGTTGAATCAGTTTATGTTGTTACGTGGTAAAATGAGTTGAAATTGAGAAATGACTGAAATAATTATGTTCGTGATATTTGGTCCTGGTCCAAGTTTTTAAAATGCTCGAGTAATTGACTCTTTACAGCCTAGCATGGTTCAAAAGCTTGAATGTATTCATTATGTTAGAATAATTTTCTCTCATAGATTATATTGATATAGGTTTTTGGTCGAAAAGTTGAAAGCAAAGATGTTTCAGAGCAAGACACTCGAACATATTTTTTTCTTATTTTTTAAAGAACCAAAAACTATTTCCTTTCGTTTGACAGCATACAAACTGGTTTAATTAGTTTTTGCAGTTGAGAAAGAAGTTGAGAATTTTCGAGAAACTTGGACCTTGTCTCAATGTCGATTTCATTTCATTATGTCGTCTGTGTTTCTCCGTTTGTTCGCTACGTCATTTGAATTGATATCACTTCGTGGAAACAGTCTCTAAAAACGGCATGTATTCCCGACAAATGTGACACACCTGATATACGGATGTCGTCTCTTTTCCAGTTTAAGCAACTCTGCATTCTATGTGAGTACATGCCTGGCGGCCTAGCGGCCTAGCGGCGTGAAGTTGGCGGACAAGCGGCCTAGCGGCCTGGCGGCCTAATTATTTTTTTTCTATTTCCAAGCAATTGTTAATGCGTTTTTTTAAACAATGATAAATCAAGGTTTTTTATTCATATAGTTACATAGCGGCCTTAAATTGTTATCTATTCAGAATATTTTTCTTTACCTTTTATTCTAAAACAATCTTGAATTAACTGTTTTATGCACAAATTATCACTCTGAAGCGTTTTTCAACTTTTTTTCAAAAAAGTCGATCGAGCACTTCAGCGGCCTAGCGGCCTAGCGGCGTGAAGTTAGCGGCCTGGCGGCCTAGCGGCCTAGCGGCCTAAAATGGTATCCTATTTCAAAGCATGTATACATGCATTTTCTTCTTAAACAATGACATATTAACTGTTTGAATGCACAAATTGACACTTTGAAGCTATTAGCGATAATCAACATATTTTTTTCAAAAAAGTCGATTGAGCAGTCAGCTATTTCAAAGCATTAAACGTGGCTGATCTTCTAAAACAATGATGTATTTACTGTTTTTATGCACAAATTATCACTCTAAAGCGTTTTTTTAATTTTTTTTCCAAAAAAAATCGATCGAGCACTTCAGCGGCCTAGCGGCGTGAAGTTAGCGGCCTGGCGGCCTAGCGGCCTAGCGGCCTAAAATGGTTTCCTATTTCAAACCATGTATACATGCATTTTCTTCTAAAACAATGACATATTAACTGTTTTTATGCACAAATTAACACTTTGAAGCTATTAGCGATTATCAACAGTTTTTTCAAAAGCGTCGATAAAGCAGTCAGCTATTTTAAAGCATTAAACATGCATGTTCTTCTAAAACAATGATATATTTATTGTTTTTATGCACAAATTATCACTCTGAACCGTTTTTCAACTTTTAAAAAAAAAAGTCGATCAAGCACTTCAGCGGCCTAGCGGCCTAGCGGCGTGAAGTTAGCGGCCTAGCGGCCTGGCGGCCTAAACTGCTATCCTATTTCAAAGCATGTATACATGCATTTTCTTCTAAAAAATGATATGTTAACTGTTTTTATGCACAGACTATCACTCTGAGGCGACTATCAACATATTTTTGAGAAGGATAGGCATGTTCACATGCTTTGAAAAGCTGACTGCTTGTTCGACTTTTTGAAAAAAAGGTTGATAATCGCCTCAGAGTGATAGTGTGTGCTTAAAACAGTTAATATATCATTGTTTTAGAAAACAATGCATGTATACATGCTTTGAAATAGGATAGCATTTCAGGCCGCCAGGCCGCTAGGCCGCTAGGCCGCCAACTTCACGCCGCTAGGCCGCCAGGCCGCTAACATCACGCCGCTGGGCCGCTAGGCCGCTAACTTCACGCCGCTAGGCCGCTAGACCGCTAACTTCACGCCGCTAGGCCGCTAACTTCACGTACATAGATCACTATAGGATGATTCCGACAAACATTGGAAGGTTTTTTTAAGTATTCAAGTAAAAGAGCCACCATACCGTATTCATTGAAAATATATGCTTTGTGGCAGTAATTTCCTTTAGACATTTGGTTCCACATTCCCGCCGACCAGGGCGCTTTATATGGACAGACAACGCATTGATCTTGACTTTGATGTTGTAAGGAGGTATTCATAATTACGATGTCCATTCGTTATAACTTGCCATGTACTTATATCTGGAACATTGGATACAATAATAAACGTCAGCAATTGTGATTGTATAGCATGTTTACAGAATGCAATGTACGCGTATGTGCGTCCCTTTGTTCCATGTTCTTGTCGATTAATGTAGCTCCTATGTTAAATAAATTGGTCTAGACAAATTGATTTTCCCACTTCTGTTGACCCCGCTATATGGTTGGGTTTCATCCATCACTGTCACATACATAGAACCTATAACGCCTTTATGGTGCCATACACTTTGATGTACTAGCTAGCTAGTTCTGTTTGTAACTATGATTTGCCATTATGCCTGTACTGTTACCAGGTTGATATGATTCTGATTGCTTTGAATCTGGCTATTCATTACCAGTATCTTGGTTTCCTCCCTGATAGTTTGTATCCGGCTATTCATTACCAGTATCTTGGTTTCCTCCCTGATAGTTTGTATCCGGCTATTCATTACCAGTATCTTGGTTTCCTCCCTGATAGTTTGTATCCGGCTATTCATTACCAGTATCTTGGTTTCCTCCCAAATAGTTTGTATCCGGCTATTCATTACAACTATCTTGGTTTCCTCCCTGATAGTTTGTATCCGGCTATTAATTACCAGTATCTTGGTTTCCTCCCTGATAGTTTGTATCCGGCTATTCATTACCAGTATCTTGGTTTCCTCCCTGATAGTTTGTATCTGGCTGACCATTGCTACTATCTTGGTTTCCTCCCTGATAGTTTGTTTATGGCTGACCATTGCTACTATCTTGGTTTCCTCCCTGATACAATGTAGTTTGTATCCGGCTGTCCATTGCTACTATCTTGGTTTCCTCCCTGATAGTTTGTATCCGGCTGTCCATTGCTACTATCTTGGTTTCTTCCCTGATAGTTTGTATCTGGCTGTCCATTGCTACTATCTTGGTTTACTCCCTGATAGTTTGTATCCGGCTGTTTATTGCTACTATCTTGGTTTCTTCCCTGATAGTTTGTATCTGGCTGTCCATTGCTACTATCTTGGTTTCCTCCCTGATAGTTTGTATCTGGCTGTTCATTGCTACTATCTTGGTTTCCTAACTGATAGTTTGTATCTAGATGTCCATTGATACTATCTTGGTTTCCTTCCTGATTGTTTTGTAGCTGGCTGTCCATTGCTACTATCTTGGTTTCCTAACTGGTAGTTTGTATCTAGATGTCCATTGATACTATCTTGGTTTCCTTCCTGATTGTTTTGTAGCTGGCTGTCCATCGCTTGTATCTCTGTTTCTTTCCAGTTTTGTAACAGGCTGTTATTTGGGGTTTTTTTGTATCTGGCTGTCCATCGCTAGTTTTTCGGCTCCTTCCTTGCGTTGTTTCTGGCTGTCCATTGCTAATATATTGGTTTCTTCATGCAAAACACTTGCTATATCCATTAAAAGAGGACCGATAGTCCATGATGTATTTGCCACAGTCCAAAAATAGTCCACTGGGAAAATAAGTTATTCTATAGAAACTTGTACTTTTAAAAATCATTGACGTTGTTTTGTGTGTGAACTTCTTGAACCAATGTTTGTTCTGATGTTTTTCATTATCTGCTATTCAATACCAAACAACACGATGAATGCATTGTATGCACTTCCTTTTGTATTAAATTGTCGTAGAAAATTGTAGTTCTTAGACTATATAAATATTGTCTAGACAAATTGATTGTCTAACTCCTGTTGACCTCGTCTTTGTTTTCTTACATTTTTTTGTCAAACACGTAGAACCTATACGTACTTATACGTATACGAACACTGGCAGATTTCAGACTTTTTTCTGTGTATTTGGTGCTTAAATTCTGTCACAAGTTTTGTCCCTGTATAGTCTCATTTGAAACTGATTGTTTTCTATCGGACTGTCCATCGTAATCTGCCAACAATTTGCTATACCGTATAATTATATTATATATGGTATATTTAATGCTGAAAGTACAAAACAAAGACTTAGTTTCTGTTACAACAACAACTGCTCTAAACTCTTTTCAATATGTATTTTTTGCACGATGTCTCTAAGCACGTGCTAATTACGTTATATGTTTTGTTTTTTTCCTATGCCATTTGCATACAATCATTTATCCTATTTACATCTTGATCTTTAGATGTGTGTATAGAATTATACGTTTCAAACACTTCACAGAAAATTTAGATAACTTCAAAGCATTGTTGTATCTTTGAAGCAGCGGTTATTTCTGTTTAACGGACGTATAATGCTAATAAAGGTCACAACTCACATCAGAGAAAAATGCTATTGTCGATAAGCTGCATATTTAGGACTTTTGACGTTTTGCATGAACAGCATGTGTTCTGTCAGGTATGCTGGTTTTGCATGAACAGCATGTGTTCTGTCAGGTATGCTGGTTTTGCCTAAACAACAAGTGTGTGCTGGTTTTGCATGAACAACAAGTGTTCTGCCAGGTATGCTTGTTTTGCAAGAACAACAAGTGTTCTGCCATGTGTGCTGGTTTTGCATGAACAACAAGTGTTCCGTCAGGTATACTGGTTTTGCATGAACAACAAGTGTTCTGTCAGGTATGCTGGTTTTGCATGAACAACAAGTGTTCCGTCAGGTATGCTGGTTTTGCATGAACAACAAGTGTTCTGTCAGGTATGATAGCTGGTTCTCCTTTACGTTGCTTTTTGTTTGTAAGAAAGTGGTTAGTGACAAGGGGAAAGTAACATCTGATTTTCTTGTCTTTGGTGTTTACATATTCGTATGGAACAATGACAATCGAGGATTATTCTATACATATTTTCAGTTTACCTAGAACGATTCTGACGATAGTTTCATGCAGTTTTGGCACGAATCTTTGTAGTTTTTGCTCGAATCAATTCAAATTAAGCACGGATTTTTAACTCGCGGATACTTACCAAAAATATTCAAATTCGAATTTAATTTATACCAATGGTGTGTGAAGTATTCGGTCTAGATAAGCGTCTGATGCACTGGTGCATTTTCGACTCTGATCATCGACCTATTTTTTTATTGCATGGGAGATAAAAGGCATAAACAATTGATCTTTGAGTGCCAAACCTTGTATCTCGATGAATTATAGTGGCCTGTTCAAAACCTTGTGGTCGTAATTATCTATTTCCATATCAAATATTGTGTCTTCCGAACTGGGAGATAGAAAAGACACCCTGTCGAGTTCTTCCAAATAAAAAATCGAACATCAAAGACATGGAGCTTCAGAAGTTGTGACGGCTACACACAAAACCTAATTGAGCGGAGTTAAACCGCCGTTGAAAAACAGTTTACTACTCTGCTCATATGATGAATAGAAAATTGGCAATTACAGGATAGCATTGTGCAATGTGTTTGCGATACTTTAACACGGCTGAATATAAGATGATATTCCAATTCATTATAAATGTCTTTGATGATGAGTTTTGTTTGCATAAGTTTTCAACTACTGCAGTTTTTGTCCATGGGTTTTTGTTGGGCTGGAATGCACAGAACAATGTTATAGAAGCGCAATGATAACTTTTGTCTCTTTGATGCCAACTTGAGCTTGGCCGCAATTAACTCCTGAATGGCGGGGGCCCGGAAATGGTCGGGATTGTTCGAATTTTAGTCACAAAAAAGAAAAAGACATTAGAAAAAAGCTACCATTGGCATAAACATGGTTGTTTTCGCCTGCCTTATATTGTTCCCCATTTTAATTAAATTTTCATAATTCAACTCCATTGCATTAGTCACCCATGTCTTCAGATTCAGAACATATACCAGTTAATTATTATTTAATGATGAATATGCTATTAAAAACATACCTTAGTTGATATGTTTATATAGTATTTAGTATATAGTTTCAAAGCTAGTCAAAACATTTAACGATAGCCGTGTATGTTTGAGAGGCGAAACGTTTATGGCTTTTACTTTTACTAACACACAACGCCACAAAACAACACTTCAGTCGAACCCCGTGGGCTCGAACTTATAGGGACCGGCGAAAATACCTCAAACCTCAGATAATTCGAGCAAAGCGGGAATTCTTACCTTCGGTATTAAGAAATGGGTCCTTAACATCCCGTTCGAACCAACGAGGAATTCGAGCCATAAGAGGCCGAGCCAACGGTGTTCGACCGTACATGTAACATATGCAGTAGTATTACATATCTTTCCTAATAAATGTTGGCTTTGCCCTTATCGTTTTGGAGATGTTTTGGAGATCTAAGCAGGAGCAACATTTCTTTTTCAGAACTTTATCGTACAAAATTAAGCTTGTGGTAGGCAGAAAATCATACTCTTTTAAATAATCACAAAATACAAGTTTTATTGCCAAGGGTTAACACGCGTATGGAAGTATATTTTTCTACAACATACGATAGCTTGAAAAAAATAAATCGTTGCCCATACTTTATTATTACAAATTGTTTTCGCTTGCTTTACGTTCAAAGGACACCCATTTTAATTGTACACCTATTACAATTTCTTAGCTAAGTGCGATTGTCACATTTGTAAACAATTCTTAGGGTTCCATGTATGACGTTCATGTTAACAAATGATAACTATTGCCTTTTAACTGTTCTACCTATATATCACTGTGTTTCTTGCTACAAGCAACTGTCAACGTTTTTACCCACACCAATCAATTTCTATCAAAGTTAACTTTGATGTTGAAACTCTGATATAATTATGTACTTTGTCTTATTTGGTCCGTGCACTGTAGAAGTTGCTTAATGGGAAATGATTATACAGTGGGGCTATGATATTCCGGTCTCATATTCAGGTGTAAAATCAAACCATCTTGATCATAGCGCAGTTTTTACACGTGTCCTAATAATAAAAAAAAAGATCATAATAAGTGGTGTTATGTTTGGAATATGCAAAGTTTGCATGGGAATAACCGTATTTCTTTCCAACCGACTGAATAATATAAGAATTTTGTTTGTTTAAATATACACCAGAAATGCCAGTTTTACAATGTTTATAAACTGAGTAATGACATATAATCTTAACAGATATCTAAACATCAAAAGAACAGTTTGGCTGCACAAGATTTCATTGCAGAAAACTTAAAATACTTGATAATTTATGAGTATTTTATTCCCGTTCCATCTTTTGAAGTCCAAGCCCATGCTCCTGGCGGCCACGTTTGTTTATGTTAATTAAGGTTTAGGAGAGGAAACTCAAAGGGAATCTAAAACTCGCAAAGTTTGGGGGATGCCAATACAAACTCGGTAATCGCCGACCTCTGTCGATCATCTTTGGTTCCATACTGTTTATGTAACTATTATTAAGTATTAAATCAAAGGGCTTGGGAAATGAATCTATTGGTTTCTCTAGAAATTGGGACGCCGTTTGTGGAATACTGGTCCATAATGCCATACTCAATTCCGAGGGACAAACTGTTTTGACCGCAGTGAGCCCTTGAAAAAGATCCTTTGTAAATTAACAAAAAATCATGCATCTGGAATGGTCACAAAGATTTAAAAACTATGTCGACGGTTCGATCTGTAAATTTATTTGTTCTGCTGCTAATTAAAAAGGAATTTGTTCCCGTTGTATATGACCAGACATCGAAAAAAAACTAAATTCATGTGAAATGATAAAAATATTTGTACTTATATCAAAATACCATCAAGTTTACATAAGCCCTATTGTAATCAAAAAACATATATAAAAATATGACAGAAAATGCTTTTTATTCGATGAAAGCGTTAGTAACGCTATTGAAAATGGAATTAATTTAGACTTGGACCTACAGAATTCTGTTCAAATGAGTGCCTGTCAGTTGCTGTCTGGTTTTTGTTCAGAAAATTAATATAACTCAGTTTGAAAACAGCAGTCAACATACATTCTTTGGACGAATCCCTTAAATGGAAGCTACAGTAACCAAACTCTTGACTGTATTCATGTTAAATGGTACAATGATCAAAGGTCAACCATCGAGAGACGTGTGTTATGTGGTGTGTACCGTGTGTGCTATTTGATGTGTACCGTGTGTGCTATGTGATGTGTACCGTGTGTGCTATGTGATGTGTACCGTGTGTGCTATGTGATGTGTACCGTGTGTGTTATGTGATGTGTACCGTGTGTGCTATGTGGTGTGTACCGTGTGTGCTATGTGTTGTGTACCGTGTGTTATGTGATGTGTACCGTGTGTGCTATGTGATGTGTACCGTGTGTGCTATTTGATGTGGACCGTGTGTGTTATGTGATGTGTACCGTGTGTGCTATGTGGTGTGTACCGTGTGTGCTATGTGGTGTGTACCGTGTGTGTTATGTGGTGTGTACCGTGTGTGCTATGTGATGTGTACCGTGTGTGCTATGCGATTTGTACCGTGTGTGCTATGCATGTGATGTGTACCGTGTGTGTTATGTGATGTGTACCGTGTGTGCTATGTGATGTGTACCGTGTGTGCTATGTGATGGGTACCGTGTGTGCTATGTGGTGTGTACCGTGTGTGCTATGTGGTGTGTACCGTGTGTGCTATGTGTTGTGTACCGTGTGTGCTATGTGGTGTGTACCGTGTGTGTTATGTGGTGTGTACCGTATGTGCTATGTGGTGTGTACCGTGTGTGCTATGTGATGTGTACCGTGTGTGACGTGTGTGATATGTGGTGTGTACCGTGTATGCTATGTGATGTGTACCGTGTGTGCTATGTGATGTGTACCGTGTGTGCTATGTGATGTGTACCGTGTGTGCTATGTGATGTGTACCGTGTGTGCTATGCATGTGATGTGTACCGTGTGTGACGTGTGTGTTATGTGGTGTGTACCGCGTGTGCTATGTGATGTGTACCGTGTGTGCTATGTGATTTGTACCGTGTGTGCTATGCATGTGATGTGTACCGTGTGTGCTATGTGGTGTGTACCATGTGTGCTATGTGATTTGTACCGTGTGTGCTATGCATGTGATGTGTACCGTGTGCTATGCATGTGATGTGTACCGTGTGTGCTATGTGGTGTGTACCGTGTGTGCTATGTGATGTGTACCGTGTGTGCTATGTGATGTGTACCGTGTGTGCTATGCATGTGATGTGTACCGTGTGTGCTATGTGGTGTGTACCGTGTGTGCTATGTGATGTGTACCGTGTGTGCTATGTGATGTGTACCGTGTGTGCTATGTGGTGTGTACCGTGTGTGCTGTGTGGTGTGTACCGTGTGTGTTATGTGGTGTGTACCGTGTGTGCTATGTGGTGTGTACCGTGTGTGCTATGTGGTGTGTACCGTGTGTGTTATGTGGTATGTACCGTGTATGCTATGTGTTGTGTACCGTGTGTGTTATGTGGTTTGTACCGTTTGTGCTATGTGGTGTGTACCGTATGTGCTATGTGATGTGTACCGTGTGTGCTATGTGATGTGTACCGTGTGTGCTATGTGGTGTGTACCGTGTGTGTTATGTGATGTGTACCGTATGTGCTATGTGATGTGTACCGTGTGTGCTATGTGATGTGTACCGTGTGTGCTATGTGGTGTGTACCGTGTGTGTTATGTGATGTGTACCGTGTGTGCTATGTGATGGGTACCGTGTGTGCTATGTGATGTGTACCGTGTGTGCTATGTGATTTGTACCGTGTGTGCTATGCATGTGATGTGTACCGTGTGTGACGTGTGTGTTATGTGGTGTGTACCGTGTGCGCTATGTGATGTGTACCGTGTGTGCTATGTGGTGTGTACCGTGTGTGCTATGTGATGTGTACCGTGTGTGCTATGTGATGTGTACCGTGTGTGCTATGCATGTGATGTGTACCGTGTGTGCTATGTGGTGTGTACCGTGTGTGCTATGTGATGTGTACCGTGTGTGCTATGTGATTTGTACCGTGTGTGCTATGCATGTGATGTGTACCGTGTGTGACGTGTCTGTTATGTGGTGTGTACCGTGTGTGTTATGTGGTATGTACCGTGTATGCTATGTGTTGTGTACCGTGTGTGTTATGTGATGTGTACCGTGTGTGTTATGTGGTGTGTACCGTGTGTGCTATGTGGTATGTACCGTGTGTTATGTGGTGTGTACCGTTTGTGTTATGTGATGTGTACCGTGTGTGTGTTATGTGGTGTGTACCGTGTATGCTATGTGGTGTGTACCGTGTGTGCTATGTGGTGTGTACCGTGTGTGCTATGTGGTGTGTACCGTGTGTGCTGTGTGGTTTGTACCGTGTTATGTGATGTGTACCGTGTGTGCTATGTGTTGTGTACCGTGTGTGTTATGTGGTGTGTACCGTGTGTGCTATGTTGTGTGTACCGTGTTATGTGGTGTGTACCGTGTGTGCTATGTGGTGTGTACCGTGTTATGTGGTGTGTACCGTGTGTGTTATGTGGTGTGTACCGTGTGTGCTATGTGATGTGTACCGTGTGTGCTATGTGGTGTGTACCGTGTGTGGTATGTGTTGTGTACCGTGTGTGTTATGTGTTGTGTACCGTGTGTGTTATGTAGTGTGTACTGTGTGTGCTATGTGGTTTGTACCGTGTGTGCTATGTGGTGTGTACCGTGTGTGTTATGTGGTGTGTACCGTGTATGCTATGTGTTGTGTACCGTGTGTGTTATATGATGTGTACCGTGTGTGTAATGTGGTGTGTACCGTGGGTGTTATGTGGTGTGTACTGTGTGTGTTATGTGATGTGTACCGTGTGTGTTATGTGGTGTGTACCGTGTGTGTAATGTGGTGTGTACCGTGTGTGTTATGTGGTGTGTACCGTGTGTGCTATGTTGTGTGTACCGTGGGTGTTATGTGGTGTGTACTGTGTGTGTTATGTGATGTGTACCGTGTGTGTTATGTGGTGTGTACCGTGTGTGTAATGTGGTGTGTACCGTGTGTGTTATGTGGTGTGTACCGTGTGTGCTATGTTGTGTGTACCGTGTTATGTGGTGTGTACCGCGTGTGCTATGTGGTGTGTACCGTGATATGTGATGTGTACCGTGTGTGTTACGTGATGTGTACCGTGTGTGCTATGTGATATGTACCGTGTGTGTTATGTGGTGTGTACCGTGTGTGCTATGTGATGTGTACCGTGTGTGTTATGTGTTGTGTACCGTGTGTGCTATGTGGTGTGTACCGTGTTATGTGGTGTGTACAGTGTGTGCTATGTGGTGTGTACCGTGTGTGTTATGTGATGTGTACCGTGTGTGCTATGTGGTGTGTACCGTGTGTGTTATGTTGTGTGTACCGTGTGTGTAATGTGGTGTGTACCGTGTGTGCTATGTGGTGTGTACCGTGTGTGTAATGTGGTGTGTACCGTGTGTGTTATGTGGTGTGTACCGTGTGTGCTATGTGATGTGTACCGTGTGTGCTATGTGGTGTGTACCGTGTGTGGTATGTGTTGTGTACCGTGTGTGTTATGTGTTGTGTACCGTGTGTGTTATGTGGTGTGTACTGTGTGTGCTATGTGGTTTGTACCGTGTGTGCTATGTGGTGTGTACCGTGTGTGTTATGTGGTGTGTACCGTGTATGCTATGTGTTGTGTACCGTGTGTGTTATATGATGTGTACCGTGTGTGTAATGTGGTGTGTACCGTGGGTGTTATGTGGTGTGTATTGTATGTGTTATGTGATGTGTACCGTGTGTGTTATGTGGTGTGTACCGTGTGTGTAATGTGGTGTGTACCGTGTGTGTTATGTGGTGTGTACCGTGTGTGCTATGTTGTGTGTACCGTGTTATGTGGTGTGTACCGCGTGTGCTATGTGGTGTGTACCGTGTTATGTGATGTGTACCGTGTGTGTTACGTGATGTGTACCGTGTGTGCTATGTGATGTGTGCCGTGTGAGTTATGTGGTGTGTACCGTGTGTGCTATGTGATGTGTACCGTGTGTGTTATGTGTTGTGTACCGTGTGTGCTATGTGGTGTGTACCGTGTTATGTGGTGTGTACAGTGTGTGCTATGTGGTGTGTACCGTGTGTGTTATGTGATGTGTACCGTGTGTGCTATGTGGTGTGTACCGTGTGTGTTATGTTGTGTGTACCGTGTGTGTAATGTGGTGTGTACCGTGTGTGCTATGTGGTGTGTACCGTGTGTGTAATGTGGTGTGTACCGTGTGTGTTATGTGGTGTGTACCGTGTGTGCTATGTGATGTGTACCGTGTGTGTAATGTGGTGTGTACCGTGTGTGTTATGTGGCGTGTACCGTGTGTGTTATGTGATGTGTACCGTGTGTGTTATGTGGTGTGTACCGTGTGTGTAATGTGGTGTGTACCGTGTGTGTTATGTTGTGTGTACCGTGTGTGTTATGTGATGTGTACCGTGTGTGTTATGTGGTGTGTACCGTGTGTGTAATGTGGTGTGTACCGCGTGTGTTATGTGGTGTGTACCGTGTGTGTTATGCGATGTGTACCGTGTGTGTTATGTGGTGTGTACCGTGTGTGTAATGTGGTGTGTACCATGTGTGTACTGTGGTGTACCGTGTGTGCTATGTGCTGTGTACCGTGTGTGTTTCGTTTGGCGTTTACCATGAAGTGATTACCATAAGTGTTTTCCATAAAATGTTTACCATAAAGTGTACCGTGTATGTTTTTTGCTGTTTCTTATTTCTTTCTCCTTTTGTCTTTCGCCCTTTAGTTTTAACGTAAATGATGTTTGCTCCTGCAGTTTCTATTTTACTTTTGTGTTCATAAAGTCTTTGTCTCAGTTTCGCCACTTACCGTTTATATTATCGAGTTGTTTAGTCGTACCTTATAACATAATTCATTTAGTCCAGTTTGAAGCACTATACATTGTTTGACGGAAACACATGGCAATAAAATATTGAATTAGATAACGCCCCATTAACTGAGAAGTGAATTAAAATGTATTCTCTTGAGAAGTTGATTAAGTTCAGAATAATTGACGTTCAGTATTAAATGGAAACGAAATAGGAGGTATTTAGCACTTGATACAGGATTCAAGTGCAAAATTACAAAATTGCTTTTAAATACTCCAGGTCATCAAGCGTCATTAATCTGCATGGTATTTCAATAGGCATAGTATTTCACTTGAGAAAGAAGTCACAACCGTTGGTTTTACCAACTTGCCCCAAATGGATAAAATCACCAGACTGATGACCAAGTCATGGTTATCTTTTCATAAATAAATGTTACCATTAAACCTTCTCTGATACTTAAGTTGTTATTGTAAAGAAAACTAGACATATCAACATTTGGATTTTGAGTATAAAAAGCTATTTGTTATTGTTAATAACAATACTAATCATAATTTAAAAGATGATTCAGCATTTCTATTCCAAGTTAGTTCTCCGTTTACGGGGTAAATACATATAAGTGTTCGAAGTTATGTAACTCTTTTGTGCTTTGACGTGCTCCGTTATGTTCGGTAGTACTCTGGTGTGCTTTGTAGTGCTCCGTTATGTTATGAAGAACTCTTTTGTGCTTTGTCGTGCTCCGTAATGTTGTGTAGTACTATATTGTGCTTTATCGTGCTCCATTATGTTATGTAGTACTCTTTTGTGCATTGTAGTCCGTTATGTTATGTAGTACTCTTTTGTGCTTTGTAGTGATCCGTAATGTTATGTAATACTCTGCTGTGCTTTGTCGTGCCCCGTTATGATATGTAGTAACCTTTTATGCGTTGTAGTGTTCCGTTATATTCGGTAGTAATATATTGTGCTTTGTAGTGTTCCGTTATGTTCTGCAGTAATATTTTGTGCGTAGTAGTTTTCCGTTTAGTTTTGTAGTACTCTATTGTGCTTTGTAGTGATCCGTAATGTTCTGTAGTACTCTTTCGTGCTTTGTAGTGTTAAGTCATGTTCTGTAGTACTCTTTTGTGCTTTGTACTGTTCCGTAATGTTTTGTAGTAATCTATTGTGCTTTGTAGTGTTCCGTTATGTTCTGTAGTATTATTTTGTGCGTAGTAGTTTTCCGTTATGTTCTGTAGTACTCTGGTGTTCTTTGTAGTGCTCCGTAATGTTCTGTAGTACTCTTTCGTGCTTTGTAATGTTTCGTTATGTTCTGTAGTACTCTTTTTTCTGTGTAATGCTCCGTAATGTTCTGTAGTACTCTTTCGTGCTTTGAAGTGTTCCGTAATGTTATGTAGTACTATTATGTGCGTTGTATTGTTCCGTTATGTTCTGTAGTACTCTGGTGTGCTTTGGAGTGCTCCGCAATGTTCTATAGTACTCTATTGTGCTTTGAAGTGTTCCATAATGTTCTGTAGTACTCTTTCGTGCTTTGTAGTGTTCCGTACTGTTCTGTAGTACTCTATTGTGCTTTGTAGTGTTCCGTTATGTTCTGTAGTATTGTTGTGTGCGTTGAAGTGTTCCGTTATGCTCTGTAGTACTCTAGTGTGGTTTGTAGTGCTCCGTTATGTTCTGTTGTACTCTTTCGTGCTTTGTAGTGTTCCGTTATGCTCTGTAGTAATATTTTGTGCGTTGTAGTGT
Source organism: Mya arenaria (assembly GCF_026914265.1). NCBI lineage: Eukaryota > Metazoa > Mollusca > Bivalvia > Myida > Myidae > Mya > Mya arenaria. The sequence goes on from NC_069127.1 coordinate 5,853,476, forward strand.
TTCGTTATGCTCTGTAGTACTCTGGTGTGCTTTGTAGTGCTCCGTAATGTTCTGTAGTACTCTTTCGTGCTTTGTAGTGTTCAGTTATGTTCTGTAGTACTTTGGTGTGCTTTGTAGTGCTCCGCAATGATCTGTAGTACTCTATTGTGCTTTGAAGTGTTCCGTAATGTTCTGTGGTACTCTTTCTTTCGTGCCTTGTAGTGTTCCGTAGTTCTCTATTGCGCTTTGTAGTGTTCCGTTATGTTCTGTAGTAATATTTTGTGCGTTGTAGTGTTCCGTTACGCTCTGTAGTACACTGGCGTGCTTTGTAGTGCTCCGTAATGTTCTGTAGTAATCTTTCGTGCTGTGTAGTGTTCCGTAATGTTCGGTAGTACCTTGTTGTGTACGAAGTGTGCTACATTGTACTTTTTTATGGCAGTATTTGGTATTTTATTGTTCTGTATTATGCTGTATTGTTATGTAGTACATTAAATCGTATTTAATGGAAAGGTTGCAGTTCATGTAATAGTACATAAACTATGAACGACTGAAAGTTTATCGTCTACACTCAGGTAGATAATTGACTATGACACCACGGCCAAATACATAAAATCGATCCAGTCAAATAGCCTCAAAATCAAATGCAGTGCACGAACCAATTTGCTCTGTCTGTATGGTTTGAGGCACTGACTTATAACTCATCAAGTCCTATTGTATTTATTACGTTGTAGTATGTGTGTTGTATGTCGTATCAAATAATTTTTAAAACAAATATCCAGATTTAATTCATTGCATTCATTTATATTCTTGAAAAGTTTAATGTTTGCAATGAGAAAAGAAGAATGTCATCAGTTTCATAAACTTAAAGTTTAAAACTTAAACAAAAAGCCCATAAGTCAACTTATAAGTGTTCAAGTACCTACAGACTCTTCCAACGCGCAAGAAACTGATAAGCAATTGTCAGAAATGAGACAGTTGTTGCTGAGATTGATGAGCATTCACCAATTATCGCACTGGCGGGGATACCACCATTTAACGTTGTAGAATGATTGACAACAGCATTATAACGTCATTGTCTTGCCGCTCCTTTCATCTTAAGCACTAAACTAATGTTTAACGAGAATAACATGGATTGTCAATAAGAAAACACCATTTTCTAGAGCTAATGGCAATGATGCAAATGGGTTTTCCAATTGCACGAAACTTTTCCAAGATTTTTAGCAAATTGTCTGTCGAAAATGGTCATTGATTAACAGTTTGTGTTTTCCTAATTCGTTTTCAAGACAGTATGAAATGGTTTTGTTGGATTTTTTTACATACATCATCTACTAAATGATAACTTGCAGACTTGATGCAATAGTTAAAACACGCGCTATGATTTATAGATTTATGCTGTTCATTGACGAACGAACGCCACAATAAATCTCTAGTCATATTTCGGAAGTTCATTCATGTCCTGTCCAAGTACCTGTTCCAACAGTGGAATTATGATAGGGTCTACCAACTATAACTTGTCAACACATTGCCTTGTATTGGTTGTTTCTGGGTTTTTTTTATTGTTTATTAGGTGCATTATTTCAATAATGGTCATACATTCTAACGGTGGTACACTCAGCGCGGTGGATTTTTACACCACTTAGCGTGGTGCATTCTTACAATATGGGTGTTGAATTCTTACACTAAGGGTGGTACATTGTTACACTAAGGGTGGTGCATTGCTTTACTAAGGGTGGTACATTGTAACACTAAGGGTGGTGCATTTTAGCACTAAGGGTGGTGCATTCTTACACTAAGGGTGGTGCATTCTTACACTAAGGGTGGTACATTGTTACACTAAGGGTGGTGCATTGTTGCACTAAGGGTGGTGCATTTTTACACTACGGGTGGTGCATTGTAACACTAAGGGTGGTGCATTATTACTCTAAGGGTGGTGCATTCTTACCCAAAGTGTGGTGCATTCTTACCCTAAGGGTGGTGCATTCTTACACTTAGGGTGGTGCATTCTTACACTAAGGGTGGTGCATTCTTACCCTTAGGGTGGTGCTTTTTACCCTAAGGGTGGTGCATTCTTACCCTAACGGTGGTGCATTTATACCTTAAGCGTGGTGCGTTCTCACACTAAGGGTGGTGCATTCTTACCCTAAGGGTGATACATTCTTACAATAACGGTGTTACATTCTTACAGCAACGGTGTTACATTCTTACAATAACGGTGTTACATTCGTACAATAACGGTGTTACATTCTTACTATAACGGTGTTACATTCTTACAATAACGGTGTTACATTCTTACAATAACGGTGTTACATTCTCACGATAACAGTGTTACATTCTCACAATAACGGTGTTACATTCTTACCATAACGGTGTTACATTCTTACAATAACGGTGTTACATTCTTACCATAACGTTGTTACATTCTTACAATAACGGTGTTACCTTCTTACAATAACGGTGTTACATTCTCACAATAACGGTGTTACATTCTTACAATAACGGTGTTACATTCTTACAATAACGGTGTTACATTCTCACAATAACGGTGTTACATTCTCACAATAACGGTGTTACATTCTTACAATAACGGTTTTACATTCTCACAATAACGGTGTTACATTCTCACAATAACGGTGTTACATTCTCACAATAACGGTGTTACATTCTCACAATAACGGTGTTACATTCTTACAATAACGGTGTTACATTCTTACAATAACGGTGTTACATTCTCACAATAACGGTGTTACATTCTTACAATAACGGTGTTACATTCTCACAATAACGGTGTTACATTCTTACAGTAACGGTGTTACATTCTTACAATAACGGTGTTACATTCTCACAATAACGGTGTTACATTCTCACAATAACAGTGTTACATTCTCACAATAACGGTGTTACATTCTCACAATAACGGTGTTACATTCTTACAATAACGGTGTTACATTCTCACAACATTCTTACAATAACGATGTTACATTCTTACCATAACGTTGTTACATTCTCACAATCACGGTGTTACATTGTTACCATAACGGTGTTACATTCTTACAATAACGGTGTTACATTCTCACAATAACGGTGTTAGATTCTTACAGTAACGGTGTTACATTCTCACAATAACGGTGTTACATTCTTACAATAACGGTGTTACATTCTCACAATAACGGTGTTACATTCTTACAATAACGGTGTTACATTCTCACAATAACGGTGTTACATTCTTACAATAACGGTGTTACATTCTCACAATAACGGTGTTACATTCTTACAATAACGGTGTTACATTCTCACAACATTCTTACAATAACGATGTTACATTCTTACCATAACGGTGTTACATTCTTACCATAACGGTGTTACATTCTTACCATAAGGAGACCTGAGGACAAGCCCAGTAGCTAAAGCCATTATCGGAGCCAACAATGCTTTAATAAATCAATGGAAACTCCTGTATCCATGAAGAATGGGGCACTTGAGACTTCGCTTAGAGGCGCAATGAACGCCAGTCTACCAGTCTGGGCATTGTTTTTTAGACTATTGTCAGATATATCATTAGATCATTGAAAATGGAAGTAAAGTAGGTGCTTTAATTTCCCTGATGCTAGTACTCAATACGTTTACCAGTCACATGCAAACTGATTTTTTATAGGTCCGTTGGTTGAATAGTATTGATTCGCCTGCAAACCATTTTCAACGATAAAAATCTTCCATACTATGAAAAATCCGGCATGAAAAACATATCGTTTGTATTGAACTCAATGAAATATTCATGAAAGAGGTCTCCATGTTTTGCTTGCCTTTCCAAGGCGGTAACCCCATTAATGGGACAATGTTGAGGTTGGGAACCAATAAACTAGTTAAACGCCAGTATACGTATGTTTTGCTGGCCTTTCCAAGGCGGTAACCCCATTGTTGGGACAATGTTGAGGTAGGGAAACAATAAACTAGTTAAACGCCAGTATACGTATGTTTTGCTGGCCGTTCAAAGGCGGTAACCCCATTGTTGGGACAATATTGGGGTAGGGAACCAACAATCTAGTTAAACGCCAGTATACGTATGTTTTGCTGGCCGTTCCAAGGCGGTAACCCCATTGTTGGGACAATGTTGGGGTAGGGAAACAATAAACTAATTAGACGCCAGTATACGTATGTTTTGATGGCCGTCACAAGGCGATAACACCATTGTTGGGACAATGTTGGGGTTGGGAACCCATAAACTAGTTAAACGCCAGTATACGTATGTTTTGATGGCCGTTCCAAGGCGGTAGCCCCATTGTTGGGACAATGTTGGGGTAGGGAACCAACAATCTAGTTAAACGCCAGTATACGTATGTTTTGATGGCCGTTCCAAGGCGGTAACCCCATTGTTTGGACAATGTTGGGGTAGGGAACCAATAAACTAGTTAAACGCCAGTATACGTATGTTTTGATGGCCGTTCCAAGGCGGTAACCCCATTGTTGGGACAATGTTGAGGTAGGGAAACAATAAACTAGTTAAACGCCAGTATACGTATGGTTTGATGGCCGTTCCAAGGCGGTAACCCCATTGTTGGGACAATGTTGGGGTAAGGAACCAACAATCTAGTTAAACGCCAGTATACGTATGTTTTGCTGGCCGTTCCAAGGCGGTATACCCATTGTTGGGACAATGTTGGGGTAGGGAAACAATAAACTAGTTAAACGCCAGTATACGTATGTTTTGATGGCCGTTCCAAGGCGGTAACTCCATTGTTGGGACAATGTTGAGGTAGGGAACCAACAATCTAGTTAAACGCCAGTATACGTATGTTTTGATGGCCGTTCCAAGGCGGTAACCCCATTGTTGGGACAATGTTGGGGTAGGGAAAAAAATAATCTAGTTAAACGCCAGTATACGTATGTTTTGATGGCCGTTCCAAGGCGGTAACCCCATTGTTGGGACAATGTTGCGGTTGGGAACCAACAATCTAGTTAAACGCCAGTATACGTATGTTTTGATGGCCGTTCCAAGGCGGTTACCCCATTGTTGGGACAATGTTGGGGTAGGGAATCAATAAACTAGTTTAACTCCTGTGTACGTATGTTTTGATGGCCGTTCCAAGGCGGTAACCCCATTGTTGGGACAATGTTGGGGTAGGGAAACAATAAACTAGTTAAACGCCAGTATACGTATGTTTTGCTGGCTGTTCCAAGGCGGTAACCCCATTGTTGGGACAATGTTGAGGTTGGGAACCAATAAACTAGTTAAACGCCAATATACGTATGTTTTGATGGCCGTTCCAATGCGGTAACCCCATTGTTGGGACAATGTTGAGGTAGGGAAACAATAAACTAGTTAAACGCCAGTATACGTATGTTTTGCTGGCCGTTCCAAGGCGGTAACCCCATTGTTGGGACAATGTTGGGGTAGGGAACCAATACACTAGTTTAACTCCTGTGTACGTATGGTTTGATGGCCGTTCCAAGGCGGTAACCCCATTGTTGGGACAATGTTGGGGTAGGGAACCAATAAACTAGTTTAACTCATGTGTACTTATGCTTTGCTGGCCGTTCCAAGGCGGTAACCCCATTGTTGGGACAATGTTGGGGTAGGGAACCAATAAACTAGTTTAACTCATGTGTACTTATGTTTTGCTGGCCGTTCCAAGGCGGTAACCCCATTGTTGGGACAATGTTGGGGTAGGGAACAAATAAACTAGTTTAACTCCTGTGTACTTATGTTTTGCTAGCCGTTCCAAGGCTGTAACCCAAATGTTTGGTTAAGTCTGTGGCTGAGTAACAATAAACTAGTTAAAACCCCAAGTGATAAATGTTGGGGTAACCTTGTTACGGTCAGCAAAACATGAGCATGTTTTGCTGACCGTAACAAGGTTACCCCAACATTTATAACTCCGTCTTTGCTGTTGTGTGACGTTGCGTGTCCCTCCTCTAGTGACTGCTAGGCCTTAGCCTTTTCACTCCAAACAGGATCTTCTATGGACACTGGGTATGTCCTTGTAGTTTGCATTGTAATATTTATTGAATTGAATTCATTTGTGTAAAGTAACCAGTGGCAGTTATATTGTGGAACATAAGATTTTGGTATTACATATTTTGAGAACTGTTTATACTTCTAGAATATTTTGGATATGACCTTTGAAAATGGATATGGCATTTTTTATTTTAAATAAATCATCATTCAGTTTTTTCTAGTTTCTTAATTTGCATGGAACCTCTATCAAAATCAATTTTTTTTATTACAATTTCTTTCCACCGGAACTCCCAAGCACCACAACCACAACACGAAGGATGAAAGCGAAACACGTTTATGTCACGTAAAAAACAGAAGCAGAACTAATTGTTCGCGTTCAACCCTTGCACCGTCTCGATGCCAATAATATTCTAATTTCAAAGGCGACCATTGCGTGGGTTCATGCTGCCGTCATTACAGTTATTGCAGAAACAATGTGATTTTCCGTAATTATTTTTTACACACAAAGGTCTTCGCGCATTTACCATAAGCATTTTATGGGCGAAATATTGCATGAGTTGCAAGGGTTAGCAAAAACCCGTATGTGCTATTAATATTTAGCTCTTACTCATTGATACGTGGTGGGTCTAGCCAAAGGCACACCGTGCCCCACCGCCACCGCCACCCACCCCCTCTTAAAGTAGTTTTTATGTTAATATGGTAAAATCCCCTTCAAGGCTTTCATGTGCATAACACTGCATATAACACACCAAAATGCATCAACTAATTCTTAAATTATGCAACATTTTCTTGGGTCTTGGGGAGAAGAACACCCTCTCATCTATCTCTCATTTATACATTTATTCGGTTTATTGTGTGTGTGTGTGTGGGGGGGGGGGGGGGGCTGCGTGTCTAAAATTGCACCCCAACTTGTTGCTGCTCCAATGTCAAACCCTGGATCCGACCATACGTGGGTATTCTGCATATATTCGGTTCTAGAAGACTACAACACCGATTTACCAGGAGCAATTGCATCATTATAACGGCTAATTATATCAGTTAATTGAAAATCTCTCATTTATCCGAATTTAAATGGAAACAGCTGTTTTCCCTGATTTACACTGCAATGATTTTCTTTCATGTCTTTTGAAGTTTCAAGATTCCATAAAGCTAGGTGTAGTGGAAATCTTATTAGAAATTCTCAAGCAAAATGTTTTAACTTCAAATATTTAAAATAAGGAAAATAAACATATTCGTTTATAAAACATTAGTCGGACTAAATTTACGACACCAGGCTCGCTAGCACGATTTCTGTTAGTGTGTAGGTAACTGATGATGGAAATAATACATTCAACGGCATCAGCATGTATACATACACTCGATATCTCTTATTAGACTTAAAACTTAAAACGAGTGGTCCAGTGGTATATGTGTCCGCCTTTCACCAAAGAAATAGTTAAACACCATGGGACCTTTCTGAAACAGAAAAAGGTAAGTACTGGTGTCCAGTCCCCAGCTTTCGTCGCAATGAGCTAAAATAAACCAATAAATACCAAGGCAAAAAGACCATAGTGTTGCACTGACCGTGTTTATAATCAAGTAGTGTTGCACTGACCGTGTTTATAATCCAGTAGTGTTGCACTGACCGTGTTTATAATCCAGTAGTGTTGCATTGACCGTGTTTATAATCAGGTAGTGTTGCACTGACCGTGTTTATAATCCAGTAGTGTTGCACTGACCGTGTTTATAATCCAGTAGTGTTGCACTGACCATGTTTATAATCCAGTAGTGTTGCATTGACCGTGTTTATAATCAAGCAGTGTTGCACTGACCGTGTTTATAACCAAGTAGTGTTGCACTGACCGTGTTAATAATCCAGTAGTGTTGCACTGACCGTGTTTATAATCCAGTAGTGTTGCATTGACCGTGTTTATAATCAGGCAGTGTTGCACTGACCGTGTTTATAACCAAGTAGTGTTGCACTGACCGTGTTTATAATCCAGTAGTGTTGCACTGACCGTGTTTATAATCCAGTAGTGTTGCACTGACCGTGTTTATAATCCAGTAGTGTTGCATTGACCGTGTTTATAATCAGGTAGTGTTGCACTGACCATGTTTATAATCCAGTAGTGTTGCACTGACCGTGTTTATAATCCAGTAGTGTTGCACTGACCATGTTTATAATCCAGTAGTGTTGCACTGACCGTGTTAATAATCAGGTAGTGTTGCACTGACCGTGTTTATAATCCAGTAGTGTTGCACTGACCGTGTTTATAATCAAGTAGTGTTACACTGGCTGTTTCGCTACACTAACCGTACTTATAACTTAAAAAAATACGGTTTACAAATGAAAGTCCCACGTGAATATGGCACTATGGCAATACATCACATTGTAGTTCATAGAAAACAGCTTAACTTATCACACATCTTAAGAAATTTTGTTGTGAATCGCTCTGTTAGTTTAAGTGTTTTCTCACATTTATTTGACCGCTTTAAATATTTAAGAAAATCGAGTCTAGTGCAAATATAGCAAATTAATTTCTAAAATGTGTAAATAGGTAACCGTACAAATCTAAAATACTAAATGAACATCCAGGTTTTGACTATATCAACAAGCTTAATTAATTCCTAGATTTTTCATCCATTTTTTTAAATGGAGGCGGGGATGATTTTTTTTCTTCGATGACTGTTTCACCGTTGAAGTTCATGCTCTTTCTTATTGCAAAAGGAACCACATACATATGTTTCTAGACGAACCACGAATATCGTAACAGTTGTCTTTTTTTACATGTGCGACCCCGTATGAATAAACGTCGTTCCAGGACAGTACCGGACATTCCCGGACAGTACCGGACATTCCCGGACAGTACCGGGCCGAGACCGAGACCCCAGTTCAACATTCTCATTTCGGTCAATGAAATTCAAGCGACGGCGGAAAAAAGAGCGTGGGTGAAAAACAAGCAATGAATTTATTGTCGCCTTAAGCATGAAAACCTCAAGAACAAAGAAACAAACCTAACAAACTTACCGATTACTTCCATTTTCAATTCATTGACACCACAAAGAAATGCTGAGACTCCAATGATTTACACAATACATATCTGGCCACTGCGGTCGGCGTCGGCCCTTCAAATATAGACGATGGTGGCGAGGTATGCTCACTTGTTTTTTCATCGTAGTCAGTAAAACCTTGACCTTTAATATTTCTCAGGAAGAAATTGGAATTATAAACGACATTTTTATAACAAAAATTCTTTATTAAATGGTTTGAATATATTATTTTGACAACAAAAACGTGATAACTTTATACAAGATCATTTACTTATCTTAAAGTTTTGCGAAATACATACAGGGGAGATAATAAAACATTGATAGCAAATGTACAGACAACAGTAGATTACAACAGCTATTTGTAAGAAAAAAAACACAAGCAGTATTGCGCGCAATCTGAATAGTTAATTGTATAGGGTTTAAAATTACCTAATAAGTTGATAAAATATTTAATATTAATACACAGACCTTGGTCTTTTGGACGTCACGCCACCTCATCATGTCGAACCATTATGGCAAGTTTTTTTTGAAAATCCAATAAAGCATGGTCAAGATACAGCAGATTATTTCATCCCTTTACCTTAATACTTGACCTTTGAGGTACATACCTGGGTCTGGTGCATTATGTTGTTCTCTGCACTTATTGGCAAACGTTCCGGCAGGTGTGAGGTTGGGCGCCCGGTAACCCCCAGCGAGTTCCTATATGGCGCCCGTACCCCCAGCGAGTTCCTATATGGCGCCCGATAGCCCCCAGCGATTTCATATATGGCGCCCGTAAAACCCCAGCGAGTTCTTATATCGCGCCCGGTAGCCCTAAGCGCGTTCCCATATGGCGCCCGGAAGCCCCCAGCGAGTTCCTATATGGCGCCAGTTAACCCCCCAACGAGTTCCTATTTGGCGCCCGCTAGCCCCGAGCGAGGTCCTATATGGCGCCCGGTAACCCACAGCGAGTTCCTTTATGGCGCCCAGTAGCCCCCGGCCAGTAGCCCCGCCCGGTAAATACCAGCGAGTTCCTATACGGCGCCCAGTAAATACCAGCGAGTTCCTATATGGCGCCCGCTAACCCCCAGCGAGTTCCTATTCGGCGCCCGGTAGCCCCGAGCGAGTTCCTATATGGCCCCGTTAACCCCCAGCGAGTTCCTTTATGGCGCCCAGTAGCCCCCGGGCAGTTCCTTTATGGCGCCAGGTAGCTCTAGCGAGTTCCTATATGGCGTCCGTTAACCCCCAACGAGTTCCTATTTGGCGCCCGGTAGCCCCGAGCGAGTTTCTATATGGCACCCGTTAACCCTCAGCGAGTTCTTTTATGGCACCCGGTAGCCCCCAGCGAGTTCCTATATGGCGCCCGCTAGCCCCGAGCGAGTTTCTATATTGCGCCCGTTAACCCTCAGTGTGTTTTTATATGGCACCGGGTAGCCCCCAGCGAGTTCCTATATGGCGCACGGTAGCCCCCCAGCGAGTTCCTATATGGCTCTCGGTAGACCCCCAACGAGTTCCTATATGGCGCCCGGTAGCCCCCAGCGAGTTCCTAAATGGCGCCCGGTTGCCCTCAGCGAGTTCCTATATGGCGCCCGATAGCCCCCAGCGATTTCATATATGGCGCCCGTAAAACCCCAGCGAGTTCTTATATCGCGCCCGGTAGCCCTAAGCGCGTTCCCATATGGCGCCCGGAAGCCCCCAGCGAGTTCCTAAATGGCGTCCGGTTGCCCTCAGCGAGTTCCTATATTGCGCCCGGTAGCTCCCAGCAGGTCCCTATATGGCGCCCGTAAACCCCCAGCGAGTTCCTAGGCGCCCAGTAGCCCCCAGCGAGTTCCTATATGGCGCCCGGTATCCCCTGGCGAGTTCCTATATGGCGCACGGTAGCCCCCCAGCAAGTTCCTATATGGCTCTCGGTAGACCCCCAGCGAGTTCCTATATGGCGCCCGGTAGCTCCCAGCAGGTCCCTATATGGCGCCCGTTAACCCCCAGCGAGTTCCTAGGCGCCCAGTAGCCCACAGCGAGTTCCTATATGGCGCCCGGTATCCCCTGGCGAGTTCCTATATGGCGCCCGGTAGCCCCCAGCGAGTTCCTATATTGCGCCCGGTAGCTCCCAGCGAGTCCCTATATGGCGCCCGTTAACCCCAGCGAGTTCCTATATGGCGCCCGGTACCCCCAGCGAGTTCCCTCTAAGTGTTCACTGACCTTGCAAAGGCGGTTACCGTGACATTTACACATGTCTATATTATAATATGTGTTCAAAATCTGTTGTTATGTAGCGTTGTGTCTCTTGCTTTGATTAATGTGACGTTGAATGCTATCTGGTGCGTCCATATTATTGAAGTGTTAATATTTAGTAGTGCATGCAACGTCTTGCAGCCTTGTCTTGTTGCCTGGTAAAACTAGCACTCTGGCAATATAAGCCAATGTTGGTGAAGTAACAAACAAATCAGTATAGTTGTCTAAAGACCAAAAGATAACCACGTGACAAAACAACCATTCATTGACCAAGATCTTTGTAAATGACCTTTTGCCTGGCATACGCAGACTCGAAGTTTGGACGTCTTTCAAACGTTCAATAATTTTGCAAACATAATACAGCTGGATCCTTCCATAAATATGCTTAACATAAGTTAGTACAGAAACAGAATTTGATTCAAACACAAAATTTCTCCAAGATTAGGGATAGTTTCAAGTGTCAAAATGCTCAACAATGATTCTGTATATCTTCGTGGTTATTACTTGTTTAAGAGACATACCAACATGCAAGGAAGTCACCATGGTCACTCTAGTTCATTGTTGTTTGTAAATACATCCATTTGAAGCCACAACAAACTGATATTTTGAAATGTTTTAATGTATGGTAGCGAAGGCCCTTAAACTAAAGTAAATGTAAAAAAATCTTAGGAGCACCATAGCACGACCTGACCGGAGGAGCCCCATGGCACTACATGACCAGAGGAGCCCCATAGCACTACCTGACTGGAGGATCCCAATAGCACCACCTGACCGGAGGAGCCCCATAGCACCACCTGACTGGAGGAGCCCCATAGCACCACCTGACCGGAGGAGACCTATAGCAGTACCTGATCGGAGGAGCCCAATCACCACCTGACCGGAGGTGCCCTACAGCACTACCTGACGGGAGCAGCCCCATATCACTACCTGACGGGAGGAGCCCCATAGCACTGCCTGACCGGAGGAGCCCCATAGCTCTACCTGGCCGGAGGAGCACCGTAGCACTACCTGACCGGAGGAGCCCCACAGCACTGCCTGACCGGAGGAGCCCCATAGCTCTACCTGGCCGGAGGAGCACCGTAGCACTACCTGACCGGAGGAGCCCCACAGCACTACCTGGCTGGAGGAGCCCCAAAGCACTACCTGACTGACGGAGCCCAATAGCAGTACCTGACAGAAGAATCCCCCATAGCAGTTCCTGGCCGGAGAAGCCCCATAGCGGTACCTGCCTGGAGGAGCCCCATAGCAGTACCCTGCCGGAGGAGCCCCATAGCACAACCTGACCGGAAGAGCCCCATGGCACTACCTGACTGGAGGAGCCCCATAGTACAACCTGATCGGAGGAGGAGGAGCCCCACGGCACTACCTGACTGGAGGAGCCCCAGAGCAGTACTTGACAGGAGGAGCCCCTATAGCAGTACCTGGCCGGAGGATCCCCATAGCAGTACCTGACCGGAGGAGCCCCATAGCACAACCTGACCGGAGGAGGAGGAGCCCCACGGCACTACCTGACTGGAGGAGCCCCAGAGCAGTACTTGACAGGAGGAGCCCCTAAAGCAGTACCTGGCCGGAGGATTCCCATAGCACTATCTGATTGGAGGAGCCCCACAGCAGTACCTGGCCGGAGGAGCCCCATAGCACTACCTAACCAGAGGAGCCACATAGCACTACCTTACCGGAGGAGCCCCAAAGCACCAGCTGACCGGGTGGTGGGATCGCGTGTTCCGGTATCGATCCGGCATCTCCTCATTGATTTAACACGTCGTCTCTTTCATTATCGCCACATTGCGGACAGTGCTGGGAGAGATAACGTTTTAATTTAATCGAATGGCGCGTTGATTTGTGACTGAGGTCACATTATTTGATCAACTGAGAGAAAACATGCGACGATGACATAAATTTTCATTCAGATTCCTCTGCATTGCAATTTATCATTACATTATCAGGTTTCAATCATTGCTATCCGAACAATCCCACAGTGATAGCTAGCTTAAATCACCATTTAAGGCATCCTTTTTACTGACTAGATAACAGTAAACAATTACGCTTAAGAAGAAAAACGCCAGTTTGTAAGAACATCCTGATAATGTACACCCTCACAATAAGAAAAAAATCAATTAATCAAATTCAGAATTACCTCGTGTCATTCAGCCCACTATGTAGAAGCTTTTTTATGACAAAAGTTGTCGAGCCCAGTGAACTTGATGTTATTGGAATGATGTTGCGAATTCTAAATATTTTATCATGACAATAATCAACCATTGTCTCTTAGAGAACAATCCAGCACGAATCAAATCAGCGAAGTGCTCAAATGTTCGCGACAATAGGGCGCCCGGCGATGGAACTATTATAACAAGGCGGTGATGATTGCCCGAACGGAGCGGCCATACCGGAACCGTAGATGCCGGTTTCAGGAGGCTAGTTCAGATGAGACCATGTCTTTCCTGGTAAAATGCATAGAAATCTAAGGAACAATGAAATTTACATACCCGACAAAGTGCTTGCAACTGATAACACATTGTCACAAAAGCTTGTTATGATAGCGTTTGATTATCTGCCATCAGTAATGAAATACCATGCATTGATAGAGTCTGGAATTTAACAGCTAAATGCTTCAACCGTTTCATATCATGCCACGAAAAAACAATTATATAAGAGGACAGAAAACAATTTAATCTTAATTTTCCAAGAACAGTGTCATTCTGTCTAGATGGAGAGGATGACATCGTCACTAGACAGAATGACGTCGCCCATGCGTAATTAAGTTATTGTATCTATTTCGTAATACGAATAGAAAAAAAACATTGTACACTTCACTTAATTAACTAATTTTCTAATTGGTCCGTTTTCAAACTCCAATATATTTAAAGTTGTACATAGAACATAATCTCGGGATGGCATGCAGTTTCTAACGAAACCTTGTGATGTTAAGACGTGTTTTCACAAATTTACCAGAGTATTACCTCTTCTCTACTAAACAGGATTTTCGTTCATTTAATAAAATATTTACTCTGAAAAGTTATGTAATTGGTCCGTTTTCAAATTCCAATATATTTTATGTTGTACATAGAACATAATCTCGGGAGGACATGCAGTTTCTAACGCAACCTTGTGATTTTGGCAAGTATTTTCAAAAATTAACCAGAGTATTACCTCTTCTCTTCAAAACAGGATTTTCGTTCATTTCATGAAATATTTACTCTGAAAAGTTATAATTTCATCATTCATGTTTTTTTTTCTATTTGAAAAAAACCACACACACAAAAAAATAGTTTGCCAAATACCAAAGCTGTCTGAACAAAACGGCAAAAAGGCACTTCGTTAAATTACCTCCATTCCGATTGGACGACCAAACGTCTTAATCTTTAAAAACGTTCCGTTTGAACTGTTGTGAATCTACATTTTTCTTTGTCAATGTATTGCTTAAAGCGTGAAACCGTTAGCATTTGAAAAGGTGAGATATTTCAATAAAATATAAGTATAACCATCAATTAAACGGCAATTACAACACTAAATCATTTGTTTTAAAGGGATGTGTAACTTTCATCAGTACCATGGTTTAAAATATGTTTTATTTGAAGAAACAGTTTTTATTCGTGTTGTTTTTTATTCATATGATATTTATGCATAATGCGAGTTTTGCCTTTGATGTTTATTATTTCAAACTTACCATTTCTCTTATAACTTTTTACAATATCATCATGAAACGTCGGCAATAATTTGAAAACACAAAACTTATACAAACAGGACTCATTACATGGATTTCAATAACATTCTCTATTTTATTCTCTATGATGTTTCATGTATTTTTTTTAAACCGTTAGTAACGCTTTAAGCCATTAAACATTAATTTTCGAACGAAAATATGAAAATCTGCGATCTGATCTTTCGTCAGCAGTCTTTTATCACTGGTTTACAGATATTTAGTAAAAAAAAATGCTAATCTCATGACAAAAAATTAAAGTTGTTAAAACGTTATATCTGTGAGAGTGCAGCTTTAAACATAGCATTGGTTACTGGTTGGGCTCCACGGGGCTTGTCCCGGTAGTCAGGGGCGCTTACAGGATTTGACGTAAGAGGTGCGTAACCTTTTGACTTGCGCATCAGAATCAAAATTTATTTGGTTTAAAATATTGGCAAGTGGAGTTGGGGGTATTCCTCCTAGAAAATTTTAACAATTTCTAGTCCGAAATGGTGCATTTTGGGCGTTTTTTATTACTTTGTTTCTCCTTTCTTGGCATTTATTGGCAATTTCCCCCCTCATGAACCGCTAGTGGTAGTTTCCACTGTTCTGTTCTAAATAGTCACTATGTCTGCCCAAAGGTGATAAAATCATTGTTGGTGAAAACAAATATTTTAACGTAAATGTAAATAAATAATAAGTATTATGCATTTACATGTAGTTATATAACAAATCCCCATCTCTGACGTCTACTACCACCTGTCTGCATACCATGGCTATACATTGTTTGCCTTGTCTTTTTGTGGCCAAACTCTTGGTTTTGATGCCATAATGCTGAACCTAGATAGGATTTTTACACAGTAAGTCCATATAGGTTCACACGGTTCAGACCGAAATCGAAATATTTTAAGATATAAGTAAGCCCTGTCGAAACACGATTCGTCTTTATTTTGTACTTAGACTTGTTTTAGTGTAGAAAGAAAGGCAATGATACTGTTATTTAGAGAAAAACATAAAATTGGAAGGTAAACAATAACATACTGAAATGAAATAATTTTATCCTCGTTTTCAAGGAAATAATTATACAAGGCAGTAAAACTGCAACAAGGCAATTAAATAATTTACAAACATCATTCAACAGCAACGTTCAATTATGGTTTAGTTGTTTTAAACCCACATAATAGCAAAAATACACAAACACTTAATAAATTCTGTTGTAATATGTAGCGTTAATAGAATTGGTTTAATTAAAATGATTGTCCAATATCAGAGCTAAGCCTATTAATGCAGCATGCTAGTACGCTATACGTGAAGAAGCAGTCACAGTAACTAATCGTCTACAGCCGAAACTCGTTGGCTCCATATCGCTTGGCTCGATTTCCTTGTTGGCCCGAACTTGATGTGAAGAACTCTGTCACAAGAACCCATGTTAACAATGGATGCTGAAAACCAATGAACCCATGCCAAATTTTATTTACTATTTATATATGTACGCATTCCCGCTTGGCTCGATATTCGTGAGACTCGACGTATTTTGGCCGGTCCCTGAGATATCGAGCTAGCGGGTTTCAATTGTAGTTTTAAAATTAAATTGAGTCTTTAATTGGGTTTGCGATTTAAAAAAAACAACAACAAACAACGTTGATAACCGTCAGAATCTTCATGTGCAGTTTGTGCCGTAATATCGCACCGGAATATTTATTCATAATTAAGCAAACCATTAAAATTTGGATCGCAATCTTAGAATGTTGTGTAATAAATTTCACATTATGAGCACCTTCATCATATCTTCATCTTTTTTACATCTCCAGCGAGGTCTTAAAATTTTATGGGAGAATTCATAAAATATTATGATACAGAGAAACATGTGTTTTATATGATGTTTCATTGCCCAGGATAAAGATGCTGCATTGGTTTGGCACGAAGTATGGATGCTGAGAAAATTTACAATATATCTTCGGCATCTGTGGAAATGAGTTGGTATTTTGTAATTATTTTCTTAGCTATTACAGCGGTTATGTAACGTCATTAATTGTATATTTGCATTCTGCGCATTTAGCAATGTCGATTCCTTTGCCGTTTCATGTGCAACGTAATTTATAGTATGCACGGGATATCTCTCGAAAGATTTTTTTTGACAGAGTTCTGATGTAAAGGTCAGAGATGTTCCATACATGGGTTCTTATGACAGAGATCTGATGTAAAGGTCACACATGTCCCCATACATGGGTTCTTATGACAGAGATCTGATGTAAAGGTCACACATGTCCCCATATATGGGTTCTTGTGACAGAGATCTGATGTAAAGGTCACACATGTCCCCATACATGGGTTCTTGTGACAGAGTTCTGATGTAAAGGTCAGAGATGTACCCATACATGGGTCCTTGTGACAGAGTTCTGATGTAAAGGTCAGAGATGTTCCATACATGGGTTCTTATGACAGAGATCTGATGTAAAGGCCACACATGTCCCCATACATGGGTTCTTATGACAGAGATCTGATGTAAAGGTCAGAGATGTTCCATACATGGGTTCTTATGACAGAGATCTGATGTAAAGGTCACACATGTCCCCATACATGGGTTCTTGTGACAGAGTTCTGATGTAAAGGTCAGAGATGTCCCCATACATGGGTTCTTATGACAGAGATCTGATGTAAAGGTCACACATGTCCCCATACATGGGTTCTTGTGACAGACTTCTGATGTAAAGGTCAGAGATGTTCTATACATGGGCTCTTGTGACAGAGTTCTGATGTAAAGGTCAGAGATGTTCCATACATGGGCTCTTGTGACAGAGTTCTGATGTAAAGGTCAGAGATGTCCCATACATGGGCTCTTGTGACAGAGTTCTGATGTAAAGGTCAGAGATGTCCCCATACATGGGTCCTTGTGACAGAGTTCTAATGTAAAGGTCAGAGATGTCCCCATAAATGGGTTCTTGTGACAGAGTTCTGATGTAAAGGTCAGAGATGTTCCATACATGGGCTCTTGTGACACAAAATCTAATGTAAAGGTCAGAGATGTACCCATACATGGGTTTGTGTGACAGAGTTCTAATGTAAAGGTCAGAGATGTACCCATACATGGGTTCTTGTGACAGAGTTCTGATGTAAAGGTCAGAGATGTTCCATACATGGGCTCTTGTGACACGAAATCTAATGTAAAGGTCAGAGATGTACCCATACATGGGTCCTTGTGACAGAGTTCTAATGTAAAGGTCAGAGATGTCCCCATACATGGGTTCTTTTGACAGAGTTCTGATGTAAAGGTCAGAGATGTCCCATACATGGGCTCTTGTGACAGAGTTCTGATGTAAAGGTCAGAGATGTCCCCATACATGGGTCCTTGTGACAGAGTTCTAATGTAAAGGTCAGAGATGTCCCCATACATGGGTCCTTGTGACAGAGTTCTAATGTAAAGGTCAGAGATGTCCCCATACATGGGCTCTTGTGACAGAGTTCTGATGTAAAGGTCAGAGATGTCCCATACATGGGCTCTTGTGACAGAGTTCTGATTTAAAGGTCAGAGATGTCCCATACATGGGCTCTTGTGACAGAGTTCTGATGTAAAGGTCAGAGATGTCCCCATACATGGGTTCTTGTGACACGAGTTCTAATGTAAAGGTCAGAGATGTCCCATAAATGGGTTCTTGTGACACGAGTTCTAATGTAAAGGTCAGAGATGTGCCATACATGGGTTCTTGTGACACGAGTTCTAATGTAAAGGTCAGAGATGTTCCATACATGGGTTCGTGTGACAGGAGTTCTGATGTAAAGGTCAAAGATGTACCCATGCATGAAGACCTTGAAGTTTATGTTAAAATGACTATCCATTGCAAGAAATAAAAACATTTACTAACTTATTGTCTATACAGTTTACCTCAGTTCAGTTTATATTCGATATTGACGTACATGTACAGTTATTGATGTGTAATTCGTTTACTAAAATCGTTAGTAAGTACGTGTATGCGGTTGAAAGTTAATCCAACATTTACCCAGTAAATGTATCTCTCCAGCGGGACAAATCTTTTACATCACTGATTTTGAAGGCAGTTTTTATGCACTGTAACTATAGAAATATTAATATGTAAATTAAATAAATTTGCTCATCGAAAAAAAGATTTCCTAAACATGGTTCGAATATAAAACTTTCACTCGGTAATATAGATCTTATCTGCTCATAGTTTATGCATGCTGTAGTCCCGTTTTACCATGCTTGATTTCTCCATAATGTGAAGCTTTACAGAAAAGGAACACTCGTATATTAATGAAAGGCGTTTCTCAAACTACCGAAAACGGACATACTTGGTATGATTGTGAATGTTTCCAGATGTTATTTTAATGTCATCTACATATTCGAATTAGATTATAAATCAAACAAAAAACAAGAAGCTAACAATCAATGTTAAACTTGCTTTGTAATTGTTATGAACCTATTATTATTGTAATAATTGTTTCATTTTTTTTTGTCAAGAGGCAAATCCATAAATTAATGTGTCTGTCATGTCAAACATTCATTGTCCAAATTCATTTGGCTTGCGCAATGTCGGTATAAAAAGTGATCTTGATATATTGCTTAACATATGCCCACTGGTGTACCATGTAAATTTAAAGTTGTTTTGTGTTGTGGGGAGGAAGCTGAACATCTTTTGCGTGGCCATATTTGTCAAAACTTGTCCATGCTTATTTCGAACATAAATTTCCTGGAAATATTTGCTATAAGATAGTAATTGTGTTGCGCCTATCGTTTTCTAAAGGTATGCCGTTCATATTTTCTAATTAATTATAGTATGACTTTAACTTCGGTCAGCATCCATTGCGCGCAGTAATTTGACCATTTCCACGCATCCATTGCGCACAGTAATTTGGCCATTTCCCAGCATCCATTGCGCGCATTAATTTCACCAGTTCCCAGCATCCATTGCGCCTAGCAATTTCACCAGTTCCCAGCATCCATTGCGCGCAGTAATTTCACCAGTTCCCAGCATCCATTGCGCGCAGTAATCTACCAGTAACTAGCATCCATTGCGCGCAGTATTTCACCAGTTCCCAGCACCCATTGCGCGCATTAATTTTTGACAACGTATCTGAACTTTTCTCATTCTTAATAAATTTTAAAGCACAGCATCCAGGAATAAAGTGTATCGATTGCCTTAAGGCAAACATTAAAAAGAATAATAAATAACTAACGATCAGATTTTCGATGAATTTACATCTGCTTTCATTTGTGTTTAGAGTCATTTAATGGGGAACTTAATAAACTAAACCCCATAAATGTAATTGGAATACTTCGGATTTGGCCGATGGTTGCCAGGTGATCGGGATCTTACAGACGAAAACGCTTGAGAAAGTTCTCTTAGCATTAATAAGCGTTTTTATGACTAGAAATTACTTCTTATAATGGGTTCTTTTGAAAATCGGTCCAAAGAATGTCGAAAACTAAATATAGCTACTGAATACCATAGATGACATAGGCAGCGAACGCCGAGCTATACCTTTCTGCTGTTTAACATAATCTTAGTTGGTGGTGTCGGTGTTGGCGTTGTAGGGATTTCACATACTTGATTTGAATACGCTAATTCCTGTTCAAACCTTTGTTGTACATTCGCTGGTTCTTCGGGATCTATCTAGCGGACTGTTACTGACAATGAATAATCTGCTTCCGACGAATAACTGTTTTGCCCCCCCCCTCCCCCAACACACACACACACACACACGCACACACACACACACACACACACACACACACACACACACACATACACACACACACACACACACACACACACACACACACACACACACACACACACTAACATACACCAAAAACCCTGGGCTTCAAATACTTTTGAACGACATTGAGAGTCTGCGTACTGAAATAATGCAACGTACCGATATAAACTGTCTGCGTACTGAAATAATGCAACGTACCGATATAAACTGTCTCATGGGTCCTGAGTACTTCTTTCAACCCGACTGAAAAGTGGGTTACAGCTTTTCAGAATAAATTGTCACCGTCATCAACTCACAAAATATAGAACGGAAGTCCTATCCCTTTCAATCAGCCGTTTAACGGCCCTCGAGTTCCATTATATTGCCCTAGTTCTCAAGTAAGTAACTTACTAATTGTATTTCGCCATTACTAAAAACGACGTGATGTGCGTGACGCCGGGCAGTGAAGGTACATCCAGCCTCCGTCAGTACGGCCTAACATTCATTATTTATAACGACGGGAGGTCCTTCTTAGATATGTTTTTACCAATCAACATGATTACAACCTTTTCGGGGTGTGTTCGAGATATCTATTGACAACGATATTATAATGGTAAAAAATAAATATTGACATTTTTGGCAGATGCGATTTATTACATGACACGCTCCTTACCTTAACATTGAATCATCACTCTCGTTGCCGCAGTTTTTTGCGTAGATTAGAAACCCTAACGAAATCCAGGACAAATTTACTTCGACGGTAAAGCAATTTTGATGAGTGTATGGTACGTTTGTGGTGTTTGTAATTGTGTATGTGGTGTAAGTTTGTTTTTGGTGTTTGTGTATGTGATTTTAATAATCATGTTTGTGTCTCTAGTTCATTGTGGTTTGGGCCCTTGCCCGGTGCCCCTAAACAGGGTTTATTTTTTAATGTTCGACCGCTGGTGTTGTCTCTGTAATTTCCATTGTATCATTGACTTAGTAGACCCAACAGGAGGTGCAGATGCAGTACACTGTGTTGTAACTATATTATGGAAGGTTTTTTATATGTAGTTCATACTCTGACGTTAGTTTGATTTCCGAATTGATGATCAATGTTACATGTTTAAAACTATTACAAATAAGCCCTAGGCCTCAAACGGCTGTAATAAAAACGGGAATATTCAAGTTTAACCAATGTTTTCAATTTTGTGTTAATGATAGTTCGTTATCTTTACCTGGAGGTAACGTTGAGCGCCTTACAAATGAGATCGTTTAATATGAAAAGGCACATTAAATTCTTCTGACTAGGTTTTATATTAACATTTTATTAGCATACGCTTCAAATAAAATCACAGTTTACAAACTACGTATTATACGAAGGTTTCAGCCTATACAAACGATAATAAAAAGACGAAGATATTAATTTACATGGTATGTAGCAAGAGGGACAGAGAATTGAAAGGCAGGTGTAATGACTCTTTGTAGGCTCTTCAATGCACTGAGAACATCAGGGCTATTAAATTGCCAATGATATAGGCCATTATCAATCTAGAAAACGATTATTGTGTTTTATCATATTTTTTTGACAAATTTTATCTGAGTAGAAGAAGTAATACGAGAATGGCTGCAATCTCACTGCACTCGAGTGAAGAGAGTGCGGCAGCGATCTCATGGCACTTTGCTGCGCTTCCCTGCACTTTAGGGAATAGTATGACTGCGTGCGCCCTGTACTTTAGGAGAGAGTATAGCTTCGTTGTCCCTGCACTTTAGGGAAGAATATGGCTGCGTTCTCCCTGCACTATAGGGAAGAGTATGGCTGCATTCTCCCTGCACTTTAGGGAAGAGTATGGCTGCGTTCTCCCTGCACTTTATGGAATAGTATGACTGCGTTCTCCCTGCACTTTAGGGGAGAGTATGGCTGCATTCTCCCTGCACTTTAAGAAAGAGAATGGCTGCGTTCTCCCTGCACTTTAGGGAAGTGTATGGCTGCGTTCTCCCTGCACTTTAAGGAAGAGTATGGCTGCGTTCTCCCTGTCTTGTAAGGAAGAGTATGGCTGCGTTCTCCCTGCACTTTAAGAAAGAGTACGGCTGCGTTCTCCCTGCACTTTAAGAAAGAGAATGGCTGCGTTCTCCCTGCACATTAGGGAAGAGTACGGCTGCGTTCTCCCTGCACTTTAAGGAAGAGTACGACTGCGTTCTCCCTGCAGCTCAGGGAAGAGTATAACTGCGTTCTCCCTGAACTTTGCTGCATTCTCCCTGCACTTTAGGAAAGAGTATGGCTGCCTTCTCCTTGCATTTTAAGGAAGAGTACGGCTGCGTTCTTCCTGCACATTAGGGAAGAGTATGGCTGCGTTCTCCCTGCACTTTAGGGAAGAGTATGACTGCGATCTCATGACACTTTGTTGTGTAGTCCCTGCACTTAAGGGAAGAGTATGGCTTCGTTCTCCCTGTATATTAGGTAAGAATATCGATGCATTTTCCCTCCACTTTAAGGAATAGTATGGCTGCGATCTCCCTGCATTTAAGGGAAGAATATGGCTGCGTTCTCCCTGCACTTTAGGGAAGAGAATGGCTGCGTTCTCCCTGTACTTTAGGGGAGAGTATGGCTGCGTTCTCCCTGTACTTTAGGGGAGTGTATGGCTGCGTTCTCCCTGTACTTTAGGGGAGAGTATGGCTGCGTTCTCCCTGTACTTTAGGGAAGTGTATGGCTGAGTTATCCCTGTACTTTAGAGGAGAGTATGGCTGCGTTCTCCCTGCTCTTTAGGGAAGTGTAAGGCTGCGTTCTCCCTGCACTTTAGGGGATAGTATTGATGCGTTCTCCCTGCACTTTAAGGAAGAGTACGGCTGCGTTCTTCCTGCACTTTAGGGAAGTGTATGGATGCTTTCTCCCTGCACTTTATGGAAGTGTATGGTTGCGTTCCCTCTGCACTTTACTGTGTTCTCCCTGCACTTTAGGGAAGTGTATGGTTGCGTTCCCTCTGCACTTTGCTGCGTTCTCCCTGCACTTTAGGGAAGTGTATGGCTGCTATCTCCCTGCACTTTAGGGAGGTGTATGGCTGCGTTCCCTCTGCACTTTGCTGCGTTCTCCCTCTCCCTGCACTTTAGGGAAGAGTATGGCTGCGTTCCCTCTGCACTTTGCTACGTTCTCCCTGCACTTTAGGGAAGAGTATGGCGACGTTCCCCCCTCACTTTGCTGTGTTCTCCCTGCACTTTAGGGAATAGTATGGTTGCATTCTCCCTGCACTTTGGGGAATAGTATGGCTGCGTTCCCTCTGCACTTTGCTACGTTCTCCCTGCACTTTAGGGAAGAGTATGGCGACGTTCCCCCCTCACTTTGCTGTGTTCTCCCTGCACTTTAGGGAATAGTATGGTTGCATTCTCCCTGCACTTTAGGGAATAGTATGGCTGCGTTCTCTCTGCACTTTGCTGCGTTCTCCCTGCACATTTGGGAAGAGTGTGGCTGCGATTTTACTGCACTTAAGGCAAGAGTACGGCTGCGATCTTACTGCACTTAAGGAAATAGTATGGCTGCGATCTCCCTGCACTTTAGGGAAGAGTATGGCTGCGATCTCCCTGTACTTTAGGGAATAGGATGACTGAGATCTCCTTGCACTTTAGGGAAGTGTATGGCTGCGATCCTACTGCACTTAAGGGAAGAGTTTGGCTGCGATCTCACTGCACTTAAAGGAAAAGTATGGCTGTGATCCTACTGCACTTAAAGGAAGAGTATAACAAAACATTTGAATCCGGAGTTTGATTTTAGGGCGTTGTAATTGATGGTTCTCTCATAATTTAAACGGCAGTAAACGTGTATATGTTTCACTCATTATTGCATTAATGTACTATTGAAGTTGTTCTTCAAAGTGATGAAACAAAAGCCTATAATGATAAACAACCGCGGGATAGACAACCCAAATGCAAAACAGCTCATTAATTCAATCTTGAAGTTGATGTATAATAACGAATGATCGTTGATATAGGAATTCTAAATACACTATATGAACTAATTGGCTCTAGGCTAATGTTTCTTAAGTTCGAATTATAATAAGTGAAAACGGATTTTAAATATTCTGTTTAATTCATTAAAAGTCAAAAGGAATTCCATCATTTTAAACTTAATGTATAATAATGCAAAAAAAATCTTCGACTCCCCGCGTTTGATAAAATTCATATTTTGTTCATTTTGTGTCTTAACGGAAATTAAATGTTCAATATAAGGCCTTAAAAGATAAAGGGGACTTACAATCGCGCACTCAATGGATCATTCTAAAGTTTGCCATCGACGAAACAACTTAGCAACAAAACTGCCGAAATGGAATTCTAGAAGATTTGTCCTGACCAATTATTTATCTCTGATACGACATTTTTCATAGCAATAGCTCTTTTTTCATCACAGTTTGACGAAGATGTATTGACTATAAACATTAAAAATACATCGTTTTAATATTATATTTGAAAACACTGTTTTAATTCCACGTTGACTTGAAATAGCCCATCTAATTTAAGAGGTCTGACCTGTTATTTCATAAAGTCTTCGTCAATCACCACGCACAAACACCAAATTCTTAAGGAGAAGTCATGATTTATGTAACGGATCCGTAAAGGAATTTGCAGATTTCGAGAGATGAAAGCGAAAAGGCTAACAACAGCAGCACAACTACCACTACCACCGCCGCCACCACGACAACGACCACAACCACATCCGCCACCCCCATCACCACCACCACTACCACCACAACCAACAACAACAACAACAACAGCACAACTCCCACCACCACCACCAACAACAACAACAAGCGTTCATGCATTTGCGATATTGACATTGTAAATATGAGCAGATATAGGAGCTCCCTCGATCTACAGACACTTAGTTTCCTCGATCTGTGGGGTCTCTTTGTGGTTGACTATGTCAGGGCACTTGCTGAATGAAGTACTCGTAGTATACAATGGCGGTTTTATTGTTTTCCAGAAGAGGAGGCTGTAAATGCTCTCACTGAAACCAGACACATCACGGAAACGAAACAACCGCGTTGACAATATGTGAGAGACCATGTGGTCCTCAGATGCACCTTCTTACTCAAGCATTCGCCTGTTGCTGTTGATTGAAATTATATTCCGCTTGATATTGTATTGAGCAAAACATTACTTTAGAATGAATGTATATTCATCTGAATGCCTCATGCAATAGAGTGTTACAGCGTAGCCGGACTTCAAAGCTCACGGATGAACCCTATACTATTACACTGAACTGTCTCGCAGAAAGAAGCCACGAATACTGTAAGAAGTTTTACATAATCCTAAACAATATGTAACTTGTGAAAAGAGATGCATATAAGGAAAAATACATGTTTGTTTTTTTTGTAAATGATTATATTATATTGTAAAACATACCTGCCCACTGCAAGAAACATTAACTGGGCAAAGTCACAGTCCTTGAAAAGTAGAAACATGTATATAGTTTCGTTTATAAGCTTTATATGGACATTCAAGATATGTCTTTAAAAATCATTCAGCTGAACTACAAGGTATGAAATGAAGCAAACGAACCTATTGTTATTTTCGCAAACGTTGCATTTCAAATTAACAAAAAACGTAATGTAGCGTGCTATTAGGTGACAAAGTCGTGTGCAGTTGGAATAGCAGCCATGAGCCGCTCCTGCAGCAGCAAATCAAACAATAAATTTACGTAATGAAACAAATATCGCATTATTGTCCAATGTTTCATCCCTTATTGATAACGTAGTGTTCCATTATAGATATGTCGTTCACCAGGGTCCAAATCAGTTTCACAGAAATGGTTATAAAACACATCAGATACGCCGCTCCGGTGCCAATTGGAAAGGAAATGCAGACTTTATTGTCAATTCGACCTCCTATCTTTGGTACATACAGCCATCGCCATCAACCATTTAATTAGTTGCGAAAGTCTGCCATATTCTGGGCATGCCTTGAGGTCTGGGAAACATTCATTAACTGTTAATGGTAACCGTGCACAAATATGCGTATCAACTTAATTGACTTTAATATAATAAAACGAAAGGAAGCACACAAGGCACATGTCCAAAATATTCTCTTAGACGTCATAGCAAGCAATAGAACGCCAACGTGGAGTCCGCTCTGCAGTTATATTGAGATTAGTGGAATTTCTTGACACACATTTCCATCTTAGTTAGACATCATGCCGACCACGAGGACCGAATGCTCACTGTCACACTTCGATGCACAAAATATTTGTACGCAATCCAACTTTGTGTTCGTTAATGGGGATGGCAACGAGTAGTAAAATTGTAGTAAAACATATCGTTTTAGCCATTTGGCATTTTCAGTGTTGCAAGTTACGCACTCAAGGGAGTAAAGCTTAAACTCATACGGAAATTAACGTTCTTAATGTTTTTACTTTGTCACAATTTGGCTCCGTGAAGGCCTGAGTGCCTAGTTTAACATTACAGCCGAGATCACTAACCCCCCTCCTCAAAGGGCACAGTGGCAGGGACGATTCTGAAGTTGACAATTCTTTGCTAAAGCTTGGGTGGCGACTTGTGTACACAGAGAATATTCGAAGCTGATGCTTTTATTCTGACGAAGATACTCTTGGAATAATAACACGTAGTACATGCAAATTAGACTGCAACTAATAAAGTTAGCAGCGGTAATAAAAGAAGATAATGTTATATATATCCTCTAAATGTTTCAAGTGCGCCAAGAGGTAATACTTTGGTACGATGATAATTTAATGAACGTTTTCCTCTGATGTTCTGAAGAACCTGTAGGTTTATGGCTCCGAACTTGGGTTGAACAACGTCGGCAATGCGGTCTAAGGAGACGGTAATACCTTGGGATTTCCAGCAACATAATCGCACCGTCGTCATGTCAACGTGGAACGCAATGGAATTTTACACTCATTTGGCTGATTGTTCAGAACTCTGTAAAAGTTAACATAGTTGTTAAACGGCATCGTTGTTAACATTATAAGGTGAAATAGTTTATGATATGATCATATATTTGGGTAAAACAAGTACAGCTGAAACAGTAAACTAAAATCTTGTTAGAAATACTGCAGATCACAAATGTATCCATATATCTTCCAGTGCAGTAAAGATTTGAAAGTCAATAACGATGACGTAAACAACGTTGTTAAATTTGGAAAATAATCTCAACACTCGGCCAATAGTAGCAATTATTGCACAACATGTATATGTTGCGTGACAAAAAACAAAACGTTTTAGATCTGAGTGAGTATATATAGGAATTGTACCCCATAGAGAACAATAAAACAACCAACTTACATGTCGGTGTAAGCGATTGACCTTTAAATAAAACAATGAATTTATTCAAATTAAATTTTGCGGTTGCTCCCAACATTATACCAGAAAATTCGAAGCACGACAGACAGTAAAAGGAATTGCGGAACATAGATGATACATCTTGTACATTCCTTTTTGCAAGATGTGTTCTCATTGAAATTGACATTTTGGCATTAGTCTACATGTACACTTGTATTAAGGAAAGAAACTGTAGTGTGTGTGGGTTAGAATCAGCCGCCCGGTTAGCTCAGTTGGTTATAGCGCCGTGCTAGTGTTCCGGCGGTCGTGGGTTCGAGCCCTACACCGGGTGCACTTTTCCTCCCAGGTTTACTTAACTGGTGGCAGCGGTGGGATTCGAACCCAAAAGTAAAACTTGCATGTGCAAGAACATAAAGCCATTTCAGTGATATTGTGAACATTTCAAATTCCTGTTGACGTTCATGATAAACATATTGGTTGGACATTTGTGAGCAATGCCAGGGGCGGATCCAGGATCCCACGTTAGAGGGGGTGTAACTTTGGGGCGTAACGTTTTGAATCAGTGACCCTCAGAACATGGACGATTTAAGGGGTGCGCCCTCACCACTCAGGAACCGCTAGTGAATGCATGGAATATGGAGCGAGTGTACGATCCCCACCGCAGTGACAAGACACACGCACATAACTCCAGCATTTTGGGCCCCGTGTTATGAATACGTGCTCCACTAGTTGATGATGAAAACAAATGCCACCTTATAGAGGTTATTAGCCCCCTCCCACATCCAAGAATACGAACTTTTGTTTATTTTAGGATCGAAATCCGTAGTACCTGGAATGCGGAACAGCGTTTGATATAGCATCTCAGTTGAACTTTCTAATCGTATATTTTATTTAAATCCTGGCTTTTCTGGTCAAATATAGGCTCGCCCAGAGAATAACAGTCAATATGTATCTCTAGAAGTTGTTGCCATACTGACGATATATTTGTCAATGAAGGTCATTTTATAACTGTGTTTAAATGGGACGGAATCCGGCGTACCGAAGGAGACATGGAGGTTGACAGACTCTTAATAAATCTATTTAACTATGATTTTTTTTTACTTTGTTTCAAATGAATAATACTCCACTTTAAAGCAGTTAACAGTATTAAAAGGCAGCACGATAACCTTTGCAAATGCATGCCTCGATCTTCATAAAGCAAAATACATTTAATTCCTATGTAAAGACAAACCCTTTGAAAACTGAACATTTCATTCCGCAGTACAAACAAAGATTAGTAACAATATGATACAAGTTATAAAAAATTCTAAAAAAGAACTGAGTGAACATGACGGGTTTTCTTGGCCCACTTAAAGTAACCCCAAGTTTTGCTTTTACCCAAATGCTTTTAGGTAACCGATACAGTACAGAAAATGCTGTTTTATTTCGTAATAAAACGCAATCTGTTTCAAAGTGTTTGTTTACATGGTTGTTCATTGAAGATGAGAACGAAAGCAAAGGATAATTGACGGCGATTGCACGGGGTTGCTCGGTGCAACAGGCTGTACTCACGACGAAATGTGGTTGAATGATCGGGGGAAATCTATTAATTAATGGGTTTGTTTGATGAATGTAAATTTATAATTGAATGAATTGTTTTTGGAATTTATATAAAACATATATGATGATTGTTTACGTCTGCACTACCATGTTGTATCTCTCATGAACATTAAGGTGAAATGAGCTATTTGGACTTATTCTCTGGCTGATTTTAAATATACAATCTAATGGATTTTGAACATTTTCACGACTTAATGGTGCAGGAGATACAAGTAATAATGATACAGGAGAAATCGAATATAGAAATATTATTTTATAAAATGATTCACATGAGTAACGCATTGAGTTTGCCTTGGTTGTTTAATATCTATTATACAGCTGTGTATGTAACATCCGAGGCAGAACCCCGCCCCCATTTTGGGAAGCGGTTCAGCGGCTTTGTGTTACAGAACATCGGACTCGAGAGAGTGGTACGCGGTACGCAGAATCTAAACTATTGGCATCGTTTGGTAGGCAGAAACTAAACGTTGGCATTGTTTGGTAGGCAGAATCTCAACGCTTGCCATTGTTTGGTACGCAGAAACTCAACGCTTTGCATTGCTTGGTACGCAGAATCTCAACGCTTAACACTGTTTGGTACGCAAGCCATCAAACTCGTTTGCTATCATGTGTGACAGAAGATGAAGGAATATTCAGTACTCCATATGTTTAACCACACAAATCCCCGAGTTAAACACTTGCTTACCAACATATTACACATGGCTTTAAACGATTTAGATGTTCTCTACTAAAATCCAGCATCCTAATGCCTATAAAGAAAATATTATTTTTTCTCAGTTACTTACTATTTACCGCTCCCAAATATTGATAAACATCTCCCGACCTCACTGCACGAGAGCACGTGTGCGGAACATGTTTTGTTGTCGAGTACCAAGATTACGAAACTTTTAATTGCTTCGAATACTTGCGCTATTTTTCCATAATACACAAAACTTATTGCGGATGAATGCATTAATATGATATAAATCTTGCTTTATAACATCATCAAACCACTAGAACTACGGCTGATAAGCGATTTCTCTCCCGCGGGTACTCACATTATAACTGGTAATTTTCTTTCCGTATTTCGCTGGCGTCGGCGGCGTTATCCCAGGGGTACAAATTTTATAATGAAACACTTGATTGTACACGGGGCAACCGAGCCAGATGCGTAGCTAGCCTTGAGAGGAGAGTAGGTCAGGCAAGGTTTTTTTAAGAACAAGCTAGCAAATTTAAATATCCTGACGTTTTGCTATTCTAAAACCGATATTATTTAATCACACACTAAGCTTGCATGAACAAATCCTAGACAAGACTGCTCGAGAAACCGGCCCCACGGGATACGAAACACCAGACCAAATAAGCAAATACAATTCATTGACGTTCTAGAAAAAAAAAACGTCCTCGCATTTAAATAAAATGTGAATCACAAATTCGTTTTCATTCTTATTAATGGCACTTCTTTTCGTCTTAAACTTGGAAGGTCCGTTGGTTATGTTTATGTTTTGTTTGGAACTTCGTTGGCTATGCCTCTGTGTCGATCTTATCGCCTTCAGACATGACTTAAAACTACCATACTTTCATATTGCGATAAAAACAACAATTTTTCATTTTGCTACAATCTTAGTGCAGCATGTTACGTCGACAGAAAGCGGAGTAACACTTTAATGAATTAAGGTACATATATTATACATATATTCTGTGTTAGGTACTTTACACATTTATACAGTAATCAAAACACAATCTTACGCACGGGCAAAGATAAAAAAGAACTCGTTTGTAAAAAAAATAAAGAAATACACTTTCACCATATTTTGTTAAACTGTGGGAGAAAAAGCATCTTCCATTGTAAGACAGGTTCAACCCCACCCCGCAAAGTGTTCTGCGAAAACCCGATAAAACTCGTTTCCGCAAAACACCCTACGCCCGGGTCTGCTGTAAGATGTCGTCTGCTGTAAGATGGCGTCAGCTGAAGACTGTCGTCTGCTGTAAGATGTCGTCTGCTGATGGATGTCGTCTGCTGTAATATGTCGTATGTTGTAAGATGTCGTCTGTTGTAGATTCTCGTCTGTTGTAAGATGTCGTCTGCTTTCGGATGTCGTCTACTGTAAGATGCCGTCTGCTGTATAATGTCGTCTGCTGTAAGATGTCATCTGCTATAAGATGTCGTTTGCTGTAAGATGTCGTCTGCTATAAGATGTCGTCTGCTGTAAGATGGCGTCTGCAGTAGGATGTCGTCTGCAGTAGGATGTCGTCTGCTGTTGGGTGTCGTATGCTGTCGTCTGCTGAGCCTGTCCCTAT
Source organism: Mya arenaria (assembly GCF_026914265.1). Classification (NCBI taxonomy): domain Eukaryota; kingdom Metazoa; phylum Mollusca; class Bivalvia; order Myida; family Myidae; genus Mya; species Mya arenaria. The sequence goes on from NC_069127.1 coordinate 5,885,190, forward strand.
ATTTTCCATTGACGTAAAGTATGCTACTAAAGAACGGGATGGAGTGTATAGTACTAGTTGGTCGTGAGAGATCGGCAATCCTTCTCCAGTTCATTGTATTATAAGTCTTGCGTGTGGAGTGATTCAGCAAACGGTTTCGATAAATATTTAATAAATACAAAAGTCAGCCGTGAAAGCTAAATGACAGATTGCTAAGCGGTCGATCAATTATTTCCGCAATTTGCATATCCAACGTTCAAACGAATACAAAAGCGATTAAATATAATGCTTATACACTTGTTACGTTTCTTTTCCTTTTAAAGTATTTTTTAAATATAAAAAAAACGTTTGTTCTAAGAAGAAATTAAATTCGATTCTCAATGGACGATACTGCGTCAAAAGCACATCGAGAACTTCTGAGTTTATTGAAACCCAACTTTGTTTTCTTAAAAAAGTGATCTGATACATACAAAACATTGTAACTATACTGTAACTGTTTAGTAAGTAAATTTGCCACTGTATATTACTTATTATATTTCTTTAGCTCATTTGTGCCCACCGGTGTTCATAAATCTGCCATTAAACATAACCACATCAACTTTCAACGCAGTGAACAGTCATTAAAATGTTGAATTTATTAAGCCTATTTTTACATCATTTAACGACTATTCGAAAGTGAAATGATATGAAAATATATAAACCAATAAGTAATTAATGTGTATATTTAAGATAGTTTGGAATTTAAGAGAAATTCATACAATGAAAAATTATGACCTTAAAACAATGCTATGTCATTTCTATTAAGTTTTGTCTTATAAATTACATGATTATTTTATTCATATTATTGTGTCGTATAAATTGTAATAGGTCACGTATCAATAAATATACATTATTTTTCGTCAAACAAAAATTATTACACATTATACTCTCATAAGACACATTATTTTGGATTTGCAATTACCACTGAACTTAATACGTGACCTTAACGCGGTCTTAAACTAAACTATTTGATCTTATGACATTTTATGCTACGCTCGATCGTTCATAAGATGGTCCCGCTATAGTTGGTTAGTGTTGTCACCATACATGTGATGAGCACTGTAATGGTTTATAACCAATGACCTATGTTACTCACTCTGGGCCGAGATTTATGTAAACCCCCGTCACTCAGCAATCCTGTAAATCAGTTCCCGTTCGTTATTTTCTTCATATCTTTGTCATCAATTTGTTATTTTTGTCATCTGTAAATTGACTGGGTTTGAATGTGTTAAGTACAATATGTAAATGTAGCTAATAAATGGTCATACATTAGATCAGAGATAAGGTTAAGGAAGACTTTTTAATGGGTAATGCTTTATTTGCAGTTTGTAAAGAGCGACTTAATGTGTTCTGTAGAATGAACACTAACAGCAATTTTATGGCGTTGCGACAACATTTTTTCATTTTTCGTGAATATTGAAGTATCTGTGGTGAATACAAATGATATTTTAATACACGGTTATGTAAATGAATTAACGCAATGTTTTACACTGACACCAAATTCACGCTTTTAGTGATCCAGTATTTGAATATCTATTTTCGTTATTGGCATCTATACAACTTATAAAATCAATTAGACGGGAAGGAAATTGTCTCCATCTGCCAGATGTGTTGCCTGCAGTAATGACTTGACTGGTTTACCAGTGAAAATTCACCTTATAGCTGGGATGAGTGTTGCTGTTATTCGCTCGAAGCAAGACTATATAGTTGCGTATAAACATCTGTTTTGTGGTGGCTTGATGACTTACATCGCACTTTTCAACCATGTATTTCCAGACAAATATACTTCTCTGAGGTTTTACTGACCAAAATTGTTGCATATTGACATTCACGTAGATTGTGTATGCTGCCTGTTATGCTGATATTCACGAGGATTTTGTATGGTGCCTTGTATGTTGACATTCCTGTGGAACGTGCATTGTTCTTGTATGTTTCTTATCCGTTTGTATTTCAGCCTTTGATACACGTGCCACTTTGAAAGATCATGGTCGTGTTTTGGCTATTGTGCTAGTACACGTAGTTTCCTCAGCGCTACCGTAGTTGTGACTGGGCTGTTCCCCGTAGTTTCCTTAGTGCTACCGTAGTTGTGACTGGGCTGGTCCCTGTAGTTTCCTCAGCGCTACCGTAGTTGTGACTGGGCTGTTCCCCGTAGTTTCCTTAGCGCTACCGAAGTTGTGACTGGGCTGGTCCCCGTAGTTTCCTCAGCGCTACCGTAGTTGTGACTGGGCTGTTCCCCGTAGTTTCCTTAGCGCTACCGTAGTTGTGACTGGGCTGTTCCCCGTAGTTTCCTTAGTGCTACCGTAGTTGTGACTGGGCTGTTCCCCGTAGTTTCCTTAGCGCTACCGTAGTTGTGACTGGGCTTTTCCCCGTAGTTTCCTTAGCGCTACCGTAGTTGTGACTGGGCTGTTCCCCGTAGTTTCCTAAGCTACTGGAGTTATGACTGGGCTGTTCCCCGTAGTTTCCTTAGTGCTACCGTAGTTGTGACTGGGCTGTTCCCCGTAGTTTCCTTAGTGCTACCGTAGTTGTGACTGGGTTTGTCCCCGTAGTTTCCTTAGTGCTACCGTAGTTGTGACTGGGCTGTTCCCCGTAGTTTCCTAAGCTACTGGAGTTATGACTGGGCTGTTCCCCGTAGTTTCCTTAGTGCTACCGTAGTTGTGACTGGGCTTGTCCCCGTAGTTTCCACAGTGTTACCGAGGTTTTGACTGGGCTGTTCCCCGTAGCTTCCTTAGCGCTACCGTAGTTATGACTGGGCTGTTCCCCGTAGTTTCCTTAGCGCTACCGGAGTTGTGACTGGTTTTGTCCCCGTAGTTTCCTTAGCGCTTCCGGAGTTGTGACTGGGCTTGTCCCCGTAGTTTCCTTAGCGCTACCGGAGTTGTGACTGGGCTTGTCCCCGTAGTTTCCTTAGCGCTACCGGAGTTGTGACTGGGTTTGTCCCCGTAGTTTCCTTAGCGCTACCGTAGTTGTTACTGGGCTGGTCCCCGTAGTTTCCTTAGCGCTACCGGAGTTGTGACTGGGCTTGTCCCCGTAGTTTCTTTAGCGCTACCGTAGTTGTGACTGAGCTGTTCCCCGTAGTTTTCTTAGCGCTACCGTAGTTGTGACTGGTCTGGTCTCCGTAGTTTCCTCAGCGCTACCGAAGTTGTGACAGGGCTGGTTGCTACCGGAGTTGTGACTGGTCTGGTCCCCATAGTTCCCTCAGCGCTACTGGAGTTGTGACTGGGCTGGTCCCCATAGTTCCATCAGCGCTACCGGAGTTGTGACTGGGCTGGTCCCCATAGTTCCCTCAGCGCTACCGAAGTTGTGACTGGGCTGGTCCCCATAGTTCCCTCAGCGCTACCGGAGTTGTGACTGGGCTGGTCCCCATTGTTTCCACAGCGCTACCGGAGGTGTGACTGGGCTGGTCCCCATAGTTCCGTCAGCGCTACCGAAGTTGTGACTGGGCTGGTCCCCATAGTTCCCTCAACGCTACCGGAGTTGTGACTGGGCTGGTCCCCATAGTTCCCTCAGTGCTACCGGAGTTGTGATTTAGTCATTACGGCATATCCGTTGTTGAGTTCAAAACGTTTAGAGTCCATGGCTCCTTAAAATATCCAATTATGTAGAGGAAAGTGTCAATTTAACATAATCCAGTCAAGAGGCAAGTTCCTCTCTCTAGCATAGCCCTCGTGAAATGCTATTCAAACCATGATAAGTTGTGTTGTGCTGGTTCTGTTTGTTTTTACAATGAATGTTAACCGTACTGGTATTGTTGACAATGTTGTAATAGTTGTATGTACATTTTCGTAATCGATTTTATTGAAATGGCGATTTTGACTTTTTTCACACCGACAGACAATAACACTGACTGCAAGCGCAAAGACTACTTTTCATTTTCTCCCCGTTAATTTATCTTTAACTCATTTAAAGGCAGAAGAAAGCACTTGAACATTCTCATTTTGTCAATGATAAGAAATTTAATAACGAAAAATATGATATATAAAGTTGTTGAAGCCCTATCAAATAATTTGAATAGGCCTTCCTTTAACTTATTTGCTCTGATATGGTGTAAATATCTGGGTAAATACGTAGCCCTTTATCCTTAAAGATAGGAGATTTTTCAATATAGAACAATAATTCATTTTCAAATCTAGATGGACTTTACTTTTGGATCTTCTATCATTTAAAATATCTAAACATGGAATGCGCTGGTGTTTGTTTAGGGGGAAAAGATAAAGTTTGACAACTGAAGGGCATCGACTTGGGCTCGAGTTGTTGCTTACAAACCCATTACGTCCATTAGGTCTTTTTAATGTTTACCTTCATATTTAGTTTAAAAAACACACAACGGAAACCACTAGCGGTTCCGGAGGGGGGGGGGGCTTATCCGGCGCCCCCACCCCCTTAATCGTCCAAGTATAATTTTTATTTCAATATAGGGGAAAAAAGTAATATTTAGTTCTCCCAAAATGCACCATTTCGGACTATTTTTTTTTTAAGTTTCTTGGGGGAGAACCCCTAAACTCCCAATTTAAACCAAATAAATTTCGGTTCTGAGGGAGGGGCACAAGTCAAAGGTTACGCCCCTATGTTACTGGAACTGTAAGGCTGCAGGCGTTGTCCCAGTAGTTTAAAGGAGCGGATCGGGGACTCGACGTCAGAGATATGTTTATAAAATAGCGCATATTATTATACATGTAGGACAACCACATGTAAAGAACAGAGGCTGATTTCTTCATCCAGAGAAAATAAATGAAATTTACTTAATTAGTTTTTTTTCTTTAAATTATATTAGCCCATCCACAAACAATTCCAATTCCGATATTATCAGAACATTCCTGTAACATTGATACAATGCACCCATAACGGCGAATCAAGTAGCCCTATGATCAATTATTTAGATCAATAACACGGCAATACAAATGCACCAGACATGCAAATAAATTGATTTAAGTATTTTCCTTTGATGTTTATGAATGTTCAAAGAGAAATGTATTACATTACAATTACTGTCTGTTTGTTAATAAATAACGGCTACCTCTTCTACCCGGTGTAAAGAACATGGTATATCACGACTACCTGGCCGATGAAACACTTTAGTATCTCATTACAACGCGGTACGTATGAAAGTATTTGTAAAAGAAAAATAAATGTAACACTGAGTGTTTCGATGGCATTGTGTAGCATTTACCACTTACATGTATAACACACAGCTAGTAGCCAAACCCTTAACGAACACCCTGTTTAGAGGCACAAACTACAGGGGTCAGGCCAGTAGCCAAACCCTTAACGAACTCCCTATTTTGAGGCACAAACTACAGGGGTCAGGCCAGTAGCCAAACCCTTAACGAACACCCTGTTTAGAGGCACAAACTACAGGGGTCAGGCCAGTAGCCAAACCCTTAACGAACGCCCTGTTTTAAGGCACAAAATACAGGGGTCAGGCCAGTAGCCAAACCCTTAACGAACACCCTGTTTAGAGGCACAAACTACAGGGGTCAGGCCAGTAGCCAAACCCTTAACGAAGACCCTGTTTAGGGGCACAAGCTACAGGGGTCAGGCCAGTAGCCAAACCCTTAACGAACACCCTGTTTTGAGGCACAAACTACAAGGGTCAGGTCAGTAGCCAAACCCTTAACGAATACCCTGTTTATATGCACAAGCTACAGGGGTAAAGCCAGTAGCCAAACCCTTAACGAACACCCTTTTATAGGCATAAGCTACAGGGGTAAAGCCAGTAACGCAACTGTTAACGAAGACCCTGTTTATAGGCACAAGCTACAGGGGTAAGGCCAGAAGTCAATCCCTTAACGGAGACCCTGTTTAGGGGCACAAGCTACATGTTAAGGCCAGAAGTCAAGCCCTTAACGAACACCCTGTTTAGGGGCACAAGCTACAGGGGTAAGGCCAGAAGTCAAGCCCTTAACGGAGATCCTGTTTAGGGGCATGAACTACAGGGGTAAGGCCAGAAGTCGAGCCCTTAACGAAGACCCTGTTTAGGGGCACAAACTACATGGTAAGGCCAGAAGTCAAGCCCTTAACGAAGATCCTGTTTAGGGGCACAAGCTACATGGTAAGGCCAGAAGTCAAGCCCTTAACGGAGACCCTGTTTAAAGGCACAAGCTACATGGTAAGGCCAGAAGTCAAGCCCTTAACGAAGACCCTGTTTAGGGGCACAAACTACATGGTAGGGCCAGAAGTCGAGCCCTTAACGAAGACCCTGTTTAGAGGCACTTAATTGTTTCCACTTATATCTTCAAATTATAGGATAGAACCGGGATTTTATACCTCAACGAACTATACCAGGGTATATCACTATTATAGAAAATTTGAATAATAAAATAATCAAATTTTGTGCACGCAAAAAAGGCACATTTTTTATGCAGATATTATTAAAAAAAGTCCACAATACGGCCAACAAGTCTAGGGTCGGGTTAGTGGAAACACGTTTTTACGCCTTGGCTGTATACAACTGGACTGTATATGGACTGTATAGTTATCCATTTCAAGCCACGCCTGGTGCTTGGGCCTAAAAAAAATACATTTGGTTCGGGTTACCCGACCCTACCTACGGAATAGGCGCCGACCCTAACGTTTTTATAGTCAGTTTGAAAAAAAAAATGAAAAACTAAAAAAAAAAAAAAAAAAATCTTTTTTTTTTGCTTTTTAATATGTAGTTTAAAACCTTAATTGCTTATATAGAAGATAACTTTAACACCATTCTCCAATGATGAAAATGACATTCTTATATAAAGCCTAATATAAAAAAAAAAAAGCCTACCTACCCTACCTATTTTTGAAAAAGATGTAACCCTAACCAAACAATTTTTTTTTAGGCCTTAATTTCATTATAGGGTCTTTGTCGTAACTTCAGAAATCTTAAATTTGTAGAAATATTATAGCCAAGGAGATTTGTTTCATTTACTCGTTTTTAACTACTGTCTCAATTTCATATTATTTACACGAATATAAGTATATAGTAAAATAGTGAAAACTATAACACTAAGGTATTTCAACTTTCCGCCTAAGTATTTTTAAAAGAAACGGGCCCAACTAAGATTATTTAATTAGATAAAACGATTACATATTAGTGCACAGTAGTTCACGTGTACCAGTAACAATATTAATTTGATTAATTAAATTAATTCAACCCCTTTCAATAAATTGTTGAATGTGTCTATAATTTTCATTTTAAAAGTGAGTTTTAATGACAACACGTTTTAATCTAATGCAACGATGATATCTTACCAGAAAAAAGCAAAAAGAAAACATCAGTCATTGAAGTAATAAAACACATTTTTGTACAGCTTTTACTTTAGAAATTTGGTTATAAAATTTAATTGATAAAAATCATATCAACCAATTTAAATGGACACGAAACTAAAAGCATGAAATATCAGTTTTTATTATCAATATTTTTTTTTATTTAATCAAGTTTTTTTTCTTATTCAACACATAGTTTCTTTTACTACATGATGTTAGTTTTTGAACAGGGTTCAGTGTAGCCACAAACTCGACACTCACAACAGAAAATTCCTATTAATAGTAACAAATGTCGCCAGCCGATTTACCACCAAAAATATAGTTTGAGAAAGTGCAGACTATATTTATCATAAGGTCTTACAAAATATTCACAAATGATAAATATTTTAAAAGAAATATTTTAAAACAAATTGGCTCATATTCACTGACTGCAGAGCTTGATTTTGTTATAAAATTGCTTTATTTAATATTAAAGAGCATTGGACCTGATAGATTTTATACATCTAAATGTACGATATATTTTACGGTATTGGACCTCAAGAGGACGTTTGTTTGCATGCACGCCCTAGACTAACATCTGTAGCACTCTCCACTAATAGGAAACCGAGAAACACCCAATAAAAAAAAATATCTCAGAAAAAGAAACATCAAAGGAAAAGTGCAGGAGCATGTGTTCTTATTGGACAAAAAATGCCATAGGTTTTGAAAAAATGTATCTTAAATTAGTTTCAGTAACTTAATATACGATGACGAATTGATAAGTTGGTTTAAAAAAAAACTATCAAAGCGTGATATTGGTGCTTTAAATGGTTAGTTATCATTAACATAATTTAGAAACATTAACTCCTTTAGCTGACAAAATTAAAACGCACACAGCTTAACGAATACCGGGGCTGATGTATATTTTACCATCGTATTTTCAAATACTTTCAGTGACTTGCTTGATGCGTTTTATTGAGACATTTTAATGTTTGATACGCGCTATATCGAGTATATGCATGGCTAACTGACGGGTTGCTTTGGGAAAATCACATGTGAAAAAAATCAAAAAAATCGAATCAAAACTCATGTCAACTACCTCGAGTCAATCAAAGGCATCTAACGTTGAATGTTTGAGATAGCTGAGGTGAATAAAAGAAAAGATACACGATCCTACTTTTCAAAGTTTAATGCACAACTGCCTTCATTAATAACAACTATTTATCATTACATTTCAAACGCCAATAATTAAAAACAATAATCTCATTTTTTAAATGAATTGATAAAAATTCTCACATCAATTTTTAACCCTTGAACATAGTATGCCCTCATAATGAATTTAATAACAATGATAATACAAAACCAAAAATGAATTATAAATTGAAAAATGTCGCATATTTACGCTCCAAAAATTTAGATGATTATTAAAAGGGAAAGGTATTTTATAACAATACCAGAAATAGCTATTGAAACGCATTCAATGCAAGGTCAACAATTAATAGAATGAAATGTACAACAACGACTGTACGGAAATATACCGACGAACTGTCCCTTAAAAGGACACAATACAAAATAGTGAATAACAATACAACAAAAACGTAACTATAACAAGCATCATTTACTGCTATCGTTCTATTGCCTCGATGCACTATTTAAAGATGAGGAAGTTTTTGGCACGTGTTTTGGTCCCCGGTTTATTACCATAACCGGGGCAGGATGGTACCCTGCTTGTCCATGGGGACCCAGGTTGGACTTCCGGCTTGTAAACCGACTCGTGCAGAATTTCTGCCACGAGGCCACAGTCTTGTAACTCCATATCCATAGTCCACTCGTAATTCCAATAACTAACCACATAAAGTATTTTAACATGAACACTTCCACCGAGGGAATTGACCGTTCTAAATGACAATCTTTTACATTTGTATCGGTCTCTCTACACTCTTTGGCCATCGCAATTTTGTTCCAACTATCCATGTTCATACGTTCGTAGAATAAACACCCAATCACACAAGTAGAAGGTACAGTGTATAATACAGAAAAGATGCCTATTTTTGCCATTAATTTTTCTAGTTTTCTGATATTTGTGCCTTCATGACGCAAATTGTTTCTTATTCTAAACAAAGCTACAAAACCAGAAAGTAAGAAGAATGTTCCTAAGAATAAATACACAATGAGGGGAATTAACACAAAGCCAGTGAGAGCATTCTTGTCATGGTTTCCCACGTAACAAATTCCGGTCAGCTCGTCCCCATCTACTTGACGTACTGTGAGAACTATGATTGTTTTTATTGCGGGGATGGCCCATGCAGCTAGATGGAAGTAGCTGCTGAGGGCCTCTATCGCTTCCTGTCCCCACTTCCGGGCTGCAGCAAGGAACCAAGTGATTGTCAGTATCACCCACCACAAGGAGCCGGCCATGCCAAAGAAGTACAAGATTAGGAAGACTATAATACACCAAGTACTATCTAGGCCCTCCAGAATAAGATATTCAGACCCGTCCCGCCTTCGGTCACAAGAAATAGCGCCGGGACCCGTAACTGCACGGATCACGAACGCTATTGAGTAAATTGCGTAGCACATTGACAAGAAGATAATGGGACGCTCAGGGTATTTGAATCGTTGAGTGTCTATGAGAAATGTGAGAGCCGTACATGTAGTTGATAGGCAGCATATCGAAGCCCATACTATTGTCCATATCTCGGCAAAGTTTTTGTCTTCTTGTTTAAAATATACGTCCACATTACATCTGGGCGCACATGAATTGTTTCTCCTTTGTATCTTATCAACAAACACAAACCTGTCGGGGCAGATAAGGGCTGGAGGATTTGTTTTCGTCGTTTTATGTTCGTTCGAATCAAGATTTTTATATGTTTCAAAATACCTTATCAGCTCTTCATTGTATTTCTTTCCATGCCCGCCGATAGTGCCCAAATCCTCCGTATCTTCAGCGTCACTAGGCGCCTCCATGCACAGAACACCTTCCTTTGGGTCGCTTTTCTCGGGCAGCGGCCCACAGTCCAGGGATTTAGGCCATTGGAAGTTTAATTTGTTCAACACGGGCTCACATTTGCTCCTGACTTCGAGGCACATTGACCTGCAGGCAGGGACCACCATCGTCTCCCGCTCGTCCCCAGTCTGTTGCATGTCCGTGCACATTGGCGCGTACAGCGAACACAGGAAAAACTTGAGGAACTTGGAGCAGCCGACTTGCACGAGCGGCAGGAACTCGTGCACCTGCATGGCGGCGTCCTTCTGGTTCTGATTGCCAACCAGGTTGGGCATTCTCGTCATGTTGTACCTCAGGTTGTTGCACATGGGTATGTCTATTTTCTCGCATCTGTTGTAATGGTAGTGGTCTTGGGGTGTGAACGAATTCCCGTGTCCAAACAGAATCGAAGTGACACAAAATAACGTAATCCACTTCATTTTTGATCGAGTTTGTACGATTAACATCCTAAAACTACCCCATCCAACTTTCAGTTCATTGTTTACATTTGCTAAAGCAGACGACAAATTAAATATCAAACGCAGTTGAGATAAAACAAGTTATCAACTGCACTATCTATCGGTGTGTGAAGTTTATTCGATGTAAGTTTGATAAAACTCCAAGGTTGTCACAGACATTTAAAGTATCAAAACGAATTTTGTTCTGTTTGCATTCTCAACCACATTGTCCCAAATAACATAACAACTGACAGCGAAATAAAATGTGATGAACGCTCATCAAACGAGACCTACGTGACGAGGATATTACTCCGCGCTCTACTTTAATCGATATCACGTATAAAAGATTTAAACATCAGTTAATTAGTTGGAAAAAAAACACATTTGGATCAACAGGTAACGATTTTTCTCCCACATGCGATTATCCGACACCGGTCTGGAACACTTTCACAGACTAACTGAATATTGGAACTATTTTTCACAGAGCATTATCGCGGAAAAAGCACTGCGCTCCACTTGAGAGGCGGTATCAATTTACCTTTGATCTTGGTTTTTATGACATATGAATATGTCAATCATTAGCAAGCCCTGAGTGAAACACAGCAAACATAAAGGCTAAGCTCCACCTTCATTTACACTTGATACATTATGAACATGCAAAGGCAGAAAGAAAATACACAATCACTTGTACTTGAGAGACGACAAACGTTCTTCAAAACATATATTGATAAACAGCATTTATCATTTTCAAAAACTCTTCTTCAAAAGTGAAAAACCATATGGGAATGGAACTCTTTTACACACAAAACGTACTTTTCTCCCAAGAGTTTAGAAGAAAGTAATTAGAACAGCAGATGTTGCCTCGGAATTATTTCATTGGCACAGTAAAATGTATTTATAATAAATTGAACATTTGAAATTTCTGCTTCCACTTTTCTGGCGTTTGTTTCACGTTTGAGAATATTTTAGAATAACGCTATAACAGATTCGTATACCAAGGAGAAAGTGTAACTATGATTGTTTGTTATTCTAATGAACCTATTCTAAATAGTTACTTTTAACATGTAAACTTTATCGTAAAAAAATAATTGTTTTTGTCATTGTAACATCATCCAAAACATTCAGATAAAATAAAAAAAATTGACAGCGGCATCTCATTGTCCGATTGAAATTTAATTATAATCTCACACCGTATTCTTTGTGAAAAATTTAATCACGAAATAAATTGCAAATCTAAAATTGAATCACATGTGAGAGGAGTTGACCAACGTGAACCCTGACTCACAATAGAATGTCATTTACAGCACTTCACTGACACATTGACAGCCCTGTGATAACATCAAACTAAACAACTCAATCAAATTCTTCTTTCTCGGCTTTAAAATGTACATACAGAATCATTTCAGCCTTTTGACCACTCCATTGGAATTCTTTAAATTTACATTCTTGAATCGGTGGGAACATTAGAAATAGTTGATCAAAAATGTAAAGAAGGGAGGTAAATCAAATACTTTATCCAGTAGAGTTCACACGAACGATACCGATTACTTCTCTTACCTCTCCCCATTAATTTCATGTGTATATATTTAATACTATATTTGTCAGGTTAGAAAGTCATATATTGAATATGATTGTTCCAACATGTTGATGTATTCGATTATCAAACACTATTCTTCTACTTAACTTCGATGATTTGCAATAGTACACTTTATATGTCATGTATGATATTTGTTAATGTCGCTCACTGCATTGAAAAGCTGTAATGGTGATATATTTATATATAATTGTAACGTAAAATTGTAAGGTTTACGCGAAATAAAATATGTTCTGTTCAGTTTTGGTAATCGATTCGTTGACGCTTTGTAATGGTTTCCTTCTAAACCCAAATACAACTTGATCGAGTGTTGTTTTGGAAGCAGAAACAACATGAAAAGTTTATGTATACAAATATGTTAATTGGAACCTTTCCCCTTCCCACCCGAATCAAATGGGTAAAAGTAGTATATTATTCTAAAGAATGCATATATACAACATATTGATGATCGAGAAGGTCGCTGGGAAACTTTAACGGCGCGAACATTTGATTCTTAACACCAGCTGTCGTATAGTTGTCTTTAGTTGCGGTCGCTCATTTTTTCCGGCTCCTTACTTAGAGGCATTCAACAATCCCTTAACTATCGAACGCGCATAGTATACCCCCACCACTGCAGCTACCCCAGAGAGTTCGTGTTGTCCACATATCCCCTACACCCCCACCCGCCACACACATCACTGCAACTACGGAGAGGCCATGTAGTACAAATACCCTCTACCCAACACACACCACTGCAACTGCCCCAGAGAGTCCGTGTAGTCCACATACCCTACCTCCATACACCACTGCAGCTACCCCGGCGAATCCGTGTAGTCACAAATCCTCTACTTCCTACACACCACTGCAGCTACCCCGGAGAGTCCGTGAAGTCCACATACCCTCTACTCACCACACACTACTGCACCTACCCCAGAGAGTCCGTGTAGTCCACATACCCTACCTCCATACACCACTGCAGCTACCCCGGCGAATCCGTGTAGTCCACACATCCTCTACCCTTCACACACCACTGCAGCTACCCCAGAGAGTCCGTGTAGTCCACACACCCTCTACTCCACACACACCACTGCAACTACGGATAGTCCGTGTAGTACAAATACCCTCTACCCAACACACACCACTGCAACTTACCCAGAGAGTCCGTGTACTCCACATACCATACCTCCATACACCACTGCAGCTACCCCGGCGAATCCGTGTAGTCCACACATTCTCTACTCCCCTCAAACAACTGCAGCTACCCCAGAGAGTCCGTGAAGTCCACATACCCCCTATCCACCACACACTACTGCACCTACCCCAGAGATTCCGTGAAGTCCACACACCCTCTACCCACCACACACTACTGCAGCTACCCCAGAGAGTCCGTGTAGTCCACACACCCTCTACTCCACACACACCACTGCAGCTACCCCGGCGAATCCGTGTAGTCCACACATCCTCTACTCCCCTCAAACCACTGCAGCTACCCCAGAGAGTCCGTGAAGTCCACATACCCCCTACCCACCACACACTACTGCACCTACCCCAGAGATTCCGTGAAGTCCACACACCCTCTACCCACCACACACTACTGCAGCTACCCCAGAGAGTCCGTGTAGTCCACACACCCTCTACTCCACACACACCACTGCAGCTACCCCAGAGAGTCCGTGTAGTCCACATACCCTCTACTCCACACACACCACTGCAACTACGGATAGTCCGTGTAGTCCACATACCCTCTATTCCCCACACACCACTGCAGCTACCACGGAGAGTCCGTGTAGTCCCCATACCCCCCTACACCCCCCACACCACTGCAGCTACCCCGGAGAGTCGGTGTTGTCCACATACCCCCCTACACCCCCCACACCACTGCAGCTACCCCGGAGAGTCCGTAATGTCCACATAACCCCCTACCTCCCCCCCCCCCCCCACACACACCACTGCAGCTACCCCGGAGAGTCGGTGTAGTCCACATTCTCTCTACACCCCCCCCCCCACACACACCACTGCAGCTACCCCGGAGAGTCCGTGTTGTCCACATTCTCTCTACACCCCCTCCCACACACACACCACTGAAGTTACCCCGGAAAGTCCGTGAAGGCTACATATCCCCCTACCTCCCCCCCCCACACACACACCACTGCAGCTACCCCGGAGAGTCGGTGTAGTCCACATTCTCTCTACACCCCCCCCCCCACACACACACCACTGCAGCTACCCCGGAGAGTCCGTGTTGTCCACATTCTCTCTACACCCCCTCCCACACACACACCACTGAAGTTACCCCGGAAAGTCCGTGTAGGCTACATATCCCCCTACCTCCCCCCCCCCCACACACACACCACTGCAGCAACCCCGGAGAGTCCGTGTTGTCCACATATCCCCCTACCCCCCCCCCCCACCCACACACACCACTGCAGCTACCCCGGAGAGTCCGTGTTGTCCACATATCCCCCTATCTCCCCCCCCACACACACACCACTGCAGCTACCCCGGAGAGTCGGTGTTGTCCACATATCTCCCTACCTCCCCCCCCACACACACACCACTGCAGCTACCCCGAAGAGTCCGTGTTGTCCACAAACCCCCCTACCCCCCCCCCCCCCCCCCACACACACACCACTGCAGCTACCCCGGAAAGTCCGTGTTGTCCACATATCCCCCTACCTCCCCCCCACACACCACTGCAGCTACCCCGGAGAGTCGGTGTAGTCCACATACCCTCTACACCCCCTCCCACACACACACCACTGCAGCTACCCCGGAGAGTCCGTGTTGTCCACATTCTCTCTACACCCCCTCCCACACACACACCACTGAAGTTACCCCGGAAAGTCCGTGTAGGCTACATATCCCCCTACCCGCCACACACCACTGCAGCTACCCCGGAGAGTCCGTGAAGTCCACATACCCTCTACACCCCCCCACACACACACAACCAACACTGCACTTACCCCAGAGAGTCCGTGTAGTCCACACACCCCCTACCCACCACACACCACTGCACCTACCCCAGGGATTCCGTGTAGTCCACACACCCTCTACTCCACACACACCACTGCAGCTACCCCGGAGAGTCCATGTAGTCCACACACCCCATACCCACCATACACTACTGCACCTACCCCAGACAGTCCGTGTAGTCCACACACCCCATACCCACCATACACTACTGCACCTACCCCAGAGAGTCCGTGTAGTCCACACACCCCCTACCCACCATACACTACTGCACCTACCCCAGACAGTCCGTGTAGTCCACACACCCCATACACTACTGCACCTACCCCAGAGAGTCCGTGTAGTCCACACACCCTCTACTCCACACACACCAACACAGCTACCCCAGAGAGTCCGTGTAGTCCACACACCATCTACTCCACACACACCACTGCAACTACGGATAGTCCGTGTAGTACAAATACCCTCTTCTCCACACACACCACTGCAGCTACCCCGGAGAGTCCATGTAATCCACACACCCTCTACTCCACACACACCACTGCAACTACGGATAGTCCGTGTAGTCCACATACCCTCTACTACCCCCCCCCCACACACACACACACATCACTGCAACTTCGGAGAGTCCGTGTAGTCCACATACCCTCTACTCCACACACATCACTGCAACTTCGGAGAGTCCGTGTAGTCCACATACCCTCTATTCCCCACACACCACTGCAGCTACCCCGGATAGTCCGTGTAGTCCCCATACCCCCCTACACCCCCCACACCACTGCAGCTACCCCGGAGAGTCCGTGTAGTCCACATACCCCCTACCCATCACACATCACTGCAACTTCGGAGAGTCCGTGTAGTCCACATACCCTCTATTCCCCACACACCACTGCAGCTACCCCGGATAGTCCGTGTAGTCCCCACCCCCCCCCTTCACCCCCACACCACTGCAACTACGGATAGTCCGTGTAGTCCACATACCCTCTACTCCACACACACCAACGCAGCTACCCCAGAGAGTCCGTTTAGTCCACATACCCCCCTACCAAACACACATCACTGCACTTACCCCGGAAAGTCCGTGTAATCCACATACCCCCTACCCATCACACACTACAGCAGCTACCCCAGAGAGTCCGTGTAGTCCAAACACCCTCTACTCCACACACACCACTGCAGCTTCCCCGGAGAGTCCATGTAGTCCACACACCCCCTACCCACCACACACCACTGCACCTACCCCAGGGATTCTGTGTAGTCCACATACCCTCTACTCCACACACACCAACGCAGCTACCCCGGAAAGTCCGTTTAGTCCACATACCCCCCTACCAAACACACATCACTGCACTTACCCCGGAAAGTCCGTGTAATCCACATACCCCCTACCCATCACACACTACTGCAGCTACCCCAGAGAGTCCGTGTAGTCCAAACACCCTCTACTCCACACACACCACTGCAGCTACCCCGGAGAGTCCATGTAGTCCACATACCCTCTACTCCACACACACCACTGCAACTACGGAGAGTCCGTGTAGTCCACATACCCTCTATTCCCCACACACCACTGCAGCTACCCCGGAGAGTCCGTGTAGTCCCCATACCCCCTAGACCCCCCACACCACTGCAGCTACCCCGGAGAGTCCGTGTAGTCCACATACCCCCTACCCATCACACACCACTGCAGCTACCCCGGAAAGTCCATGTCGTCCACATACCCTATACCCACCACACACCACTGCAGCTACCCCGGAAAGTCCGTGAAGTCCACATACCTCCCCCCATTCCACTGCAGCTACCCCAGAAAGTCCATGTAGTCACAATACCCTCTACCCACCACACACCACTGCAGCTTCTGTGGAGAGTGCGTGTAGTATCAATACCCTCTACCCACGACACACCACTGCAGCTACCCGGAGAGTCCGTGTAGTCCACATACCCCTACCCAGCACACACCGCTGCAGCTACCCCGGAGAATTATTCATCTAGTTGGCTAAGGAGACTGGTCAGATTTGGATACAATATCAAGTAGTGGATATGTTCGGATCGCGAATTCATCGTGGCTACTTAATATAAATTATTATATTTTTAGTTTGCAATTGTTTGTATTAAGTTAGCCGACCACGAACAAAATGAATTAACATGTTGAAAAGTGTAAATTTATGATTTGTAAATGTAGTGTTTTCATTAGCGTTTCAATTTTACGTTAAAAATGGATTTAACGTATCAACTATTTTCTCGAGTTATAATGACCTAAAATGATTAACTGGTTCCGGTTTAGGTCGGGTCGTTCTATTAACAGAATTGATAAGAAATAATTATTATGAAGTTTTTAATTGAATTAAATATTGTTTTAAAAATTCTGGAATAAAATAATGAAATATTGGTGTAAACTTAAGTAATGACTTGCGTGATTGATGTCATTATCGTGGATATGAACGCAATTGGGTTGGTTAAGTACGCCTTGGGGCATTTGGACTCCACACACTTTCCACTCCAACTGCGTTCATTCCCCGATATTGACATCAATCACACGTTTCATTCCATAAACGATGCCTCTAACACCGGAACTTATCACAAGGCCACTATAACGGATTTGTTTGCTTAAGCCATTATAAAAGTATCGGTCACAGGTGGTGAGCTGTCCACAGCTGGTCAGTATTAGCTGCTTTCCAACAAACCATATCCTGCCAGTATCGTTTACATATTACAGTGCATGACCCACCCGTATATTGTTAAGTCAGTAACTCTTTTATTTTCCTGACTTTAAAGGCATACTACAATGTAAATAATTACACTTGTATATCAATAATAAATACACAATGTTGAATTATATTGTGTATTTGTATCCCTCCAAATGGAGGCATAAAGTAATCGGACCGTCCGTCCGACCGTCCGTCCGTCCCCACGGTTTCCGCTCAATTTCTGAAGAACGCTTAAGCCCAGCGCAACTGGTAGGTAACTTGGTAGGCAGGTTGGTCATGATCAGCAGATGAACCGTATTAATTTCGAAGTCAGTGGGTCAAGGTCGTGGTGACCTTAATCTCAATATCCGTTTCCGGTCAATAACTGAAGAACGCTTATTCACAGGGACCTCAATCCTTTTTAAACTTTGAATGCTGGTGTGATTGTATGAGGACCAATGTGTTCAAGAGTTTACAGCATTGTGTTGTACCAAATTTAGTTTTGACATGCCCACTGATGATGGTGTTTGGAGAGAGCGTTTATTATTTGATTGATAACACCACCTAAGACTTAGCATTTTTATTTCAATATTGATCCTGGATTGGGATGGTATTTATACGATACAAAAAGTCAAACAATTACACACGCATGTTGGATTTTAGCTCAAGCTAGAATTTTAAATCATAATCATAAGATCTCAAATACAAATTTTGAATCCTTATTGTCTATTGACAAACTATATGGGAAGGTAGGATATATCAGCATGAAACTTTGTTAGAAACTGAAGGCTATCTGTTCAGACAGGTCAAAATACCAATGGCTATCTGCTCAATAAGGCCATCCGGGGGCATTTATCACGTTTCTGTGACATATCTTTTCCTTTCTGTATTGCACGATATATACTACAACATATTGATCTTTCTACCGGACAATTATGCATCGTGGAATCAAACAAGAGGGAGTGAAGTATGTTGTATGCATCGTGGAATCAAACAAGAGGGAGTGTAGTATGTTGTATGCATCGTGGAAACAAACAAGAGGAAGTGTAGTGTGTTGTATGCATCGTGGGAACAAACAAAATGGAGTGTAGTATGTTGTATGCATCGTCGGAACAACAAGAGGGAGTGTAGTATGTTGCATGCATCGTGGGAACAAACAAGAGGGAGTGTAGTATGTTGTATGCATCGTGGAAACAAACAAGAGGAACTGTAGTGTGTTGTATGCATCGTGGGAACAAACAAGAGGGAGTGTTGTGTGTTGTATACATCATGGGAACAAACAAGAGGGAGTGTAGTATGTTGTATGCATCGTGGAAACAAACAACAGGAAGTGTAGTGTGTTGTATGCATCGTGGAATCTAACAAGAGGGAGTGTAGTATGTTGTATGCATCGTGGGAACAAACAAGAGGGAGTGTAGTGTGTTGTATGCATCGTGGGGAAAAACAAGAGGAAGTGTAGTGTGTTGTATGCATCGTGGGAACAAACAAGAGGGAGTGTAGTGTGTTGTATGCATCGTGGAATCAAACAAGAGGCAGTGTAGTATGTTGTATGCATCGTGGGAACAAACAAGAGGGAGTGTAGTGTGTTGTATGCATCATGGGAACAAACAAGAGGGAGTGTAGTGTGTTGTATGCATCGTGGAATCAAACAAGAGGGAGTGTAGTATGTTGTATGCATCGTGGAAATAAACAAGAGGGAGTGTAGTGTGTTGTATGCATCGTGGAAACAAACAAGAGGAAGTGTAGTGTGTTGTATGCATCGTGGAATCAAACAAGAGGGAGTGTAGTATGTTGTATGCATCGTGGGAACAAACAAGAGGGAGTGTTGTGTGTTGTATGCATCGTGGAATCAAACAAGAGGGAGTGTATTATGTTATATGCATCGTGGAAAGAAACAAGAGGAAGTGTAGTGTGCTGTATGCATCGTGGTAACAAACAAGAGGGAGTGTAGTATGGTGTATGCATCGTGGGAACAAACAAGAGGGAGTGTAGTATGTTGTATGCATCGTGGTAACAAACAAGAGGGAGTGTAGTATGTTGTATGCATCGTGGGAACAAACAAGAGGGAGTGTAGTATGTTTGTTCTTCAACTCGGGTCGAGATTGATGTAAGTACAAAAGCTATAGCCCATCGCCAAAATTAAAAGTAAGCTTGACACGTTGTTAAGCAACTGGGTACTTAAACCAGAATTTCAGAAAACCAAAAGTAAAATGTCAACTGTAAAGGTACCAACAGGGCCCCAGATGAGAGAACATACGGCTTCATTGTTTACCACAGTCAAGTGACACTCCTCTTTAAACCACTGTTCTATCTTTTCTCAATGACATGATTCAGTTAGAAAAATAAGGAAAAGGGATCGTCGAAAAGGAGGGTGGCACCACCTTGCCAGTCATAATCAAGATGGAGAATCGAACCAGAGTTATTCACGAATATTATGGAGCAGGTTCGTTCAAATCGAAGAAGAAACAAATATGCTGTGCATGAAAGGCGCATTACGAAAACCTTTAAATCGGTATATGTTGTTGTTTGGTATTCCATTCATATAAAATGCAACCATGATTACTCAGAGCTGCTAATGAATATTCGGCTCCGCCTACTCTCTTATTTTATTCTAATTACTGCTGCAGGCTTTTGTACATAGCAGAGTTGTGTTTACTATCATGAGATGTATATCGTTATTAAAGTATAAAACATTAAAGTGTGTTTATATACACTATTGTGGAGATTTATTTCCCGGAAAAAAATCCCCCTCCCCGGAAAAATACCCAATGGCTTTAAAGTAATAGTTTTTTAAATGTCATACGCTACTCAAGATAATTATAAAAAAATTGACATGAAAGTTTATGTTCTATTGTTGATTTCCAATGTGCGTTTAGGGTGATTTAAGCATTTTCACGCTGTGTAATTGTAGGGTGATTTAAAGAGACTAGACACCAGATGGTCTCACAATTGGTAAATAAAGTTTTTCTCAAAACAAGCATAGCCTTGTCAAAACGAGCTTGTATGTGGTCGATAATTAAACAAGAGGGCCATGATGGCCCTGTATCGCTCACCTGTAGCTTTGCTAAATAAAGTGAACATTCTGACCTATTATCATAAAGATCCAATGAAAAGTATGGCCCCTAGAGGCCACTCTTTTATTTGTCCCACTGACCTAGTTTTTTACCCCACATGACCCTATCAGTAGGCAATGCTTCAAACCAAATATTTAAGACCTAGTCCTTGTGGCTTCAGACAAGAAAATTTTAAAGTTTTTTCCTATATAAGCCTATGTAAAACTTGTGACACCCAGGGTGAGGCCTCTTTTCACCACAGGTGCACAAATTGAACAATCTTGGTAGCGGGCCACTAGGTTATGCCACATATAAAATGCCAATGTCTTGTTGGTTTAGACAAGAAGTTTTTTGTTCTATATAAGCCTATGCAAAACTTGTGACTCCCCCCAGGATAGGGCCTCTTCTCCCCAGGGGCATAAATTGAACAATCTTGGTAGAGGACCACTTGGTTATGATACATACCAAATATTGAATGCGTAGGCCTTGCATTTTCAGACAAGAAGATTTTTAAACACTTTCCTTATATAAGCCTATGTAAAACTTGTGACCCCCTAGGTGGGGCCTCTTATCACTTCAGGGGCATAATTTGAATAATCTCGGTAGAGAACCACAAGGTAATGTGTTCACAAGGTTTTTCTACTAATTGACCTATTGACCTAGTTATTGACGGTAAATGACCCAATATCGAACTTGACCTAGATTTTATAGAGATGATCATTCTGACCAAGTTACATTTAGATTAGGCTTAAGTTGTGACCTCTATTGTGTTCACAAGGTTTTTATACTAATTGACCTAGTGACCTAGTTATTGACCGCGAATGACCCAATATCGAACTTGACCTATATTTTTCTAGAGATGATCATTCTGACCAAGTTGAATTGAGTTAAGCCTAAAATTGTGACCTCTATTGTGTTCACAAGGTTTTTCTACTAATTGACCTAGTGACCTATTTTTTGACCTGGGTTGACCCAATATGGAACTTGACCTAGCTTATGTTAAGATGATCATTCTGACCAAGTTTCATTAAGATAAGGCTAAAATTGTGACCTCTATTTTGTTCACAAGGTTTTTCTAATAATTGACCTAGTGACCTAGTTATTGACTGCGTATGACCCAATATCGAACTTGACCCAGATTTTATAGAGATGATCATTCTGACCAAGTTGCATTAAGATTAGCCTAAAATTGTGACCTCTATTGTGTTCACAAGGTTTTTGTACTAATTGACCTAGTGACCTAGTTATTGACCGCAGATGACCCAATATCGAACTTGACCTAGATTTTATAGAGATGATTATTCTGACCAAGTTGCATTGAGATTAGGCTAAAATTGTGACCTCTATTGTGTTCACAAGGTTTTTGTACTAATTGACCTAGTGACCTAGTTATTGACCGTGAATGACCCAATATCAAACTTGACCTACATTTTATAGCGATGATCATTCTGACCAAGTTGCATTGAGATTAGGCTAAAATTGTGACCTCTATTGTGTTCACAAGGTTTTTCTACTAATTGACCTTGTGACCTAGTTATTGACCGCGGATGACCCAATATCGAACTTGACCTAGATTTCATAGAGATGATCAGTCTGACCAAGATTCATAAAGATTAGGTCAAAATTGTGACCTCTGTTGTGTTCACAAGGTTTTTCTAATAATTGACCTAGTGACCTAGTTATTGACTGCGGATGACCCAATATCGAACTTGACCTAGATTTTATAGAGATGATTATTCTGACCAACTTGCATTGAGATTAGGCTAAAATTGTGACCTCTATTGTGTTCACAAGTTTTTGTACTAATTGACCTAGTGACCTAGTTGTTGACCGCGGATGACCCAATATCGAACTTGACCTACATTTTATAGAGATGATCATTCTGACCAAGTTGCATTGAGATTAGGCTAAAATTGTGACCTCTATTGTGTTCACAAGGTTTTTGTACTAATTGACCTAGTGACCTAGTTTTTGACCTGGGTTGACCCAATATGGAACTTGACCTAGCTTATGTTAAGATGATCATTCTGACCAAGTTTCATTAAGATAAGGCTAAAATTGTGACCTCTATTTTGTTCACAAGGTTTTTCTAATAATTGACCTAGTGACCTAGTTATTGACTGCGTATGACCCAATATCGAACTTGACCCAGATTTTATAGAGATGATCATTCTGACCAAGTTGCATTCAGATTAGCCTAAAAATGTGACCTCTATTGTGTTCACAAGGTATTTGTACTAATTGACCTAGTGACCTAGTTATTGACCGCGGATGACCCAATATCGAACTTGACCTACATTTTATAGAGATGATCATTCTGACCAAGTTGCATTGAGATTAGGCTAAAATTGTGACCTCTATTGTGTTCACAAGGTTTTTCTACTAATTGACCTAGTGACCTAGTTATTGACCGCGGATGACCCAATATCGAACTTGACCTAGATTTTATAGAGATGATCATTCTGACCAAGTTGCATTGAGATTAGGCTAAAATTGTGACCTCTAATGTGTTCACAAGGTATTTCTACTAATTGACCTACTGACCTAGTTTTTGACCCCAGATGACCCAATATCGAACTTGACCTAGATTCCATAGAGATGATCAGTCTGACCAAGTTTCATAAAGATTAGGTCAAAATTGTGACCTCTGTTGTGTTCACAAGGTTTTTCTAATAATTGACCTAGTGACCTAGTTATTGACTGCGGATGACCCAATATCGAACTTGACCTAGATTTTATAGAGATGATTATTCTGACCAAGTTGCATTGAGATTAGGCTAAAATTGTGACCTCTATTGTGTTCACAAGGTTTTTGTACTAATTGACCTAGTGACCTAGTTGTTGACCGCGGATGACCCAATATCGAACTTGACCTACATTTTATAGAGATGATCATTCTGACCAAGTTGCATTGAGATTAGGCTAAAATTGTGACCTCTATTGTGTTCACAAGGTTTTTCTACTAATTGACCTAGTGACCTAATTATTGACCGCGGATGACCCAATATCGAACTTGACCTAGATTTTATAGAGATGACCATTCTGACCAAGTTGCATTGAGATTAGGCTAAAATTGTGACCTCTATTGTGTTCACAAGGTTTTTCTACTAATTGACCTAGTGACCTAGTTTTTGACCCCAGATGACCCAATATCGAACTTGACCTAGATTTTATAGAGATGATCAGTCTGACCAAGTTTCATAAAGATTAGGTCAAAATTGTGACCTCTATTGTGTTCACAAGCAATTGTGAACGGACGGACGGACGGACGGACGACGGACGAAGAGTGATCACAAAAGCTCACCTTGTCACTACGTGACAGGTGAGCTAAAAATGAACGCAATAATCTTATCGGCCCACACGCAGTCTCAGCTGAGTCTCCAAGTTCTAAATAAGCGCGGAATGTCAAATTTTTGTTGTTGTTGTTTTCAAAATAGCGCGGAATGTATTTTTTTTTCAGAACATCTTGCAAGTCATGTGATCGTTTCACACACTAACCTGCCAAAAGTATTTAGCCAACTCGCTGTCATTTTCAGCGTTGATAATCTCTTTCATAAGTTTCCATCGATCAATTTCATCACCGATGTTAATCTGTCGCTCTCCGTGTATACGTTGTTTTGCAGTAGTTTTTGAACAGGGTTCAGTGTAGCCACAAATTCAAGAAAGTGCAGACAATATAAATTGCAAGCTATGTTTCCAATAACCGAGGTAGATTTGACAAAGCAAGAAGCAATCATAACGCAATATCTATTTAAATAATTTAATCTGTTGAACTTAGATGAAGATAATATTAAAGTACATCGAAACGTAAACAAAGAATTACTATCCACTCAAAGCACGTGACACAATGATGAAGCCAAGTGCATTTACAGTCGAAGCGAGATAATCCTGTAATGAGATAATGCAGTAAGTTAATCAGATTTGTCTCCCTTGCCTTTGTAAAAAAGAAGCGGGAAATCTCAAGCTTGATTGATTGTCGTGCACAGTTGAAGTATACAGATATGTTTGTTTTACTTTGTTTTAGAAAACTTGATTGCTTTACTTGGAATCTGATGTTCTGATGGTTAGTATCGATTTGCATTTGTAGTATTTTGTGTTTGTCTTGGGTTAGCAATGGATTGGAATGATCATTATTTCATTCAGCTGCATTTATTTAGTTTTGTCATGTATTTTCACGACACCAGCGGATTTTGTATTTAAAACGAGAATGGCAATTCCGTGATATTCTTTTAGCCTCTTATATACTAATATATGTGGGTTTGGTTACAGATGATAACATGCATGGACAACAGAAGTCACCATGGGAGTACGAGGGAGTAGGAGTGTTTGATTCCATAAATCAGTAAGTAACATCAGAGGCGGTAATCACGTGGTATATTGTTTTGATACCAAGCATTAAAAAATGGCAGCGCCCAGTGAGACGGTATGTATTTTTGTTTAATTTCTCTCAATAATGAAACAATTAAATTCCGTAACATCGACCATGTTCCAGCGCCCAATTTTCCCCGTTATTTGGTACCTTTATTTTGTTAGACAGTTCTGTAGTTTATTTGGAATGCGTGTCACAAATTTTCAATCGCAAATGTTTGAACTCAATTATTTAAATTTTCATCACTTTAATTAAGAAACTATTTCTCTTTATAATCTGTTGTATTTTCAAAGTTGTTTTGTGAATAACAAGGCAAACATATGCAAACTCTTTCTAATGAGTAAAGTTTGATTAGTATAATTATATATATACTTATATGTAACACCATATGATGGAGTTCTGCTTGGATTGGTTACATTCTCCATCCTTGTTTGCCTACTTACACAGCGACATTAATTTTATTGTCATTAAAATATTAATTTTTCATTTACCATCATGCTTCAATAAACCTGGGACGGCCCATGTGGTTGGTTTACACGGGGACTCTTAGATTCACTGTGCAACATATCAGCACCATATTAATACACACATGATCGTGAATCATTATGGTGAAAATCCGTATAAAACCCTGTTCATGCAGCGCTATCAGGGCTTTGATTCACTTCCTTGCAATGATCGTCTTTTTGGGAAGCCAAATCTTGTGATTATTTAGCATGTGAAAGTCACGTGATGGATAATGGTTCAATATTTCAATATACCAACTCTATTTTAACTTGCTGGGATTTACTGGGTAGACCATTGAATTCCGAATTAAAAAAATACGCAAAAGCTGCTCAAAGGCGATGGGATACATCAGTATAATGCATTTCGTTGAACACAGGGATATCAATTGTATTTCAGTTAAGTGACAATATCCTCTTTTCTGACAATTGAATCATCTGGTGTCTAGTCCCCCTAAGTAGTTGAAGGCTTTTAATTGTACATTAAAATCTACTTAAACTAGCGAGTTTCGCTAAATTTAGAAAATAAATGAAATTATTTCCCACTTAACCTGGAAATGTATTTTTTTACTGTCGGATTGCACTTTATGGTCAACATAAATAAAATGTAAATGAATGAAATCAGATGTAAATTTAAAGAGGAAACGCTTTGATTGAGGTAAGTACGTGTTTCAGATGACTATAGTCATTGCAAGCGTTTGTGTTCACTCGTCTAAAGGGACTCGTTCGCCTTGTAGTTTATAGCAGTTCGTAAGACAAATACTTCCTTTTAAAAAGAGATCCAACATTTATGTCAACGTTTCACCGTCCAGCAAAATAAGCCGATTAATCACTTCTTATAATGCTGAACAGCTTATAAATAGGCCAACTAATTTCACCGGGCATTCTTATTTACTAATTTACATAATGTGTATCCAAAACTTCTAACATGTTCTTCCTAGCTGTGTGTCAGACCCCTTCGTTCATGACATTCCACGAGTTCATTGTCCAGTTGTCTGTGTTCTGAAATTCTTTAGACTTAAACATACTAGTTTGCCGCGCAAGATCCGGTTGTTTGATCAGGCAGACTACCAGACATATAGACGCAACCTAAACTCGGTCGACTTGGACACAGTCTTTGACGACCCAAACTCCGAATACGTTGCTGCATTGTTAATTTGTTCTATTATGACTGCCGCCTAAAAAGCACCCCAAACAAAACTGTATCCATCAGACCAAATGATGTCCCTTGGTTCACAACTGAAATTAAAAAGATTATAAGAAAACGCCAACAAGCCAAAGAACTATCTCATCCTCTATCTAAATTCTTCACTCGACTCTTGCATACTTCAGTATTTCCAAGTAATGGAAGAGAGTCAATGTCATACCAATCTTAAACCCAGCCAATCCTTAAAACTACCAACCAATTTCATTTCTAAGTTGCCTCTGTAAGATCATGAGACTCGTACACAAATATTTATTCTATTAGGTTGTTTTCAATGACAGCCTTACACAATTCCAGTCTGGTTTTATTTAGGGTGAATCGACATCAACCCAGTTGTTGTTCCAATATAAAGATATTGCTAAAGCCGACGAAGAATGCAGGGGGTGGGGGTGGGGGGTCAAAGCAGTGTTCTGTGGCATATCGAAGGCTTTCGATCGATGATGGCACCGTGCATGGGCTCCTTTTCAAACTCGAATCAATCGGTGTGAAAGACCTCTACTATCTGGGATTCGTTCCTACCTTAGTAACAGACACCAAAGGGTTGCCAATTCTGTTGAAACATCCAGCTGGTCACCAATCAACGCTGGTGTACCCCAAGGGTCAATCCTAGAACCTGGCCTCTTCCTTATTTATATCAATGGCATTTCTTCCGACATTCAGGCCAACATTCGCACCTTTGCCGGAGACCCCATTCTCAACAATCCAATTCAATCCTTTGCTCTTCTTAATTCTCATATTTCTCATATCCTATGGTCCAGGAGGGGGCTCGTTTCTTTTAATGCAACAAAAACAATCAATGATATTCTCGCGCAAGCGTAACACGCCACCGCCCTCGGTATCTAGGCCCTATCATTCCAAATATGCTAAATGGACTTCTCATATCTTGGCTATAACCGACAAAGCTTGGCAACGTATTGGTTTATTACGTTCCTACATTTGCACTATCACTGTCCAGATTAGGAAGAACTCACAGTTCCTTAATTCTACACCCATGCTTTTTTTTGGAGGATGGTAATACTGTATGGGACAACTGCTTACATGAACTATAAACGACATTGAAAGAGTCGCGATAACCATTACAGAACTGCAATATTGATAGGATTCTCAACGTTCTTCAATGTTACACTCTATATATCTTACCTTTCGTATCTTGTTCCACCACAAATATAGCCTGCTTCTGCTCTTCGATCTACACACGATGTTCCCGCCATCCAGACGCGTATGGCAACTCGTTCCTTCCAAGAACTATCCGTGGATACAAAGTATTCTTTGATAATAACAACTTTATTTAACGAAGGTTACATACTAAGTGTACAATCATTACAGACATACTACTTATTTCCAGCATGGCCTTCACACAAAAAAGTATTACAAAAAGACATAAGTTACACATTAAGCAACATACAAAACATACAATCACACTGCGATTCCTATCTCAACCTCTCTTTCTTCTTTTAAGAATAAGGGTCACAGCGGAAGAAATAAGTATAACCTGTGACAGTGACTGTCTATGAAACTTTCCGTTTCTATGTTTCTTTTTTGTGCAAGGTCACGTTTTATATGTTTGTAAACATTCATCACATTTTACGTCATTGAAACGTTCTAAATATAAATTTATTGGGATCCCGGAACATTACAAACCGCAGCAATTTCTCATTATTTTTAATTTTCGCGTGCCCCGATGGACCCACGCATTCGCTATTTTTTTCAGCGAGCGCTGGGTAGCAATTATTAAAATATCTGCATGTAAAGGAAGTATAACCCGCTGGTACCAAGCGCGCGCTGAATAAAATAGCGAATGCGTGGGTCCATCGGTTGACGCAATGTAAACAAGTCGAAAAGAGATGTGGAAGTCATATTCGTGCTTCTCGAGCTTGGTGTTAACATACATGTATTATATTTGCAAAATAATGGATTTATGAACGGATATTATAGGTGTGCCATCTTGGAAATAAATGCTGTCTGGATTAGTAGATACCGGGATGTTATATGCATATGAGTTTTGGTGCCAAAACCAGTGTTCAAACAATATGATATCAACGGGTCATTGATTAACTTGTTTCTTCATTTCTCTCATTTATAGCTACAAATAACAGGTACGTATTTTTCTGTTAAAGATTTATGTTAAGTTTGTGGACGTAAATATGAATACTTCGAGCACAATCACAACACATTTATTGTCAATGGTAACATTTAGTTTCCAAACATCAAGCCACTGTGGGTTAAGGTCAGTTGACTCTTGTGCTTTTATTTGTTTGTTTGCACGAGTTTTAGATAGATTTAAAGATTTCATTATCAAGGTCCCTTACTATGCAATTAAAAGAAACACATATATGCAAAGGTGGCCACGTGGTTAAGATGGTGTATATTTGTGAAGTATGACACAAAAAAAACATATTTAACTGAAAAAAACACTATATAAACATAATACACTAGTAGTACATTAGTGTTATTATGTTTATATAGTGGGTTTTTCAGTTAAATACATTTTTGGTGTCATATTTCACAAATATACACCATCTTAACCATGTGCTGGCCACCTTTGCATATAGACATGAACTTAGTTCTGGCTTCCATAACTTTAATGTTGATATTCATTTTTTTGATGTTTACAACACATTAAAGTTATGGCGTAACCCCCATAGTAAAGTCAACCAGAATCAATTGAGTGTGATGATGCAATGCAATCACATGACCATGATGACGTCGATGGATTCTATTTATAGCATCGGATTCACATTGTTCATTTAGTTGATTCCAATTGCAGTAAGGCTGTAAATACCTTTTGATAAGTAAAAACTATTTATTTTTTCCAAATTTGTTATTAGTTATTTATTAATTATTCGAAATAGAAAAAATAACAGCAAACTAAACATTAGGTCACATGGGTATTTTCTGAAAATCTTGGTGTCACGTGATTAAATATGAGCACAACTATGACCTAGATAAGGAATGCTTGTAATAGGATTTATTAAAATGCTAAATCAACTATCTT
The DNA here is from genome assembly GCF_026914265.1 of Mya arenaria. NCBI lineage: Eukaryota > Metazoa > Mollusca > Bivalvia > Myida > Myidae > Mya > Mya arenaria. The sequence continues at coordinate 5,915,218 of NC_069127.1, forward strand.
CAAAGCGTTTTTTGGTTTTGAAAATGAGTTTGTGAACTACATTTTACTTCATTAACCTAAGGAAACAGCTATTTTGTCTGTACAATGCATACAAGTGAAATAACAGCGTGACATAAAAATGTCACGAATTCTGGTAGGGTTTGGATACGGCGTTCTCTTCAGCGAACACATCCAAAAAGGTAATATATAACGTGTTCGCTGAAGTTCTTTAGCTAACATGAACTATTCACAGTAAAACTCGAACTATAAACACATTAAATGTCAAATTTCATGACTGATAAATTTGTAACGTGCCGGGGCTTACTTTCAAATGGTTATATATAAGATTTTCCTCTTTGGCTACTTTGCCAAAATAATTTGCACTAATGATTATTTAAAATGATTGGATCGTGAAAATAATTATCGTTCAATCAATGATAAATCAACTAAGATTGGAATATTTACAGTTTTCATAGACGCACATATTAAATTATCTAACTTTTCCTATATCCCTAGCTTTTCACTTAAAAACTGTACTTAATAGTATTATGTCAATGTATGGTAAGGACTTTTGAGTTTACTTTCATTACTTCTATTGTTAAGGAGGCGCTTTTCTATTTAATACTCTCTGGTTCACAGTTTATACCATACTTATATCTATATTAATATAGATAGTTCGGTATAAACCCCTAGGGAATTAACATGTATATTTGCCGCTAGGACAAATAGTGTTTAACCCCTATTAGAGACAATAAATATAGTACACCTTGTCTTAGCAAGTTGTTGCTCTCGCAGAAGCCAGCACAAGAAGAATAAAACCCGCTGGTTTGCTGTATTTATACCCACGATATCACGTGACCACATTGGACGGTCCTAACCAGTTGGAATAGTCCATTTTCAACGTAAAGTCTTTTTCATAGGGGGTTACGCCTTATATTTTCATATTTTCAGAAAACAACATTATTATAATAAATCGCTGTTCGCATCATGATTATTATTATTCAACCATCTTATTTCAATTTACGATCAAGTTGTATTATTAGCTGTTGTTTTTATTGAGAAATTCACTCTCTAAACTAATTTCATACCCCATATTAAAAGTTTAGCATTGAGTGCATAACAAATATATAAGCAATCCAAATACTATTTGTTTATGACTACTTACTATTTCCTTACGCCTCCTATTCTTCCGAAACGTATTTTGCCAATGAAATAATAACTTTTAAGATGATTGAAATATAGCGGATTTCCTAACTATTCAAAATGAAAGTGAAAGTGTACAATAGCAAAATCCTACGCCTTACTGTAAAAGCGGCAGACAACAGTTTAACAACGTATCGCTCGGCCCAAATTCGCTACATTACCCACGCCTCCGATTACCACGCGTCTCGCGGGGATAAACCTATTTTACGTGTACTTGAACCGAACAATCCAAACAAATCTAAGCTTAACACATTTTAATGAAATTTACAAAAACGACAATAACAACATGGCAAAAAAAAAAAAAAAATGAGTTTGATGCTGTTAACAAATAAACTTTCTCCTCAGCTTCCTGCTGTAGCATTGATACACATACAAAAACAAAAATCTACTTCAAAATTTAACAGTTCGCAAAGGTTTCAATAATGTTTATAATACACTCAGTTTTTAGTTTCAAAGCTCACTTGATGCATCCCGTCCTCAAAATCAACCTAATTTTCAATATCAACCTTTTTTTTAAACACTGTTCTCCTTCATCGCTATAATCATGTTCAATTCCAGGATTACAATCCCATCCTTCATCACCAGCTTCCAATTTTTCAATGTCAATCTTACTACACCCAGGTTTAACTTTGTCCTTAGACATATCACATTTCTCAGTGGTCTTATTATCATGCACCATCTGCTTATGTTTCATCATAAATGAAAACCTTTTAAAGATCTTCCCACATTCATCACAACTTGCTTGTTGAGCTAACATGAGCTTTTTCTTCTCTTCGGTACATTGAATAAGATGCTGCTTAAACTTCTCGTTGAATGATACACTCTTTGTGCATTGCGGGCATATAGGCTGCATCGACTTTCGTGCTTTTACCTTTGTCTTGGCCATCTCAGACCATTTTGTTCCAAGATAATATACTCTTCCGGTATCATTCATTTTTAATCTTGCGGGAATATCACCCTTTTTCATCAACCCTACGCGGTAACAACCTAATTTTCCAACGCTTTCGAGAGCAATTTTCTGCCCATTGATTGTCAATGTATCCTGTATGACATTGATATGAACAGTGTGCATTTTCATAAAATCAAGTCCTAGTACGACATCAACATCCATGTCTACTACTACTACTGTACTCGGACAACTTGTTTTACCAAGCTGTATTACAAGTTCCGTGCTACCGATTATAACCATGTTACTTCCAGAAGCCGTTATAATTGGAGCTTCAAAAGTCGAAAGGATGTGGTAACCTTTAATCATTTCCCACATTTTACTGGAAATTAATGTTAGCGTAGCTCCTGTATCTATAAGGCAGGCGACGTCTATACTCCCTATTTTAGCTGACACAAATAAACCAGCCGATGTTTGGATATGAGCTTGTTTTAAGCTTTGCTGCTGTTGTTGTTTATTATTTTCCTCCTTTCCGTCATAAGGTTTACTTTTAATATTTGGACAATCCCACCTTAAGTGTTGTTCTGACCCACACTCAAAACATGCTTTCTTTTTGTCAAATTGTCTTTTATTCGGCTGTTTACCAAATGATCTGTTTTCTGTATAAAACTGTTTCTTGTACGGTGTTTGCTGATAACTTCTACTACCACTCTCATTTTTACTGAACGATTTCGATTGTGTTTGAGCGTTCAGCTTTGCTCGAAGATGTCGAATTTCTTCCCTCATTTGAGACATGGACTCCCGTGAGTGTTTGTCTTCATCATGGGTGGTAGCCCGTACCGTTCCTTTTTGCCGTTTTTCTGCACGGTAAAATGACTGTAGTTCAACAGCATGTCGAACAGCATCATTTAAATCAACAGGCCTAGCCTGTTTTACTTTCAATCGCATATCTCCATTTATCAATGAATCGATAAATTGCTCTTTTGCGAGCGTTTCTCGCACGTCATTTGGTGCGCTTGGATATGCCAAATTTGTGAGACGGCGAATATCCTGGCCTAGCTCTGACATTGTCTCAGTAGCTCTTTGTTGCCGGTCCCTTAACTGTACCCGGTACAATTCAGTTTGATTTGGAGGTGCAAATCGATCCTCCAAAGCACTCACCAACTTCTTGTAGTCGGTAGTGTTATTTGCAAGGTTTCCGAATACACCTTGCGCCTGTCCCCTCAATGAAACAGACAGATACAGGCCTTTTTGATGGTTATCCCAACCATTCAATGAAGCACATGCTTCAAAATGGGCTTTATAGTCCGCCCAGGCACTAGTCCCATCATAAGTCGCGGGCTTCATTGTTAAACCCCGACCAACTGTGCCCCCACTATTGCATATCTGCTTCGTATCTTCTAATGGCGCAGTTTCTGAACAACGTACCTTCTTCCTTCGTTCAGTAACGAATTTATCTGGCCTGTCATTATCCATGCACTCCGTCTGGCATGCTATGTTCGTTAAGGAAACACTTGATTTATTTGGCGTTTCAGGCAACAACCGTCTTGGTCTTGTCAATTTTGAATGAAAAGCTGGGGTGGTTTCTATCAGTTCTCGTTTAACAATTGAACTAGGCATTTCCATTCTACCACGCGGTATATTTTCTCTGACTGGTGTAGAAGCATTTATTTTATATGAAGTTATGTCAATCTCTCGTTGCATTGCGTCAATTTCTTGTTGTAACTTCATTATATGGAGCTGTCGCCTTAAATCATCTATCTCTTGCTCCATATGACGTTCACGATCACTTCTTCCGGCCATTGTCATAGGTTTGTGAATATATATGAAAATTCAAATAGCCCCACGTTGGGAGCCAAATTTTGTAACGTGCCGGGGCTTACTTTCAAATGGTTATATATAAGATTTTCCTCTTTGGCTACTTTGCCAAAATAATTTGCACTAATGATTATTTAAAATGATTGGATCGTGAAAATAATTATCGTTCAATCAATGATAAATCAACTAAGATTGGAATATTTACAGTTTTCATAGACGCACATATTAAATTATCTAACTTTTCCTATATCCCTAGCTTTTCACTTAAAAACTGTACTTAATAGTATTATGTCAATGTATGGTAAGGACTTTTGAGTTTACTTTCATTACTTCTATTGTTAAGGAGGCGCTTTTCTATTTAATACTCTCTGGTTCACAGTTTATACCATACTTATATCTATATTAATATAGATAGTTCGGTATAAACCCCTAGGGAATTAACATGTATATTTGCCGCTAGGACAAATAGTGTTTAACCCCTATTAGAGACAATAAATATAGTACACCTTGTCTTAGCAAGTTGTTGCTCTCGCAGAAGCCAGCACAAGAAGAATAAAACCCGCTGGTTTGCTGTATTTATACCCACGATATCACGTGACCACATTGGACGGTCCTAACCAGTTGGAATAGTCCATTTTCAACGTAAAGTCTTTTTCATAGGGGGTTACGCCTTATATTTTCATATTTTCAGAAAACAACATTATTATAATAAATCGCTGTTCGCATCATGATTATTATTATTCAACCATCTTATTTCAATTTACGATCAAGTTGTATTATTAGCTGTTGTTTTTATTGAGAAATTCACTCTCTAAACTAATTTCATACCCCATATTAAAAGTTTAGCATTGAGTGCATAACAAATATATAAGCAATCCAAATACTATTTGTTTATGACTACTTACTATTTCCTTACGCCTCCTATTCTTCCGAAACGTATTTTGCCAATGAAATAATAACTTTTAAGATGATTGAAATATAGCGGATTTCCTAACTATTCAAAATGAAAGTGAAAGTGTACAATAGCAAAATCCTACGCCTTACTGTAAAAGCGGCAGACAACAGTTTAACAACGTATCGCTCGGCCCAAATTCGCTACAAATTCTTCGTTTAATTACTCAATAATAAATCAATAAGGAGATAGAGATAGGCAATTAATCAATCTATCAAATGATTGAGTGATGTAATTGATAACAGAACTAAGTGGAAATAAGTATGACAGTGTCAATATCAGTGACTTGACACGTCACAACTCCTTGACCTGATTTGCTCTACTATATTCATGAGGTTACGAGGCGATGGAAAATTTGACAAAATCTACATGTATATGGTTTTAAACATTATTGGTTACATATTTATTCTTTAAACCAGTCTATGAGTTATTGAGTCATATATAACTAATTGATACAACATAAATGCATTTAAATATTTTTTTAAACATTATTGGTTACATATCTATTCTTTAAACACAAAAGTGTGTCAAAGAGTAGTTCGTTCGAACTTATGAAATCAGTCAGCTTGCTTTCGCGTGATATCACAGTGTTAGTAAACATTCGTATGGGAGTGTGACTCAGAACGTTAAAGAATTTGATTAAGACTGTAATGAAATTAGTATAACGTTTATACATTGTGTGTTTACAGTCGAATAAAGTGTCGCGGAAAGATGGCGAAACAGCAAGTGACAGAGAATATACTAGAGGAAATTCTTATCAAACTAACTGCTGAGGACTTGCTGAGAATTTCTACTTTACTTCCTGGTATCAAGCGTCTTATCCGGTCATGCCTTCGAAATGTATTGATAAACATAATTTGTTGTCTGTTTTGCTGTTGTTCTAATTATTGTTTGTTTCAATGTGTGTTTTCATTTGAACAGGTCAATCTGGAAAAGAAATCAGTTTCGAGGACATAAGGACAATTGGCCTGGTAGACAATGAAAACTTAGTGATTTTACAAATAGTGTTGTGGATTATAAACAGAAAAGACTTGTTCAACGAACTGGCTTACATGGCGAAGAAAACCGAGAGCACAGTGTTCTTGGAGGAAAATCGCGGTAAAGTTGTTCGCCGAAACGGTTATTCTTTAAAAAGTAAAAATAAACATTACATAATTGTTTGCTCGTATGTATTAAAAGATTTCTAAGAATTAGAAATGGTCTACCAATTGAATATTTTCTTAAAAAGGCTTTCGCTTAAATAGTTCATAAAAAAATACCAAAAAAACAAAGCTACGAAGTAAGTATTCAGTAATTTACAATTAATATATAAAATAATTTTGCATGATATATTAAAATGGCTTACAGAATAATTGATATTAATGATATATCTAAATATTTCATTCACATGATAAGTGCAACAGTCTTGTTTATATTAACGGCATCGGTGTCACAACTTGGTTACGGTTTTGCTTGTTATCACGTTTAAGTCATTATCTCAGCAAATTCATCATGTATTGCATAGAAACTTTAGATATGTATTCCCAACTATCCAACCTTCTTAATGAATCAAGTTCGATAACATTTATTTGAAAACAATCGAAATTATGAACCTTTATTATTTTACATAGAAATTCTAATTTAGGTTTTGCATGTTAGAACTTAGCACACAAAGATTAATGTCTAAGCAAATACTTCATGTATTGTATTGAGATTTTATACAAGCATCCAATCTACTTAAATAACCAAGTAAGAAAACTCTTTTTGCATAAAATGCAAATTATGGACCTTTATTACTGGACTTAGAAATGCTGGTTAAGGGTTTGGATGCAACCACATTTAAGGAAATATCTCAGCAAATGCATCAGGAATTGCATTGAAAGTTGAGCCATGTGTACCCAACTATCTAACCTACTTAATTAATCAAGTTAGATAACTCTACCTTGCATATAATGCACTTTTTGCCAATTTTTACTCGAATTATTATTAAAGTTTTGCATATAAGCACTCAAGTATTAATATCTCAGCAACTACTCAATGTCTTGCATTGAAACTTTATTCAACGCTTCTCAACCATCCAACCTACTTGTATAACCAAGTAAGATAACTCTAGTTTGCATAAAATGATTAAAATGACCCTTTACTATTTGACTTAGAAATATTGGTTAAGGTTTTGCATGTTACCACATGTAAGTCAATATCTCAGCAAATACAACATGTGTTGGATTGAAACTGTAGCATTGTGTTCCCAACTATCCAACATGCCTAATAAATTAATTTAGATTACACTATTCTGCATTAAACGCTAATAATTGCCCTTTCTTATTTCACATAGAAATTTTGGTTACAGTTTCGCATGTTATCTGACCTAGAGTAATATCTCAGCATCTACTTGATGTATTGCATTGAGACTTTAAACAACGGTACTCAACCATCTAACCTACTTGACCAACCAAGAAAGATAACTCTATTTTGCATGTAACCACATTTAAGTCAATATATCAGCAAATACATCATATTGTGCACCGAAACGTTATGCATGGGTTCCCAACCATTCAATATACTTAATAAATCGAATACAATGACTCTATCTCGCATATGATATACATTTTAACCCTTTATTATTCGACTTACAAAATCAGGGTTTGCATGAAATTTTCCATATAATAAAAATTTTGCACCTTTATTTATTGACTTAGAAGTTCTGGTAAAGGTTTCTCATTTAATACAATTGTACACTGGTCCGTGCATGTACCACTAAAACGTTGCAATTATTAGCTTAAAAGCGGTGGAATAGTCGAGCAGCTAGTCGATGCTGTAACAACACGGGCTTTACATTATTATAAATTTAAGGCAAACCAAAACATCACAAATTGTTTTTCAAAGTTATATCACAATTTTTACGATTTTGAGCTCAGAATTTTTTTTTCTTGTTGCTGATCACATTAACTGATCCGTGCCATTGTCCAACACCATATTATTCAAGGGTCGGCGTCGTTCAATTAAGTAAACGAAATACATGTAGCAGGCTTGCAACCAACCCAAGTAAAATCTAGTGTGTTCCATTCTTTTTTAGATGTCTACCATTCTTTTTCAGATTTGTTTTACATTTGCACCCGGAGACCAATGTCAAAATTAAGCCAAGAGGAAGGCATGGGTTTGATAAAGACTGCGAAGGGTTGGCTAGGCGAAGATACAGTTGTTCATATAAAGCTGGAAGATAAAAGTATCATTTCCATTTCAGGTATGGTGTAACTTACAGTACTACCCTATCTTCTGATATACTTGGTTGGTTATACTTGTTCATGCCTTCCGAATTCTCTCCTATATTATATCATTGGCCAGGCCTTCATTATTACCGTTCATGCTTTAAGTAATAACTTTTAATTCTTATGCAACCGGAGGGCGTCATTAAGTAATTCGTAAATCTACCTTCTCATTCCACACGCTCTTCGATTATTAACTTGTAAACGCGTAGGCACAGGGAACTCGAATTTCGTAGGCAGGTTAGTCATGACCAGCAGATGAATCCTATTGGACTTGAGGTCATTGTATCAAAGGTCAATGCCGTGTTAACATTGAGATAAACATCTGTTTCCGATCTATAACTGAAGAACGCTGGTGCCTAGGGAAGCTGGTTGCTCCTGACAAGTAGATAAACTTATCGAGTTTTAGGTAATGGGTCGAAGGTCGAGTTCATGGTAACCAATCATTATTCATCTTTCAATATTTCCAAACTGCATGGAAATGTCGTAATGGAAACATATACTAAAAGCTGTTTGTACGCCCAGCTACTAATGGCTATTTGCCCAACAGGTTCTCTAAAGTTCATTTGTCATATTTCTGTGAGAGTTCTTGTTGGTAATTTGAAATCCGCAATAATTTCGATGAAGTTGACATACTGTGACTTTGTTTGTTAATGGTGTACAATTGAGTTATGATTTGAGAGTCCGAAATTGCTATGATTTAGACATTCCGCTAGTCGATAGCTAGTATGATCTCATTTGTTGCTTATTTTACAGAGAGTGAATGTGCCGATAGTGCGAAGTGTCCGAATACACAGAACGTCGTGTTAAGCACCTATCCGGACAAGACATGCAAGCGATGTCCGTTTTTCCTTAAATATATTGTTGATCTTCAAAATATTCAAATGACGTTGAGCAGGAAGAATTTGGAAGGAATACTGAATCCTGCAACTCCAATGAACAGACAGCTTTTAGAAAGGCACATTGCAATGCGTCAAAACGAGCAAGTGGACAAATTCCATCGGCGAAAAATCTTGCGGGTATACAGTTACAATAAGTGTTGGCTCTGATGTAGGGAAAAAATAAGAAAAATAAAACATCTTGCTATCTGATTTGTACATCTTGATTGTATACATGTACATCTTGCTTGATTAAATCCCTGTTGCTTTATGCTATATCCAGTTCAGTTTATCTTAAATTTATGCCGATTTTTGTTTTTAAATTCGCTTAAAATAGGTTTAACGATTAACAATTCCGAACAGTAAAAGTAAGCAAGCCACGAAGCAGCACTCAGAACAGCCCCATTCTTGACACCAGAGGGTGCAAGTTCGGAAAGTTGTACGGAAATAGACGGAAACCATCGACACAATACGACATATATCTATTCCGAAGCCCGCCGGAGAAAGCCGAGTTTTTACGATTGCTGAACACATTTTAAGAAGCTCGCGGAAATTATCGCATTGTAAGCGTAGCGCCACCTGGTGTAATAATATTAGACACTCGTAAACATAACGTATGGAATGATGCTTGCTAAATTAGGCTATGAGGTATTTGTCCTGATGCTTGCTGACGTTTGTTATTTATTTTGAGTCTTGGAGAACTAGGCTTGTATAGATTATATGTGAGATTAAGATATACATTTTCACGATGCGTCCTATGCAGTTGCTCGAATAACGAATTCAGGATGTAATGAAGCAAGATGTAGAACATACGGTGTTCTAGTCAGAACGCAAGATATTGTGCTTCGTTTCAAAGCCCTTCCATGTGATGTAGCTAAATATGCGTTAATCATGAAATATATTTTAGCAAACAATTAGCTCAGTATTTCTTAGGTCAATTATAAAACAAAACCTGCTGCGAATGCAAGTTAAAGTTTATAGTGATATGTTATGCATCAAAGCTTGTTTCTGTTAAACCATATTCATGATTTTTAACATAAACGGACAGTCCATGTTACTTTGAACAGTGTTAAAAACATAACTTCGTGGTGGTATCCAGAGTAAAAGTAAAGTAGTCTGTACGGTATTTCCTGCAGAATGATTTTGTTATGTTTCGGTATTAATACTGTTCATTATCCGGTGAGATGTCATGCCATTGCCATTATGCTCGAGTGTTCCCTGTGTGTTTGTTTTTATCTTGTTATTATACGTTATATTTATTTTGTTATTACAAGTTACATTTTCATGAATAAACTTTTATAATTTCTATCGTATTTTTTTCAACGTTGTGTTTATTTGCTAGAATAACTGCGTCGTCTTCAAGCGTAATAAAACACCCCACATATATTTGTAATGAAAACGTGGAGTTTTGGCGAAGACGGGCGAAATAACAATCATGCATGGACTACCCACATGATTGGGTTAAAGTATGCTTAATTTCCAAATGTTTATCTTACACTTGTATACATTTGTAGGTTAATAAGTTACACTATTTATTTCGAGTATGTTTTACCTGTAATCTAAGTTTCATTGACTATATCATTCTATGGCAACGTGAACAGTTTGCCAATGTCTACCTCGATAACATTCATGGTCATTCCCCCATCGTTTTACGTGTATATCAATGATAATCAGTGGGTTCATTCATAGCACACTTTCTTATACTACGTCTACCCATATACGGTGATTGGGGTCACACACCACAATAGAATAACAGTATTATGTCGCATACAAACTGATAAATTTATCATAGAATTTGATTATTATTATTTTTATGCGTTTTTTATATAAAAGGGCGTAAAAAACTGCCATAGCACAAACACAAAATTAATTTTTGTGAAAACTAAAACAAAACGACTGTTAATTCGGGTAAATACAGTGTGCCGGTAGATCTTCCAGATTTGGGATGAACCTAGGTTCTAAAAATGTACAGAATGAACCAGCAAGCATTTTCGTAAATGAGCCGATTTAACTACAAAATTGGCTGTCTGCATTCGGAAATCAATAGCAATAACTGTTATTGCCCAAAACAAAGCATCGGGTGGGGTTTGTACGCAAGAGAATGGTATTAAATAGTTGTTTTGAAGCAAAAAATGCATTGAGTGAGTCGGGAAGCCTAGTAAGAACGTGCATTGTTTTCACGAGATATTTTAATACAGACATTGTTTTGATCCAAAACAAGCGTCTTCGTAAACGAGCAATTGCTCTTCATTCGGTACACAAGGTCGTTTCTAAAAATTATCGTTGAAACATATAGATAACAGTAGTAATACTCACCGAATCGAGGACGTTTATCACTCAAAACAATGAACCGGGAAGCATGGACGCACCTGACATTACTGCCCTTGTGATAAATAATGCATTTATCGCAATTACAAAATGCAATAAAACCGAAAGTATAATCTAAAATTAGCGCAGACAACGTCATTACGAAATTTGTATAACGCATGACTTTCTTAATGCCAAAAACACTGTGTTGCTTTCTATACTAATCATCATCAATTTAAACAGTGGTCGAATTAGCACTAGTTCGACAGCAAAAAACTAGTATTTTTTCTCTCGAGCGTGTGAAAATTCTCTATGTACTAGCCCGACTTGCTAGTGACAAAAAGAATTCCTACTTTCACTTTTAAACTGGCCAAAACCGCTAAGATCAATGTCCTGGTTCCTTCTTTTAGTAACGACTAGTGATTTTCGGAAAATTGTTTGACCTACAATCTGGCCTCAACCGCTTATATCAATATGCTGGGTCCCGATATCCAATGGGCATCGTTGCTTATATAGTTTGAGTCCGAGAACCGCAATGCAAAATTAATTTGGTTCCGACATCGTACTACATATTCAAATTAAAAACATACGCAATCGAAAAATGGCAGCCCATTTGAAGTTCGTAGACGGCTCTCAGCCAGGAAAACGAAAAACAGAGGTGGCTGGCTGACAAGCCACGAAAAAGGAATATGAGGAAAAACGGGAACGCAAGTTTCTGCCTTCCTTGACGAAAGATAGAGCCTGGTTGCGGTTTGATTCTCATAGCAAAAGTATTGACTGTGACTGGTGTCTGAAATCCGGTGAAAAGTTATCCTTCTTTTCAAAAGAAGGATGTGACAACATCCGTCTTGATGCAATAAAATGCCACGAAAGTAGAAAATGTCATCTCAAAATTGCACCGAGATTTAAAGCTATGCCAGAAGACAAACCTAGTGAAGCAACAAGGTGCATTTCTAAACTGAGAATGGTTGAATTTGAGCAACTGTCAATTAAATTCAGAAATGGTCATTACATTGCCAAACAACACATGCCTTTTTATGACTTTGTTTCTCTTTGCAAGTTAGACAAAACGAAGGGACTTGATGTTGGCACTGCCTATGTCAACGATCAATGTGCTGCTGATATAGTCAGTTCCGTCGCTTCAGTGGCAAGAAAGTGTGATTGAAAATCTGCATAATGCTTAGTTCTTTTCATTTACAATTGACGGCAGTAGTGATTTCACAGACGATGACTCTGAGTCCATATACATAAGAACCTACATGAATGGGGTTGTTAATGATGAGTTCCTGCACATTTGCTGTGCGCAATCTGCAACAACAGCAGATATACATTCTCACATCAAAGAGGTTTTCCACAATCTTGACCGTGTACGAGACAAAGCTTGTGGAGTTTTGTTCTGATGGAGCTGCAAATATGCAAGGTATGTAGGAATCATCATTTTTGGTGTAATCCGAAAAAAAAAATGTTATTTAAAAAAATATATATATTGATATAATATACGTATAAACATTCTGCAAACAATGGAAATTTCAGGGCTCAAATCTGGATTAGCAGCCTTGCTGAGAAACTCCCATCCCGAAATTGGCGTTGTACATTGTTCGGCACATACGCTCGATCACTCCTTCAAGGACACTGTGAAAAAGATGCCTGCATGCTTATGAGAAGCTGATGACCCTTCCGCTTGGACTGTACTACTTGTACAAGCGTTCCCCAAAGCTAGAACGGGATTTGAAACGCGCATTTCAAGCTCTTGAGAACAAAGGTTGTCCTTCCAATGCGTGCTGGTGGAACAAGGTGGCTTCCTAACATCAATATTGCATAAATAACTTCATGAAAGGGTATCCAGCCATCTGACAGCACATTGATTCAGCTTCATATGGCAATGCGAAAGCTGAAGGACTTGCAAGAATTGCCACAGATGCAAACATTCTCGTGTTTATGCTGCGACTGAAGGTGATTATGGTATAGTTGTGTTACTGAATCAAAATAAATAAATATTAGAGTTCTTAACTATCAAAGTATTAATGATATTGCTTTAAAAACCAGACATGAATGTGAAAAAAGCTGGAGAAATCGCTTTTGTTTGACATGAGGTGAAATTAGTCTGAAACGTAAGTTATGTGATATATTGTTTAATATCAGGAGGTTATCACATTGCTGAACAGACTGAGCAGGAACTTACAGAAGGATGGTATGACAATAGCTGATGCATGTGGACAAATTGAGGCCACAGAGTCGGAGCGGTTTGTGATGAGGTAATTTTCTAACCTAAATTGGTCAAACTGGGATATATGTTTAAAATCAATGGAATGTTGAACTTGGAATTAAGTCAAGGGAATGAAACTCCTTCACCAGTGTTATGATGCTATGATTCAGAAAGGCTAATCCTTTGTTTAATGTTTATGTGACTATAAATACATATGGGAAGGAAAGTTGATTGAAGATTTTTATATCATTTTCGTACAAATTTAGCACCCCTGAAGCAATATATAAGGTTCAGGATGGAGAATATCAGGGGGAAGATGTTAAGAGGGCCAAAACCAACAGTCTGTGTAAAGCAACTCGCAGAGGGCATTCCTAACTCTGAAGCCATGAAAGCAACATATTTTAGCGATTTTAGAAACTGGCCTTTAGATCTGTTTGCCATGAAAGGTTCATTCTTTAGCTGTTAAAATTATTGAACAGTTTTATTTCAGCAGTTAAAATGTTGAACAGCTCCTTTCAGTCATTAGACTGTTTAACAGTTTCTTGTTTTAGTTTTGCACAGTTAATGCTGCTTCTGCATGTTTCAGGTTCATGTTTGCTGACCAGCCTTGTTAAATATGAAGTTGTGCTTCTGTTTTGTTTTGTTCAATTTCTATTCAGATATTTGAATTATAGTATTTTGTTTTGTAAATGATGTTGATGCTTAGCATAATACCACAATACAAAAATAAGATTGTATTTATATTTATAATAAGATTATTTTATATTTATTTCTCCGAAAACTCTTCATTTTAAATATTCTAGGATTTATTTTCAAAATTGATTTATTTATATGATTTTACCTCTTTAAAATGGATATTTCAGTATTTGGCAATGATGATATCGCTACAATTCTGAGGCATTTCGATCGTAACCTTACAAATGCTAGGGTCGATGTCGATGCTATACAAGAGGAATGAACATTCCTGAAAAAATCAGGAGAAGTAGGTTTAAACCTAAGAACATTAATGTTGCCAATACATGTCGTTATTTATTTTCAGCCCTTATCTCCGCTAAAGTATAAAGTAAAAAGCAACTGTGTGGTAAGAAGTCAAATAATCCGCTTGATAACTCATTTGTTTACAAATTGTCTATATGTGTGTGTAAGATTTATTTAAGGTATACAGTCCAGCTCACCAAGGGAAGTCTAGACTGGGCCACAATCACCAGATTGGGGATTGAAGGTGTTTCGAACATCTTCGCAGTGATTAACCTCCTCCTTACTTTGCCTCCAACATCCGTCCGAAATGAATATTCATGTTCAGTCATAAAGCTTTACCAAATCAAAAAGAATGGCAAGGATGAATTCATCCTCTCTTAATAACTTAGTAATCAGGGTCCATCTGTTGAGGCGTTTGACCCATAAGATACAATGAAACACTTCTAGGTCAGTTGACATTTGCTATTTAAGAAATATAACACCCCACTGATGGTCATATGACATTATAAGGACCGGCCAATCAGCCACCAAAAGTGTATATGGACCGAGGCGTTAGGCCAGGTCCATTCCCCCCGGGGCTGACTGACCGGTCCTTATAATGCCATATGACCCGAAGTGGTGTGTTATATTTCTTATATTATACCGAACTCTTTTCATTACAATTCAATATTTTTAAAGCGATTCAAATGTGTTTTATTGAACAAAGCTAATAATGTTTACTTGCGACAAGTTTTCGCCGTTGTGAATATAGCATGCCACACTTACCAATTGTATGACGTCAGCGGTCCATATTACATTTTTGGCGAGGTCCGGACCGGCCAAAAATATGATATGGACCGCTGACGTCATTAAACTAGATTTTCATCAAAATACAGTGATATACGGACCGATCGAGTTTATATATACAAAGGAGGGACAAATTGATGTGAGGTATAATATTAAATGTTATAAGAATATCAAGAAGTCCCCGACCGATCTATAGTGAGTAAAATCATATTTCTGTAGACAAAGTATAGATTGCGTGCCTCTAACCAGGATTTATTTCTTGTAACTCGATACCCTATGAATAGCAAAAAAGCTAACAATAAAAAGTCACAATGATCATCTTTGCAATGTGTACAGAGTGTATTCCAACTTCGTCTTTACTTTTCACAATGTTTTTTTTTTCAGAATGCATCCAGTCGTACTCGGCTAGTTGGTGGCTACAAGCGGTCAGAAAAGGAAGCCCCTGAAGGTTCAGAAGTTGTAGACATAGATGAAGAAGAGGAGCAGATTACGGAGGCAGAGTCTGGCACATCCTCATCAGGGTTGTATGGAGAGGTAAATGGCTGATATAATATCACAACATTGACCTAAACAATAACACGAAATGTCTATTACTTCGACTGTCAGAATGTCTGATCAATTGTGGTCATTCATTTTCAGGGTAAACTGTTGGACGATGATGATGAAAACGATGATTTTGATGACGAGATGGAGAAAAAGGAGGGGGCCATCGATATGCTGATATTTTTATTTTCTAGATAATGAATTGATATTCAAGAGAATAGTGCGATTTTTCACTAAGCAACATCGATGTTTTATTCGAAAATGCTTGCATCACATTTATTTAAGAAATAAGAGCTTTATTTTCTACATCTGAAATTTCACTTGAAAATGTTTAGTATTTCTCTATTTAGTTCTCCAGTGTTATCCGGCAACTGCTCAGGTACCAGGGTGAGAAATCACGTGACGTAAAGGAGTTCTCATATGGGTCACCACGGGTCTCAACCGATGTAAACAAATAAGTAAGTGACGTTAATTTCTGAATAATGTTTTTGACAGAAAAGATATGAAAATATTTCTTAGCCCATAAACGACTATGCTATTTTCTGCATCTGCACGTGAAATGTTTCAGAATTGCTTGTATTTTAGTGATGCAATCCTTTTAAATTCTGGTTCATGGTGTAAGTTTAAACAGCCTCTTGAAAACCGCAGCCACTATTCTGCCAATCATAGTTACTTCACGCAGGCGCATAGCGATCTATGAAAAATAGACGACAGTACCAAGTCACGGAGAGTGACAAAATATGCTCTATGAAAATAAATGTTGAACTGACCTGCGCTGCGCTTGCTCCATTTCTGAGGATCACCAAAATGAACCCGTAACACATACAAAGATCAATGTCAAATTTAGATGTTCATGACATAACGTGATGATTGAGAGAACACGGCGCGTGCCCCGAGTTAAATCACTTAAGTTCCCGTTTTATTTCAGTATAGGAGAAAAAGTAATAAAACGATTTTTCGAAGGGGAGTATCCCCAAACCCCTTGCCTTTCCTTCAAAAATCAGTACAACATCGTTATAATTGTGTCATTCATTTCATATTTACGTATTAATAATATTTATATTCTTATTCAGGATATGCATATGCTTTATTGTTCGCTAACAATGCCTTTAAATAAAGCCCCTTATTGTCAGTCTACTGTTTTCCATTGCCGTTTACAGCCTTCATATTTCTGTCCGACTCTCGGAACGCTTTGATGGCCGGTCTGGCAGCTATGCGATCATAGTAGGCCTTCAGCGATGGTGACTGGTCCAGAAAACCAGGGGAGAGAATACACAGTATGTCTAGAAGATCAAACAGGTTGTAGTCGGCCCAAGATATCTGAAAATACAAGCAATTCATCCCTCATTTGCGTTTATTTGCTACCAAGACGCATGGGTGTCTAAAGTTTAATGTACAAAATACAAAAATACAGTACGAAATAGTGCTTGACAATTGCAATCCGTTCATAAAGTATTTACGATAAGTTCAGTCTAATGGCCACATTTCAATCAGATTATAGCGAATGATATTGCAGTTCAGCACTTCGCCGTTTAATTTTTATTGTAAGATGACCTAGATTCATTACATACTATGAATTTTCACAGGAGTTGTTTCGAATGTTCTAGAATTTTAAATTTATTTCATACAAGTTTAAGAATGAAAATGATTCTTATAGAATTTGATTTAAAAAAATCTTGAGGATTTTCGGAGCATGTTCTGGAAAAATCTTATTTGTATCTAGGGGCAAACTTCTCTGATCTTGGGTTTGGGGGTCAAATCAAGTTCCTTGATACATTTGCTGGTGACGAAGCATTGAGTCAAAAAGATCGTTGTTTGAAGAAGATAAACATTAAGATTTTACTTCACAAGCGCTGTTCTAATAATTCTAACGACATGAGAGTGATAACACCAGCATGTGTGGTATGTTTTTGTTCTTTTGTATATGGAAAATATGTGCTCCTTTGTATATGGTATAGCTGTGTTATGTTGCATGTATTACGCCAGTGTTGCTATGGTTGTGGTAAGTCTGTGCTGTATGTGGCAAGTTTGTGCTGCTATGTGTGTGGTATATCTGTGTTGTGTTGCAAGCATGATGTCTGTGTTGTTTTGTACGTGGCAAGTCGTGGTATATATGTGGTATATCTGTGTTGTGTTGCATGCATTATGTCTGTGTTTTTTTGTACGTGGCAAGTCTGTGCTATATATGTGGTATATCTGTGTTGTGTTGCATGCATTATGTCTGTGTTTTTTTGTACGTGGCAAGTCTGTGCTATATATGTGGTATATCTGTGTTGTGTTGCATGCATTATGTCTGTGTTGTTTTGTACGTGGCAAGTCTGTGCTATATATGTGGTATATCTGTGTTGTGTTGCATTCATTATGTCTGTGTTGTTTTGAATGTGGTTTATCTGTGTTGTGTTACATGCATTATGTATGTGTTGATGTGTACGATCTGTGTCTCATGTTAAAGGGGCTGTTCTCCGTATGATTAAATAGCGAAAAAAAAGAAGAAAATTGTCGAAAACTGACATAAACTTGGTATCGATGTGTACAATGCATGGAAACTTACTAAATGAAGGACCACATTGTTTACAACTAATTTACTTTTCGCAGTTTTTGGTATTTTTCCATTAAAAAAGATTACTAGGTATGTTTACCCAGTAGAATTCATTCCTTATGCGTGATTGGCAAGTCGATGTTATCACGTGATATTACCAAGTTAGGTATATAATTAAAATATTCCACCTGTTGAGAGAAAGCCTTCGTAGCACAGTGGATACAACACTGGTCTGCAATTTTGGCGACCCCGGTTCGAACCCGGTCTCCGACTCGATATTTTTTTTACATTTTGGTATTCTTTTTACAATTATGATATCAAAGAGTACACCATTTTATCAAATAATTGTCCTGAGATTCGTTACAGAAAAAAAAGTTTTTTCGTGTCAATCTGGTGTACAGTCCCTTTAAGTCTATGTTTGATTTTAACATTGTGCCAATAAACAGAGTATTTGTATCACCAACATCGAAACATGAATTTTAGAGCTAAGGAAGGAAGCTTCTAAATGCGTTGACAGTTTTGTTTTGAAATAAGACATGGCGCCTTTCAGTATCTTACAAAACTGCTAATATCAACGTGCTTTGGGAATAACACTTACTTTCTTTACTTTTGACCTAGTATCGTACCTAAGACAAGCTATTTTCAGGTCTATGGCATTGAAAACAATATAAAAATGCAAACAACCTTTTACGATAAGTCTACATATGAAGGTATTAACTTGTCACATTAACCGTTTCAACTAAATGATTAATGAAAAGGAAAAAATCGCCTTACCTTTGAAAGAATAAACTCGTTCCCTCCTGCTTTGAACAAGTCCTCTAAGAACTTGACCTTTGCAGCAGCGTCTTTTACGAAGTCCGCTTTCCCAGCATCCTAAAATCAAACAGAACTTTGAAATTTGATAAAATTATCTTTTTTGTTTCCTTTCAATATTTCAATGACAATTTCCAGGCGAAAAACGTTATCATATTGTTTAAACAAGGGCGCCGTCAAGCGAACGCCAACGCTCGTCTGTTTTTTTTCAGTCAATAAGGGGCATAACTCGACACTTATCAAAGCAAGTGTTATGGGTCTAGCAATACATGTGCATATTCTCACTGGTAATACGTAAACAAATAGCACGGAAGATCTTGAAGGTTATTAGGTTACAGTCATGACTATTTTCAAACTATCAATGGGCATAACTTCATAGTAACATGTGTCCAAAGTTGCATTTTCTTAATGTGTGCTTATAATGATCTGGCAACATGTGTCGGTTGCATTCGAATATCGTGATTTTTTTAATAATATAGCCCAGGCTAAGAGTTGAACAACGTGTCGACGACACCAAGGTTAAAAGCAATGTTTGAGTTTAAAATCATGAGGGTTCGTGTTTTTGTTTCAGGTCTGTCCATGCTGTTTGCGGCATCAAAACCGTATGACCGTAACCAGGAGACAAAACAAACAAGTCAAATGTAGCTCATCATTCACACTGAGTCTCAATTAAAATGTGTATTTTTGGCAAGGCACGGAGTGAAAAAAATGCATTAATTCGAAAATAATAGAATACGTATATTTTATTTACAAAAAAACAAAACACATGTAGTACGAACTCCCAACAGAAAAACACGAACAGAAGCGTGAACGCCATTATACTCATTGCCAGAGAACGCCGACGATACATGTACTTCTAAGTTTGATAATTTGTAATCAAAATTCCATACAGTAAAACTGCGATCGCTCGAGGTCGCCAGGGACCGAGCCAAAACCTCGAGGGAACCGATGTTTCGAACGACCCGATTTCCAATTTTCCAGTTTGATATGAAATATCTTTCAGTGTTTTTTTAAGTTTGAAGTCGTCAAACAGACTGTTTACTAAGACACCGATTATGTGTTGCGTTGTGGAAATCGCTAATATGTTCAAAGGTTGACGTAAACTAAATGTAAACCACAAAAGAAAAAAAAAACAAACAATAAATTAATAAATAGAAATGTTTATTTTAACAAAAAAAAACACATTTTCGTAACAAGCAACATTTGAATGGCAGTACTGTACATATTGTGGCATTAGTCAGATTTAAGTTTCGCAAAATCAAGGATTGTTGATTGGCGCTTCTAAGTAACCCACTTAATAAAGCCAATTACGGACTAAATATGAATTTGGCGGTTGTAATCTGTGTTCTGAAAGTCGGTTTCGTCAGATGGATCAATGTTTTGTGTTGAGTTTAAAAAGGTCTGCCCGCGCCCTATAATGGCTGCCTTATGGCTTGACCCCGTCACATCCCCAAGTGTGACTTAAACAGAATTTTGAAGCCAAAGGGGGAGTTTTACTCCCATCGGTTGATGGGATATTCGCCAAGGAGTCATTTTGTCAGATGGATAAATAGTGCACCTGTCATTATTTTGCTCGCCCGGGTGTGGGGGGGGGGGGCTTGGGCCGGCGGGCTAACCCAGTGGAATTTGACATCTTGAATTGTTTGAAGTCTAAACCCCCACCCTAGAGACAACCACTTTTGACTAAATCCCCACCCTTGAGCCTGCTTGGTGCATCAAATGCCTCGGTGGTAGGGGAGAGGGTAAATATCTAATAGATCAATCATATGAATCAGTTCTGTACGCGTTTAAAATTTAAATTAGGTCAGACAGTACCTTTAATATCGAGGTCATTCTGACAATGTCAGTAAACCATGTAATCGCTAAGAATATATCATACATGTTGAATTGGTTCTCCTATGTGTTTGCGAAATATTTGATTTACGTTTTTAACAAAGCGGGAATCAATGAAATAAGATTACCAATTCTACTTTCATTTTTTGATGAATGCTTATTTTTAGAAGTTTTCTGCTGTAAATCGTTTATATTCTACAGGTATAGTGAGCGTTCTTTTGTGGATTAAGTATTATTAATACGACATATCGTGAGTTTCATGTGACGCCTCTCAGACTCGCAAAATAAATGGGTCTAATTCGCGAAAACAGATGACAAACATTCTCGCCCCATCCCACAATTTTCTCAACAGAAAAAATCGATAGGTCATCCGTCATGCACGTCTGCTACTATAAAAACACGAATAAAAATATCGCCGTCGTCTTTCGACTTTTCGCGGTTACTCCCCTTTTGTGGCTTCGAAATTCCCGATTCCCGGGATGGTAACTTGTGAAAACTGGCAATTTTTTATATTTTTATTTTTTATTTTTTATTTTATCATCTTGGTAAAGGGTGACGACTTGAACTTGAATTTCCATGTATTTGCCGACATGACCCTGTTTAAGAGGCCATAACTTTATTAAATCTTAACCAAACTCTACATTTTTGGACTTTCCTTGTAGAGTTAGTGTCAATCTTAAAAAATGTACAGTTTTAACGAAAACAAATGCAATTTCAAACCCGAATTTCCTAAAACATGTTACTCTACGAACCAACTACCCGCAATTTTCACCGAAATTTTCCAGACTAAAATGCATTATCCCGCTATTGCATAATCAATTCAACACGTGTGCATAAGAGAAACAATATATCTATCACGATACAGGTGAAATGGAAGTCAAATATCGTCCAACAGAGCCGTGCACACGATTTACAATCTTTGTTTATTTCTTTACGCATATGCCGACATGGACATTACGCAACCGGAAATTATTCATGGCGCATGCGTTGGTGCCCTGCTTGCATCTACGATATAGTTGCGTTGCGTGGGTAAATTTGTTCGTGTATACACATACTAGCTGGCATGTATAATTATTGTAAACAAAGTATGAACATTGTTTTTTAGCGTGCACGGCTCTGTTGGACGATATTTGTCAAATTCCCGCCTTTCAGGAATGGTGTTCTGTCTAAAGCCCCGTGTATGCCCGCCGCCCCCCCCCCCCCCGGGCGGGCAAAATAATGACAGGTGCATAGTTGCCAGATCTATTATAAATGATTGCATGTGAACCTATCCGGTGGTCCCATTGGTGGAGGCATGAGGCTGATCTCTAATCATTCTTGAAGACATATGTTTCTATAATGCTAATTAAATATGGCAGATATCAGGGACGTAACACAGGGGCAGGTTGCGGACGGGGGGCGTGGTGTGTCAAAACAACGCAACCTGCCCCTGTGGGACGTAACAGCATTTATGGGTTATAAAATTGTTTTCATTCTTTAAATAAATAGCTCATAAGCAGGTATTTTATCAGTTTTTTTTTACAAATATAGAAAACTACATGTATAAAATAACGTTTCTAACCATCCATTCAACCAATTAACCGTAGATTTTGGTGTCATAGGAAGGAACATTTTAGATCAACTCACATAGTTTTGGTAGATGAGTTTGACATAGGCATTTCTGATGTCTTCCTCATGGTCGTTGATCATGTCAACACGGGCGGCGGACACAAGGTCGCTGGGATCGATACCTGTAGAAATGGTGATCGAAGATTACAGAAACTATTGACACCACAGAATAAAACCCAAAGACAACGTCACAGTTACACTTCTTTTGCAGTTTTATTTTATCTATTATGACATGTGCAAATGAATATATTTTTAGGAGGGCACACCCGGCGCGCGCCACCTCTTAAATCGTCCAACATTACTTTTTATTTCAATATTAGAGAAAAAAGAAATAAACTAGGCTAAAAATGCGCCATTTCCGACTACAAATTATTAAAATTTGCTTAAGGGTGTAACCCTCAATCTCCATGCAAGTCAAGCATGTCAAAAGTTTGCGCCCCTTAGTAACGCCATCTAACGTCAATTTCTGGAGCCGCCCCTGATTGATACTAAACTGAACGACATGCATGCAGTAAATAACATTCAACTTACAACAACAACAATAAGCTGCTAAATTTACATAATACAGAGCCAAAGATGTGTCTTACCGGCTTTTCTTCCAAAATATCTAAGGATGGCACATGACTGGGCTAGCTTCAAGTCGCCGTCTTTTATCATCGGACATTGGCCGAACGGCTGAAATTGTTCATATAATTGATTTACAAGTTAGTAACCACATTCGGGCTTCTCAGCATGTAAACTTTAATTAAACAAGAGATGTTTTTTTAAACATTATGCCCCCCTGAGCGCAATGTTGTCAGAATTATTTTGACAATTGAATGAAATATGCATGGACCGAAATGACAGCTGATTTATCAATGACATTCGATGCCTTTGAGGCAGTTTTAAGATTATGACCATTCAAAGTGTGAGGATATTAGGTACAGTTTTCAGTCATGTTCAGATGATGACTGTACCCTCTTAGCAGCAGGGAATAAGTAAATATGATGAAATTTAAATGATGAATATGAGTTTTGTCCATGACCTTTGACTCTATGACCTCAAAATCCACATGAGTCATCAACTGGTCACCCAAAACCCAAATGTTAAGTTTGAGGGTCATGGGTGCAGTCATTGTCAGGTTATCACACAGACACTTTTTGCGTTTAAGGTCAGTATGACCTTGATATTTGTCCCAATGACACCTAAAATCAAAGGGTCATCTACAGGTCAGGCCCAACCCTCTTTTTTAAGTTTGAGGTCCATGGGTGCAGGCATTGTCGAGTTATCACTCGAAGAACATTTTTCGCATTCAAGATCACTGTTACCTTGAACTTTGACCTGATGACTCCTAAATTCAATAGGGTGGTCATCTACTGGTCAGGCCAAGCCTCCATGTCAAGATTGATGATCATAGGTCCCGGCATTGTTGAGATATCACTGGGAGAAGCTTTGTTTGTTTTATTTAATTTAAGGCACTGTGACCTTGAACTTTGGCTCAATGACCCCTAAAATCAATTGAGCTCATCTACAAGTCAGGGCCAACCTTCATGTCAAGTTTGATGACCAGGGGTCAAGAAATTGTTAAGTTTGCCTTCAAAGTCACTGTGACCTTGACCTTTGACCCGATGACCCTTCAATCAATAGGGGTCATCTACTGATCAAACCCAGCCTCCAGGTCAAGTTTGAGGGACATGGTTGCAGGCATTGTCGAATTATCACTTAGACAACCTTTTATCATTCAAGGTCACTGTGACCTTGACATTTGACCCGATGACCCATAATATCATAATATAATAGGAGTCATCTACTGGTCAGGACGAGCCTCAATGTTAAGTGTGATGGCCATAGGTCTAGGCATTGTTGAGTTATTACTCGGACAAGCTGTAAAATTATTTTACCATTAAAGGTCACTGTGACCTTGACCTTTGACCTGATGACCCCTTTAATCAATATGGGTCTTTTATTTCTTCGAAGAGGGGCATAAAAAGAAATATTGTTTTTTTCCCTACGAAATGACAGGTTTGCCAATTAGGGTCAGTGTTGCTAGTGTTGATTATATGTTAGTCAAACCAGACGCGTAGCTGCCTATGCGAGAGTACGCGGTTGAATCAACATGATTCTGACAATTTTGTTTTAAGTTGCAGTATGCGTACGTTATTACATGATCCTCAAAGTGTCCATTTTCCAGGACTAAATTAAGCAACTCAGATTGCACCATTGTTTTTAAAAATTTCCGAGGGGACCTGGCCCGGCATTTATGATACCAATAGTTTCATGATTTCAACAAATGTCCTAGAAAGTTATTCATAAATTATAACAAGCATAAGCTATAGTTACAATACTGCATGTCAGATACTTACGGTTTCAGCTTTCCATTTCGTAGCCCATTCGGGTCCAACATTGATCTCCTCATACTCAAGCCCATTGTCGATTAGCAGGTAGCGGATGGCCTGGGCCCGGCCTAGGGATATAATGAGTGACTGATCAGTAAATATAGCAGGTAGCCGATGGCCTGGCCCCGGCCTAGGGATATGAAGAGCGACTGATGAGTAAATGTAGCAGGTAGCGGATGGACTAGCCCCGGCCTAGGGATATAAAAAGTGACTGATGAGTAAATGAAGCAGGTAGCGGATGGCCTGGCCCCGGCAGGTAGCGGTTGGCCTGGCCCCGGCCTAAGGATATAAAGAGCGACCGGTGAGTAAATGTAGCAGGTAGCGGATGGACTGGCCCCGGCCTAGGGATATAAAAAAGTGACTGATGAGTAAATGTAGCAGGTAGCGGATGGCCTGGCCCCGGCAGGTAGCGGTTGGTCTGGCCCCGGCCTAGGGATATAAAGAGCGACCGGTGAGTACATGTAGCAGGTAGCGGATGGACTGGCCCCGGCATATGGATATAAAGAGTGACTGATGAGTAAATGTAGCAGGTAGCGGTTGGCCTGGCCCCGGCAGGTTGCGGTTGGCCTGGCCCCGGCCTAGGGAAATAAAGAGCGACTGATGAGTAAATGTAGCAGGTAGCGGATGGACTGGCCCCGGCCTATGGAAATAAAGAGCGACTGATGAGTAAATGTAATAGGTAGCGGATGGACTGGCCCCGGCCTAGGGAAATAAAGAGCGACTGATGAGTAAATGTAGCAGGTAGCGGATGGACTGGCCCCGGCCTAGGGATATTAAGAGCGACTGATGAATAAATGTAGCAGGTAGTGGATGGACGGGCCCCGGCCTAGGGATATAAAGAGCGACTGATGAGTAAATGTAGCAGGTAGCGGATGGACGGGCCCCGGCCTAGGGATATAAAGAGCGACTGATGAGTAAATGTAGCAGGTAGCGGATGGACGGGCCCCGACCTAGGGATATTAAGAGAGACTGATGAGTAAATGTAGCAGGTAGCGGATGGCCGGGCCGCCGCCTAGGGATTTAAAAATGACTGATGAGTAAATATAGCTGGTAGCCGATGGCCTGACTCCGGCCTAGGGATATAAAGAGCGACTGATGAGTAAATGTAGCAGGTAGCGGATGGACTGGCCCCGGCCTAGGGAAATAAAGAGTGACTGATGAGTAAATATAGCAGGTAGCGGTTGGCCTGGCCCCGGCCTAGCATAAAGACTGACTGATGAGTAAATTTAGCAGGTAGCGGATGACGTGGGCCCGGCCTAGGGATATAAAGAGCGATTGATCAGCAAGAGAGAGCAGATATCAAATGGCCTGACCCTGGCCTATGCATACAAAGAGCGACTTGTGAGGAAAAGTGCAATGAACCACAAACATCAAATCTCATACATGCCGAGTTAAAAAACGAGGAATGAAAGCTCCTGAATTGAATGTCACTTAGAACATTTTCGCATTTGCTAGTCGAAATAATACACCTAACAAGCTTGCATGTGCTATTAAAATGTTTAATCTAACAACCCATACGACGGAATGTGCACAATGAACTTATTTAAATAAAAGGTACTGAATGGGTTGTAAGCTCAATGTGCTTCAAATTAAAATACATTTCCTTCCTACACAAGTGGACGGGGAAGGCCAAACATTTCATTTTATGTTTGAATAAGAGTTATTACAGAGACAGCGCGCTCGGCTATTCCGCTGCTTTTAAGTTAAGGATTGCAAAAGTTTTGTAAAACATGCATGAATCATTGTATCACAAGATTAAATGCAAAACTTAAACCAGAAAATAATATGGTAAAGTTATATGCATGACGAAGTTATCATACTTGGCTGTTTTTTTAATAACATTTAAATGCAATACATCAAGTAGTTGCTGATGTGTTTACACGCAAAACCTTAACCAGAATTTCTAAGTCGAACAACAAAAGAGAACATTATTTGAATCATATGCATGATACTTATCTTGATTTATAAAGAAAGTTGGCTGGTTGGAAGCCGGTGTTTAAAGTTTCAATGCAATACATGGTGTATTTGCTGAGATTTTAATTTAAATATGCTTTCATGCAAAAAGCAGAGCTCGTAAGGTATGTATCTAAGATAAGCGACTCTATCGCGTGTAAAGCGAAATCGGAGTACGCAGTTACCTCCCCTGGTTTAGCGCTCGTCATGTATGACAATATACACCCCACCTCTAGGGTTAAGGTCGAGGTTAAGGACTCCAGTAAGGGTTAGCTCGACTACGTCACACGTATACCATGGTTTAAGTGGCTCTTTTCCCCAGGTGGCTTTTAGCCCCGGGTGGCCTTTAGCCCACAGGTGGCTTTTGGCCCCAGGTGGCTTTTGACCCCAGGTGGCTTTTGGCCCCAAGTGGCTTTCGGGCCCAGGTGGCTTTTTCCCCCCATTTCTACACTACTACTTTGCTAGATGAGATGATGAGATAATAACATAACGTACGGTGCTTACATGCAAAGCATAGGCATTGTTCTTTGAATAGTCGAGCTTATAACTGTCTGGTTTAAAAATATTCAAATATGTTCTTTAAATTAAAGTACCCCTTTTAAACGCATAAGATAGTGTTGGTTGGTTCAATCATTTTGGCACACAAAACATGTCCTTTATTGTAGCAAGCATACATTAAATTGTGAATCGCGAACTTTTGAATCCCGAACAAATGCCACTGCTGTACGAGGGGTCGTCGGTTCAACCTTATTGAAATCTGCGTAACAATTTGTGAAGCTTATTTCGAATGGTTACCAACGTGGAACGAAGGAAAGCACACCAAAATGGTTTGGCTCATCTGACTAGAGCTGCGGGTCCTTTTCACTATAGTATATCGCCATGTATAATGCTAATATGATCTGTAATTTTAATGTTAATACGCATATAACATTGAATTATTTTAAAGGCATTTTTAAGAGGTCCCAAGTATTTCGTTATGTCTCAATAAATTAATATTAACATAACACTATTTAAAAGAGCGCCACAATGCAAACGCCAACAGTATCCCATTGTTACCATTGTTTTTGTTTGCTGTTTATTCAGTAAAAAGGAGCATTTACGTGAATCTTATCTAGTTAACTAGTTAGTATGTTACTAAGTGTAATGCGCAAACCATAACTAGTTAACCTGTCAATGTTCTTCAGCTAAAGAAGGTGACAGGTTGCATTTCTGGGCACTTTCAAGCCACTTTTCAGTCTTATGATATTTTTTCTTACCGAAAAGGTTTCGCGAATAGTAACTAGATAGCTAGATAATTATCGCGAAAATTAAGTGATGAATTCTCAGACGTCAACGGGTTATCTTACGGCAGTTACATGCCACCATATAAAACAGAAAATGTGGGAGTTTGCGGTAAAGATGATGACTATGATTAAGACAAACCTCTGAGTTGGAAGTAGTACAACTGGATCGGCACTGAAATAACAAAAAATACGTACAGTAACTTATCAGAAAGAAATAATCAGAAGAACAAATAAAAGATGGATTAATTACCCACTATGTGACAAACATAGTTTTTTGAACATGTGCAAAACATTATTTAAATTCATATTCTGAACTAACAACCATTTGACAACATTGCAGTTATATATAGTATAAATATCAGTATGTATCTGATAAATAGTTCATAACATGTGAAACCACACTTTAAAACTACATGTAAAACATATGCACCATACAACTAAACGCGAAAACATTTTTTTTCTACTCACTTTTGTAATATTCCAATATAAACCACGCACAACGACCTAAATCAGCAGACTGAGAACAGCTAATGTGAATACAAGGACGTTTGCAAAGGCCACGTGTAAACTATTTCATACTCAGGGATAGTGTTATCTTTGACAAAACACTGATACGGGTGGTTAAACGAACATAGTGACGAGGAATACGATATGAAACCGTGGGACAATCTTATAAATTGTGTGTTTGAAGTGGCCGTACCCAAGATCAGTTAGTCAAAAGGTCGACTGTTTTCAATGTTTCTGTTTCTTTCAAGAACTTAACAAAATATTGAGAGACAAAACGAATGAACATGTATCAACATGTAGTTTATTCTAAAACGGCACCTTCATGTACCCGTTACTCAATTATGTCAATTTTCGATGCCCAGCGACCCATTATGAGTCCTGACTGGTATTCATTATTGGTCTTTATTGGATCTGAGAATGATGTAGCTAATGTGCTTGTAATTAATAACTAGCTAATATGTTGAATGAATTAAGCCAATGATGTATGATCTTACGATTTATTTAAGGTGCATATTGCATTACAACAGGGATATTAATACCAATCCGATTAGCTACACCATTCTAAGATCAAAGTTGTATATAACAATAACAGGCTTATATAGCCTTTGAAGATAATTTCATGTCTTATTTCAGTTAAAGAAAAGACAAATTTACGAACTACAACGCTCTTTATTGAATGCAGTTTCTACCATTTACGTTTCAAGTTCACAGCTAGCAATACTCATCAAATGCTGAAACCAACACACACACGCACGCACGCACGCACGCAAGGACACGCACGCACGCACGCGGGCACACACACACGCACGCACTTATGAATGTGAATATTTTTCAAGCATTAACATTGCCTACGGACGAAACACGGACATAATTTTGTTATGTGCCTTAAAATATGTGCACACAAAATATTGATCCTTTACCACGTTTACAGTCTATCATCAATTCACCGTACGGTTTATGCCATGTGCACATGATGCATTGTGCAATCCTTTGTTAACACACCAGACTGCATTTCAAGTTACCGTTTTTGACAAACGAAAAACCATTAAAATGTTTTACCACAAGGAAATATGATCAGCCCTATTTCTTTAAGTTTTTCAATCTGAACAAAGACTAGATCAAAAACTTGTTTATGTTTAAAACAGCCTCTACATGACATATACACTACTAAAATGTGCCTAACAAGCCCTAAATACTTACTTTTGGTCCTTATTCCTAAGATTATAACCAGGAACAAGAACTTAAATCAGGACACTGTAAACAGCAGAGAGAATGCACATGTATGCGTTTGCATAGTTTGATAAACTCCGAATAGCTGATGGCGGTTTACTGATACAAATTACCACAGAGTATAACCAGAAAAAGGTTGTTATTGTTGTTAAGTAGGTTGAACATTAATGACCTTTGTCTCTCTCTTGTTTGAAACTGTCTTATTTTTGATAAACACTACTCGTCCAACCTCAAGGTTGAATTAAAATCAAATACAACTTCATCAGTTTAATTCACATGCCGACTTATTATAATTAAATATATGTCTTTGTATGAAATCTAATTAATATGGTGACTTTTAAAGGGCATAATAACTAAATTCGTATGTCAGTCTAAATATACGCAGTTCGAATAATGTACACTGTGCACTTAAGACAACTGTAGAACAATAGTGCATTGTAATATGCAGGACGAAAAAAGAAACACGTTCACACACTTATGTGCACCGCTTTCACCTCAAACAAGGGACATGAATCTAATTCCATTATCTCTTCGTACAAGCAGAGTATTCGCAGTGGATTATAACATGATTACATCAAATGGTAGGAGACGTTGCAATTCAACACGTAATACACAATACACACACGCACGCACGCACGCACACACACGTTTTTCGGCGTAGCTGTATAACACGGGCAGTATTAAATGTCCGGTGCGTCCAGGTTTCCTGGTTCATTGTTTTGGAGTGAATAACGTCCTCGATTCGGTGAGTATTAACACTGTATTCTATATATGCTTGTTTACGATGACGCTTGTTCTTCGATGGAAATTATGTCTGTGTTAAAATATCTCATGAAAACAATGCACGTTCTTACTAGGCTTAGCGACTCACTCAATGTACTTGGTTTTTTAAAACTACGATTTAATACAATTTGCTTTCGCGCAAACCCTATCCGATACCTTGTGTTGGTCAATGGCAGAATTGCTATTGTTTTCCGAGTACAGATAGCCAGTTTTGGAGATAAATCGGCACATTTAAGGAAATGCTTACTGGTTCATTCTGTACATTTTTAGAACCCAGGTTCATCCCATTTTTAGTCTGATGATATTTATCTTACCGAAAAAGTTTCGTGAATATTAACTGGATAGCTAGATAATTTTCGCGAAAATCAAGTGGTTAACAAGAAAAAAATCGTGAACGTTTACAGGTTATCTTACGGCACTAATATGCAACCGCTTTAAAATTATTCAAAATGAACAAATGATTTTTGTGCTTTAATTGTTCGCTAACAATGCGTTTAAATAAAGTATCTCATTTTCAGTCTACTGTTTTCCATTGCCGTTTACAGTAGCCTTCATATTTGTTTCTGTCTCCCGAAACGCTTTGATGGCCGGTCTGGCAGCTATGCGGTCATAGAAGGCCTTCAGCGATGGTGATTGGTCCAGAAAACCAGGGGAGAGAATACACAGGATGTCTAGAAGATCAAACAGTTGGTAGTCGGCCCAAGATATCTGAAAAGACAAGCAAATCACCCATCATTTGCGATTTATTGCCACCAAGACACATGAGTGTCTGTTTAAAGTACAATTCAGTACATCTTAATCAGATTATTGCGAATTATATCGCATATAGGTCTTCAAAACGTACAAATTGTTACATATATAAATTTTAAATTCAGTACATGTATCTCAAGTTTAATAATTTATTTACATACAATAAAGTGAGATAGATTCATAACAGAATGCTACTGTTCTAGAACTGTTTGATCATTTTAAAGAAGTTTTAGAATACACAAGGTTCTAATAGAATTTGAGAAAAAATCTTGAGGATATATGAACTTGTGTTCAGAAAAATTCTTATTTGGTATTTAAGGGCAAACTTCTTTGATTTTGGGTTCAGGGGTCAAAAATCAAGTTCCTTGATACATTTGCTAGTGAAGAAACATTGAGTCAAACAGATCTTTGTTTGGCTTGTAATTAATTTATTAATTATCTCTGACAAGTTGGTATTTACATATTGCCATAACATCACTAATATCAAAACATGACTTTTGTACGTCACATCGATACTTTCATTATGCTTCAATGCCTAAGGAAGATTCTAAATACTTTCACAGTTTTGCTTTTAAAATAAGACATGGCGCCTTTCAGTAACTAATAAAACTGCTTTTATCAAAGTGGTTTAAGGCACAGTACTTTGATTTGAATGAACTCCTGCTGTGGTGGAATATAGTGACATTTAAGAGTTAAAAAGTAATGTTATGCTAGATCGGTTATAGTGGCGTACGTAATACAAGCTATTTTCAGGCCTATGGTATTGGCAATTCTATAAAAATGCAAACAACCCTTTACGATTAAAAGTTCATATAGAGAAATGAAATCGTCACATAACCCATTGCAGCAAAATACCTTCTGAAAGGGAAAAAAGCGCCTCACCTTTGAAAGAATAAACTCGTTCCCTCCTGCTTTGAACATGTCCTCTAAGTACTTGACCTTTGTAGAAGCGTCTTTTACGAAGTCCGCTTTTCCTGTTTCCTAAAATTACACAGTAATGAAATTATCAGGTTTGTATCTATTCAACTCTGACAAAGCATTGCAATGATGATTTCTTGACGATAACGTAATACTATTGTTTAAACAAGGGCGCCTTCAAACGAACGCCAACGCTCTTCTGTTCCTTTCAGGCAATAGGGGGCACTCGACACTTATTAAAGCAAGTGTAATGGACCTAGCAACACATATGCATATTCTCACTGGAAATACGTACATTTATATAAATTGCATGTACATACATGTACAACGAATGGTTATTGCGTTACATTTATGACTATCTTCAAACTATCAATGGACATAACTTCATAGTAATAAAACCATCGCAATGGGCATTGTTAGACATGTGCATTTGTTTTCACTAACATGTGTCCAAAGTAACATGTGTTTATTTTAAATGGTTATACATTGTATTATGTTACAGGCAAGTTTAAGTCTTTGCATGACTTTTTCAAACATCCAAGGCGCATTAATTGACAATTATGACACAAGAGTTATGGACCTTGCTGTATAATTGCATGTTATATCTGGCAACATGATGACTAAATTGCATTCGAAGATCTTGCAAGGCTTTTGATGTATGCCCCAGGTAAAGGTTTGCACAACGATGTCGATGACATCAAGGTTTTAAGCA
Source organism: Mya arenaria (assembly GCF_026914265.1). NCBI lineage: Eukaryota > Metazoa > Mollusca > Bivalvia > Myida > Myidae > Mya > Mya arenaria. The sequence continues at coordinate 5,948,303 of NC_069127.1, forward strand.
ATACTTAAGAGTTAAAACTCATAATTGGTTCGTGTGGGTGTTTTTATTTCAGGTCTATGTGCATGGCATTAAATCAATTTGGCCATAAACAGGAGACAAACAAACAAGCCATGTGCAGGTCACCACATTCACATTAGGTCCCAATTAGAGTGTGATGACTTTAGAAAGGCACGGAGTGAACAATGAATTAAATCAAAATTTGGATACTTGATGAAAACAATAAAATGTGTATGTGTTATTTAAACTGGTGAAAAAAAATAAATAATGAAATAGTACGATTTCCAGTAGCAAAACACGGACAGAATCTTGAATAAGCCCGTGTACCAAATTGCCAGAGCACAACACTGATACTTATAGTTTGATAATTTGTTATGAAAATCCAATGTTCTTTCTTTGGCATTGATTTCCTTTAACATTAATTGAATACTGTAGTGTTTCACATATATATGCTACATACAAATACAGAGACCCTTAGGGTAAGTGATTTGACCTTATATGGGGTAGCCTATATAGCTTTATCTGCATGTAGCGACACTGATAACTCTATCAGAGCTTGCTGTGGATACATGCACTTCAAGGTCAATAATTTGTCAATGCGATATGCTTCACTTTGTTCTTAATATCCTTTTAAGATACCTAAACACTCTATTAGAATACAACCTTGATCTAAAGCCAATGCAAGTTAAAACAAGAGGGCCAAGATGGCCCTATATCGCTCACCTCAGTAAAACTTTGTGCTAAAGACTTGTTGATAATTAAAGGGCAATAACAGGGATTTGGCTTCTCTGATGTATGAAATTGTTACCTAGATAGTGTTAACAAGGTATTTCCATATTTGGGCTCTGTGACCAAGTTTTTGATTCCAGATGACCCATATTCGAACTTGAGCTAGAAATCATCTAAACAACCTTTCTGACAAATTTCCAGGATATTTGGGCTGAAAATGTTACCTCGAGAGTGTTAACAAGGTATTTCCATATTTGGGCACTGTGACCTAGTTTTTGACCCAAGATGATCCATATTTGAACTTTAGCTAGAAATCATCGAAACAACCTTTCTGACAAATTTCCAGGATATTTGGGCTGAAAATGTTACCTCGAGAGTGTTAACAAGGTGTTTCCATATTTGGGCTCTGTGACCTAGTTTTTGACCCCAGATGACCCATATTCGAACTGGAGCTAAAAATCATTATAGCAACCTTTCTGACAAATTTCCAGGATATTTGGGCTGAAAATGTTACCTCGAGAGTGTTAACAAGTTTTGTTTTTTTTCATATTTGGGCGCTGTGACCTAGTTCTTGACCCCAGTTGACCCATATTCGAACTCGTCCGAGTAATTACTGGGACAAACATCCTGCCCAAGTTTCGTGACAATTGAGGCAAAAATGTGACCCCTAGAGTGTTAACAAACTCAGTGTGGACGGACGACAGACGACGGACAATCATCGATCCTAAAAGCTCACCCTCAGCCTACGGCTAAGGTGAGCTAAAAAGTCTAAGTCATTGACCTTTTACCAGGAGTTTTTGTTAACTTTTACTATTAACGGTATTTGGACGTTTGTTTAGTTATGCTGTGACGTTGTTTGTCTCTCGGTTAGAGTCTGTTTGGCTTTATCCATTTGCCTTTTAAAAGATCGTAGAATACAACCTACATTTGGTTTAAGTTAAGCATTCGGAACTCCTCGGCCATTGTTATCGAAAACAACCTCCGATGTATATGGACGGTTTACAGTGTAAGAAATCGGTACACGTACTTTAACTACACTGTATGTAGATCGCGAAGTAATTTCAATATAGCAGTTAAATTTAATGACTTCAATCTAGGGAAGTATGTTTGCAATAATACAATTACTGGCAATCATTTCAAACTTAAATCAACAAATACAAGCTAAAACACAACATTAAATTAATGATATAATTAAAAAAATACGAACTACTTCCAAAAAATGGCCGAGGAGTTCCGAATGAAGTTAAGGCTACTGGGCTACATGCAGCGCATGCCCAGTGCCAACTAATTGTTTAATAAGAGCTGTCACAGAGACAGCGCGCTCGACTATTTCGCCGTATATTCGTATAAAGTCTCAATACAATACATCAAGTAGTTGCTGAGATATTATCCTATGTGTGCTAACAATAAAGGGGCAAAAATGATATAATATGAAAGATAGAGTTATATTACTTGATTAAATAAGAAGGTTAAATGGAAAACCTTAAGCATAATTTTTATGTAGAATAAAAAAGGGGCCATTACTTGAATTTAATGCAAACAAGAGTTATCTTGGTTATTTAAGTAGATTGGATGGTTGAGTCCCATTGTATAAAGTCTCAATGCAATACATCAAGTAGTTGCTGAGATGTTAACCTATCAGTGCTTACATACAAAACCTTAACCAGAATTTCTAAGTAAAAAAATAAAGGCCCATAATTTGCATTATATTCAAATAAGTGTTATCTTACTTCTATAATTTCGTAGGTTAGATAGTTGGGAATACATATCAAAAGTTTCAATGCAATATATGATATATTTGCTGAGATATTGACTTAAATGTGGTTACATGCAAAACCTTAACCAGAATTTCTAAGTCGAACAATAAAGGCCTATTATTTGCATTAAATGCAAACTAGAGTTATCTTACTTAGTTAATTAAGTAGGTTGGATGGTTGAGTACCATTGTATAAAGTCTTCATGCAATACCTTAAGTAGTTGCTGAGATATCAACCTATGTGTGCTTGCACGCAAAACCTTAACCAGAATTTCTAAGTCGAATAGTAAAGGCCTATTATTTGCATTATATTCAAATAATTGTTAACTAACTTCATTAATTTACTAAGTAAGATAGTTGGGAATACATATCCAAAGTTTCGATGTAATAACTGAGGTATTTACTGAGATAGTGACTTAAAGGTGCTTACATGCAAAACCTTAACCAAGGTGTGACGCCAACGCCGACGCCGACGACGCCGCCGACGCCAGGGCGAGTAGTATAGCTCTCCTTATTCTTCGAATAGTCGAGCTAAAAACGCTCCTAACCAATTCAACCAATAAACCGTAGATATAGGTGCCATGGGAAGGAACATTTCAGGTCAACTCACATAGTTTTGGTAGATGAGTTTTACATAGGTATTTCTGATGTCTTCCTCATGGTCGTTGATCATGTCAACACGGGCGGCGGACACAAGGTCGCTTGGATCTATACCTGTAAACAATTGAAGATAACAGAAGCTATTGACACCACAGAATAAATCTCCAAGACAAAGTCACGGCAACACTTCTATTGCATTTCTACTATATACATGATGACATGTTCAACCTAATATCATTTTAGGTAACATTTTGCTCCCTGAGCATCGTAAACAATATGTGAATGACACGAGCGTATTTAGAGGGGTGAAGCCGGCACCCGCCTCGTCTTAAATTATCCAAGTTAACTTTTTCTTTTAATATGAGAGAAAAAAGTAATGAAATAGGCTCAAAATGTACCATTTCCGACTTCAAATTGTTAAAATCTGATCAAATGGAGGAACCCTCAATCTCCATTTAAATAGTTTATGCCAAATGCTTTCAGTCCTGCCCCCCCCCCCCCTCCCCCTAAGATATTCTTTTTGAATTATATCAGACTAAGAGAAACCATAGAACGAGAAACTGCCCTCGTTTACAATCGAATACATATCCATCAGAAAAAATGGAACCTTTTGAACAATTATTTAAATCTTTGAATGCTCCATACAACAACAACAACAACAACAACAACAACAACAACAACAATATTTAATGCTCCATACTCCTTACTGTCCATTAATCATCATTCACAATAATAATACTTAAATTTCAAACAGTAACACCAATTATCACTATTTTAAAAACCTACATAAATAACATCACTCTACCAAAACGCAACCAAAAACTCATATAGATCCAGTTGCATAGTATTAAAGTATATTTGTTAAAATAGTAAATACATCATTATCATTGCTTGTATACTGCTTTATATGTGTTTTTCTTGTGAATATTTCATAATAAAAAAAAGAAAAAGATATTCATGCAGCATATAACCTACTACTCAAAACAATTAGCTGCTATATATACATGGTATAGAGCCAAAGATGTATCTTACCGGCTTTTCTCCCCAAATATCTAAGGATGGCACATGACTGGGCTAGCTTCAAGTCGCCGTCTTGTATCATTGGACATTGACCGAATGGCTGAAATTGTTCATATAATTGTTTTACAAATTAGTATCCACATTCGGGCCCCTCAGCATGTTAACTTTATTTAAAAAATAATATAGGCTGTTGCTCTACCAAATCGCCGGTTGACAATTGGGGTCAGTGTTGCTACTGTTGATAATAGTTTAGTCCAACCACTTAATAATTCAATTTAATAATATTATCGCATTATTTATCGGAATTAATTTGTCATGATACCAATAGTTTTATAATTTTATAAAAATGCCAAAGGAAGATATTAAATTCCAACGATCATATACATAATTTACAACACGTCAGTATATTAAAAGAATACTAACAGTTTCAGCTTTCCATTTCGTAGCCCATTCGGGTCCAACATTGATCTCCTCATACTCAAGCCCATTGTCGAGTAGCAGGTAACGGATGGACTGGGCCCGGCCTAGGGATATAACAAGACATGAATTTAGATTAAGGCATATACAAATCAGTAGCTCATATATCATACACTCACTGGCAGCACGTGTACCAAATGGATTATAAATGGAATATATTTGAATTAACCACAATCATAACACAGAGGATGTTGAGTTTGCAAAAACAAGCTCTCCGATAGAGATGATGATCATGGTTAAGACGAACCTCTGAGTGGAAAGTAGAACAATTGGATCGGCACTGAAATATACGTACAGCAACTTATCAGAAATAAACAAAAATAGATGGATTGATTACTGTGTGGAAAATATATTTGTTTTAAACATGTTCACAATTAAACATGTTTACAATATCATTTAAGGCCACATTCTGCATTTACAAAAATTCGACAACATTGCAAGTAGATAAAGTATAAATAACATCTGGAAGAGATTTCATAATATCAGCGAATAAAACCACACTTTAAAATACAAGTAAAACATATGCACCATACAATTAGACATGACAACATTTTTCTACTCACTTTTGAAATATTCCAAATATAAACCACGCCCAATGATTTAAATCTTCACACTGAGAACAGCAAATATGAATGTAAGGACCGTTTGAGAGGCCACGTGTACTTTATTCAGACTCAGGGATAGTGTTATCTTTGACAAAACACTGAGTACGTGTAGTTCAACGGTTGTGCAGAATGACGAGGATTACGTTATTGATCCGTGGGACATTCTTATAAATTGTGTGTTTTCAGTGGCCATACCCAAGATTAGTGAGACAAAAGATCAACAGTTTTCGATGTTTCTGTTTCAAGAGCTAAACAAAATATTGAGAGACAAAACGAATGAACATGTATCAATATATTGTATCCATGTACCCGTTACTTTTTTATGCGAATTTTGAATGCCTAGCGACCCCACATTCGTCTGGTGTCATTTGAAAGGTTTTGTGTGTAGTGAAAGACTATGCAAGCTTCAAACAGAAAATACATAAGAACCTTATCTGGCCATTGAAGGTATTTTTATAGATAATTTCGGTTGAATTTCAGACAATTATACAAACTACAAAACTTTTTCTTTAATGCAGTTTCTACCATTTACTTTTTCATGTTCACAGCTAGCACTACTCATCGAATGATACCAACAGGCTATGGTGTATTAAACATTTGCATCTAAATCTAACAAATCTCGCTCGTTGTAATGGCAAGCTGATTTGTAAAACGGGTACCTTTAAATAATAAACACGCACGCACGCACGCACGCACAGACGCACGCATGCACGCACACACCAGAATGAAACATAAACCGATTACATAAGGACGTAACACGGACATATTTTTGTTATGTGCCTTAAATCATGTGCAACACATGATATTGATTTTCCTCAGTGTGTCCTCAATTCACTGCTTTTGAAATCTTTTGTTAAAATATTTGTTAGAACAGCCGAGAGGATGAACAGACGTTTAACCAGAAAAAAATGTTATTTTTTTAAGAATGTTGAATGTAGGATATAATGACCCTTTTTCGCTTTTTTTCTACTTGTTTTTGACAAACATTTTTATCTCAACTCATGGTTGAATTAAACTCCAATAATACAACTTCATTTAAGTTTGAATGCCGACTCATTATGTGTCTGTATCAAATACAATTCATATGGTGACTTTTAAAGCTGAAATCTCACAGATTGAAGGTTTTGACAACTTTTTTATTTTTTTGTCTTGGAACAAGCCATTTTTTTTTGCAAAAATCTATGGAAACCAGTCATATAACAGTGGTGAGTGCTGACAAAAAAATAGATCGCAGTTTTTTTATATTTAAGTTAAAAAATGATGTTTTATGCATTTTTTTCTTAAACCGTTAGTAGCCATAAAACATTAATTTTCGAACGGAAATATGAAAATCTACGATCTTACTTTTTTTATCAGCAATCATATATCATTGGTTTGATGATATTTACGCAAAAATGTGCACTTTCCAAGACAAAAAAAATAAAAAGTTGTAAAAATAGTATATCTGTGAGAGTGCAGCTTTAAAGAGCATAATATCTAAATTCGTATGTCAATCGAAATATACGCATTTCGAATAATGTACACTGTACACATCTAATTAAGACAACTGTCGAACAATGTTGCACATTTATATACAGGATGCACAACTATATACAGGATGCACAGTTATATACAGGATGAAAAAGGATGCACGTTCACACACATATATACACATCGCACCCATACCGCAAACAAGGGACATGCATCTTATTCCATTATCTCTTCATACAAACAGTGTATTCGCAGTGGATTGTAATATGATTACATCAAATGGTGGGAGACGTTGTAATGGACACACACACACACGCGCACGCACACACACACACACACGCACGCACACACACACGCACACACACACACGCACACACACACACACGCACACACACACCAATGTTTCGGCGGTGCTGTATAATATTTATTTTGAACAATCTATTTCTAAAAGATTAACTAATCATAGAATGTGCATAAAGCGCGGTGTTGAAAACACAGCAAATAAAAGGTATCTTTTTTTTCGTTATTTGTATATTAATAGTTTAAGCTCAGAGGCAACAGGTGTTCTGGGTTCTAATTCAACACTGAAGGCTAGTAGAAACACAATTTATAGACCATACCCCCAGCAGAGCTATTGAAAAAGGGTCTTCTTACGGTTGTAAGCGGACCGTGCACGAGAATTTCGAGTAATCCCACTAGCCGATACATTGTATTTAGAAAGGCCATGATAATAATTTTATGTTATATTTTGGAAAAATAGTTCTATTTATCTATCTATATTTATTAATGCATTTATTTGCTTACTAATATAAGCAATACACTTATCGTCGTGTAAGTCAGATACCGTTACTTTTTTATTAAACAAATACAGCATCGACGATAAGTGTATTAGCCTCGGACAAAATTGGTGTTGGTCCTAGCGAAACGGCTTCTTACGTCTGTAAGAGGACACTTTTGGAGAAAAAATCGTACTGTATCTATTACATATACAATGTTCAGTTACTTATTGTCGAACGGGTTCGGAGCTCCTCGGTCATTTTATCGAAAACAACCTCGGATGTATGCCGGTACATCTGTTGAAGTAGTTCGTAAAATTTTGAATTATATCATTAGTTAAATGTAGTGTTTTAGAGTTGTATTTATTGATCTAAGTTTAAATTTATTGTCATTGAATTGTATTATAGCAAACATAATGAAGAATCCCAAGAGCTAAGTCACAAAGTTTAACTGCTAAATAAAATTACAACGCGATCTACTTGCAGCGGACTTAAACGTACCACTTTTTGAGTGTGTAAACCGTCCAAATACATCCGAGGTTGTTTTCGATAAAATGGCCGAGGAGCTCCGAATGTGTCGAACAATACTTTTCACCTAGTTAAAAAACTATCTGGCAAAACGGATTTTTAAATATGGCGAAACTTTTGATAGCCAATCGAAACATGGCAGCCCGTTTTCATAAGCTTGTCGGATTCCGCTAAGTAAAAACGATTGTTCGACAACCGTGTTTTAATTTACTGCGCAGGATATTATCTTTAATTTCTATAGCAAATAGTTGTTACAGCTTAGATATTTTTTATGTAACATTGTCTTGTGGTTGTCTACCAAGTTTGTTAAAATTATGCCCATGTGGTCAAAATTTGCCCCATCCCGTGGGTTACATGTTTACTATAAACATATTTTATTAAAATCTGATTTCAAGCATGGGCAGCAAATTTTGCTATATTGTCTACCTTTCTGTGGGAGATTGAATTGTTGAATTTTAGAAACAAGGAATATATTTTATATTTCATGAATTCTTCAAAATATCACTGCTAGGTAATTTCTGTTCTTTTAATAGGCTTAAGTCATTATTATATTTTTTTTTATTTTTTTTATAAGAATTTTGTTTTACTTAATAATGAATTTGCTAAACAGACCTTTCCAATGAACTAGACCATTGTATGCTACAATCTAACAATTTGCGTGGATAGTTAATTCATCTTATATGAACATGAATTTAATTCATGTATAGTGAAGGAAAAGTTTGTTGTTTATGACAGAGGTAGTGATATATTCTTGTCTGACCAGTGTGTAGCACTTTTAGGTCTTAACAATTCAATGCAAGTTGTTGATATTATTGGATGGTGCACTGCCCGTCGTCTGTGTTTCTGTTGTTAACACAATTGCTTTTGAACATCAATTTATGCCCATGTGGTCAAAACAAGCCACACCTTGACGTGTTCTTTGAACGGATATATATATATATATAGGGAAATCTTGAAAATCTTCCTACCTGAAACCGCTAGGCCGAGACCTTTAATAGTTTGTATCTAATATTATGTAGTGGTCCACTACCAAGAGGGTGCGAATTATGCCCCTGGGTTCATAGCCGGTCCCACCCCTTTTGACCTTACTTCTTTTTTTATGCAACACATTTTTTTTGACAATTTTGAAAATAAATATCATTGTCGTGCTTGGATGACCTTAACTGTGACTTTTTGATATACCTTTTTTATTTTTGAAGCTACAACAATACAATTTGAACCATATGTGATGTTTTGAAAACAAATATCAATGTTGTCCTCTGGTGGCATTGACTGTGACCTTTTGACCTACTTTCTTATTTTTGAAGCTACATCAATGAAGTTTGGAGAATGTGCTAAATGTTGAAAACAGATATCAATTGGTTTCATTAAATGACCTTGATTGTGACCTTTTGACCTACTTTGTTATCTTATAAAGATATGAAAGTTTGACCAAGTGTAAAGTTTAAAAACAAAACAAATATAAAAATTGTTCTCGAATGACATTTACTGTGACCTTTTGACTTACGTTCTTTAAAGCTTCAGCAAAAAAGATTTGGATCATAATCACAATTTTCAAAACAAATATATTGTACTTTGATGATCTTGACTGTGACCTTTTGACCTACTTCCTTATTTTTTGAATCTACAGCAATCAAATTTTGGCCATGTGTAGAGTTTTAAAAACAAAAATCAATGTTGTCCTCGGATGAACTTGAATGTGACCAACTTTTTTATTTTTGAATTTGCTGATATGAAATTTCGACCATGCTTACAGTTTCGAGAGCAAATACCAAGCTATAGTGATAATAAAGGTCAAACACGTTGACTTAGTAAGAGCGATTTAGGGCCATTACGGCCCTCTTGTTTAACTCACTGTTGTCAAATCAAAACTAAATCCTGACCGGTAAAATAAGCTGGGCACAGCACTAGTGAAACTCTAAATAATCAACATAAATACTATACTTGAAAAGAAACTTGTTTGAATTCGACTAACCTTATGATAGGGGGTTGATACCACTACCCGAAAAGAATTTCCAGTTACAGGAACGGCAAGAATTCCGCTATGTACAACCTTACAGAGGCGGGGTAACACTGCCAGAGAGGTTTTTGTGCTAAGTTGATATAAAATGATCTTCGTTTGATAAAGAAAGTTGTTTTTCTGTTGATCCCACACTTATTTGATGACATTACCTACACTCATTAACTTCTTATGAAATATTGTATTACCTGTCCACCAAACCTTTGTGCGTATATATTGGGTTACGAAGACGATATACATTGTAAAAGTCTTAATGAATATGTGTCGTGTTCTGTAAGATCTTAAAGATGGTACATAATGATTCGACTTTTGACTTGTATCAAACTGTCGATTTTCGGAATTATAGTAATCAAAGAAATAAAAGAAATTTATTCGCGCCTGTTCACAATGCTACTTACTGGACAAAATAAACTTTGCGAACACATTGTTTGGACAACTTAGTGGAAACTCTTAAATTGACATTTGAATATATGTTTAACTATTCTATAGAATGATTCCCGGATGCACACTATCAGCGCGTAGTCACCTGGCAATAATCTATTTGCAACAACCATTAAGCTATTTTCATTTTCCCCTTAGAAACAATAATATGGTCGAGGTGCAGAGGGATCTTTTAAAAACGTCATTGTAGGGCATCGTTCCTTCTAAGACAAGTTCAAACAAACACTTGAAACTCCTAAATTATCTGGAGTTAAGATAAACAGTATAACTGCTATGAACGACAAGTGACATCGAGTGTGAACATCTAGAAACAAGAAACGCCGCAATGCGACGAAACCAGGTTTTTAATGATTGGCAGAAGAACTTCAGCCTGTGTCTGTTTTCCTATTTTTAGTAACAGTGACCTTGACCATAGGGACCCCAAATGCAATCGATTGAAAGGTATCCATAAAACTCTTCATTGTTATCAATTTGGTTCAGGATATGTCAACCCTAACTGAAGTTTTTCAGTTTCAACCATTTTTCTATTTTTAGTAACAGTGACCTTGACCTTACTGCAATCCCATGAAAGGTATCCATAAACTCTTCCTTTATACCTGGTTTTGTCAAGATATGTGGACCCTGACTAAAGTTATTCAGTTTCAACTATTTTTCTATTTTAAGTAACAGTGACCCTGACTTTGACCCTAGGGACCCCAAATGCAACCCCATGAAAGTATCCATAAACTCTTCCTTAAGACCAAGTTTGGTCTAGCTATGTCAACCCTAACTAAAGATATTCAGTTTCAACCGTTTTTCTATTTTTAGTAACAGTGACCTTGACCCTAGGGACCCCAAACGCAATCCCACGAAAGGTATCCATTAACTCTTTCTATAGACCAAGTATGGTCAAGATATGTCATCCCTAACTTAAGTTATTCAGTTTCAACTGTTGTTCTATTTTTTGGTAACAGTGACCTTGACCTTGAACCTAGGGACCACAAACGCAATCCCATGAAAGGTCTCAATAAACTCTTCCTATAGACCAAGTTTAGTCAAGATATGCCATCCCTAACTTAAGTTATTCAGTTTCAACTGTTTTTCTATTTTTAGTAACAGTGAACTTGACCTTGACCCTAGGGACCCCAAACGCAATCCAATTAAAGGACTCTTTTTCTATTTTTAGTAACAGTGACCTTGATCCTAGGGACACCAAACGCAATCCAATGAGAGGTACCCATAAACTCATTCTATAGACCAAGTTTGGTCAAGATATGTCAACCCTTACTTAAGTTATTCAGTTTCATAGGTGAGTTTGACGCCGCCCGGCCGCCCGCCCAAACAACGAAAAATGAGTTGTTTTTACTACTTCTCGAGTTTTTATATAAGCAAATTACACCAAAACGAGTTCAACCGAATAAACTTTCAAGCTTTGAGTATAATTTCATGCAATAATGAGGTTTTTCCAAACAATGTAATGGTCGTAAACAAGTGTTTCAAATTTTGAAAGTTTGTCAAAAGGAAAAACAGAAGTGAACAGTGATTGAAGGAATTACACATACACAGACTCGTATTTCGATGCATGTGTAGCCTATTTGAGTTATTTTGATGAGTGTTTTGTCTCTAAATCAGTGTCTGTAAGACCTTAGCCTTGTGCCTGTGTCTCTCGTTTAGTGTCTGTAAGACCTTAGCCTTGTGCCTGTGTATCTCGTTTAGTGTCAGTAAGACCTTAGCCTTGTTCCTGTGTATCTCTTGCCAAGTGTATGTAAGGCCTCAACCTTGCGCCTGAGAGTCTCTCGTTAGTGTATGTAAGGCTTCAACCTTGCGCCTGAGAGTCTCTCGTTAAGTGTATGTAAGGCTTCAACCTTGCGCCTGTGTATCTCTCGATAAGTATATGTAAGGCCTCAACCTAGCGCCTGTGTATCTCTTGCTAAGTGAATGTAAGGCTTCAACCATGCGCCTGTGTATCTCTTGCTAAGTGTATGTAAGGACTCAACCTTGCACCTGAGAGTCTCTCGTTTAGTGTATGTAAGGCCTCAACCTTGCGCCTGAGAGTCTCTCGTTAAGTGTATGTAAGGCTTCAACCTTGCACCTGTGTATCTCTCGATATGTGTATGTAAGGCCTTAGCCTTGTGCCTGTGAGTCTCTCGTTAAGTGTATGTAAGGCTTCAACCTTGCGCCTGAGAGTCTCTCATTAAGTGTATGTAAGGCTTCAACCTTGCGCCTGAGAGTCTCTCGTTAAGTGTATGTAAGGCTTCAACCTTGCGCCTGAGAGTCTCTCGTTAAGTGTATGTAAGGCCCCAACCTTGCGCCTGAGAGTCCCTTGTTTAGTGTATGTAAGGCCTCAACCTTGCGCCTGAGAGTCTCTCATTTAGTGTACGTAATGCCTCAACCTTGCGCCTGAGAGTCTATCGTTTAGTGTATGTAAGGCCTCAACCTTGCGTCTGAGAGTCTATCGTTAAGTGTATGTAAGGCTTCAACCTTGTCCCCGAGAGTCTCTCGTTTAGTGTATGTAAGGCTTCAACCTTGCGCCTGAAAGTCTCTCGTTAAGTGTTTGTAAGGCTTCAACCTTGCGCCTGAGAGTCTCTCGTTAAGTATATGTAAGGCTTCAACCTTGCGCCTGAGAGTCTCTCATTAAGTGTATGTAAGGCCTCAACCTTGCGCTTGAGAGTCTCTCATTAAGTGTATGTAAGGCTTCAACCTTGCGCCTGAGAGTCTCTCGTTAAGTGTATGTAAGGCCTCAACCTTGCGCCTGAGAGTCTCTCGTTAAGTGTATGTAAGGCTTCAAACTTGCGCCTGAGAGTCTCTCGTTAAGTGTATGTAAGGCCTCAACCTTGCGCCTGAGAGTCTCTCGTTAAGTGTATGTAAGGCCTCAACCTTGTGCCTGAGAGTCTCTCGTTAAGTGTATGTAAGGAGAGTCTCTCGTTAAGTGTATGTAAGGTCTCAACCTTGCGCCTGAGAGTCTCTCGTTAAGTGTATGTAAGGCCTCAACCTTGCGCCTGAGAGTCTCTCGTTAAGTGTATGTAAGGAGAGTCTCTCGTTAAGTGTATGTAAGGCCTCAACCTTGCGCCTGAGAGTCTCTCGTTAAGTGTATGTAAGGCCTCAACCTTGCGCCTGAGAGTCTCTCGTTAAGTGTATGTAAGGCCTCAACCTTGCACCTGAGAGTCTCTCGTTTAGTGTATGTAAGGCCTCAACCTTGCACCTGAGAGTCTCTCATTAAGTGTATGTAAGGCTTCAACCTTGCGCCTGAGAGTCTCTCATTAAGTGTATGTAAGGCCTCAACCTTGCGCCTGAGAGTCTCTAATTAAGTGTATGTAAGGCCTCAACCTTGCGCCTGAGAGTCTCTCGTTAAGTGTATGTAAGGCCTCAACCTTGCGCCTGAGAGCCTCTCGTTTAGTGTATGTAAAGGCTTCAACCTTGCACCTGAGAGTCTCTCATTAAGAGTATGTAAGGCTTCAACCTTGCGCCTGAGAGTCTCTCATTAAGTGTATGTAAGGCCTCAACCTTGCGCCTGAGAGTCTCTCGTTAAGTGTATGTAAGGAGAGTCTCTCGTTAAGTGTATGTAAGGCTTCAGCCTTGCGCCGGAGAGTCTTTCGTTATGTGTATGTAAGGCCTCAACCTTGCGCCTGAGAGTCTCTCATTAAGTGTATGTAAGGCCTCAACCTTGCGCCTGAGAGTCTCTCGTTAAGTGTATGTAAGGCCTCAACCTTGCGCCTGAGAGTATCTCGTTAAGTGTATATAAGGCCTCAACCTTGTCCCTGAGAGTCTATCGTTAAGTGTATGTAAGGCTTCAACCTTGCGCCTGAGAGTCTCTTGTTTAGTGTATGTAAGGCCTCAACCTTGCGCCTGAGAGTCTCTTGTTAAGTGTATGTAAGGCCTCAACCTTGCACCTGAGAGTCTCTCATTAAGTGTATGTAAGGCTTCAGTCTTGCGCCTGAGAGTCTCTCGTTAAGTGTATGTAAGGCCTCAACCTTGCGCCTGAAAGTCTCTCGTTAAGTGTTTGTAAGGCTTCAACCTTGCGCCTGAGAGTCTCTCGTTAAGTGTATGTAAGGCCTCAACCTTGCGCCTGGGAGTCTCTCATTAAGTGTATGTAAGGCCTCAACCTTGTGCTTGAGAGTCTCTCATTAAGTGTATGTAAGGCTTCAGTCTTGCGCCTGAGAGTCTCTCGTTAAGTGTATGTAAGGCCTCAACCTTGCGCCTGAGAGTCTCTCATTAAGTGTATGTAAGGCTTCAGTCTTGCGCCTGAGAGTCTCTCGTTAAGTGTATGTAAGGCCTCAACCTTGCGCCTGAGAGTCTCTCGTTAAGTGTATGTAAGGCTTCAACCTTGCGCCTGAGAGTCTCTCGTTAAGTGTATGTAAGGCCTCAACCTTGCGCCTGAGAGTCTCTCGTTAAGTGTATGTAAGGCCTCAACCTTGCGCCTGAGAGTCTCTCATTAAGTGTATGTAAGGCTTCAACCTTGTGCCTGAGAGTCTCTCATTAAGTGTATGTAAGGCTTTAACCTTGCGCCTGAGAGTCTCTCGTTTAGTGTATGTATGGAGAGTCTCTCGTTAAGTGTATGTAAGGCCTCAACCTTGCGCCTGAGAGTCTCTCGTTAAGTGTAAGTAAGGCCTCAACCTTGCGCCTGAGAGTCTCTCGTTAAGTGTATGTAAGGCCTCAACCTTGCGCCTGAGAGTCTCTCGTTAAGTGTATGTAAGGCCTCAAACTTGCGCCTGAGAGTCTCTCGTTAAGTGTATGTAAGGCCTCAACCTTGCGCCTGAGAGTCTCTCGTTAAGTGTATGTAATGCTTCAACCTTTTCCCCGAGAGTCTATCGTTAAGTGTATATAAGGCTTCAACCTTGCACCTGAGAGTCTCTCGTTAAGTGTATATAAGGCCTCAACCTTGCGCCTGAGAGTCTCTCGTTAAGTGTATGTAAGGCCTCAACCTTGCGCCCGAGAGTCTCTCGTTAAGTGTATGTAAGGCTTCAACCTTGCGCCTGAGAGTCTCTCGTTAAGTGTATGTAAGGCTTCAACCTTGCACCTGTGTATCTCTCGATAAGTATATGTAAGGCCTCAACCTTGCGCCTGAGTCTTTCGTTAAGTGTATGTAAGGCCTCAATCTTGCGCCTGAGAGTCTCTCGTTAAGTGTACGTAAGGCTTCAACCTTGCGCCTGAGAGTCTCTCGTTTAGTGTCTGTAAGACCTTAGCCTTGTTCCTGTGTATCTCTTGCCATGTGTATGTAAGGCTTCAACCTTGCGCCTGAGAGTCTCTCGTGAAGTGTATGTAAGGCCTCAACCTTGCTTGCGCATGAGAGTCTCTCGTTAAGTGTATGTAAGGCTTCAACCTTGCGCCTGTGTATCTCTCGATTAGTATATGTAATGCCTCAACCTAGCGCCTGTGTATCTCGTGTATCTCTTGCTAAGTGTATGTAAGGCTTCAACCTTGCGCCCGAGAGTCTCTCGTTAAGTGTATGTAAGGCTTCAACCTTGCGCCAGCATGTCTCTCGTTTAGTGTATGTAAGGCCTCAACCTTGCGCCTGAGAGTCTATCGTTTAGTGTATGTAAGGCCTCAACCTTGCGCCTGAGAGTCTCAAGTTATGTGTATTTAAGGCCTCAACCTTGCGCCTGAGAGTCGCTCGTTAAGTGTATGTAAGGCCTCAGCCTTGCACCTGAGAGTCCCTTGTTAAGTGTATGTAAGGCCTCAGCCTTGCGCCTGAGAGTCACTCGTTAAGTGTATGTAAGACCTCAACCTTGCGCCTGAGAGTCTCTCGTTAAGTGTATGTAAGGCCTCAACCTTGCGTCTGAGAGTCGCTCGTTATGTGTATGTAAGGCCTCAGCCCTGCGCCTGAGAGTCCCTCGTTAAGTGTATGTAAGGCCTCAACCTTGCGCCTGAGAGTCTCTCGTTAAGTGTATGTAAGGCCTCAACCTTGTGCCTGAGAGTCTCTCGTTAAGTGTATGTAAGGCTTCAACCTTGCACCTGTGTATCTCTCGATATGTATATGTAAGGCCTCAACCTTGCGCCTGAGTCTCTAGTTAAGTGTCTGTAAGCCCTTAATCTTGCGCCTGAGAGTCTCTAGTTAAGTGTACGTAAGGCTTCAACCTTGCGCCTGAGAGTCTCCCGTTTAGTGTACGTAAGGCCTCAACCTTGCGCCTGAGAGTCTATCGTTATGTGTATGTAAGGCTTCAACCTTGTGCCTGAGAGTCTCTCGTTATGTGTATGTAAGGCTTCAACCTTGTGCCTGAGAGTCTCTCGTTAAGTGTATGTAAGGCCTCAACCTTGTGCCTGAGAGTCTCTCGTTAAGTGTATGTAAGCCCTCAATCTTGCGCCTGAGAGTCTCTTGTTAAGTGTATGTAAGGCCTCAACCTTGCGCCTGAGAGTCTCTCGTTATGTGTATGTAAGGCCTCAACCTTGTGCCTGAGAGTCTCTCGTTAAGTGTATGTAAGGCCTCAACCTTGTGCCTGAGAGTCTATCGTTATGTGTATGTAAGGCTTCAAACTTGTGCTTGAGAGTCTCTCGTTTAGTGTATTTTAAGCCTCAACCTTGCGCCTGAGAGTCTCTCGTTAAGTGTATGTAAGGCCTCAACCTTGTGCCTGAGAGTCTCTCGTTAAGTGTATGTAAGGCTTCAACCTTGCACCTGAGAGTCTATCGTTATGTGTATGTAAGGCTTCAACCTTGCGCCTGAGAGTCCCTTGTTTAGTGTATGTAAAGCCTCAACCTTGCGCCTGAGAGTCTCTCGTTAAGTGTATGTAAGGCCTCAACCTTGTGCCTGAGAGTCTCTCGTTAAGTGTATGTAAGGCTTCAACCTTGCACCTGAGAGTCTATCGTTATGTGTATGTAAGGCTTCAACCTTGTGCCTGAGAGTCTCTCGTTTAGTGTACGTAAGGCCTCAACCTTGCGCCTGAGAGTCTATCGTTATGTGTTTGTAAGGGTTCAACCTTGTGCCTGAGAGTCTCTCGTTATGTGTACGTAAGGCCTCAACCTTGCGCCTGAGAGTCTATCGTTAAGTGTATGTAAGGCCTCAACCTTGTGCCTGAGAGTCTCTCGTTTAGTGTACGTAAGGCCTCAACCTTGCGCCTGAGAGTCTATCGTTATGTGTACGTAAGGCCTCAACCTTGCGCCTGAGAGTCTCTCATTTAGTGTACGTAAGGCCTCAACCTTGCGCCTGAGAGTCTATCGTTAAGTGTATGTAAGGCCTCAACCTTGTCCCTGAGAGTCTCTTGTTTAGTGTATGTAAGGCCTCAACCTTGCGCCTGAGAGTCTCTCGTTAAGTGTATGTAAGGCCTCAACCTTGCACCTGAGAGTCTCTCATTTAGTGTATGTAAGGCTTCAAACTTGCGCCTGAGAGTCTCCCGTTTAGTGTACGTAAGGCCTCAACCTTGCACCTGAGAGTCTATCGTTAAGTGTATGTAAGGCCTCAACCTTGTCCCTGAGAGTCTCTTGTTTAGTGTATGTAAGGCCTCAACCTTGCGCCTGAGAGTCTCTTGTTTAGTGTATGTAAGGCTTCAAACTTGCGCCTGAGAGTCTCCCGTTTAGTGTACGTAAGGCCTCAACCTTGCGCCTGAGAGTCTCTTGTTAAGTGTATGTAAGGCCTCAACCTTGTGCCTGAGAGTCTCTCATTAAGTGTATGTAAGGCCTCAACCTTGCGCCTGAGTCTATCGTTATGTGTACGTAAGGCCTCAACCTTGTGCCTGAGAGTCTCTCATTTAGTGTACGTAAGGCTTCAAACTTGCGCCTGAGAGTCTCCCGTTTAGTGTACGTAAGGCCTCAACCTTGCACCTGAGAGTCTCTCATTAAGTGTATGTAAGGCTTCAACCTTGTGCCTGAGAGTCTCTCATTAAGTGTATGTAAGGCCTCAACCTTGTCCCTGAGAGTCTCTTGTTTAGTGTACGTAAGGCCTCAACCTTGCACCTGAGAGTCTCTCATTAAGTGTACGTAAGGCCTCAACCTTGCACCTGAGAGTCTATCGTTAAGTGTATGTAAGGCCTCAACCTTGTCCCTGAGAGTCTCTTGTTTAGTGTATGTAAGGCCTCAACCTTGCGCCTGAGAGTCTCTTGTTAAGTGTATGTAAGGCCTCAACCTTGCACCTGAGAGTCTCTCATTAAGTGTATGTAAGGCTTCAACCTTGCGCCTGTGTATCTCTCGATAGGTATATGTAAAGCCTCAACCTTGACCCTGAGTATCTCGTTAAGTGCATGTAAGGCCTCATCCTTGTCCCTTAGAGTCTCTCGTTAAGTGTATGTAAGGCCTCAACTTTGTGCCTGTGTATCTCTGGATAAGTGTATGTAAGGCTTCAACCTTGCGCCTGAGAGTCTCTCGTTAAGTGTATGTAAGGCTTCAACCTTGCGCCTGTGTATCTCTCGATAACTGTATGTAAGGCCTCAACCTTGCGCCTGTGTATCTCTTGCTAAGTATATGTAAGGCCTCACCTTGCACCAGAGTCTCTCGTTTAGTGTATGCAAGGCATCAACCTTGTTCCTGTGTGTCTCATTTAGTGTCTGTTAGGCATCAACTTTGCACCTTCACGTCTCTCTTTTAATGTCGGTGAGGCCTTAGCCTTTTACCTGCGTGTCTCTTGTTTATGGTCTGTAAGGTATTAGTCTTGCGCCTGTGTGTCTCTTGCTAAGTGTCGGTGAGGCCTTAGCCTTGTTCTTGCGTGTCTCTTGTTTATAGTCTGTAAGGTATTAGTCTTGCGCCAGCATGTCTCTCGTCTGTTTTCCTATTTTTAGTAACAGTGACCTTGACCATAGGGACCCCAAATGCAATCGATTGAAAGGTATCCATAAAACTCTTCATTGTTATCAATTTGGTTCAGGATATGTCAACCCTAACTGAAGTTTTTCAGTTTCAACCATTTTTCTATTTTTAGTAACAGTGACCTTGACCTTACTGCAATCCCATGAAAGGTATCCATAAACTCTTCCTTTATACCTGGTTTTGTCAAGATATGTGGACCCTGACTAAAGTTATTCAGTTTCAACTATTTTTCTATTTTAAGTAACAGTGACCCTGACTTTGACCCTAGGGACCCCAAATGCAACCCCATGAAAGTATCCATAAACTCTTCCTTAAGACCAAGTTTGGTCTAGCTATGTCAACCCTAACTAAAGATATTCAGTTTCAACCGTTTTTCTATTTTTAGTAACAGTGACCTTGACCCTAGGGACCCCAAACGCAATCCCACGAAAGGTATCCATTAACTCTTTCTATAGACCAAGTATGGTCAAGATATGTCATCCCTAACTTAAGTTATTCAGTTTCAACTGTTGTTCTATTTTTTGGTAACAGTGACCTTGACCTTGAACCTAGGGACCACAAACGCAATCCCATGAAAGGTCTCAATAAACTCTTCCTATAGACCAAGTTTAGTCAAGATATGCCATCCCTAACTTAAGTTATTCAGTTTCAACTGTTTTTCTATTTTTAGTAACAGTGAACTTGACCTTGACCCTAGGGACCCCAAACGCAATCCAATTAAAGGACTCTTTTTCTATTTTTAGTAACAGTGACCTTGATCCTAGGGACACCAAACGCAATCCAATGAGAGGTACCCATAAACTCATTCTATAGACCAAGTTTGGTCAAGATATGTCAACCCTTACTTAAGTTATTCAGTTTCATAGGTGAGTTTGACGCCGCCCGGCCGCCCGCCCAAACAACGAAAAATGAGTTGTTTTTACTACTTCTCGAGTTTTTATATAAGCAAATTACACCAAAACGAGTTCAACCGAATAAACTTTCAAGCTTTGAGTATAATTTCATGCAATAATGAGGTTTTTCCAAACAATGTAATGGTCGTAAACAAGTGTTTCAAATTTTGAAAGTTTGTCAAAAGGAAAAACAGAAGTGAACAGTGATTGAAGGAATTACACATACACAGACTCGTATTTCGATGCATGTGTAGCCTATTTGAGTTATTTTGATGAGTGTTTTGTCTCTAAATCAGTGTCTGTAAGACCTTAGCCTTGTGCCTGTGTCTCTCGTTTAGTGTCTGTAAGACCTTAGCCTTGTGCCTGTGTATCTCGTTTAGTGTCAGTAAGACCTTAGCCTTGTTCCTGTGTATCTCTTGCCAAGTGTATGTAAGGCCTCAACCTTGCGCCTGAGAGTCTCTCGTTAGTGTATGTAAGGCTTCAACCTTGCGCCTGAGAGTCTCTCGTTAAGTGTATGTAAGGCTTCAACCTTGCGCCTGTGTATCTCTCGATAAGTATATGTAAGGCCTCAACCTAGCGCCTGTGTATCTCTTGCTAAGTGAATGTAAGGCTTCAACCATGCGCCTGTGTATCTCTTGCTAAGTGTATGTAAGGACTCAACCTTGCACCTGAGAGTCTCTCGTTTAGTGTATGTAAGGCCTCAACCTTGCGCCTGAGAGTCTCTCGTTAAGTGTATGTAAGGCTTCAACCTTGCACCTGTGTATCTCTCGATATGTGTATGTAAGGCCTTAGCCTTGTGCCTGTGAGTCTCTCGTTAAGTGTATGTAAGGCTTCAACCTTGCGCCTGAGAGTCTCTCATTAAGTGTATGTAAGGCTTCAACCTTGCGCCTGAGAGTCTCTCGTTAAGTGTATGTAAGGCTTCAACCTTGCGCCTGAGAGTCTCTCGTTAAGTGTATGTAAGGCCCCAACCTTGCGCCTGAGAGTCCCTTGTTTAGTGTATGTAAGGCCTCAACCTTGCGCCTGAGAGTCTCTCATTTAGTGTACGTAATGCCTCAACCTTGCGCCTGAGAGTCTATCGTTTAGTGTATGTAAGGCCTCAACCTTGCGTCTGAGAGTCTATCGTTAAGTGTATGTAAGGCTTCAACCTTGTCCCCGAGAGTCTCTCGTTTAGTGTATGTAAGGCTTCAACCTTGCGCCTGAAAGTCTCTCGTTAAGTGTTTGTAAGGCTTCAACCTTGCGCCTGAGAGTCTCTCGTTAAGTATATGTAAGGCTTCAACCTTGCGCCTGAGAGTCTCTCATTAAGTGTATGTAAGGCCTCAACCTTGCGCTTGAGAGTCTCTCATTAAGTGTATGTAAGGCTTCAACCTTGCGCCTGAGAGTCTCTCGTTAAGTGTATGTAAGGCCTCAACCTTGCGCCTGAGAGTCTCTCGTTAAGTGTATGTAAGGCTTCAAACTTGCGCCTGAGAGTCTCTCGTTAAGTGTATGTAAGGCCTCAACCTTGCGCCTGAGAGTCTCTCGTTAAGTGTATGTAAGGCCTCAACCTTGTGCCTGAGAGTCTCTCGTTAAGTGTATGTAAGGAGAGTCTCTTGTTAAGTGTATGTAAGGTCTCAACCTTGCGCCTGAGAGTCTCTCGTTAAGTGTATGTAAGGCCTCAACCTTGCGCCTGAGAGTCTCTCGTTAAGTGTATGTAAGGAGAGTCTCTCGTTAAGTGTATGTAAGGCCTCAACCTTGCGCCTGAGAGTCTCTCGTTAAGTGTATGTAAGGCCTCAACCTTGCGCCTGAGAGTCTCTCGTTAAGTGTATGTAAGGCCTCAACCTTGCACCTGAGAGTCTCTCGTTTAGTGTATGTAAGGCCTCAACCTTGCACCTGAGAGTCTCTCATTAAGTGTATGTAAGGCTTCAACCTTGCGCCTGAGAGTCTCTCATTAAGTGTATGTAAGGCCTCAACCTTGCGCCTGAGAGTCTCTCGTTAAGTGTATGTAAGGCCTCAACCTTGCGCCTGAGAGTCTCTCGTTAAGTGTATGTAAGGCCTCAACCTTGCGCCTGAGAGCCTCTCGTTTAGTGTATGTAAAGGCTTCAACCTTGCACCTGAGAGTCTCTCATTAAGAGTATGTAAGGCTTCAACCTTGCGCCTGAGAGTCTCTCATTAAGTGTATGTAAGGCCTCAACCTTGCGCCTGAGAGTCTCTCGTTAAGTGTATGTAAGGAGAGTCTCTCGTTAAGTGTATGTAAGGCTTCAGCCTTGCGCCGGAGAGTCTTTCGTTATGTGTATGTAAGGCCTCAACCTTGCGCCTGAGAGTCTCTCATTAAGTGTATGTAAGGCCTCAACCTTGCGCCTGAGAGTCTCTCGTTAAGTGTATGTAAGGCCTCAACCTTGCGCCTGAGAGTATCTCGTTAAGTGTATATAAGGCCTCAACCTTGTCCCTGAGAGTCTATCGTTAAGTGTATGTAAGGCTTCAACCTTGCGCCTGAGAGTCTCTCGTTAAGTGTATGTAAGGCTTCAGTCTTGCGCCTGAGAGTCTCTCGTTAAGTGTATGTAAGGCCTCAACCTTGCGCCTGAGAGTCTCTCATTAAGTGTATGTAAGGCTTCAGTCTTGCGCCTGAGAGTCTCTCGTTAAGTGTATGTAAGGCCTCAACCTTGCGCCTGAAAGTCTCTCGTTAAGTGTTTGTAAGGCTTCAACCTTGCGCCTGGGAGTCTCTCGTTAAGTGTATGTAAGGCCTCAACCTTGCGCCTGAGAGTCTCTCATTAAGTGTATGTAAGGCCTCAACCTTGTGCTTGAGAGTCTCTCATTAAGTGTATGTAAGGCTTCAGTCTTGCGCCTGAGAGTCTCTCGTTAAGTGTATGTAAGGCCTCAACCTTGCGCCTGAGAGTCTCTCATTAAGTGTATGTAAGGCTTCAGTCTTGCGCCTGAGAGTCTCTCGTTAAGTGTATGTAAGGCCTCAACCTTGCGCCTGAGAGTCTCTCGTTAAGTGTATGTAAGGCTTCAACCTTGCGCCTGAGAGTCTCTCGTTAAGTGTATGTAAGGCCTCAACCTTGCGCCTGAGAGTCTCTCGTTAAGTGTATGTAAGGCCTCAACCTTGCGCCTGAGAGTCTCTCATTAAGTGTATGTAAGGCTTCAACCTTGTGCCTGAGAGTCTCTCGTTAAGTGTATGTAAGGCTTTAACCTTGCGCCTGAGAGTCTCTCGTTTAGTGTATGTATGGAGAGTCTCTCGTTAAGTGTATGTAAGGCCTCAACCTTGCGCCTGAGAGTCTCTCGTTAAGTGTAAGTAAGGCCTCAACCTTGCGCCTGAGAGTCTCTCGTTAAGTGTATGTAAGGCCTCAACCTTGCGCCTGAGAGTCTCTCGTTAAGTGTATGTAAGGCCTCAAACTTGCGCCTGAGAGTCTCTCGTTAAGTGTAAGTAAGGCCTCAACCTTGCGCCTGAGAGTCTCTCGTTAAGTGTATGTAATGCTTCAACCTTTTCCCCGAGAGTCTATCGTTAAGTGTATATAAGGCTTCAACCTTGCACCTGAGAGTCTCTCGTTAAGTGTATATAAGGCCTCAACCTTGCGCCTGAGAGTCTCTCGTTAAGTGTATGTAAGGCCTAAACCTTGCGCCCGAGAGTCTCTCGTTAAGTGTATGTAAGGCTTCAACCTTGCGCCTGAGAGTCTCTCGTTAAGTGTATGTAAGGCTTCAACCTTGCACCTGTGTATCTCTCGATAAGTATATGTAAGGCCTCAACCTTGCGCCTGAGTCTTTCGTTAAGTGTATGTAAGGCCTCAATCTTGCGCCTGAGAGTCTCTCGTTAAGTGTACGTAAGGCTTCAACCTTGCGCCTGAGAGTCTCTCGTTTAGTGTCTGTAAGACCTTAGCCTTGTTCCTGTGTATCTCTTGCCATGTGTATGTAAGGCTTCAACCTTGCGCCTGAGAGTCTCTCGTGAAGTGTATGTAAGGCCTCAACCTTGCTTGCGCATGAGAGTCTCTCGTTAAGTGTATGTAAGGCTTCAACCTTGCGCCTGTGTATCTCTCGATTAGTATATGTAATGCCTCAACCTAGCGCCTGTGTATCTCGTGTATCTCTTGCTAAGTGTATGTAAGGCTTCAACCTTGCGCCCGAGAGTCTCTCGTTAAGTGTATGTAAGGCTTCAACCTTGCGCCAGCATGTCTCTCGTTTAGTGTATGTAAGGCCTCAACCTTGCGCCTGAGAGTCTATCGTTTAGTGTATGTAAGGCCTCAACCTTGCGCCTGAGAGTCTCAAGTTATGTGTATTTAAGGCCTCAACCTTGCGCCTGAGAGTCGCTCGTTAAGTGTATGTAAGGCCTCAGCCTTGCACCTGAGAGTCCCTTGTTAAGTGTATGTAAGGCCTCAGCCTTGCGCCTGAGAGTCACTCGTTAAGTGTATGTAAGACCTCAACCTTGCGCCTGAGAGTCTCTCGTTAAGTGTATGTAAGGCCTCAACCTTGCGTCTGAGAGTCGCTCGTTATGTGTATGTAAGGCCTCAGCCCTGCGCCTGAGAGTCCCTCGTTAAGTGTATGTAAGGCCTCAACCTTGCGCCTGAGAGTCTCTCGTTAAGTGTATGTAAGGCCTCAACCTTGTGCCTGAGAGTCTCTCGTTAAGTGTATGTAAGGCTTCAACCTTGCACCTGTGTATCTCTCGATATGTATATGTAAGGCCTCAACCTTGCGCCTGAGTCTCTAGTTAAGTGTCTGTAAGCCCTTAATCTTGCGCCTGAGAGTCTCTAGTTAAGTGTACGTAAGGCTTCAACCTTGCGCCTGAGAGTCTCCCGTTTAGTGTACGTAAGGCCTCAACCTTGCGCCTGAGAGTCTATCGTTATGTGTATGTAAGGCTTCAACCTTGTGCCTGAGAGTCTCTCGTTATGTGTATGTAAGGCTTCAACCTTGTGCCTGAGAGTCTCTCGTTAAGTGTATGTAAGGCCTCAACCTTGTGCCTGAGAGTCTCTCGTTAAGTGTATGTAAGCCCTCAATCTTGCGCCTGAGAGTCTCTTGTTAAGTGTATGTAAGGCCTCAACCTTGCGCCTGAGAGTCTCTCGTTATGTGTATGTAAGGCCTCAACCTTGTGCCTGAGAGTCTCTCGTTAAGTGTATGTAAGGCCTCAACCTTGTGCCTGAGAGTCTATCGTTATGTGTATGTAAGGCTTCAAACTTGTGCTTGAGAGTCTCTCGTTTAGTGTATTTTAAGCCTCAACCTTGCGCCTGAGAGTCTCTCGTTAAGTGTATGTAAGGCCTCAACCTTGTGCCTGAGAGTCTCTCGTTAAGTGTATGTAAGGCTTCAACCTTGCACCTGAGAGTCTATCGTTATGTGTATGTAAGGCTTCAACCTTGCGCCTGAGAGTCCCTTGTTTAGTGTATGTAAAGCCTCAACCTTGCGCCTGAGAGTCTCTCGTTAAGTGTATGTAAGGCCTCAACCTTGTGCCTGAGAGTCTCTCGTTAAGTGTATGTAAGGCTTCAACCTTGCACCTGAGAGTCTATCGTTATGTGTATGTAAGGCTTCAACCTTGTGCCTGAGAGTCTCTCGTTTAGTGTACGTAAGGCCTCAACCTTGCGCCTGAGAGTCTATCGTTATGTGTTTGTAAGGGTTCAACCTTGTGCCTGAGAGTCTCTCGTTATGTGTACGTAAGGCCTCAACCTTGCGCCTGAGAGTCTATCGTTAAGTGTATGTAAGGCCTCAACCTTGTGCCTGAGAGTCTCTCGTTTAGTGTACGTAAGGCCTCAACCTTGCGCCTGAGAGTCTATCGTTATGTGTACGTAAGGCCTCAACCTTGCGCCTGAGAGTCTCTCATTTAGTGTACGTAAGGCCTCAACCTTGCGCCTGAGAGTCTATCGTTAAGTGTATGTAAGGCCTCAACCTTGTCCCTGAGAGTCTCTTGTTTAGTGTATGTAAGGCCTCAACCTTGCGCCTGAGAGTCTCTCGTTAAGTGTATGTAAGGCCTCAACCTTGCACCTGAGAGTCTCTCATTTAGTGTATGTAAGGCTTCAAACTTGCGCCTGAGAGTCTCCCGTTTAGTGTACGTAAGGCCTCAACCTTGCACCTGAGAGTCTATCGTTAAGTGTATGTAAGGCCTCAACCTTGTCCCTGAGAGTCTCTTGTTTAGTGTATGTAAGGCCTCAACCTTGCGCCTGAGAGTCTCTTGTTTAGTGTATGTAAGGCTTCAAACTTGCGCCTGAGAGTCTCCCGTTTAGTGTACGTAAGGCCTCAACCTTGCGCCTGAGAGTCTCTTGTTAAGTGTATGTAAGGCCTCAACCTTGTGCCTGAGAGTCTCTCATTAAGTGTATGTAAGGCCTCAACCTTGCGCCTGAGTCTATCGTTATGTGTACGTAAGGCCTCAACCTTGTGCCTGAGAGTCTCTCATTTAGTGTACGTAAGGCTTCAAACTTGCGCCTGAGAGTCTCCCGTTTAGTGTACGTAAGGCCTCAACCTTGCACCTGAGAGTCTCTCATTAAGTGTATGTAAGGCTTCAACCTTGTGCCTGAGAGTCTCTCATTAAGTGTATGTAAGGCCTCAACCTTGTCCCTGAGAGTCTCTTGTTTAGTGTACGTAAGGCCTCAACCTTGCACCTGAGAGTCTCTCATTAAGTGTACGTAAGGCCTCAACCTTGCACCTGAGAGTCTATCGTTAAGTGTATGTAAGGCCTCAACCTTGTCCCTGAGAGTCTCTTGTTTAGTGTATGTAAGGCCTCAACCTTGCGCCTGAGAGTCTCTTGTTAAGTGTATGTAAGGCCTCAACCTTGCACCTGAGAGTCTCTCATTAAGTGTATGTAAGGCTTCAACCTTGCGCCTGTGTATCTCTCGATAGGTATATGTAAAGCCTCAACCTTGACCCTGAGTATCTCGTTAAGTGCATGTAAGGCCTCATCCTTGTCCCTTAGAGTCTCTCGTTAAGTGTATGTAAGGCCTCAACTTTGTGCCTGTGTATCTCTGGATAAGTGTATGTAAGGCTTCAACCTTGCGCCTGAGAGTCTCTCGTTAAGTGTATGTAAGGCTTCAACCTTGCGCCTGTGTATCTCTCGATAACTGTATGTAAGGCCTCAACCTTGCGCCTGTGTATCTCTTGCTAAGTATATGTAAGGCCTCACCTTGCACCAGAGTCTCTCGTTTAGTGTATGCAAGGCATCAACCTTGTTCCTGTGTGTCTCATTTAGTGTCTGTTAGGCATCAACTTTGCACCTTCACGTCTCTCTTTTAATGTCGGTGAGGCCTTAGCCTTTTACCTGCGTGTCTCTTGTTTATGGTCTGTAAGGTATTAGTCTTGCGCCTGTGTGTCTCTTGCTAAGTGTCGGTGAGGCCTTAGCCTTGTTCTTGCGTGTCTCTTGTTTATAGTCTGTAAGGTATTAGTCTTGCGCCAGCATGTCTCTCGTTTAGTGTCTGTAAGGCCTTAGCCTTATACATGTGTGTCTCTAGTTAAGTGTCGGCAAGGCCTTAGCCTTGTACCTGTGTGTCTCTCCTTTAGTGTCTTTAAGGCCTTAGCTTTGTTCCTGCGTGTCTCTCGTTTAGTGTCTGTTAGGCCCTAGTCTTGTACTGCGTGTCTCTCATTTAGTGTCTGTAAAGCCTTAGCCTTGTTCAAGTGTGTCACTCATTTACTGTATGTAAGGTATCAGCGTTGTACCTGTGTGTCTCTCTTTTAGTGTCTGTAAGGTATCAGCATTGTGTCTGTGTGTCTCTCACTTAGTGTCTGGAAGGCCTTAGCCTTGTTTCTGCGTGTCTCTTGCTTAGTGTATGTAAGGCCTTATCCGTGTGCCTGTGTGCATCTCGTTTAGTGTCTTGAAGTCCTTAGCCATGTTCCTGCGTGTCTCTCGTTTAGTGTATGTAGGGCCTTAACCGTGTGCCTGTGTGCCTCTTAATTTAGTGTCTATACGGCCTTAGCCTTGGAGCTGCGTCTCTCTCATTGAGTGTGTGTTAGGCCCTAGTCCTGCGCTTGCGTGTCTCTCGTTTTTTGTCAGTACGGCCTTAGCCTTGTAGTGTGTCTCTATTTTAGTGTACGTAAGACCTTAGCCTTGTGCCTGTGTGTCTCTCGTTTAGTGTCCATAAGGTATTAGCCCAGTGCCTGCATGTCTCATTTAGTGTCTGTACAGCCTCAACCTGTATGCCACTCGTTAAGTGTTTGTACGGCCTTAGCCTTATATCTGTGTGTCCCTCAATTAGTGTCTGTACGGCCTTAGTCTTGTTCCTGCGTGTCTCTCATTTATTGTCTGCAAGACCTTAGCCTTTTGCCTGTGTGTTTCTATTTTAGTGTCTGTAAGGCCTTAGCCTTGTACCTGCGTGTATCTCGTTCAGTGTCTGTAAGACCTTAGCCTTGTTCCTGCATGTCTCTCATTTATTGTCTGCAAGACCTTAGCCTTTTGCCTGTGTGTTTCTATTTTAGTGTCTGTAAGGACATAACCTTGTGCCAGTGTAACTATTATTTTGCGTCAAGAACGGCATTACGTGTAGACCTGTAAACATGATCTTCATTAAATCATGGCCAGGGCTTGTCGTCACTGCAGTTTCCATTTTATTTCTTATAAATATTGCAATCTGATATTTGGGCTGAAAATGATACCTCTAGAGTGTTAACAAGGTTTCTCTATATTTGGTATCTGTTACCATATGTTTTTTCAATATTTGGGCTATGTGACCTAGTTGACCCAAGATGACCCGTATTCAAATTTGAGCTAGAAATCAAAGAAAAAAAACATTTCTGACAAATTTCCAGGATATTTGGGCTTTGACCTTGTTTTTGACCCAAAATTACCCATTTTCGAACTTGAGCTAGAAATCATAGAAACAACCTTTCTGACAAATTTCCAAAATATTGGGAAAATGTTACCTCTCGAGTGTTAACCTTTTTCCATATTTAGGCTCTGTGACCTAGTTTTCGACCCCAGATGACACATATTCGAACTTGAGCTAGAAATCAACTAAAAAAACCTTTCTAACGAATTTCCAGGATATTTGGACTGAAAAAGTAGCCTCTATAGAATTTCTAATTTTGGGTCATGTGACCTCGTTTTTCATCCCAGATGACCCATATTCGAACTCGTCCGAGTAATGACTGGGACAAACATCCTGACCAGGTTTCGAGACAATTGAGGCAAAAATGAGACCACTATAGTGTTAACAAACTTAGTGTGGACGGACAACTGACATTCATCTATCCTAATAGCTCACCCTCAGCCTACGGCAAAGCTGGGCTAAAAATAAGAAAATAAATATTGAATTTCTCTGCGTCGATTTTATTAAATTCATGTTTATTGATTATTCAATTCATGTTTATTGATAACACATTCACAAAAATACATACAAGCAATACCGTACATTGAATAAAATACAGGATTACAGATAAATGCTTACGGAATGCAGAGAAATGCTTTATGGAAAAGAGATAAACGTTAGGTTGAGTATAAATAAATACTATGTGGAATACAGATGAATGCTTTGTGGAATAGACAAATACAATCAAAAAGATGAAAAAACAACACATAATAAATACCTGTATAAAACATTTACAACTATCAATAAACGTGAAAAATACATAGTTTAAACGTATCATTTTAACCACAAAGATAACAAAAACAAGAGCTGTCACAGTATGTGACGAAAGCCCCCGAATGTGACATTGACCTACGAACAAGGTCAGTACATGAAAAGTTGATCTTGCCTTTACGTGTCAAATACATATGGCAAGTTATTTTAAATTGCCTCTGAACATAAAAAATACCACCCATACTTGACAACCTACACTGTTATGTCCTTATATTCAGAATTCCCTTGTGAATAAACACTTAGTGTATTTTTCACCTTAAAGGTAGGGACATGGGTCTTGCACACGACACGTCGTCTTGGTATGTGGAACACATGTGGCAAGTTATTTAAAAATCTGTCCATACAAGGGAAAGTTACAGCCCGGACACGACAACCTATATTCTATGTCCTTATATGCAGAACTCCATTGTGAATAAACACTTTGTGTGACCTTGACCTTTGAGACGGGACACGGGTCTTGCACACGACATGTCGTCTTGGTATGTGGAACACATGTGGCAAGTTATTTTAAAATCTGTCCATACAAGAGAAAGTTACAGCCCGGACACAACCACCTATACTCTATGTCCTTATATGCAGCACTCCATTGAGAATAAACACTAAGTGTGACCTTGACCTTTAAGGTAGGGATACGGGTCTTGCACGCGACACGTCTTCTTGGTATGTGCAACACATGTGGCAAGTTATTTTAAAATCTGTCCATACAAGGGAAAGTTACAGCCCGGACAGGACAACCTATACTCTATGTCCTTATATGCAGCACTCCATTGTGAATAAACACTAAGTGTGACCTTGACCTTTGAGGTAGGGACACGGGTCTTGCAGGCGACACGTCGTCTTGGTATGTGGAACACATGTGGCAAGTTATTTTAAAATCTGTCCATACAAGGGAAAGATACAGCCCGGACACGACAACCTATACTCTATGTCCTTATATGCAGCACTCCATTATGAAGAAACACTAAGTGTGACCTTGACCTTTGAGGTAGGGACACGGGTTTTGCACGCGACACGTCGTCTTGGTATGTGGAACACATGTCGCAAGTTATTTTTAAAATCTGTCCATACAAGGGAAAGATACAGCCCGGACACGACAACCTATACTCTATGTCCTTATATGCAGCACTCCATTATGAAGAAACACTAAGTGTGACCTTGACCTTTGAGGTAGGGACACGGGTTTTGCACGCGACACGTCGTCTTGGTATGTGGAACACATGTCGCAAGTTATTTTTAAAATCTGTCCATACAAGGGAAAGTTACAGCCAGGACACGACAACCTATACTCTATGTCCTTATATGCAGGACTCCATTGTAAATAAACACTAAGTGTGACCTTGACCTTTGAGGTAGGGACACGGGTCTTGCAGGCGACACGTCGTCTTGGTATGTGGAACACATGGGGCAAGTTATTTTTAAAATCTGTCCATACAAGGGAAAGTTACAGAGCCGGACGGACGGACGGTGCGATTTTAATATGCCCACCTTCGGGGGCATAAAAAGTTGAATCCAAGTGTTTCAAATAATCGTTGCACAGTTCCAGGATTCAAGTTTTATTAACAAATGCAGCCTGTGAACAAAACAGTAACAATAGCATTGTTTGTTTTAATAACATTTACACAAACAACATACAAACAATGTAATCAACAATAACTTAAATGACATACATTGTATAATTAGACTGACGACTCATTAAACGTCATATAGACAGCTTATAAGTCATAACGTATATAAAATATTTTACTATCCCATAAATCTCATCAAATTTGGGCACACACTATATTTCCATTTCTATCAAGAGGAATCTGTCCAACGTTGTTTATTTGTTATGTGCAACTGTAAAGTGTTAATGAATGTGTATCATAAATTCCAAATTGCATTGTTTGTCATTATCGTTTTTGAACAGAGTTCCTTCAGGGCCAACATTCATAGTAGGCATATCAGATCCTTACTACAAATCGCTGTACGGTAAAGCCGTCAAAATAGTACGCTCTGTCAATACCTGAATACACGAAAGTACTAAAACGTGTCGCACGAAGAGACAATTGTGACGGCTTCCAAAGTCAAGGCTGTCGTATCATCCCTGAAAAAGGACATCTGTGTCCAGCGAGTGAGTACAAGATCTTGTAAAAAAAAAATGACTGTAGACTTAATCGTGATCGTCAACTTAATATGTGATTATCTACTAAAGCATCCATGATCGTCGACTTAAGAAATACTTTCAAAGTATTACTTTGTGATTGTCTACTTAAGCTAATGTGATCGTCGACTGAAGGATATTTTTCAAAGCACATCGCTGTGATTGTAGACTTAATACACTGTGATCGTCGACTTAATGTTTGCTATGGAAGTATAGCACTGGGGTCCTAACTCATATTCTTGTTATTTCAGGTGAAACAAGCTGCACAGACACCTGACGGCGCTCTGCCGTTACAGGCCTGGCAGGCTGGCAGCTTCCTGGCGGGTGGACACCAGGAAGTTTGCACCCAACTGCTCATCAGGGGCATTGAGGACCCGCTGACCTGAGCGGAGTTTCTGGAGGTTCGGGAAACACTGATGGTCTCCCTGATTCTTGAAAATTTTAAGAGGGCAGGGGACCACGGCGTGATCCTAAAGTTGACTTCGGAGTGATAAAAAAACTTAATTAGACTGGAGATGATCTATCCTGTAAAACTTAATTAGACTGGAGATGATCTATCCTGTAAAACTTAATTAGACTGGAGATGATCTATCCTGTAAAACTTAATTAGACTGGAGATGATCTATCCTGTAAAACCTATCTGTCTTAAGTCCACCCTTGATGAGCATGGATGACGGTAAGACGACTCATGTTGATCCATACTCATACATGCCATTTTTCTGAGAGGCTTCCCAGGGGATTTTAAAAAATGACATCTTATCGCGATTTACTGAGCGGGAAGGAAGCCCAAATATAAATAATGACATCTTATCGCGATTTACTGAGCGGGAAGGAAGCCCAATTCTAAATAATGACATCTTATCGCGATTTACTGAGCGGGAAGGAAGCCCAATTTTAAATAATGACATCATATGCCGATTTACTGAGTGAGAAGGATTGGCCCAGTTTTAAATAATGACATCTTATCGCGATTTTCTGAGCGGGAAGGAATCCCAATTCTAAATAATGACATCTTATGGCGATTTACTGAGTGAAAAGGATTAGCCCAATTCTATAAAATGACATCTTACCAAGATTTCTTGAGGGAGAAGGATTAGCCAAATTGTAAATAATGACATCTTATCGCAATTTCTTGAGGGAGAAGGAAGCCCAATTCTAAATAATGACATCTTATGGCGATTTACTGAGTGAAAAGGATTAGCCCAATTCTATATAATGACATCTTATCGCAATTTGTTGAGGGAGAAGGAAGCCCAATTCTAAATAATGACATCTTATCGGAATTCGTTGAGGGAGAAGGAAGCCCAATTCTAAATAATGACATCTTATCGGGATTCGTTGAGGGAGAAGGAAGCCCAATTCTAAATAATGACATCTTATCGCGATTTGTTGAGGGAGAAGGAAGCCCAATTTTAAATAATGACATCTTATCGCAATTTGTTGAGGGAGAATGAAGCCCAATTCTAAATAATGACATCTTAACGCGATTTGTTGAGGGAGAATGAAGCCCAATTCTAAATAATGACATCTTATCGCGATTTGTTGAGGGAGAAGGAAGCCCAATTCTAAATAATGACATCTTATCGCAATTTGTTGAGGGAGAAGGAAGCCCAATTCTAAATAATGACATCTTATCGCGATTTGTTGAGGGAGAAGGAAGCCCAATTCTAAATAATGACATCTTAACGCGATTTGTTGAGGGAGAAGGAAGCCCAATTCTAAATAATGACATCTTAACGTGATTTACTGAGTGAGAAGGATTAGCCCAATTCTAAATAATGACTTCTTATTGAGAATTTCTGATTGAAAAGGAAGACCAGAATTGGGTCAAGGCCACTCTCCCCATTAACATCACTAAGGATGGTCTACAAAAGATCTAAAGGAGGACGTGATGACATGCATCTTAATCAGTTAATGGCGGTCAGTGTATGTCGCATTTTAGTCAGTCAGTGGGACCCGTGTAGGACCCGCATGGGACCTACATTTGTATATTAAGATTATTTTTTTTAAACATTATAATTGAATACATTTAACATCAATAGATAATAACATTTTTTGTATGTCAAAAGTAACGTGGATTACTTATTAACAATTATAACCACACCACTTTACAAGCTGAATACATTTAACATCAATAGATAATAACATTTTTTGTATGTCAAAAGTAACGTGGATTACTTATTAACAATTATAACCACACCACTTTACAAGCAAATGCAAGTTCATACTGCATGTCAATGTAGTGTCTACTCAATACCAACAACTGTCACTAGCTTTTAAACAAAAATTAAAGTTAACATTTCTTATGAACTGTTATAGTAATTTCAGTGTATCAATAGCACACCTGCAAATCAGAGAACAGTTGTACGTTTTTACAATATAGAAAACCTATCAAGAATCTCTCGTAAAAGTATTGTTTTTTATTTGGCTCGAGAAGCGAAAAACCTAGGTGCACGTGCACGGTTTACAAAATTCCAATTTAGCATGGCCTAAAATAGTGAATTTCATTAAACTCAAGTTTATTTCACTTTATGCAACATCAAATAAGGAAACAATAATACTTTTGAGTGTTACAATGATTAAATAATTGTAGGAATGTGAACATAAGAACTATTCACATTCAGTAAATCATTTCAAGTTGCATTCTGTGTTCATTTAAAAGTAGAATACCAGATTGTTTGATGAATTTTGTTACTTTCAGGCTCAGCCCCAACCTAATAGATTAAGAAAAAGATGTTAGTCCATCTTTATTCACAACATGGAAGTATGAAAAAGAGAATATATTGTAAAATATATTTAAAGAGAAGTGAAGACTGAAATAGTATGAGGCAATGAAATGTTACTTGGAACATTCAGCCAAGAGGATCAAGACAGAATAACCTACATCCACCACTGGGTGTGATTATTACCCTTGACCGTTAACCACTACTTTACTAAAGCTTTTTTTGTCTGGCAGTTACATTAAAGAGATACAAGTATTTTCGGGGATTGAATACTATGGCCTGACTATATGTAGTGTAACTTGGCCTTGGGGCTTTGAGTTTATACATTCATGTGAGTATTTCTGCTGTGTCATTGTTTTTACTATTTAATGTTTTTGTTAATTAAAATAACTATATCTAGACTAGAGATTGCTTTTTTGAAAAAGCGCATGTCTCCCCCATTGTGTGGTCGTAGGTGAGAAATAATCAATGATGGATCCCAAAATCAATAGGGGCCATCAACTAGTCATGACTAACTGGCATACCAAGTATGAAGTTCCTGGGTGTAAACGTTCTTGAGTTATTGAGCAGAAACCGGTTCTTCACCTCAAGGTCAGTGACCTTGACCTTTGACCAACTGATTGCAAAATCAACTAGACATCATGACCAACCTCACTTCAAAGTTTGGTGAACCTAGATCAAAGCATTCTCCTGATATTGCACGGAAATATTTTTTTACATTAGAGGTCACAGCGACGTTGACCTTTGACCTTGTGACCCCCCAAAATATAGGAGTTTTCTAAACCTCATGATCAACCTCCCTACCAAGTTTGGTGAACCTAGGTCAAACCATTCTCAAGATATTGAGCGGAAATGTTTTTTACATTGGGGGTCGCCGCGACCTTGACCTTTGACCTAGTGACCCCAAAAACAATAGGGATCTTCTACACCTCACGACCAACCTCCCTACCAAGTTTGGTGAACCTAGGTCAAACCATTCTCAAGATATTGAGCGGAAATGTTTTTTACATTGGGGGTCGCCGCGACCTTGACCTTTGACCTAGTGACCCCAAAAACAATAGGGATCTTCTACACCTCATGACCAACCTCCCTACCAAGTTTGGTGAACCTAGGTCAAACCATTCTCAAGATATTGAGCGGAAATGTTTTTTACATTGGGGTCGCCGCGACCTTGACCTTTGACCTAGTGACCCCAAAAACAATAGGGATCCTCTACACCTCACGACCAACCTCCCTACCAAGTTTGGTGAACCTAGGTCAAACCATTCTCAAGATATTGAGCGGAAATGTTTTTTACATTGGGGGTAGCCGCGACCTTGACCTTTGACCTAGTGACCCCAAAAACAATAGGGATCCTCTACACCTCACGACCAACCTCCCTACCAAGTTTGGTGAACCTAGGTCAAACCATTCTCAAGATATTGAGCGGAAATGTTTTTTACATTGGGGGTCGCCGCGACCTTGACCTTTGACCTAGTGACCCCAAAAACAATAGGGATCTTCTACACCTCATGACCAACCTCCCTACCAAGTTTGGTGAACCTAGGTCAAACCATTGTCAAGATATTGAGCGGAAATGTTTTTTACATTGGGGGTCGCCGCGACCTTGACCTTTGACCTAGTGACCCCAAAAACAATAGGGATCTTCTACACCTCATGACCAACCTCCCTACCAAGTTTGGTGAACCTAGGTCAAACCATTGTCAAGATATTGAGCGGAAATGTTTTTTACATTGGGGGTCGCCGCGACCTTGACCTTTGACCAAGTGACCCCAAAAACAATAGGGATCTTCTACACCTCATGACCAACCTCCCTACCAAGTTTGGTGATCCTAGGTCATGCGGTTTTCCAGTTATCGATCGGAAACGAAGTGTGACGTACGGACGGACTGACGGACTACCGGACTACCGGACTGACGGACAGGGCAAAAACAATATGTCTCCCCCAGAGAGGGGGAGACATAAATATATAAAAGTGCTGTTTTAAAACAATTATTAATGACACTATATCTAATTGATTTGACAAGGCAATGTGTTAAAGGACAAGATAGTGTTTCAAAATTTTGAATACAGAGACAATTTAAAAGGATGCATTTTTAGGTTTTATATTACTTTGTATTTTTTATAGATGAAATCATTTGTGTATCACAGAACCAAAAAGGGAGAGACAACCTTCTTATGTGTATTTGAACATAATAAATACGTATACAGGGATGTGATTGACCTGGTAGCTGGAGGGCTGAAACATTTTCGGCCATGGGTTTATGGGGCACTCTTGGGGTCAAAAGCGAACTGCTGTAGAAGAAAAAATAGCTTTTAGAAGCTCTTTTGAGGGCTCTCCTGACTTTAAATTTGAAGCAAACTTGAATATTAACTTAAACAACTGAAAGCAACCAAATAAATTTTTCAGGTAAAAAAAAACAATATATATATATATATATATATTTTATTATTATTTTTTATTTTTTTATTTTTTTTTTGGGGGGGGGGGATGGGTCTCTGGGGCCATTAGATCCGCGGAATTCTGCGAATCCGCGGACAAATCACATCCCTGGTATACAACATGTTTTGATAGTTTGGTGGATTGTGAACCCGGTTAAACACACTTCTAGGAAAAAAGCCTT
This sequence comes from Mya arenaria, assembly GCF_026914265.1. Lineage (NCBI taxonomy): Eukaryota > Metazoa > Mollusca > Bivalvia > Myida > Myidae > Mya > Mya arenaria. The sequence continues at coordinate 5,985,323 of NC_069127.1, forward strand.
CACAACAAGTATTGCCATGAAGCATGGAACTTCACTAGAAACAATAGCCAAGATGGAATAAACACTCTCTATGAAGCAACACAAGCATTTCAAGTCTAGTGAGACTGGATTGACTGTTTCTTTGAAACATCCATATTTGGCTGCCAGTCCTGACATGGTTGTACAATGTGACTGTTGTGGTGAAGGTCTGTGTGAAATAAAGTGTCCAGAAACAGTGAAGGACCAAACCAACTGTAAATAGTATAATATATCTTCATGAAGAGAATGGTAAAAAAGTGCTTGATAATGAAATAAACTTGTATAAAATATTAGTATCAGTAATCATGTTTGTCACATATTCATTCACTTGGATAGAGATATCTTATCGCGATTAATGAGCGAGAAGAAAGCCCAATTCTAAGCAAGAAGGAAGCCCAATTCTAAATAATGACATCTTATCGAGATTTATTGAGCAAGAAGGAAGCCCAATTCTAAATAATGACATCTTATCGAGAATTATTGAGGGAGAAGGAAGCCCAATTCTAAATAATGACATCTTATCGAGAATTATTGAGCAAGAAGGAAGCCCAATTCTAAATAATGACATCTTATCGAGAATTATTGAGGGAGAAGGAAGCCCAATTCTAAATAATGACATCTTATCGAGAATTATTGAGCAAGAAGGAAGCCAAATTTAAAATAATGACATCTTATCGCGATTTGTTGAGGGATAAGAGAGCCCAATTTTCAATAAAGGAAAAGGAAAACCAGAACTGGATAAACGCCACTCTCCCCCGCAACATTACTAAGGTCTACAAGATTTTGTAGAGGACGTGATGACATGCATCTTAATCAGTTAATGGCGGTCAGTGTATGTCACATTTTAGTCAGTCAGTGAGACCCATGTAGGACCCGCATAGGATATACATATGAATAAGAAGAATGTTTTTTTTATTTAACAATGTAATTGAATACATTTAACATCGATAGGTAACATTTTTTGTATGTCAAAAGGAATGTGGATTTCTCATTAACAATTACAGCCACACCACTTTCTAAGCAAATGCAAGTTCATACTGCATGTCAATGTAGTGTCTACTTAATACCAACAACTGTCACTAGCTTTCACAAAAATCAAAGTTAACATTTCTAATGAACTGTAATAGTAATTTCAGTGTTTCAATGGCACACCTGCATATCAGAGAACAGTTGTACGTTTTTACAATATAGAACACCCATCAAGAATGTCTTAGAAAAATATTGTTTTTTTATTTGGCTCGAGGAGCGAAAAACCTTGGTGCATGCGGACCCTTAACAAAATTCCAATTTAGCATGGCCTAAAATAAAGTGAATTTAATTATACTCAATTTTGTTACACTTTATACAACATCAAATAAGGAAACAATAATACTTCTGAGGGTTAATATGATTAAATAATTGTAGGAATATAAACATGATAAGAACTATTCACATTCAAGCAGAGCATTTCAAGTTGAATTCTGTGTTCATTTAGAAGTATAATACTAGATTGTTTGATGAATTTTGTTACTTTCAGGCACTGTTAGACCCAACCAAATAGACTAAGAAAAATATGCTGAAAGTTCATCTACATTAACAACATGAAAGTATGAAAAAGAGACGATATTGTAAGAGATTTTAAAGAAAGGTGAAGACTGAAATAGTAGGAGACAAGGAAATGTTACTTGGAACATTCAGCCAAGAGGATCAAGACAGAAGAACCTATATTTATCACTGGGTGAGATTAATACCCTTGAAACATTCAGCCAAGAGGATCAAGACAGAATAACCTACATCAATCACTGGGCATGATTAATACCCTTGACCTTTTCAAGCTACTTTACTAGTAGATTGAAGCCAATGTGTTTTAGAACACAGGTTTTGTTGAATGTTTGTCACATATTTGTTTACTTGGATAGCGAACCTAAATGAAATGAATTCGATCTCATGTCTAAATAATGACATTTTATTGAGATTTACTGAGTGAAAAGAAAGACCAGAACTGGATCAAGGCCTCTCTCCCCCTCAACATCACTAAGGTCTACAAGATTTTGTGGAAGACGTGATGATATGCATCTTAATCAGTTAATGGCGGTCAGTGTATGTCGCATTTTAGTCAGTCAGTGAGACCCATGTAGGACCCGCATAGGATATACATATGTATAAGAAGAATGTTTTTCTATTTAACAATATCATTGAATACAATTTACATACATAGATAATAACATTTTTTGTATGTCAAAAGGAAAGTGGATTACTTATTAACAATTATAACCACACCACTTTACAAGCAAATGCAAGTTCATACTGCATGTCAATGTAGTGTCTACTCAATACCAACAACTGTCACTAGCTTTCACAAAAATTAAAGTAAACATTTCTTACGAACTGTAATAGTAATTTCAGTGTTTCAATGGCACACCTGCATATCAGAGAACAGTTGTACGTTTTTACAATATAGAACACCCATCAAGAATGTCTTAGAAAAATATTGTTTTTTTTATTTGGCTCGAGGAGCGAAAAACCTTGGTGCATGCGGACCCTTAACAAAATTCCAATTTAGCATGACCTAAAATAAAGTGAATTTAATTATACTCAATTTTGTTACACTTTATACAACATCAAATAAGGAAACAATAATACTTCTGAGGGTTAATATGATTAAATAATTGTAGGAATGTAAACATGATAAGAACTAGAGATTGCTTTTTTGAAAAAGCGCATGTCTCCCCCCATTGTGTGGTCGTAGGTGAGAAATAATCAATAATGGACATGAAATTTGTACTTCCTCCCTACCAAGTTTGGTGAACCTAGGTCAAACCATTCTCAAGATATTGAGCGGAAATGTTTTTTACATTGGGGGTCGCCGCGACCTTGACCTTTGACCTAGTGACCCCAAAAACAATAGGAATCTTCTACACCTCATGACCAACCTCCCTACCAAGTTTGGTGAACCTAGGTCAAACCGTTCTCAAGATTTTGAGCAGAAATATTTTTTATATTGGGGGTCGACGCGACCTTGAACTTTGACCTAGTGACCCCAAAAACAATAGGGATCCTCTACACCTCACGACCAACCTCCCTACCAAGTTTGGTGAACCTAGGTCAAACCGTTCTCAAGATTTTGAGCAGAAATGTTTTTTATATTGGGGGTCGCCGCGACCTTGACCTTTGACCTAGTGACCCCATAATCAATAGGGATCCTCTACACCTCACGACCAACCTCCCTACCAAGTTTGGTGATCCTAGGTCATGCGGTTTTCCAGTTATCGATCGGAAACGAACAAAGCATTCTCCTGATATTGCACGGAAATATTTTTTTACATTAGAGGTCACAGCGACGTTGACCTTTGACCTTGTGACCCCTCAAAATATAGGAGTTTTCTAAACCTCATGATCAACCTCCCTACCAAGTTTGGTGAACCTAGGTCAAACCATTCTCAAGATATTGAGCGGAAATGTTTTTTACATTGGGGGTCGCCGCGACCTTGACCTTTGACCTAGTGACCCCAAAAACAATAGGGATCTTCTACACCTCATGACCAATCTCCCTACCAAGTTTGGTGAACCTAGGTCAAACCGTTCTTAAGATTTTGAGCAGAAATGTTTTTTATATTGGGGGTCGCCGCGACCTTGACCTTTGACCTAGTGACCCCAAAAACAATAGGGATCCTCTACACCTCACGACCAACCTCCCTACCAAGTTTGGTGAACCTAGGTCAAACCGTTCTCAAGATTTTGAGCAGAAATGTTTTTTATATTGGGGGTCGCCGCGACCTTGACCTTTGACCTAGTGACCCCAAAAACAATAGGGATCCTCTACACCTCACGACCAACCTCCCTACCAAGTTTGGTGATCCTAGGTCATGCGGTTTTCCAGTTATCGATCGGAAACGAAGTGTGACGTACGGACTGACGGACTGACGGACTACCGGACTGACGGACAGGGCAAAAACAATATGTCTCCCCCAGAGAGGGGGAGACATAACTATTCACATTCGAGTAGAGCATTTCAAGTTGAATTCTGTGTTCATTTAAAAGTATAATACTAGATTGTTTGATGAGTTTTGTTACTTTCAGGCACAGCCCCAACCTAATGGACTAAGAAAAATATGCTGAAAGTTCATCTACATTAACAACATGAAAGTATGAAAAAGTGACGATATTGTAAGAGATTTTAAAGAAAGGTGAAGACTGAAATAGTAGGAGACAAAGAAATGTTACTTGGAAGATTCAGCCAAGAGGATCAAGACAGAAGAACCTTGAGCTATCACTGGGTGTGATTAATACCCTTGAAACATTCAGCCAAGAGGGTCAAGACAGAATAACCTACATCAATCACTGGGCATGATTAATACCCTTGACCTTTTCAAGCTACTTTACTAGTAGATTGAAGCCAATGTGTTTAAGAACACAGGTTTTGTTGAATGTTTGTCACATATTTGTTTACTTGGAGAGCGAACCTAAATGAAATGAATTCGATCTCATGTCTAAATAATGACATTTTATCAAGATTTACTGAGTGAAAAGAAAGACCAGAACTGGATCAAGGCCACTCTCCCCCTCAACATCACTAAGGTCTACAAGATTTTGTGGAAGATGTGATGACATGCATCTTAATCAGTTAATGGCGGTCAGTGTATGTCGCATTTTAGTCAGTCAGTGAGACCCATGTAGGACCCACATAGGATATACATATGTATAAGAAGAATGTTTTTTTTTTATTTAACAATATCACTGAATACAATTTACATCGATAGATAATAACAATCTTTTTATGTCAAAAGGAACGTGGATTACTTATTAACAATTATAGCCACACCACTTTACAAGCAAATGCAAGTTCATATTGCATTCAATGTAGTGTCTACTCAATATCAACAACTGTCACTAGCTTTCACAAAAATTAAAGTTAACATTTCTTATGAACTGTAATAGTAATTTCAGTGTTTCAATGGCACACCTGCATATCAGAGAACAGTTGTACGTTTTTACAATATAGAACACCCATCAAGAATATTGTTTTTTTTATTTGGCTCGAGGAGTGAAAAACCTAGGTGCACGCGGACTCATTTTAACAAAATTCCAATTTAGCATGGCCTAAAATAAAGTGAATTTAATTATACTCAAGTTTGTTACACTTTATACAACATCAAATAAGGAAAAATAATACTTTTGAGTGTTATAATGATTACATAATTGTAGGAATGTAAACATAATAAGAACTATTCACATTCGAGCAGAGCATTTCAAGTTGAATTCTGTGTTCATTTAAAAGTATAATACTAGATTGTTTGATGAATTTTGTTACTTTCAGGCACAGCCCCAACCTAATGGACTAAGAAAAATATGCTGAAAGTTCATCTACATTAACAACATGAAAGTATGAAAAAGAGACAATATTGTAAGAGATTTTAAAGAAAGGTGAAGACTGAAATAGTAGGAGACAAAGAAATGTTACTTGGAACATTCAGCCAAGAGGATGAAGACAGAAGAACCTCGAGCTATCACTGGGTGTGATTAATACCCTTGAAACATTCAGCCAAGAGGGTCAAGACAGAATAACCTTGAGGTATCACTGGGTGTGATTAATACCCTTGAAACATTCAGCCAAGAGGATCAAGACAGAATAACCTACATCAATCACTGGGCATGATTAATACCCTTGACCTTTTCAAGCTACTTTACTAGTAGATTGAAGCAAATGTGTTTTAGAACACAGGTTTTGTTGAATGTTTGTCACATATTTGTTTACTTGGATAGCGAACCTAAATGAAATGAATTTGATCTCATGTCTAAATAATGACATCTTATCAAGATTTACCGAGTGAAAAGAAAGACCAGAACTGGATCAAGGCCTCTCTCCCCCTCAACATCACTAAGGTCTACAAGATTTTGTGGAAGATGTGATGACATGCATCTTAATCAGTTAATGGCGGTCAGTGTATGTCGCATTTTAGTCAGTCAGTGAGACCCATGTAGGACCCGCATAGGATATACATATGTATAAGAAGAAACTTGGCCTTGGGGCTTTGAGTTTATACATTCATGTGAGTATTTCTGCTGTGTCATTGTTTTTACTATTTAATGTTTTTGTTAATTAAAATAACTATATCTAGAATATATAAAAGTGCTGTTTTAATACAATTATTAATGACACTATATCTAATTGATTTGACAAGGCAATGTTTTAAAGGACAAGATAGTGTTTCAAAATTTTGAATACAGAGACAATTTAAAAGGATGCATTTTTAGGTTTTATATTACTTTGTATTTTTTATAGATGAAATCATTTGTGTATCACAGAACCAAAAAGGGAGAGACAACCTTCTTATGTGTATTTGAACATAATAAATACGTATACAGGGATGTGATTGACCTGGCAGCTGGAGGGCTGAAACATGTTCGGCCATGGGTTTATGGGGCACTATTGGGGTCAAAAGCGAACTGCTGTAGAAGAAAAAATAGCTTTAAGAAGCTCCTTTGAGGGCTCTCCTGACTTTAAATTTGAAGCAAACTTGAATATTAACTTAAACAACTGAAAGCAACCAAATAATTTTTTTCAGGTAAAAAAACAACAATATAATATAATATATATATATATATATATATATATATATATATATATATATATATATATATATATTTGATTATTATTTTTTATTTTTTTATTTTTTTTTTTGGGGGGGGGGATGGGTCTCTGGGGCCATTAGATCCGCGGAATTCTGCGAATCCGCGGACAAATCACATCCCTGGTATACAACATGTTTTGATAGTTTGGTGGATTGTGAACCCGGTTAAACACACTTCTAGGAAAAAAGCCTTCACAACAAGTATTGCCATGAAGCATGGAACTTCACTAGAAACAATAGCCAAGATGGAATAAACACTCTCTATGAAGCAACACAAGCATTTCAAGTCTAGTGAGACTGGATTGACTGTTTCTTTGAAACATCCATATTTGGCTGCCAGTCCTGACATGGTTGTACAATGTGACTGTTGTGGTGAAGGTCTGTGTGAAATAAAGTGTCCAGAAACAGTGAAAGACCAAACCAACTGTAAATAGTATAATATATCTTCATGAAGAGAATGGTAAAAAAGTGCTTGATAATGAAATAAACTTGTATAAAATATTAGTATCAGTAATCATGTTTGTCACATTCATTCACTTGGATAGAGACATCTTATCGCGATTAATGAGCGAGAAGAAAGCCCAATTCTAAATAATGACATCTTATCGAGATTTATTGAGCAAAAAGGAAGCCCAATTCTAAATAATGACATCTTATCGTGATTTATTGAGGGAGAAGGAAGCCCAATTCTAAATAATGACATCTTATCGAGAATTATTGAGCAAGAAGGAAGCCAAATTTAAAATAATGACATCTTTTCGCGATTTGTTGAGAGAGAAGAAAGCCCAATTTTCAATAAAGGAAAAGGAAAACCAGAACTGGATAAACGCCACTCTCCCCCGCAACATTACTAAGGTCTACAAGATTTTGTAGAGGACGTGATGACATGCATCTTAATCAGTTAATGGCGGTCAGTGTATGTCACATTTTAGTCAGTCAGTGAGACCCATGTAGGACCCGCATAGGATATACATATGAATAAGAAGAATGTTTTTTTTATTTAACAATGTAATTGAATACATTTAACATCGATAGGTAACATTTTTTGTATGTCAAAAGGAATGTGGATTTCTCACTAAAAACATAGGTGCACACGGACTCTTTTAACAAAATTCCAATTTAGCATGGCCTAAAATAAAGTGAATTTAATTATACTCAAGTTTGTTACACTTTATACAACATCAAATAAGGAAAAAAACAACTTTTGAGTGTTATAATGATTACATAATTGTAGGAATGTAAACATAATAAGAACTATCCACATTCGAGCAGAGCATTTCAAGTTGAATTCTGTGTTCATGTAAAAGTATAATACTAGATTGTTTGATGAATTTTGTTACTTTCAGGCACAGCCCCAACCTAATGGACTAAGAAAAATATGCTGAAAGTTCATCTACATTAACAACATGAAAGTATGAAAAAGAGACAATATTGTAAGAGATTTTAAAGAAAGGTGAAGACTGAAATAGTAGGAGACAAAGAAATGTTACTTGGAACTGAATATTCAGCCAAGAGGATCAAGACAGAAGAACCTAGATCTATCACTGGGTGTGATTAATACCCTTGAAACATTCAGCCAAGAGGATCAAGACAGAATAACCTACATCAATCACTGGGCATGATTAATACCCTTGACCTTTTCAAGCTACTTTACTAGTAGATTGAAGCAAATGTGTTTTAGAACACAGGTTTTGTTGAATGTTTGTCACATATTTGTTTACTTGGATAGCGAACCTAAATGAAATGAATTCGATCTCATGTCTAAATAATGACATTTTATCGAGTTTTACTGAGTGAAAAGGATAACCAGAACTGGATCAAGGCCTCTCTCCTCCTCAACATCACTAAGGTCTACAAGATTTTGTGGAGGATGTGATGACATGCATCTTAATCAGTTAATGGCGGTCAGTGTATGTCGCATTTTAGTCAGTCAGTGAGACCCATGTAGGACCCACATAGGATATACATATGTATAAGAAGAATGTTTTTTTTTTATTTAACAATATCACTGAATACAATTTACATCGATAGATAATAACAATCTTTTTATGTCAAAAGGAACGTGGATTACTTATTAACAATTATAGCATATAACATATATGAAGAGAATGGTAAAAAAGTGCTTGATAATGAAATAAACTTGTATAAAATATTAGTATCAGTAATCATGTTTGTCACATATTCATTCACTTGGATAGAGACATCTTATCGCGATTAATGAGCGAGAAGAAAGCCCAATTCTAAGCAAGAAGGAAGCCCAATTCTAAATAATGACATCTTATCGAGATTTATTGAGCAAGAAGGAAGCCCAATTCTAAATAATGACATCTTATCGAGAATTATTGAGGGAGAAGGAACCCCAATTCTAAATAATGACATCTTATCGAGAATTATTGAGCAAGAAGGAAGCCAAATTTAAAATAATGACATCTTATCGCGATTTGTTGAGGGAGAAGAAAGCCCAATTTTCAATAAAGGAAAAGGAAAACCAGAACTGGATAAACGCCACTCTCCCCCGCAACATTACTAAGGTCTACAAGATTTTGTAGAGGACGTGATGACATGCATCTTAATCAGTTAATGGCGGTCAGTGTATGTCACATTTTAGTCAGTCAGTGAGACCCATGTAGGACCCGCATAGGATACACATATGAATAAGAAGAATGTTTTTGTTTTATTTAACAATGTAATTGAATACATTTAACATCGATAGGTAACATTTTTTGTATGTCAAAAGGAATGTGGATTTCTAATTAACAATTACAGCCACACCACTTTCTAAGCAAATGCAAGTTCATACTGCATGTCAATGTAGTGTCTACTTAATACCAACAACTGTCACTAGCTTTCACAAAAATCAAAGTTAACATTTCTAATGAACTGTAATAGTAATTTCAGTGTTTCAATGCCACAACTGCATATCAGAGAACAGTTGTACGTTTTTACAATATAGAACACCCATCAAGAATGTCTTAGAAAAATATTGTTTTTTTATTTGGCTCGAGGAGCGAAAAACCTTGGTGCATGCGGACCCTTAACAAAATTCCAATTTAGCATGGCCTAAAATAAAGTGAATTTAATTATACTCAATTTTGTTACACTTTATACAACATCAAATAAGGAAACAATAATACTTTTGAGGGTTAATATGATTAAATAATTGTAGGAATGTAAACATGATAAGAACTATTCACATTCGAGTAGAGCATTTCAAGTTGAATTCTGTGTTCATTTAAAAGTATAATACTAGATTGTTTGATGAGAGTAACAACATGAAAGTATGAAAAAGTGACGATATTGTAAGAGATTTTAAAGAAAGGTGAAGACTGAAATAGTAGGAGACAAAGAAATGTTACTTGGAACATTCAGCCAAGAGGATCAAGACAGAAGAACCTTGAGCTATCACTGGGTGTGATTAATACCCTTGAAACATTCAGCCAAGAGGGTCAAGACAGAATAACCTACATCAATAACTGGGCATGATTAATACCCTTGACCTTTTCAAGCTACTTTACTAGTAGATTGAAGCAAATGTGTTTTAGAACACAGGTTTTGTTGAATGTTTGTCACATATTTGTTTACTTGGATAGCGAACCTAAATGAAATGAATTCGATCTCATGTCTAAATAATGACATTTTATCAAGATTTACTGAGTGAAAAGGATAACCACTCTCTCCTCCTCAACATCACTAAGGTCTACAAGATTTTCTGGAGGACGTGATGACATGCATCTTAATCAGTTAATGGCGGTCAGTGTATGTCGCACTTTAGTCAGTCAGTGAGACCCATGTAGGACCCGCATAGGATATACATATGTATAAGAAGAATGTTTTTTTTATTTAACAATATCATTGAATACATTTAACATCGATAGATAATAACAATCTTTTTATGTCAAAAGGAACGTGGATTTCTCATTAACAATTATAGCCACACCACTTTCTAAGCAAATGCAAGTTCATACTGCATGTCAATGTAGTGTCTACTCAATACCCATGAGACATTCAGCCAAGAGGATCAATACAAAATAACCTACATCTACCACTGGGTGTGATAAATACCCTTGAAACATTCAGCCAAGAGGATCAAGATAGAATAACCTACATCTATCACTGGGCGTGATTAATATCCTTGACCTTTTAGAACTACTTACTAGAAGATTGAAGCAAATGTGTTTTAGAACACAGGTTTTGTTGAATGTTTGTCACATATTTGTTTCCTTGGAGAGCGAACCTAAATGAAATGAATTCGATCTCATGTCTAAATAATGACATTTTATTGAGATTTACTGAGTGAAAAGAAAGACCAGAACTGGATCAAGGCCACTCTCCCCCTCAACAGCACTAAGGTCTACAATATTTTGTTGAAGACGTGATGACATGCATCTTAATCAGTTAATGGCGATCAGTGTATGTCGCATTTTAGTCAGTCAGTGAGACCCATGTAGGACCCGCATAGGATATACATATGTATAAGAAGAATGTTTTTCTATTTAACAATATCATTGAATACAATTTACATACATAGATAATAACTTTTTTTGTATGTCAAAAGGAACGTGGATTACTTATTAACAATTATAACCACACCACTTTACAAGCAAATGCAAGTTCATACTGCATGTCAATGTAGTGTCTACTCAATACCAACAACTGTCACTAACTTTCACAAAAATTAAAGTAAACATTTCTTACGAACTGTAATAGTAATTTCAGTGTTTCAATGGCACACCTGCATATCAGAGAACAGTTGTACGTTTTTACAATATAGAAAACCCATCAAGAATGTCTTAGAAAAATATTGTTTTTTTATTTGGCTCGAGGAGCGAAAAACCTTGGTGCATGCGGACCCTTAACAAAATTCCAATTTAGCATGGCCTAAAATAAAGTGAATTTAATTATACTCAAGTTTGTTACACTTTATACAACATCAAATAAGGAAACAATAATACTTCTGAGGGTTAATATGATTAAATAATTGTAGGAATGTAAACATGATAAGAACTATTCACATTCGAGTAGAGCATTTCAAGTTGAATTCTGTGTTCATTTAAAAGTATAATACTAGATTGTTTGATGAGTTTTGCTACTTTCAGGCACAGCCCCAACCTAATGGACTAAGAAAAATATGCTGAAAGTTCATCTACATTAACAACATGAAAGTATGAAAAAGTGACGATATTGTAAGAGATTTTAAAGAAAGGTGAAGACTGAAATAGTAGGAGACAAGGAAATGTTACTTGGAACATTCAGCCAAGAGGATCAAGACAGAAGAACCTTGAGGTATCACTGGGTGTGATTAATACCCTTGAAACATTCAGCCAAGAGGATCAAGACAGAATAACCTACATCAATCACTGGGCATGATTAATACCCTTGACCTTTTCAAGCTACTTTACTAGTAGATTGAAGCCAATGTGTTTAAGAACACAGGTTTTGTTGAATGTTTGTCACATATTTGTTTACTTGGATAGCGAACCTAAATGAAATGAATTTGATCTCATGTCTAAATAATGACATTTTATTGCGATTTACTGAGTGAAAAGAAAGACCAGAACTGGGTCAAGGCCTCTCTCCCCATCAACATCATTAAGGTCTACAAGATTTTCTGGAGGACGTGATGACATGCATCTTAATCAGTTAATGGCGGTCAGTGTATGTCGCATTTTAGTCAGTCAGTGAGACCCATGTAGGACCCGCATAGGATATACATATGTATAAGAAGAATGTTTTTTTATTTAACAATATCATTGAATACAATTTACATCGATAGATAATAACAATCGTTTTATGTCAAAAGGAACGTGGATTATTCATTAACGATTATAGCCACTCCACTTTCCAAGCAAATGCAAGTTCATACTGCATGTCAATGTAGTGTCTACTCAATACCAACAACTGTCACTAGCTTTCAAAAAAATCAAAGTTAACATTTCTAATGAACTGTAATAGTAATTTCAGTGTTTCAATGGCACACCTGCATATCAGAGAACAGTTGTACGTTTTTACAATATAGAACACCCATCAAGAATATCTCGGAAAGAAATGTTTTTTTTTAATTTGGCTCGAGGACCGAAAAACCTTGGTGCATGCGGAACCTTAACAAAATTCCAATTTAGTATGGCCTAAAATAAAGTGAATTTAATTATACTAATTTTGTTACACTTTATACAACATCAAATAAGGAAACAATAATACTTTTGAGTGTTATAATGATTAAATAATTGTAGGAATGTAAACATGATAAGAACTATTCACATTCAAGCAGAGCATTTCAAATTGAATTCTGTGTTCATTTAAAAGTATAATACTAGATTGTTTGATGAGTTTTGTTACTTTCAGGCACAGCCCAAACCTAATGAACTAAGAAAAATATGCTGAAAGTTCATCTACATTAACAACATGAAAGTATGAAAAAGAGACGATATTGTAAGAGATTTTAAAGAAAGGTGAAGACTGAAATAGTAGGAGACAAGGAAATGTTACTTGGAACATTCAGCCAAGAGGATCAAGACAGAAGAACCTAGATCTATCACTGGGTGTGATTAATACCCTTGAAACATTCAGCCAAGAGGATCAAGACAGAATAACCTACATCTATCACTGGGCGTGATTAATACCCTTGACCTTTTAAAGCTACTTACTAGTAGATTGAAGCAAATGTGTTTAAGAACACAGGTTTTGTTGAATGTTTGTCACATATTTGTTTCCTTGGATAGCGAACCTAAATGAAATGAATTCGATCTCATGTCTAAATAATGACATTTTATTTAGATTTACTGAGTGAAAAGAAAGACCAGAACTGGATCAAGGCCACTCTCCCCCTCAACATCACTAAGGTCTACAAGATTTTCTGGAGGACGTGATGACATGCATCTTAATCAGTTAATTGCGGTCAGTGTATGTCGCATTTAAGTCAGTCAGTGAGACCCATGTAGGACCCGCATAGGATATACATATGTATAAGAAGAATGTTTTTTTTATTTAACAATATCATTGAATACAATTTACATACATATATAATAACAATTGTTTTATGTCAAAAGTAACGTGGATTTCTCATTAACAATTACAGCCACACCACTTTACAAGCAAATGCAAGTTCATACTGCATGTCAATGTAGTGTCTACTCAATACCAACAACTGTCACTAGTTTTCACAAAAATCAAAGTTAACATTTCTAAAGAACTGTAATAGTAATTTCAGTGTTTCAATGGCACACCTGCATATCAGAGAACAGTTGTACGTTTTTACAATATAGAACACCCATCAAGAATAATTTTTTTTATTTGGCTCGAGGAGTGAAAAACCTAGGTGCACGCGGACTCTTTTAACAAAATTCCAATTTAGCATGGCCTAAAATAAAGTGAATTTAATTATAATCAAGTTTGTTACACTTTATACAACATCAAATAAGGAAAAAAAAACTTTTGAGTGTTATAATGATTACATAATTATAGGAATATAAACATGATAAGAACTATTCACATTCGAGCAGAGCATTTCAAGTTGAATTCTGTGTTCATGTAAAAGTATAATACTAGATTGTTTGATGAATTTTGTTACTTTCAGGCACAGCCCCAACCTAATGGACTAAGAAAAATATGCTGAAAGTTCATCTACATTAACAACATGAAAGTATGAAAAAGAGACGATATTGTAAGAGATTTAAAAGAAAGGTGAAGACTGAAATAGTAGGAGACAAGGAAATGTTACTTGGAACATTCAGCCAAGAGGATCAAGACAGAATAACCTAGATCTATCACTGGGCGTGATTAATACCCTTGAAACATTCAGCCAAGAGGATCAAGACAGACGAACCTTTATCTATCACTGGGTGTGATTAATACCCTTGAAACATTCAGCCAAGAGGATCAAGACAGAATAACCTACATCAATCACTGGGCATGATTAATACCCTTGACCTTTTCAAGCTACTTTACTAGTAGATTGAAGCAAATGTGTTTTAGAACACAGGTTTTGTTGAATGTTTGTCACATATTTGTTTACTTGGATAGCAAACCTAAATGAAATGAATTCGATCTCATGTCTAAATAATGACATCTTATCGAGTTTTACTGAGTGAAAAGGAAGACCAGAACTGGGTCAATGCCACTCTCCCCCTCAACATCACTAAGGTCTACAAGATCTTGTAGAGGACGTGATGACATGCATCTTAATCAGTTAATGGCGGTCAGTGTATGTCGCATTTTAGTCAGTCAGTGAGACCCATGTAGAACCCGCATAGGATATACATATGTATAAGAAGAATGTTTTTTTTATTTAACAATATCATTGAATACATTTAACATCGATAGATAATAACAATCTTTTTATGTCAAAAGGAACGTGGATTTCTCATTAACAATTATAGCCACTCCACTTTCTAAGCAAATGCAAGTTCATACTGCATGTCAATGTAGTGTCTACTTAATACCCATGAGACATTCAGCCAAGAGGATCAATACAAAAGAACCTACATCTACCACTGGGCGTGATAAATACCCTTGAAACATTCAGCCAAGAGGATCAAGAAAGAAGAACCTACATCCATCACTGGGCGTGATAAATACCCTTGAAACATTCAGCCAAGAGAATCAAGACAAAAGAACCTACATCTATCACTGGGCGTGATAAATACCCTTAAAACATTCAGCCAAGAGGATCAAGAAAGAAGAACCTACATCCATCACTTGGCGTGATTAATCCCCTTGAAACATTCAGCCAAGAGGATCAAGACAGAATGACCTACATCCATCACTACATCAATTCTAAATAATGACATCTTATTGTGATTTATTGAGCGAGAACGAAGCACAATTATAAATAAAGACTTCTTATCGAGATTTACTGAGTGAAAAGGAAGACCAGAATTGGGTAAAGGCCACTCTCCCCCTCAACATCCCTTTAAGGATGGTCTACAATAGAACTTAGGGAGGACGTGATGACATGCATCTTAATCGATTAATGGAAGTCAGTGAAGGTCACAATTTAGTCAGTCAGTGGGACCCGCATGGGACTCACGTTTGTGTAAAAAAAAATGTTTTTAATTTAACAGTTTAATTTAAAACAATCTACATTGATAGATAATAAAAACTGATCTGTTTGTGTAATTCTCGGAATACTTTCAAAAAATTATATGTCTTGCATATCATGGTTATCCATGTTATTGCCAATGTAGGACCCACATGGGACCAAAGAGGGAATCCTTTTTATACTATGAACAAGATCACAGTAAAACTGACAAATGTAAAACAAAACTCTTGTCATTGTTTTTCAGAAATGTTCATTATAAATAATCATGTTGATGAGATTTGTGTGCAAACATGTTTTCCTCTCTCTTTTAATAATTTGACTTTGTAAGGGAAGAAACCGCTGCGTTGAGTTAAAGATATTCAGCCAAAACAAAGTGCCATTTTGTAAGGGTTGAAAGAGAGAGGTAAATAAAACGGGAAACTAGTTTCAATAATAGGAATATAAACATTGAAAGAATACAAAGTACACTTTTCCAATAGATAATCCATTGTTCATATCTTTGTTATTTTCTAACATATTTGAAGCTTCGTTATTTATGAAGATGATTTGCATTTGTTATGTGTCAATACCCATGAGACATTCAGCCAAGAGAATCAAGACAAAAGAACCTACATCTACCACTGGGCGTGATAAATACCCTTGAAACATTCAGCCAAGAGGATCAAGAAAGAAGAACCTACATCCATCACTGGGCGTGATAAATACCCTTGAAACATTCAGCCAAGAGAATCAAGATAAAAGAACCTACATCTATCACTGGGCGTGATAAATACCCTTGAAACATTCAGCCAAGAGGATCAAGAAAGAAGAACCTACATCCATCACTTGGCGTGATTAATACCCTTGAAACATTCAGCCAAGAGGATCAAGACAGAATGACCTACATCCATCACTACATCAATTCTAAATAATGACATCTTATTGTGATTTATTGAGCGAGAACGAAGCACAATTATAAATAAAGACTTCTTATCGAGATTTACTGAGTGAAAAGGAAGACCAGAATTGGGTAAAGGCCACTCTCCCCCTCAACATCCCTTTAAGGATGGTCTACAATAGAACTTAGGGAGGACGTGATGACATGCATCTTAATCGATTAATGGAAGTCAGTGAAGGTCACAATTTAGTCAGTCAGTGGGACCCGCATGGGACTCACGTTTGTGTAAAAAAATGTTTTTAATTTAACAGTATAATTTAAAACAATCTACATTGATAGATACTAAAAACTGATCTGTTTGTGTAATTCTCGGAATACTTTCAAAAAATTATATGTCTTGCATATCATGGTTATCCATGTTATTGCCAATGTAGGACCCACATGGGACCAAAGAGGGAATCCTTTTTATACTATGAACAAGATCACAGTAAAACTGACAAATGTAAAACAAAACTCTTGTCATTGTTTTTCAGAAATGTTCATTATAAATAATCATGTTGATGAGATTTGTGTGCAAACATGTTTTCCTCTCTCTTTTAATAATTTGAATTTGAAAGGGAAGAAACCGCTGCGTTGAGTTCAAGATATTCAGCCAAAACAAAGTGCCATTTTGTAAGGGTTGAAAGAGGGAGGTAAATAAAACGGGAAACTAGTTTCAATAATAGGAATATAAACATTGAAAGAATACAAAGTACACTTTTCCAATAGATAATCCATTGGTCATATCTTTGTTATTTTCTAACATATTTGAAGCTTCGTTATTTATGAAGATGATTTGCATTTGTTATGTGTCATATTTTTTCACAATATAATTCATAGTTTTTGCTTCTGATCGATGTTCTGTTGATATGTGAGCTGATTATTTCAAAACCTCGCACATCTTTATGCCTTAGCTGTCTGATATTTTCACCGGTTATATATATATTGTTTCATTCTTAAGGATCAACTTTTCCAAAATTAATTGATAAAAACAGCATACTAAATTACGATATTTTTTATGATTCATGCTCCCATTTTGCTTTTAATTGATTACTCATACTTTAACTACTATTAACTTCATTTGTAAGTATTGATCCATAATTTTAACACTATTGACAAATATAGACAAATGGGATTTGACCATGATTTACCTTATTAAAGTATATATCTTTCCAGTGCTTAGTACTAATTTTGACTTGAAATCCCCCCTATAAGTTCAAAACAGCGTCTTCATGTCAGCACAGTTAATAGTACCCTTTTAAAAAAAAAATCTTTTAACAATGTATCCGCAGTTTTGCATTTGTTTATTCATCAATCATTTCTTATTTCATCAAGCATGTGATACCCAGTTCCTGACACTGCTAGAGAAGACAATTGAAAAGCAAAAGGAGCAGCGACGACTCCTACAGCTATTACTTTCAAGGGGACCAGAAGTTGAAGACAAGAAACACCGCAATGCAACGAAAACCAGGTTTTTAATGATTGACAGAAGAACTTCAGCCTGTGTCTGTTTTTCTATTTTTAGTAAAAGTGACCTTGACCCTAGGGACCCCAAATGCAATCGATTGAAAGGTATCCATAAACTCTTCCTTTATACCAAGTTGTGTCAGGATATGTCAACCCTAACTGAAGTTATTCAGTTTGAACCATTTTTCTATTTTTAGTAACAGTGACCTTGACCTTGAATCTAGGGACCTCAAACGCAAACCCATGAAAGGTATCCATAAACCTTTCCTTTATACCTGGTTTGGTCAAGATATGTAGACCCTGTCTAAAATTATTCAGTTTCAACTGTTTTTCTATTTTTAGAAACAGTGACCTTGACCTTGAATCTAGGGACCCCAAAACGCAATCCCACGAAAGTATCCATAAACTTTTACTTTAGACCAACTTTGGTTAAGATATGTCAACCCTAACTAAAGATATTCAGTTTAAACCATTTTTCTATTTTTAGTAACAGTGATCTTGACCCTAGGGACCCCAAATGCAATCCCATGAAAGGTACCCATAAACTCTTTCTATAGACCAAGTTTGGTCAAGATATGTCTACCCTTACTAAAGTTATTCGGTTTCATAGGTGAGTTTGACGCCGCCCGCCCGAACAACGACGTTTGTCATTCTAATAACCAGGTTTCACTATGTGAAAACCTGGTTAAAAACAGTTCAGCACTTCCAGAAGGGGTCTCTGTCCCTGTGGAGGATATGGACTCCTTTAATGATTTGCTGCAGGAGGCTGACAATTATTCATGTTTGATGAGCATTGTTAAGTAACTATCATTTTTTTGTCCTAGAGTATACTGTAATGGTTTAAAAAGCCACATGTCGATTGAAAAAAGATATAACAGTAATTATATATTTTTAGCACATTGTATCCACCATCATCATTTGATGCCATTATTACCCACTTAAAAACTTAACTGTGTTTCTTTTTCTGATTCTTTTCACCTAACTATAAATGATGTGATGGATACTCATACTTTTGCAAAATCATTGTTTCCTTCCAATTTCCAATATTTCTGCTTCATTTTTGATTGTTGAGTTAAATAGTTTATTATTATTACAGGCTAAGTATCTCTCATTGCTTGAAAGAAGTCATGTCCAATGACCTGGCAGTGAAGTACAATCTTCTCGGTCAAAAAAGGCAAACTTCCCTTCAATAATCTTCGCATCAGGGCTTTTTTGTATAGTGATTGTGCTGTAGATTTTGTACTTGGTTTCTTCATTAATGTTGAAGCACATCTGTTGAGAATAACAGTTTTTAACCTTGATCTAGGAATAAACCAAATGAATTATTATTCAGCATGCACAGATATTAACTAATGATAATGTCAATTTCCATATCTACAGACCTAATTATTGCGGTATTATAATATACCGCTTTGGAATGAGGTCGATCTTACACACACATCAGGTCCATGTTTGTTTTTACTCAGTGTGTGTATACCATCTGATAATTTGCGTCATAAATGATAGGCAATATTTTGTTTCTAATGAAGACTTTAAACAAAGAAACTTCATTATTTCTTCACTATTTTCTATGAAATTTAGCGCAATCTACGCAGCTTACAGAGCCCCACCTTTGCTCTTATACCAGAGTTTGATTGAGAAAGACTTTGAAACAAGTTTGTCGAATTGAATGATGAAACTAATCACTTTATCAAACTTAGGTAATAAAACGAAGGGTAGGGTTATTTAAGCGGAATAGACTGCCCTTTTTTTTATTTTAAAATGGTGTAGTAAAGGAAAAGTTATATTTGATTTAAATCTTTATTTTAGGCAAAATGTGGCCTTTTGATGTAGCTTATATGGCATAATTTATTATGTGGTATACCCACACTGTTACTATAATAATCAGTATAATTGTGTTCTTTATCAAAATTTGCTGAATGCTGCTTGGATGCCATGTTGTTGCGAAGGCATCAATTTAGTTAATGGTCCTAGATTTTACTATATATATGGTGGAAATAAAGACTATAATATCAGTGAAATAAGGCATGAACTTTTCTTTTCAGTTTTCAAATGCATACCAAATTTTGGAATGTAGATGACTGTTATGTTGACCATAGCTTTTTTAAAGCAGGATAATTATTGGTCAAGCATTAACTATTTATTTAGAAGGAAAATACAAAGACAGAAGTAATGAGTTGATGTGTAAAGCAACCTTCCTTTCACAGCTGCATCTCAGAATAGTTCTTGATATGGTACACCTGAGTGAACAGAAAACGTGATCAGAAAAATGGACTGCTAGAGTATGTGTGAGAACTTCAACACAGTTAGGTGAATATAGTTTGAAGTCAATACCTCAAAAACATATGAGTTACGGAAAGAGGGAGACTTATCCCAGTAAATTAATGAGTTACGGAAAGAGGGAGACTTACCCCAGTAAATTAAGTGTAAAAATAATAAAACAGCATTAACAAAAATACCAAACACAATGTTTCTTTGCATATCATTTTATTCAACACAGTCAATATGTGTATGAAGTTTGGAATCAATACCTATAAACCATATGGTGTTAATGGAAAAAAATGAAGTTATCCCAATATAAAGTATAAATGACACATTCAATTTTACATGAGAAATGCTTGCCTTTGCACATAAATTTGTTTTCACATAATAGAAATAACTGAGTTATTTACAAACACAAGTGAACAGTTTGCTGTAAGACTAAATGAAACTGAAGCGAAATGAAACAAAATAGATCTTCAACATACCGTCAGAATGAGGATAAACTTGAAAGATTCATGGAAATCTAAAGTGTTGCGAAAATAAAACAAAATATTTCTTCAACATACCGTCAGAATGAGGATAAACTTGAAAGATTCATGGAAATCTAAAGTTGCGAAAATAAAACAAAATATTTCTTCAACATACCGTCAGAATGAGGATAAACATGAAAGATTCATGGAAATCTAAAGTGTTGCGAAAATAAAACAAAATATTTCTTCAACATACCGTCAGAATGAGGATAAACTTGAAAGATTCATGGAAATCTAAAGTGTTGTGAAAATGAAACAAAATATTTCTTTAACATACCGTCAGAATGAGAATAAACATGAAAGATTCATGGAAATATGTGTTATGCTTTGTCTTCATTATTTTGCAGAAACCTTACAAAATACTGCTGCTCGGTGTACTGAATATGGTAAATAAATGTGATCTTTACCAAATTAAACAAAAGGGGTCAAGACAAGACAAAACTGTACATGCAGGTGTCCAGTGCTTTTCGCCACAATTTTGGAGGCGGCCATTTTCAGTCAAAAAGAAACACTGGTGTCAAACAATAATATTGTAATTACATGTTGGAATCAAGAGAATTAATAGATACAGTTATCAGTATAACAGCAATACTTTTTTCATATCCTGAAATAGTTGCAATCAGTTATTCTCTGTTATAAAAATGATCACAGTTATAAAAAAAACTTACCCAAGCTCCAGATTCTAAAGACAGATAATTTAGGTCTTAAAAAAGTGATGAAAAAGCGTTCATTTGTTTTCGTCATTTTCAATTCCATCATACAATAAATTCAGCAACATACATGTCTGTGATTTTATTCATGGCATATCAAACACCAAAGAACACCTCTGTGAACCATGCTTCAACTAAAATAATAAAATCACCACTAACAATCCATGAAAACCCAGTTTATATAACCCTTATTACAGTCATCAATGGCCTGTTTATACACGGACTTTATTATAATGTTATTACTGTTGCAAATCTTAAACCAGTAACTAATAATTCTTACATATCGATTCATGTATAAAGGGTATCTACCTAGTTCTCCATACAGTGTAGCATTACATGTGTTTATTTTAACGTGTAACAATCGCTTACAAAATTTTAAATGTATACGTTCTATTTCTTTTGACTTACTAAAACCCCATATTTCACAGGCATAATTCAATATTGAGCCAACAAAAGAATCAAATAGTTGACAAAATATTTTAGGTTTAAGGTCGTATTCTTTGCATTTACATAATAAAGTATTCATGGCCTTAAGAGCTTTTCCAACCAAATGCTCTTGATTCAATGTAAAACTTCCAGTGTAGTTTATCACAGTACCTAAATAATTAAAGTTATCAACAACATCGATAGTATGGCCATTATATGTCCAATGCTCATTACGAGTATTCCACCCCGTTTACGGAAAACCATTATGTTTGTCTTTGATGTATTTACATTTAACCCCCATGCTTTGCAATACGAGTAAAGAGTGTTTAAATGGTTTTGGACTTCCTCGGGCGATTTCCCTAAAATGGCCATATCGTCAGCAAATAGCAACATAATTAAAACAATGTCATCAAAACTTAAACCGGAAGTGATGCTATCTTGCATACATGTATATAGTTCTAAGTCCTCTACAAACAGGGAAAAAAGAATCGGGGACATAACCTCCCCCTGGCGCAGGGCAACGGCATAACTAAAGTATTCAGAGTAAGATGTACATGATTTCACACAAGATTTAACATTTTCATACATATCTTTCACTATTCTAAGTAATTTACCTTTTATACCAGATTTATACAACTTAAGCCACAGAGCATTGCGATAAATACTATCAAAACACTTCAACATGTCGACATAAATAACATATAATCTTTTATTATCATTGATATATTTTTGCACAATAGACATTAAAATATAAATTGCGTCAACTGTTGAGCAACCTTTTCGAAATCCGAATTGTGCATCCGAAATAGCCTCACAAAATGACTCGATGCGCTTATTTAAAATTGTTGTAAATACTTTTGAAAAACAACTAACAAGTGTTATTCCTCTATAATTATTGACATCATTAACAGAACCTTTTTTATGGAGTGGAATGATGACACCTTCTGTCCACTTTTCTGGAAAAAAACCAGACGCTAAAATGCTATTAAATACATCACAAAAGTGGCTTGTTAATATGTCAGCGCATTCAATAAAGTACTCATTTAATATACAGTCGCTACCACCCGATTTATTTCGTTTTAAATGCTTTATTGCGTTACGTACTTCAATAATAGAAATAGGTTGTACTAACTCTGGAAATGTAGAGTTATCTTCATCAAAATCATTACTTGAACAAAACTGTTCAGCCTCGTCGTTATTGCAATCAAACGTATTGTTGCTAAGATTTTTAAAAAATGAGAACTGCCCCCTACCATCAAGTAATACCTTCAATGCATATG
Organism: Mya arenaria; assembly: GCF_026914265.1. Classification (NCBI taxonomy): domain Eukaryota; kingdom Metazoa; phylum Mollusca; class Bivalvia; order Myida; family Myidae; genus Mya; species Mya arenaria. The sequence continues at coordinate 6,008,580 of NC_069127.1, forward strand.
CAAAAAGTTCAGCCCCACCAACAGTGCTGATCAGCTGGACATTGTAAACTGTAGCCTTATGTGATTTTTAAAATCCGTATCACTGGGGCTGACAATCATAAGGGTCATGTACCAATTGTTGGCACATCCGCTGAAGGACTGAAAGGTTTTGTAGACCTAGGTGCAGCAAATACGGCCATTCTCTCGTAAGATGAAACAACAGAAAGCTGTCTGGCAAAGTATGTGCTTGTGCTTATGGTTCGGGGCATATCAACAAATTTTATATTTTCCTCCAGCTCATTTTGCTACATGTGGTGTTACATCTGTCAAATTAAACAGTTGAAATTTCGGAAGCAGATGTGGTTTGAAATGTTTGTTCAAGTGATGGAGCATCTCCAAACAGAAGGTTCATTCGCTTACATAAATCTGGGGACCATATACATGTACCAACCTGAAAACATGTTTGCTTCAATTTTAATTATTGATCCTGCCAACTTGATAAAGACTACTTGAAATTGCTAAGTCCATACGCCCACAAAAACACCAGGAAGCTCTGGAAAGATGGATATGTTATATCATGGATGCAAATTGCAAATTTGTTGAGGGAACATAGCCCTGGAGTGTTCAAACTTTGTCCAAATTATCTAAGGAACATATCAACATCACTGCATTTGGTGCCATGAAAGTGAAATATGACCTTCAGGTGTTATCAGCTAAAGTTGCCTCTGCTAAGTTATAGTTTGGTTCTATTTTATTTTATTTGTCTTGTCTTTCTTGCATTTATGGGGAAGTCTAGGAAGTTGCCCAATATCTTTATTGGTTTATCTTCTTTTTGATTTTTGCTAAAGGAAAGCCCGCACTGGATGACTGGAGAAGCCCCCTAGCCATTCGAAAAACAGAACTTTACAGATCGAGAACCGAACAACACCAATCCAGCCATTAGAAGCATTGTATTTAACTGGTGGGGAACTGGGGGCCCATCTCTTTAAGGGACTTAACAAGGACAAGAGTATCTCGGAGCCTTTTACTCACAAGGACCAAATATTGCAATGTGTGAGGTTTTCTTGGCTGAACAGGGCAAAAGAGTTCAAACCGTGAGTCATGTGGCCCGTCAAAAGGGTGTAGATGAAACACAAGTATCCTATCATTCTTCAATTGTAATTCAGACTGAAACAGTGGATAACGAAGATAATATGGCTGAAAAAGGGCAACAATGTGATGATTGTGGAGCACTGTTTGATACTATGCACGATGTGCAATGACACGTCAAAAGTGGTTGGTGTCCAGAAAGCAGGGAACCGCATACAAAAAGGCCCAGGACTAAAGAAGACAACGAAAACGAAACCGGAAAAAAAGGATTTACAGAAGAAAATGTTGGTTTTATACATCTTTGGGAAATCGCTCAAAAGCAAAACAAAGATAAATTTAACAAGGTAAACAATCAGAACATCAATGACGGACATAATGAAGAAGATTCGTATGGAATGGCTTCAGAACATTCAAGTAAAAGAAAAACTTTCCTTTGAAAAATATCACTCTCCTATGGAAATGTACTGGTTGCTGTTTCTGATGAATGAGTCATAAAATTTCGCTCATTTATACAATTTATCTAATAAGGTGACAGCTCCTAGGCAGTTGCCTAAGGTATGCTTTTAAAAGGCGAAAATTTTGTTGTGGAAACCCATTAAGTTATTGCAAAACACTGTGCAATAGATGATACAAGTATACAGTCTATATAAATGTTATATTCTAAACGTACATTGCTACAATGAGAAAACAAATATTGTAAAAAGATAACTGTTTTTCAAATATCAAACTTACTACCCAACTTATTAATACCGGTAAGCCAATGCTGGGATACCTCAATGGTTATTCATATGGTTTAATTTCTAGAGTAGTGCTGTAATGATTTCACCCAATCGGAAAAAATGCTTTGATTTATGTCATACTATTTAAAACTTTAATTTAACTCAAATGACGGTAGATACAAATTGTGGTGACCATCATAAGAAGGAGGAGAAAACAGTCCCGTGCAAGGAAGTGTTACAACCCAGCCACGCAATACGGGGACGCAACTTGTTCCAGAAAATGCTATGTTGGTAGATACAAATTGTGGTGACCATAGTGGGTGGAAAAAACGGTTCCGTGCAAGGAAGTGTAACAACCCAGCCACGCAATACGGCGGCGCAACTTGTTCCAGAAAATGCTATGTTGGTAGATACAAATTGTGGTGATCATCATAAGTGGGAGGAGAAAACAGTTCCGTGCAAGGAAGTGCAACAACCCAGCCACGCAATACGGCGGCGCAACTTGTTCCAGAAAATGCTATGTTGGTAGATACAAATTGTGGTGACCATCATAAGTAGGAGGAGAAAACAGTTCCGTGCAAGAAAGTGCAACAACCCAGCCACGCAATACGGCGGCGCAACTTGTTCCAGAAAATGCTATGTTGGTAGATACAAACTGTGGTGACCATAGTGGGAGGAGAAAATGGTTCCGTGCAAGGAAGTGTAACAACCCAGCCACGCAATACGGGGGCGCAACTTGTTCCAGAAAATGCTATGTTGGTAGATACAAATTGTGGTGATCATCATAAGTGGGAGGAGAAAACAGTTCCGTGCAAGGAAGTGCAACAACCCAGCCACGCAATACGGCGGCGCAACTTGTTCCAGAAAATGCTATGTTGGTAGATATAAATTGTGGTGATCATCATAAGTAGGAGGAGAAAACAGTTCCGTGCAAGAAAGTGCAACAACCCAGCCACGCAATACGGCGGCGCAACTTGTTCCAGAAAATGCTATGTTGGTAGATACAAATTGTGATGACCATCATAAGTGTGAGGAGAAAACAGTTCCGTGCAAAAAAAGTGCAACAACCCAGCCACGCAATACAGTGGCGCAACTTGTTCCAGAAAATGCTATGTTGGTAAGGCCTAAAAAAAACAACATTTGGTTCGGGTTACCCGACCTTACCTACGGAATCGGCGCCGACCCTACCGTTTTCATAGTCAGTTTGAAAAATAAATAAATTTTTAATTGCTTTTCAATATGTAGTTTAAACCTTAAATGCTTATACACTTTAACACCATTCTCCAATGATGACAATGATATTCTTATATAAAGCCTTATAAAAAAATAATAATAAAAAGCCTACCTACCCTACCTGTTTTTGAAAAGGATGTAACTCTTACCAAACAAATTTTTTTTTGGCCTAAGTAAAAATTGTGATGACCAGTGTTGGAGGGTAAAATAGTTCCGCGCAAGAAAGTGTAACAATCCAGCCACACAATACAGTGGAGCAAATTGTTCCAGAAAATGACAAGTTGGTAGATTTTATAAGAAAAGCAAGACTATCACATTCAGACAATTCTGTTAACTGTGGAAATCAAATAGTTGTGCTCTATGATAAAAAAAGTTGTTTTTGTCAACAAAATCAGACTAAACATGAGATATTTGAGTAATGTTTCACCAAGTAAGACAAGCAATAAAAGAGGCCATTTTACCAGAGCATTGACCTAATCCCACAACTGCCAATGTCAGTTAGACTTCAAGACATTCCTTGCCAACTTATTTTGACAAACATGGACACACATTTTCACCTTGCTCAAACTACTAGTGAAATGTTTTAATCCTACGTCGTTCCTTATTTAGACAAAATGAGCTGCATTGAGCACAATCACATGTTTTGCAAGTTTCCTTTGTCGTAACAATAACAATCTTCAACCAGTTTGGTTCACACAATTAGGCATAAATTGTTTCCACCCTGGAGCAGCTGTGAGCTCAATGTTGTGTTATTCAAGAACAGCATACATATTTATATATATTATTGTGTTACAATGCAAGTTAGTGCCATGATTGAAGTGCTAGATTTTGAACCTGGCTCCATAAATGTTGATAACAAATTTCATTGTTCCCAGCGACAAAAAATATTAGTCAGTTGGACAGATTCCTCTTGTTTGAAATAATTGTGAATAACCAAACAAGGTTTCAGCAGCCACCTGTATAAAACTAGGATAAATTGTGCAGGTTATTTTTGGCTAGTTCACACTTCTTAATGATTTGATTGGTTAAAAATAACCATTTGAAAAATATTGACCAATCAATGAACATTTTCGATAACTTAGAACAAACCAAAAAGATAACCAAAAAGATAACTGATTTTATACCTTTGACTTGCATGCACATTCAGCTCATAATTTTATCATGCCATTGGCAGTCATGATAGCTTTGAAGGCCTGGTCAATACCATATAATTTTGGTATCAGTTTGTATTTTTGTTCTTTCTTTCAATTGAAAATGACATTTTTTTTAATCTTTCCAGTTCAAGACAGCATGTTTGCAATATTTTAAATGTATCATATTATTCCTCTAACCATAACAAATGATACCAACATAATATAGATTCACCAGGCATCAACATTTCACATATCAGAAAATATGATACCTTAAATCACACTAAATGTATTGCTATAAATTCTTCAAGAAAATGATACAAAATACATAATTCAACTTTTAAGCTTCTTCTACTGCTTGTGTTATTTTCTCAAATACATTAAATATGAAACAGTTGAAACTTTATACAATTTTACCTAACTTAACTTCAATATACGCTGCTTATTACGCAAATAAAAAAAATATCATAATGTCAAAACTTGCCCATATAGGGATGAAATTGTGAAAAATCCTAAATACCCAACAAATGAAAAAGCAAGAATAGTATCTTAATGGATATCTTGAAAAATCCTCAATACCGAAAACTGAAAATGCACGAGTTATATCATAATCCAGATCTTGAAAAATTAATAAATACCCAACAAATGAAAATAAAAGTGTAATATCACAATTGAGATCTTGAAAGAAGTTGTCAATTCCCAACTCCTATAATTTCAACAAACATATAATGTATAATGCCTGTCAAAATGTTAACTTGATACTTTTAAAGGGACACATACACAGATTTTATGATGCCAACATTGTTTTCATTTTTTTTGGTTAAAATTAAATCATTTTACTTATTTTATGAACAAACACCAAATATTGAATATCCAACCTCAAATAATGCCATTTGAATCTACAGTCACAATGATTTTAAGTAATTATTAAACGGACTTGACACCAGATGGTCCCAAAATCAGCAGACAGTATTTCCTCAAAACAAGACTAGAGTTGTCAAAATGAGCTAGTATATTGCCAATAATACATAATTTTACATAAATGAAAAAATATGTGTAACAATCATTTTGTTTCACACGCTGTCTCAGCTGAGTTTCCCCGTGGAAAAACAGTGTGGGATGTTTATTTCTGAGCACCTTGCAAGTCACTTTATCATTTCAAAACCTCCGCAAACTAACCTGTCAATAAGTGTTTTAGCCAACACTATTTCATTTAAGCAACGGCAATTCCTCTGATCAATTTTATAACCAATATTAGTCTGTCAGGCTACATTTTGGCAACAGTGTTCTGCTTCTTTACACTGTTCATTTTTTGGGAACCACTTTGTTTGTATATTTAGCATGTGAGAGTCATATGATGAGTGTCGATAAATATACGAACGCTATTTTTAAACATGAAGTCCAGTAAATTTTGAATTGGAAAAATACATATAACACTGAGAAAAATATATGTGTCCTAAGTGATGTGGTATATTAGTAAGTAAGATTCAATGCGTTGCACACAACAATATTAATTTTATATATGTATTTGACAAGTTTCTATTTTTCTTGCATCATCTGGCGTCTAGTCTCTTTAACAATACAGCTCTAACTTTCCCTTTTGATGATGTTTTGTCATTGAAATAAGCACTTTGTATACATTTAACACATGGGTGATATGTTTTAAAGTCTGACCCAATACAATGTAGACAAGTCCCTTTAAACAAAGGTTCCTAAACATGGAACAACAGTGTACATCAATGTTCAGACTTACAGTTGAAACATTGTGGAATTATGCTCACACATTCATCATGGTTATCTTAATAGTATAAATACTTGTTGTCTTTTGTCGGACTTCTCAATTTCTTGCAGCAGGTTTTAGTTTCTTTGATCCAACAGCTGAAAGAAGACATATTGCTATCTCAAAAAGTTTATATGTTGTGTTAACAAATTCTGTTCAATGATCACCATTTCTCTTTCTACAATAATCATGGCTTGCAAATTTCCACTGGTGCTCAAGTAATAGCAAGAATCATTTAATTCAAGGTATTATTTGTGACTCCGTTCTGCCTTTCAATAAATATTTACAGTCCTTAGCATAGAGATTAGTGTACATTATACATTATAACATCTTTAATTAAGAAAGTTAAACGTTTAGATAAACAATTAAAACCATTTACCAAATAATAACAGTAGCAGAGTGAAATGTATGCTATATATAGTAACATCTTTAATTCAGAAAGTTACACATTAAGATAAGCAAGGATTTCCTCATGATTATAGATATGTTCAAAACTCAAACCATGATCAATTATATAAAATTGAACACTGAGAATTGCTCCTCACCTTTCACATAGCAGGCCTCGGCATCCACACCAAGCTTGAGAAGGAAGTCGATCCACAGAATCTGTTTATAGGACAGTCGGTCATTCGGGCCCTTAACCTCACATATCTGCAAGCATTATGGGACAATTGCAAGGTGAGAGGTAATATGAACTTGAATACCTTAAATCAATGTAAAAAATGTTTAAAACAAGATAACCATACAGTGTTCTCTTTCACTATTTTGGAAAATTTGGAAAAAAGGTTATTTGGACTAAAAGTAGGAATTCCAATTTTACCTAGAAAGAAGCAAGAATTCTTTAAAAAAAAAAAAATAGATAGAAAAATGGAGGAATGTTAATAAATGGGGTTTTTTTAACACAGAATGGGGCTGAATTTTGGCTCTAAAAAGGGCTTTTGGTCAGAAAAGAACACTGCCATAGCAGAACAAAACATCCAAATATTGGTTCAAACATTTCAGACCTTAATTCTTGCATGTTCATTTCCAAAAATATGTTTTCCATCTTATTTCATTTTTTATCTGAAATATAAACACTACATATATCTACATGGAATAAAAGTATTAAAGGTTCTGTAAAAAGTTTTGACTTTTTCATCACAAAAACTTTTTCCTTGAATATGAAAAAAACACACGAAATAATGGAATGTTTATATCACCCACTTTGAGCGCCTTCTTTTCAGTGTTCCAGAGAGTGAGATCAGGAAAGCCACTCCTCGTGTGTCGCGGGTCCTTCACATACCTCCCCAGGATGCCGGCAATAACCTTCCCTCCCATGCAGGTCACCAGGTGCTGGAAACAAGTTATGATATCCTCTTTTTCAATAGTTGATTGTACAGCATAAACAAATGCATGATGCTAGCCTCCTGTTTAAAGAAAATTTAAATACACAAAGAGACTTTGTGAAATGTAACTTGTCCAGGTTTTCATGTGCATCATTGAAATATGTGTACAAGTTATAATAGCTTGAAAAAAGCTTGAGGCAAGTGATTTCATCAGTGTCACTGAGTCTTTAAAGCTGCACTCTTACTCCCAAATAAGATTAACCACATTTAATACAATTGTTTTAATATATCAAAATGGATGAAAACTATTGTTCTTATGAAGTATACCGAGTTTAATTTGAAAGAAAGATGCAGAAAACAGTTTTTCTACCTTATGAAACGATAGTAGATGACAGTAAATCTTTTAGCACTCACCAATCATTTGATATTTTTGAGTTTTCAGCTATTAAATACACAGTTACAATCTTATTGTCAGTAATTAATATTTTCCATAAATGCATTATTTAGCAAGTAGTGAAAGGTTTATCACTGAAAATATATGTTTGTTATATATGTGTATGTATTGATTTTGAATAAGAGTGTCACTTTAAGTACATGTTTGAATAGACATTTTACAAAAGACTCATGAACTTAGCTGCAACCCTTATATGTGTGATAAGCTCCAGAAACAAATACATGTACACGAGTGTTTCGTAACATCTATAAAACTTCTGCACAGTGTACCTGGTGTGTTTCAGGACCGGTGAACTTGTCCCAGTTGATTCCAGCACAGAGTTTCCCCCCTTGTTCTGCCCAAACTCTCCCAACCTCCTCTACTAACACCTGCAGTACATAATTATGCTGAAGGCATTTTCGTTTTTTGAAATGTTTACGATAAGGTAGGGAAATGATTAAATAAGTGTATAAAACAATTGAAAACAACTTGATAACAACTATTTATCTGGAGAAAGCACAATCTGAACACATTACATACAATTTCAACATGTGCTGAACCAGCCTTTCAACTGTTTAAGTACATGTTTATCGGAAAAAAACCCTCATCTTTTCCATTCAAAAAGCACTTGTACTTGGCCAAACCGTACCTCAACAGAAGCGTTTTCCAGCCAGACAAGTCTTTCATCGACAGCATGTTTCCTATTTGTGTAGAAGTCGCGTGTTGCCATATCGAGGGGGCAGGTCTGGTAGGGACTGTGAAACACATCCACTACGGGCATGAACATAACGTCCCAGAACAGTAAAGCAAACAGGTTGCTTACAATAGAACCCTCTGCATGCAGACCTACAACATGCATGTATTCTTTGAATTTCTATAAACTTTAGCTAGCTTCACAACTTAAGTGCATATTTTTTTACAAATTGTAATGTGTAAACTGAAATTGAGGGATAACTTGCATGAATATATTTTATTGACAACATTACAATTACTACTAGAGCAGTGTTTTTGAAATAAAATGAATTCCCATACTAAAGTGGAACAGTAGTTTCAATTGTTTCAGTCTAGTCAACACTTTAACCACATTATCTATATTTCTAAATCTCAACTGATGTTTTTAATGTGCAATACATATCACTTTCGCTCACAAATCTTGCATACCCTCAGGGAAGCCCTTCTGCTTGTAGTGTTCCAAGACAAGCTCCTCTACTGCACAGAGGGTGGTAGAGTCTGCGTCTCCATGCATCACAAACTGGTATTTCATCCCCATCTGTCCGGCATCACTTATTACCATCCCATCTATCTCCACCTGATGAATCAATTAACTAAATGTTAAGGTGGCATAACCTTGTGAACATTATTTGACCTAATGTTAAGGTGGCATCACCTTGTGAACATTATTTGACCTAATGTTAAGGTGGCATCACCTTGTGAACATTATCTGACCTAATGTTAAGGTGGCATCACCTTGTGAACATTATCTGACCTAATGTTAAGGTGGCATCACCTTTTGAACATTATCTGACCTAATGTTAAGGTGGCATCAACTTGTGAACACATTTTACATAATGTTAAGACTGCATAAACTCACCACCTGGTGAATCCATTCAACAATCAAAACATGCTCAACCGTCAAGATCTGTTCAATTTGCTGACATTTTATATAACAAAGAGCACTTCAAGAAGATAATAAAAACATCTGTCTTTATAGTCTTGAAACAAAATTCCTAGTCTTTAAAACATAATATCTAATTCAATACTAGAGCATAACTCTATGAATATCTATGTGAGATTCATGTTGCATGATCATCTCACCTCTGGTGTAGGGTCTACAGGCTCATGTGTAAACTTCTTCATCCTGCCAGCAAACTTGGACTTGGGAGTCTCACACAGTTTCCTGGCCCGTTCATACAGGGCGTACCGTCTACCTGTCCGTACACGCTCCTCTGCTAGACCTCGCTCTATCACATCTAGACTCTGTAGAGGGGGCGAAACATCAGACAGTTTGTACTTTCATAGCTGTATACTAAATTTTCACTTTAAATGGAAATCATTTATGCATATTTTATTTACTATATAACCAAACTACCCTGCAGTAATAAGTTTAAAAACATATTTCCATGAAAAGCAAAGCACAGTCTAAAATGGTTTGGTTAAGGTTACATCCTTTTAAAAAACAGGTAAGGAAGGTAGGCTTTTATTTTTTATTCTATAAGGGTTTATGTAAGAATGTTTTTTGTTGGTAATCTTCTGTATAAAGACATACTATAAAAACGGTATGGTTGGCACCTTTTTCATAGGTCGGGTAACCTGAACCTAATGTAAATTATTTTTTTTAGCCACATTCTAAAAGTGAGCAAGTACCAACCTTGTCTGGAGACTTGAGGTGTGCCTCAAGATTGAGTGCAAGCCTCTCATACCAGTGGCCCCTGTATTGCTCACAGTACACATCCTGCTCCAGCAGATGTTCTAACAACTCCACAGCCTCCCTGTATTTTTTCAGTCTCTGCAGTATTTCCACTCCCTGGGAAAGATTTACTCAAATTGTTTCATACACAACCTGATGTCACAATTTTTTATCAAATTAAAATTGTTCATAAAGAATAAAACATGTTCTGTACCATACAGGTATCAAGACCAGGCATTGGTGTAAGTGTACTTTTTATGTAGCAAAACAAACTGATTGGGCATAAACATATAGACATACCTTTCAAATGCTTTAATGCCCTTGTGTTTCCCACTGGAGCTATACTGCATTCACCGGTGGGTATCTGTGGACCTCACATACTCTTAAAATAACATAGCACTAGAAGTGACAATGTACCTGGTTATCAATCCTGGTGTACACACATCCTGCCGTGTAGAGTCGCAAAAACTGTGGCAGGCTGCTGTCCCATCTGATATAATACATAAAGAAACAAAACTACATAACAGAATCTCAATTTACTTTAATAACAATCTTCTTTTTAAATACAACTTGTTTCTATCATACAGTATCTATGGCAAAAATTATACAAAACATACTGCAGAAAGGCATTATCCTTTTGAACAGCTTCCCCGACTGCCTTCGCCTGTATGTACACTTCGAGGGCAGCTGGCCATCTGCCTCGTTCCGTTAGCTGTTGTATGTCCAATTCAAACTGCAGGGCTGTCTCAAACCTGCAATAAAAGGCAAGTGTTGAGTGCTTAATGCAGACATACATGTTCACACTGACTAGAATGCTTTTAGCAAAAATAGCCGTGTCAGTGACAACAGGAGGGCCTTTTATCTGTATAAAAAACGACAACATTTAAGTACCTTCTTCCCGAGTTCTCAGCAATAAAATATAGTAATGTAAATAAATACTTATGACACAATATCATGTTATTCAGAGGTTAAATTAGGACTAGCCCACAAACCCTGCAATGGTAAAATGTTTGCTGGGCTCGCTCAAAATTTCAAATCTACATAGGAGTTGCCATCCAAGTCTAATTTTGATGTCATATTATCCTTACAACAGCACATACATGTCTCCTCAACTGACAAGGGCTACTCTTTTCCTGAAGACAGATTGCTGCCTATTCACTGTGTATGAGTGGTCAGTTACCCGCCCTTACTAAGGGTCCATACATGTACCCTCACCTGACAGGAGCTGCCCTGTCTCTATAGACTGATTGCTGCCTATTCACTGTGTATGAAGTGTAGGTTATCTGCCCTTACTAGGAGCACAAACATGTTCCGTACCTGACAAGTGCTGCCCTGTCTCTATAGACTGATTGCTGCCTATTCACTGTGTATGAAGTGTAGGTTATCTGCCCTTACTAGGAGCACAAACATGTTCCGTACCTGACAAGTGCTGCCCTGTCTCTATAGACGGATTGCTGCCTATTCACTGTGTATGAGGTGTAGGTTATCTGCCCTTACTAGGAGCACAAACATGTTCCGTACCTGACAAGTGATGCTCTGTCCCTGAAGACTGATTGCTGCCTATTCAATGTGTATGAAGTGTAGGTAACCCGCCCTTACCAACAGCGCAAACCTGTTCCGTACCTGACAAGTGCTGCTCTGTCCCTGAAGACTGATTGCTGCCTATTCACTGTATATGATGGGTAGGTAACTCGCCCAATGTTCACCATCAGCATCTGAAATCTGAATGAATATCCTGGTTAATAGATACAGCCATAGAGTTTATGAAATTTCTTTTGCACCATTAATGTAAAATTTAAACATAAGATTGCATTTAGTTATAAGTTTTAAATATGTTTATTAATCCACTTAAGTTCAAGGGAAATTGACTCGAAAACTTGCTTTATACATAAGAAATCAAGATATATTATGCCTTTTATTGAAATTAGAATCTTCGATGAACAAGCCAGAATCCTTAAACTAGAGCTTGATAAGCCCTGCTATATAAAATCAGTCAGGATTTCAAGCTAGCCCAAGATGCATTTTACCAGCACAGGGCTTGAGGGCTTGTGCCTATTCAATCCCTGTTATGTTTAACATGTTTCATATAATATAAGAATCTTATTGAATACAACCGCTGTACCAGATTAAACCTCATAAATAACCCTAATGTACATACAGCTGATTCTGGCCGCTCCCTGCACTCTCCTCGTCAAAGTTTGTGTGGTAGAGAGAGAAGAGCATGATGGCTCGGATAAACACTGCCCGCCCCTCCCCCTGTAGTCGACACACCTTACCAAGGTATCCACGTGCCCTATGTGTGAAAACAAAGTGTCCGGAGTCTGATATCTGACCTGGTTAATAAAATGCTAATCGGTGAACATTAAGGCTAGCAAAAACTAACAGGCCTCCATCTATGGTGATGATTCTGATGATAAATAGAGCACTAACATTAAATTTAAACATAAAAGAATAACACTGATCCCTCCCTGATATTATACTGCACCAGACTGAATAACAGGGTTTTTTTACTACCTTTTGGGAACAGGGCCAGGGTATTTCTTATTGGGAAAAATGTGTCATTTTGACTAAAATTGGGAATTCCAAATTTGTATAGAAATGGACTAGAATGGTCTAAAATGGACTAGAATGCTTATAACAAGAGCTGTCACAGAGACAATCGCGCTCGACTATTCCGCTGCTTTTCAGTGTAAGAATTAAAAAGCTTTGGCAAACATGCATGGATCACTTTAAAATTAGATTCGAATGATGCCATTATTTGAATTTAATGCAAACTAGTTATCTTACTTGGTTATTTAATTAGATTAGATGGTTGAGTACCATTGTATAAAGTCTCAATGCAATACATCTAGTAGTTGCAGAGAAATTAACCTATGTGTGCTTACATGCAAAACTTAACCAGAATTTCCAAGTCAAAAAATAAAGGCCCATAATTTGCATTATATTCAAAAAAAAGGGTTATTTTTAGTTTCAGAGATGTGAAGAAGCTCTCAATGAGTGACAAAGATGATGCCTATGACAAACCTCAACAACATGATCGCTATCACTTATGTCTGCTATGCTACACAGGAAACATAAATATTCATTGAATAAGAATAAGAATTGAAAAAAAAACAAGAAAAGTTTTTAACTCTGTTTACCTATTGAAAATGGTCTTTTCCATACTGGCTGAGCTCCCGCCTGTAAACATGTTGGAAATGGAGCTCTGTTGTCCCTTCTTGAGTAACATCTCGATAATCTTCAGCTTTGTAAGACCTTGACTGTTGATATGGAAGGACTTGGCGAGAAGTTTCAGGTCGTGCGCAGACAGGATGTTTAAGACAACAGCAAGATCATCAAGATGGCCACCTGTAAAAATATACACAAACATGCTTATATTCTTCAGGTTTCAACTTAGATGTATTTTAAAACAATATATGTGAACATAATGTTGAACTGACAACAGACTTGAAAATGCAAGTTATTATTAGTTAGTTTTCATTACATTTTTTACAAGAAACATGTACATAAATATAGACACAAACATAACAACATCTTTAGGTAACAGTTTTAGCTAAAGAGTTATGGAAGGGTGCTGCCCCTGTCTTTTCCTGGTAGCACCCTTCTGTCCTCATCGATACCATCATGGGCACCAGTACTTCCTGCCTTATGGAATTGAATGCTTTTGATAATCAAATGTTTCCATTGTTTTGTTTCAAAGCTTGTAAAGTAATTATAAATACATAGCAACTTAAAATATCTTTAACAGTTTTCAACTAACAAATTTCTAACATTTGTTGTCAAATTTATAATATTACAGTTCTTTATGATGTGTCCTTTTAACCCTGTAGCACTTTGCCTTTTTTAAAACCTAAATTGTTATAGCTAAACAATGGTATCAAAAAAAAATAAAAAATTGTTTAACATTAAACATCGCTCTCAAGACAGACCAGTTTAAACCTTGATATTGGACCCATGACAGTTAAGAGAAACAAGCCCAAATCTTCATTATATTCCATGTGTATTGGAACAAACCTGTGAAAATTGGTTTTTGGAACAACCCTATCCAACTATTTGATAAATTACCAGACTTCAGGCTGTGTTCACTTGTGCTTATGTTGACCAATGCATTGGGTTCCACATAAATTTTGCAGTTTTCACCTACCATTAAGAAGCAGCCCTGCCTCTGTTAGCCAATCCATCAGTGCTGGGATGTCAGAGCTGATTTCTGGGTAAACCAGCTTTCCTGCGGGCAACCAAGAGAGCTTCCGGCAAAATATCCGCACATACAGCTTCTGAGCTGGCTCTAGATTCGAAACCAAACTTATCAAATTACCATGTGTAAATCTGATCTAAGCCTGGGGCTTGCTTCAGAATCTTAATCGTTACTTCAATAATCTTATATCTGAATATGTCATAAATGCCATTAAACTGAATATTGGATTTTTACTTCCTGCCCAATATATAATTATGGGTATTTTCCAAGAAGTTTATTAATTTGCTAGAAAATAACCATATTGAGAAAAACATTTCTTGTTATTATTTGTTTAAACAAATGTATTTTAGTTTCAAAGATCAAAATGCTGAATTATCTTTTTTTCAGGATAAACTATGTATGTTAGTCCTCTTTCTTTAAAGCAGTCCAAGGTCCAGTTTTTACTATACTTGTATGAAACTTAATTCACAGTAGAGTAAAGCACATATATTAATAACTTACTACAATTTTTTTTTATTATTTACCTTCCTGCTTGTTGAAAGCATCAATGAATGCCATGTCTTGCTCATCAAACAGCCTTGAATTTTCGGAGTCTTCTAACACATTAGACAAAATTGTTTTAAAGTTTTCTAAATAGTATGGCACTCTGTATTCCGTCGTTTCAACATCAGCATCTTGCGATTCATCACCTAATTCCATTTCTTTCAGACTTCTGTGTCCTTTCACCGATTCAATATTCTGATCTTTTTCATCTTTGTTGTCACTTTTGTCATCTACAGTACATATTTCAGTTGAACTGCCCTTTACTTGTTCAGATTCATTTCCTGGAGCGGTCTTTGTGTCAATCTTTGCTTTCTTATGCTTTGTACTCCTTGAAGCCTTTTCTTTCTTTCTTGTGTCATGTCTTTCAATATCCTGTTTCATTTTCACAAGGAAGTTACCGCTGTATTGTTTATGACTAGAACTTGTTGGATTTTCATTTCTGGAAGTTCCTTTACTCACAGTTTCAGAAAAATTCTCCTTCTGACTGTTGTTAACCAACTCATAATCACAGAGAGATATCACAGATTCAGAAATGCTAGTTTGTTTACAAGTAGGAATATCTTCAGTTTTAATTTTAATACTACCTTTAACAGGTTTGCTAGAAAACAAAGTTTTATCAACTTTTGAAGAAGTATTTTGGTTCGATACTGCACCTTCAGTTTTTGACCTCTTTAATGAAAGTCTCCTTTCAGCAACATCAGCATTTTTCCTTTTATTTGTTACCCCAACAACAATCACATCATCATCAGAATCACTTGCATTTTGTGTGGATTTCACTAGCACCTCATGGTCTGACTTACTTTTTCGTATTGCATTTAAACTTGGACTTGGTTTCCTTTCCCTTAAAGAATATTGATTGACCGATGGTTTTATCTTACTTACGGTATCAGATGTACATTTTCTTCGTTTAGGTGCAAGTTTGAAGTCTCTGTCACTCCCTGTGTCACTAGCATTGTCTTGATCGGGAGCTTTAGTTTTATCTTGCTTTATGCAAGTACCCTGTTTCTTGGCATGAAGTTTTTCGGACAACTTTTTTGATAATCTGTCTGGACTTTCACTTGATTTGTGTGGACTTGAGCCTCCCTTAAAGTACGGGCTGGAATGTTCTGCAGAAGCCTGTGGGTTTTCAGTTTCATCATCTGATTCTGACAAGACAACTACATCAAAGCCTTTGTCTGGCTTCCTCACAGCTTGAGATTTGAACATAGAAACTATAGTGTTAGACTGTTTCCCTTTATCAGGGGGTTTCTTTTTAAGGGAAAGTCTATTCTTCTTATCTTTGGTGCTCATACTGAAAACAAGACAAAAATATGAATTACTAATAGGATTGCAACAACATAACAGTTTACCCATAAAAACCATACATGTGTACCATTTTCTGACTGATTTGGGGGCCAATTTCAACCCCATTCCAAATGCTCCTTTAAATGGGAAAAACTGGGACTCCTTGGCCCTTTCTGTATTGAAGGTGTTTTTTTAGAAAAATAAACTTGATCACATTCCGATTACTTTCAGAATTACTGTCTACTTTTTTTTAAGCATTCAGATGATTTTTGTTCCATTCCAGGCAACTTTGGAATTCCCAATTTTAGTCAAAATGACCCATTTTTCCAAATCAGCCCGGCCCATCATTCGTGTGAAAAAAGACAAGGAGAGGTTGGCCCAAAATACCACCTTGGAAACCCACTTATTGTTCTACTGATGAAATATAATGTTCAAAGCTGGCTTTAAAATTCTATTAATTCTATCGGTTAACAAAGCATAGAGAGGTGGGTCTAAACAAATTGGATGAGAAGAATACGAAAGAAGAATTGATGTGGAATATAACTATTGTGTGGCAGTTTATGATTGTAAATTTATGTAAGTACATATTCCTGCATCTTTTTTAAGAAAAGCCAAATTTGTGCAATTCAGGTTAGTTTGGAAAGTTATATATATGAAACAAAAACATGGGCATATTTCCCATTTATTATTTGACTAATACTACTGCTGTTATGAGCACCCGAATGATCCCGATGATATCCCCTATCATTTCAAGCGCTCATTAAACAGCAATACAAAAAGTCAAAAAGACCTGTGTATGGCAAAATTTTGGCGATAGTGTGTGTATTTTTTTATCGGATTCCTGCTACAATTTGGAATAACTGGTAAGATTGTTGTGTCATTTCGATATAAAAATGATTATCTTTTACGCAGAATGCAGTGATATGCTTACGATTGGTATATTAGCTATAAAATTCATGTTTAAACTGGACTGTTACCATTTTCATGACGGAGTGAGTTTGGGAGAGTTTTTTGTCAATTATATAACCCTGATGGATTTTTAGATTTTATAGAAGCTTGAAATATCGTTGACAAATCATGATTAATAGTTGTATTGTGTCCCATGACATGATAAGCAGCCAATAAAATGTTGTATTTTTTTCATTTTCAGGATCAAGACTGATTTTACCCAGCTGAGGCCACAGGCAACTATTAAAAGTAAGCCAGGGGCAGCTGTTGTGATCTGCATCATACATTCAAGTCTCTGTGACCGGAAGTTCTCTTCATGAACTTGATCTTCAGATTTTTTCCATAACACCAGCACGGACATAGATCTGTGACACCGGTTAGTCATTTTAGAAAAATCCCCCTGAATGGTCTCCAGAAAATATGGCATGTATGGACACCAGTTAAGAGGTAACCACCCGCAATATGTACGTTGGGGATACTTAATACTTATCGAAGAACCAATATTGGGTATTGGTGTCCAACAAAATCAATAAAAAGTAAAAGAAGAATAAGATGAAATGCCACACTACACATGCCTAAGTACTATGTTATCCAATTTAAAACGGTTGTGTGTTACCTCAATATTGTGATTTCTTTTCTTCAAAACATTAATAATACTCCTGAAAATCTAACACTAGTTATAGAAAGGTTGCTTCAACAAACTTGGGGTTGTTGAATAACTAATAAACATCTAGCCGACCTCAAACAAGTTTACAGCTCAAAACGCCACCACCCGGTCAAAATTGTTCGAGTGTTTTCCATGTGCACCTGTAATCTATGGAGCATAACGTCTTGTTGAAACTTGTCTCCCCTTATTTAAAGGTCACGTTGTCTAGGTAGAAGGTGATACGATTCATGAAGAATGTTCCCGCAAATGCTATCAAAACTTTACCTGATAACTTCTCTCCAACGAGTTAACCATTCAATATTTCTTAGTTAACATGTGAATTCGAAAGCCCTTAACTTCATCTGAGAGTTTGTAATATTGCTTTCAGACGTCATGAATCATCTCACCGCGATTAAATTTATAAAATGGCATCTTGAAAACATGGGACCTAACTTTTGCTCGGTTAAAGTGAACTATTTTCTGGGCGATACTATTTCCCGGTCTCTCCTCGTAAAATCCGCAATTTCCTTACTACGCGCCTGTTTACATCAACCGTCAAATGGACATGCCTGTCTTTGCAATTGCAAATGCTGTAGAATTTTGTTTTAAGAATGACTGTGTAAATACTTACGACAAACTCGTTGTCAGTGAAATGAGGGAACATCTACTGGGCAGTTGCCTAATTCCGGATCAATTTTGAAGTTTCCTTAAAATGTTGTCATAATTACTGAACATTAGTGCATGAAATTTTAATAGAAAAATGTTGGATACTATATCAACCAAAATGGAAAAAGAATAAAAGAAAAAACAATTAATTTTAATATAATATTCAGTACCAAATAAGGGCATAAACGACGTCCAAAAACCTGCATTCAGTGCCTAAATATTCGGATTTTTTCAAAGAACAAAGTAAACATTATCAAGTCAATACAAATATTCAAAAGCTACTTAAATGAACATCATGTATTAAATGTTTAACCTGTATATAAATTTTATACTTCTCTGAAGTATTTGTATGTGTATTTTCGGCGAATCCGAACTACTAATTTGTCCGAATTTGCATACTTTTGAAAGTACGAATCTGCTTCATTTTTGCTTTATTTTCATATCAAATGCTGCACAACACAAAACAATGACATCGTCAATTTATTTACTTTATACGTAATTGGCATTGTATTTCGTGATTGACGATAAGTCATAAATGTCGTATAGTAGGTCTAGTGTTTAAAGATAATCCTGTCGAACCTCAATATAAAAGCTCGCGCTGTGTGACGTCATCCCCCACGAGACTAAATATTGACATTTAGGAAAGCGAAAGTTTAGAGGTATTTATTTTGGGGTTATACTCGAATAGCTGCACTTTTGTGTTGTTTCTGTTGGTATGGAGGTCAGGTGCGTAGACTGTGATCATTCTATATTGATCACGGTCGCCGAAACGCTTTTTAAACGATTTCCGAATATTTAGGCAAATCCGGTTTTAGGCAACTGCCCAGTAGTCAGTCTAGAAAACATAAAAAAACCTGCTAGAATTCGTCGATAGTGATTTGCAAAAATAGAACATGCAAGAACTGGACGTGGCACTGCATCTCTTGTAACAAAATCAATAGTTAAACAAAACAAAAATGTTAGAATTTATGAAGTACTGAGTTAACTTGCACATTTGATTTACATGTATTCTTGCATTTCTATTTATATTACTATTATCAAAAGTTTACTTATAACTGAATTTAACAAGGAAAAAAAACACAATGTGTTTGTTATTCATTACATTAATTTTAGAACATGTGCATATACTATGTTTTTATCTTTGCCTTAATTTATGTTTTTGTTTTATTGATATAAAATATGAAATAAATGGTGAAATAATTATCATTAAATATCTAATGTTTTAATTAACTGTAATCTTTTGTAATCCTATTACCCCCGCTGTCATTCACACCTTCTCGATCACGCCCGATAGCTACAATAAAATTTTGAAAACAGAGACCGGAGGAGACCGGGACCGGATGAGACCGGGACCGGGAAATAGTATCGCCCCTATTTTCTGTTATTCAGAAAGAAGCACCAGCGCAGTGAGCTCCCTTGCCGGTTCTTCATATTTCGATTTTCATTTTCTTTTGACATTCACATTGTGTTTAATTTGTTGACTGTTTTACTTTAAACTTTGATATAAGGAAAACGACGAATACAAAAAAGAGAGATACGTTCAATGGCATTTATAGTAGCCCATTTTGGGTTGATTGGAGATAGTATCATTCCATTATTGAACATATTGATCCTTAAGCTTAGGAGAATAGATATTTAAGGATAATTACTTAGAAAATGTAAATGAGTTGACTAAAAGACCCTGTCTTACTTTACCTATTACAAATAGTCAAAACTTCCGCAGCCAATATCCAGTCCCATTTTATTTAACTTTACACTAGCAAAACTCTGTGAAAATGAAACCAATGTTCATATATGCAAGTACATATAGGTTTATTAGTAACTTGTATAAAACTAGGTAATTGTATTAAAATTTCGACAATTTATATATTTATTAACCTATTCTTACGTATTGACAGACACTTATCGGTATCAGTTTGGGTTAACTCGCTTTTTATTGTTTGTAAACAGAATTGTAAAAAAAGAAAATCGCGCTTGTCACGCCTACAGCCTATCAACACTCAGCCAGATTGAACGAAGAATGTCCTGTCACTAAGTGGAACCTCTACAATTAGAGGGACCTCTACACCCTATTGGGGAAATAACAATCATCCCAAATGCTAGAAGCTATGGTTGGTTTGATGACACACCTTCATCTCAGTTGGATAGTTAACATGACTCCGAATTATCAACTCATATAGTTGAGTACTTTTGGTCTAGGAATAAAAATAAACTGCATTAACATGAAATTTAAAATTAATTACTGGTAGTTTCTCAGTGCCAATTAACTAGACTTGCCATACATGTGTGAAACAATACATGTCCTTTTTTCATTTCATATGCATGGCTCAAAAGACTTAACTGTATTGAATTTGGAAGACTTGAACCATTACTGTAAAAACTAATGGATGAAGACAGCAAGAAATGGACAACCTGGATGCAAAAAAAATAAGTTCATGTTTTAAGTAAAACGCATTCATTAGTTTTTCACTACAAAATTGTTCATGATTAAAGAAACAACATTTTTCTGTTTAATATAAAAATAATACGTATGAGCACATCTAGGTAGTAGTATTTCAGTATATATGAATAACATAACAAGAAGCATGTATGGTATATGATGTAAGCATTCGTTGTGTGTATGCAAAACAATAAAAAAAGGTTTTATTGACATACATTGCATCATTTATTTCAATGATTAAAAATACTGTAATAGAAATTAAATTTCAAATTATAAATAATATATTAATATTACAAAAACACACTGTTTTTATTTTTTAGTTATATCTAATTGATGCGTCATTTCGCTTTCAGCAGTAGATAAATAATCATAGAGAGGAAGCGATGTTAAGGTAAATATATATACACTGTTTAATGATGGCACGTTCAGCAGCAAAACCAATGATACAAACATAAAAATGATAAAGACACATACCATACATATGAACATAAAAGAATTATGGATCACAAGCAATACAATAGCCTATTAGATTTTTTTAAATTGCAAATTATATAATTGCGAAAGTCTGTGTACAGCTTTGACTTATTTTCCATTGTTCAAAGTTGAATTTAAGTACAATAGTTGTTTCTGCATGCAATTAAGATATATATACATCATTTAAGAAATTAAGAGTATTTCTGCATTAAGCTGTATGCTGGATTAAGGAAAGAAATATGCTATTTGTATTACACTTTTGTCTGATTATTATAATGCGATATCGGATCATATTTCTCCAAATGTGAATACATAAATTTTGTAAGCATACATTTAAAATTATATTTGTTATTACAAAAAACCTTGGTTTTAGAGCATATACATATTAGACAATGGTACAATTATTCAATAACAGAACAAATTGATTTCTTTGATTTTCATGACATGCTCGCAGAGTTATAATCTCAGTACTCAGAACTTTGAAAACATTGTAAAAAT
Organism: Mya arenaria; assembly: GCF_026914265.1. Lineage (NCBI taxonomy): Eukaryota > Metazoa > Mollusca > Bivalvia > Myida > Myidae > Mya > Mya arenaria. The sequence goes on from NC_069127.1 coordinate 6,030,369, forward strand.
GATTCATAACAATAATATTGCAACAATGATAACAATCATAAATGTTTGATCAGTTAGAGAAGAAATACATGAATTATGACATACAAGTTTTTCTGCAATATCTAAGATATTACATCAACATGCACAACATAGACATTAACAAGTGCGATATCAAAGCACAACTGGATAAGGCTTTTTGTTCATGTACTGTTAAACAGTGATTAATGCTGACAGCAAGGGATGTAGACCAATAGATATGTCTCTTGTCTTGCATATTTCAGCCGAGAATAACATATTTCAGGAAAGTATATAGAAGTTCAGGCCTGGGCATACAATGCCTATCTGATGCTACACCAGTAACAGCTATAATTCATCATGAAGATCCATCTCATCTGAATCATCATTTTCTCCGCGAGATTCAATCTCTTCGTTATCATCTATGTCTATTCCCTGTGCTTCCATGATGGCGTTCATGTCTTCTTCCATCACTCCAAGCAGCTCTGCAATCTCTGAGTACACCTAGGAAGAAAGACAATGAAGTTGACATATTAAAGAAACAAATCATCATATATTATAAACAGCCAATGCACATATATTGATAGTTAACATATCTCTTCAATTAACATCTCTATGGCCATTTCAGGACTATCAATACTTAAATTTTCTAAAAACATTTAATTGATTGAAACTTTGACTGCATGATAAATTTCTTTTTCATGTTGCCCACTTAATGTCTTTTATTTAAGCTAGCTAAAGTAAATTTTGTGCGAACTTTATAGTATCCTGGGACCTAGTTTCAATAATGGATCAAAGGCGTCACCTCAAAAATCTTAAATCTTAATTGTAACTTCAAAAATCATAAATCTGAGCTGGAAATGTCACATTTGGCAAAAACGTTTTTTTTTCACTTCCTCAACTTCTATCTAGCGAATGTTCAGTTTATACAAATTAATATCAAAATAAGAAATATATGACCCTAAATCTAGTTTACTCTAATATGCCTAAGATCTATTCTGAATTAAGTCATTGACAGACAAATAAAGATAATAAATCGTTAAAACCTAGAGAATTATCAGTTAAAACTCCCAGGGTGGATTCTCAAGTAGAGAGTTCTTTCAGAGTAACCGGTGACATAAAAGTAGTATGATAATAATAAAAGTGATAACATTGATACCATCTCAAGTGCATAGATACTACATTTCACATCCACTAGCAATATGTATAGCAATTTTACAGAGACATTACAAGTAGGCTATAAGTTGGGCACAAACATTGCGCTACCAACCTCAATAGGACTATCCAAGGCTTCCTGGTTGCTTAATGTTCCATCCTTGTTCAAATCCAGCAGACTGAACACCTGCAATTATATGCTGCATGATTGATTGATTGATTGATTAATTGGTGTTTATTCATGTTAAGATGCACACAGTATACAATTTGTAAAATATAAAACATTAGATAACATGCGTTACACAGTACTTGAATATATATCATAGAAACTTATCACAACATGCTAAATTCTAAAATACAGGATAATTAAATCTTACAAAGATCTAAGAATTTCTAAACTTATTTGAAACTATAATTGGTAACTTGAATTTGTCATAAAAAGCATGACATTTAAAGAAAAAATATGTAACAGGTAAACAAAAGTATTCTCATGCACGGCTTTAAAACTTGCATTTGTTTGATGATATGTCAAAGGCATTAAAGTGACTTTCCCAAAGACTTTTAAGACACCCACAGACAAAAAACCTGAATATTACAGTACAGGTAATTGGGGGGGGGGCTTAGACTTAATAATTTTACAACGATTGTGAAACTTCAAAATAAAAACAAGATATAACATTTGTTTAAGTGTTAGATCTCAATATATTTCACTGAGTAAGCACCTAAAACTATATCTAACGAGTGGCTATATATATTTCACTGAGTAAGCACCTAAAACTATATCTAACGAGTGGCTATATATATTTCATTGAGTAAGCACCTAAAACTATATCTAACGAGTGGCTATATATATTTCACTGAGTAAGCACCTAAAACTATATCTAACGAGTGGCTATATATATTTCACTGAGTAAGCACCTAAAACTATATCTAACGAGTGGCTATATATATTTCACTGAGTAAGCACCTAAAACTATATCTAATGAGTGGCTATATATATTTCACTGAGTAAGCACCTAAAACTATATCTAACGAGTGGCTATATATATTTCACTGAGTAAGCACCTAAAACTATATCTAACGAGTGGCTATATATATTTCACTGAGTAAGCACCTAAAACTATATCAAACGAGTGGCTATATTTATTTCACTGAGTAAGCACCTAAAACTATATCTAACGAGTGGCTATATATATTTCACTGAGTAAGCACCCAAAACTATATCTAACGAGTGGCATAGCCACAAGTGAAATATTTTCTTTTAGTGTCAAGGGCTTAAATTCCAACAAGCAGTGAAAAATATCAAATTGATATGTTCACCATGTGAAACAAGGAAATATCAATTCTTTTAGTTCACTGTTAAATCTCTTTAAACCACTGGAAAGCATATAATGAACCTTCATATTAATAACTTTGATTGGTAATAATTCATTTAAGAGCGTGGTCTTGTGCTGTAGGGGAAATGAGTACAAGGAAGAATCCATTTGTCCAGCTTTGAAACCACAAACCAATCTTATAGAACCCAGAAAGAAGTCCAATATGGGATGACTTAATGAAAGGTAAGTGTGTTTACCACTGTGCTAACTTGACCTGCATTTATCCACAGATAGACCAGCGAAGGCTCATTTGTATTCTTACAAAATATATATTTTGAATGATAAATTAACTGTAACATGTTCATGTGTTCTTACAAACCTCGTGCAGATCCTTTCCCAACTGTTCATTCTGAAGTAACAATTCCTCGTCCTGAAAGGGTCATAGACAACAAAATTTCTATACATTGCAATAAAATATAAACGAATAACTTAGACTGTATTCATAAAACATTTGCTAATTGATGTTGAGCTTTAAATATATTCTTATATACTGGTAAATTAAGAGAAATACATACACATGTTAACATAACAAATCTAAGAATATATTTACAATAATTAATGTCAATCAAAATAAAGTTATTGAGTTAATATATCATATGACCAATGAGATATTTGAATAAGAAAACTGTGAATTCCAGCCCAGGACTTTCATAGTAGCAGATATATATAAAGCAGGAAAGTGGCTTTGGTCAAAGTTCTACTACCTAAACTTTCCCCTAAACAAGCAGCTCATTTATATCAGAGGAAAACAGTGGGAATATTAAAAATGTGGCATGAAAGTTCCAGGTTTTTAAAAGCAAAATGAAAATTACTTACCCCTAGAAAACTCTTACGAAAAGTATCAAAGTCTGTGTCTTCTGTGATGACACTAAGAAAGTGGTCCCTACAAAGAAATACAATTATGAGATAAAAATAATAATCATGATTTGAATGCAAAGCATGCTACAATCGGAACAAAGGTTCAAATCTAGTAAGTTTTACATAAAAAACCCTGAGTGAAGCCTTGTAATGCAACACATAGTAGTCAATGAAAAACGACAAACAGCATCCAACAATTCAAAAATCCTCCAAGGAAAAGGATGTATCGAGGTGACTGATGTGTTAAGATGGTCACTTATCAAAATAAGTGAAAATTTAAATTGTTACTTCATAGCATATTCATCTACTACATGTGAATTGAATTGGCAGTCTAATTTGGTATAATATTTGATAATATATAAGGCATATAAACACACATGGGCAGTTGTAGTGAAGTGACAACTCCAGAATCTATACCCTTTGGATTGCTCATCTTTAAATGGCAATATTTTGTCACATAACACATCAACAGCTAATATGACCTGGTATACCTTGTTTCATAAGGACTTTCTGACAAGCCCTCAAACCCAAGGAAATGGGCCATGTCGAGGGTAAAGTCTGGATCACATGGGTCATTACATGTCGTGTAGTTGAGTTCATCTGCGATGTAGTGTTTCCACCAGATGTTTACTGCCAGATTGCTGCCGTATGACCTCACCTGGTGGATCCTGAAGAATTAAAGGAAACACTTCATTATATTAATGACTTGATAATCTCTCAAAATCACAAAATATCAAAATTATTCGGTACGAGACACATGGAACATAATTGATTGTTTCAGAGTAAGAATGAAATATATTTCCCTGAGTATGCATCAGAAATTTTATTTCATATGTTGCTTAGCCATGAGTGGAATATTAACTTCCCAGGAATATCAGTTGATATATTGCTGTTCAACACTGAAACATTTTTAATTTTTTTCATGTCAGAAATTCGCTAAAACTAACATTTAATTGATTATTTATCTAGCACCTTTGGCATTTATATGAAAATTTCAAATGGTGAAATAATAACTTTCAACATAATTTGTCATTATACTCCATTAAGGCATGACATTAATTTGTCTAAACAAATGTGTAACAGTACCATGATTCATATATGCTGTTGTTTTTAAATTGAAACAGAAGACCTGAAGTTCAGCTCACCATAGGTAAGGGATATACAGACAGTCTCCAGCACTGACATTCACATGGTAGAACTCCACCTGCGCCATACCTGGATACTTGGTGTAGTCCACTCTGAATTAGTCATGTTGCATATTTATATATATTTGTACCATGTTGGAAAGTGTTTTCTTCTTTTTATCACTACATGACTTCCCATATCAGAATGTTAACAAGTAGGTGGAGCCTAACCGTGAAATAACCATTGTGTGGATAAACTGTGATGCTTTTCTCTTATACATACACTTGTCATTGAACGTTACCCTTGACAACATGGTACAAAATATTTACTTTACTCACTACCCTGGTTATTAATAACCCGGTCTGTAGGTGCAATAACTATTATGTTATCTACTAGGGCACAATTTATTATGCTGAGTCAGTTACCAAAATATCATCAACTGGTTTAACAGGTGCTATTGACATGTATCAGACTTATATTTTCAACAATTGTAACGTTAGTATGTAACTTCAGAAGTCTACATGTATGTACAATTTGGCTTTCACACAAAAGCCAACATTTTTTTATATTACTGTAGATCTACAGTCATGTAAATTTATGATACATGAACAAGTGATCAATAACATGACAGCTTTTATAATGAGCCGCAATGCATGAGTTTTGGGCTTCTGACATACTTTTCAATACACCCCGGTACTGCCGGTAGTGTTTTCAGTTTGTTTTTATTGAAATGATATTTCACAAGCAATACTGAAAACTTCATGGAGATATCTTTAAAATTGCATATAATACAAGTTTACAAGTAAGGTAATTTTGATACATCATCAAGATATTGATGTGACAACGATTATCCATTTATAGATAGACATTTAAAAGAACATAAAACTTTAAAAAGTTTATTTTGCATTTTTTTAAAAAAATGAAATATTTAATTTGTAAATATTATGTGAAAAAGCCCAAAACTGCACAATGTGGCTCATATAAAGCAGATCAATTAATTACTACTGTTACTATGGGAAACTCTGTGTTTAGAATTGAGGCTAATTTTTAGCCCATGGACATGTATTGCTACAAATGTCGACAAAAAAATATACTCTTTAGTTTTGGTGAATCTTTGAGTGAAAATATAGTTTGTTAACAAAAATAACCAATGAATAAAAAGCACTGTTAAACAAGAGCTATCACTGGATGCTATTAATATCCCCACTACACCACCTTCTTGTATTAAGAAGTATCACTAGGATATTACATGTAAATTTATGGAGGGAAGTAGAAAAAAAAGTATAACAAGGGCAGCCATATCTAAACCCAGAGTTATGGATCATGTGCACTGCACTCTTCCTTAATAAAATATGGTTCATGTACATCTGTATATGAAGTTTGAAGTAAATACCTCTAAGACCTTTTAGGCCATGCTCTCGACAAAAAAGTATGCAAATTAACCAAGGGCAAAAACTAAGAGAATACTGCACCCAGAGATCTATCTGTTTAAGAAGTTTGAAGTCAATACTTCAACGACTTTTCAAGTTATGCTCCAGACCAAAAAAAAAGAAAAATAACAAAGTGCAATAACTAAAAAAATACTGCACCCGGAGTTATGGTTCCGGTGCAAAGCACCTCTCCTCAATGAGATATATCTGTATTTGAAGTTTCAAATCAATACCTCAAAAGTAAAAGTAAACTTGTCTCGATATCCCAGGACAGACAGTCATACGGAAGGACAGGACAAGGTGATTCGTATATATCCCAAACCACTATGTGTCATGGGGGAATAATAAACCTTGGTTTATACAAGAGGTTGATGATCAAGGGATATGTGTGTGATAATAGGATACCAGAAGTGCTGATGTAAACATCAGTGTTGTGGTACATACGCATCAACATCCATTGCAGAATAAGCCCCTTCTGGCCTGTCCAAATCCACCTGTAAATAGCACCATGAATAAAATAACTGCTAGACATACTATAATACAAATATACATACATATATACTTATATCACAATTCTAAAGGCCCTGGCCCAATTCACACAGGTGGAAAAAACACTGGATAATAAATAAAGGTGAGGTTATGTTCTTTATAAATGAAGGCTTTTTAACCTACATGAACATTGTAAAATAAGGGTGAATAAAACAAATCAACCAAAAACTAACACTGAACCCTTCGGCAAAATTATCTTTCAGCCATGAACTGCATCCTGTTTGAAAATGTTTGAGAATAGTTATAGTATATGATGACCAAAACAAATCTAACAGTTGATCAATTAACTGTTTGTATAATTGATGTCATTAAGTGACATTACGTATACATATAAATCAAATCCGGCCACATCATGCATGGGCAACTGTCGCTAAATTACAAATTTGTGGGCTTTAACCTTGTGCTCTTAAAGTTGTGATGTGGCTACAAATAATATTTCAAATCAAACTCTTTTTTTTTGTGGTAAAGTATAAATGATCTTGAAATGTGATGTATTTTTCAAGTTTGCAAAAAATAAAAGATTGCACAAGCAGTATCTGCTTGTAAAACTGCTTTAAAATACAAAATGTAAATAGATTATTCAGGTGAAATCATCAAAATCTTCTACTTTCAATCCTTCTTATGATTCTCATATTAGAATATTGGGTTTCAACCCAGTCATCAATAAAGCTTACGTTTTTGCCATGTAACGCAGGGTCAACAAAGACGAGTGATTTCTCACCACGGTAGAGACAATTGATGTTGTCCACACTGTCTGTATGGACCACAGATTTGGTTCCTCCGCTGCTAAACCACATGACCTGTACAGATATATGGTAAAATAGCATATTACGAACCATTACTGTGGGAATAGCAAAGAAATATCCCATAAGAAGCTTGGAAATGGTTGAGCATGTTCTGTTTGTAAGTCACATGGCATATGGCATTTGATACAGCTACCCAATGAATACTGGTTCTCATTATCAACATAGCTTGCTGTGCCAGGAGCAAGGCAGAAGTTTTTATACAGGTTTTGCCAGTATTTCTTTTATCTCAGTTTTTCAAACTACCATACATCATCAGTAATAAATTTATCATTGCTACTGCCTGCTACATTGTATTATTTATTGCAAAAATACTGAAACATTTTGATTGTAGAATATTCATTATCATGATAGTGTTTTAATTTTAATTTATATGCAAGTATAAGTAACAAGGAAACATACATTGTCAACGAAGTTGTTCTCTGCCAGCTGTTCACATTGAAGAGGACAGGGAATCATGATATCATCTCTGAAATAAAGTAGCAATACAGAAAAATATGAACAAGAGATACCCCTGATGCTGCTGTCAAAAAAAATACAGCATAGTTTCCGGTAGTTTATACTAGCTATTACAAATTCCGTAAAACTTTGGTTGTGCTATTCAAAATAATTCAGTGGATTATGAAAGTAATTGATTGAAATAAGCTTCCAATAATTGCCTATAATCAATGAACCATTGAACAAAAGGAAAACCTAAGTCTTTTGACCTTTATCTTGACTGCTAACATCATTTATCTACTGGTCGAGTGCTTCCTACTACTGAAGTTTAATGGTAATAGATTATACTGTTGTTATGCCCTTGACTGTTGACTAACTGACCCCTAAAACAATAGGGGTAATATACTGGTCAATGGCGAACTACCACTGAAGTGTCATGTTCATTCTGTTCTGGAGATATTGTGTTGACAAATTTTCATAAAGCTGTTAACCAAATTTTCATAAAGCTGTTGACCAAATTTTCATAAAGCTGTTGACCATGACTTTGACTCTTGACCTGACTGATGAGGGGTCAACAACTGGTCAAGGGCAATCTTCCAATCAAGTTTTATGGTTCTACATCAAGCTGTTCTCCAGTGGTTCTACATCAAACTGTGCTCAAGTTCTTATGTGAAAAAAATCACATAAGACCTTTGTCCTCAACTAGGCAAGGCCAACCTACTATATAAGTTTCATGATCCTTTGTCAATCTGTTCTCAAGTTTTTATAAAACTTTGGCCGATGACCTTTACCATTGACTTACGGATACTCAATTTTTGAAAAGCTTACGTCAAAATATGCTTTACTTAACTTCTAAAAAATAAACTTCACAGCCATACTTTAAATTATTCCATACAACTGAAATTGCAAGAATTGTTTTTTAAACCACTCTTAATCATTTTTATGTTTAAGAAAGTTCAATGATATTATTTAGGTATATTAAATTACAGTATGTTTTGTAGAAAGTATTTACCTGATAAACGCTGGCACTGCGTCCACCATGTAATGCTCTGTGTTGTTGTATAACCTAACAAAGTCTTGAAATGACATGCTATCCACTCCCTGTTTCCTGTTTTCTTTCTTCACAGTTTCAACAGAAATAGTTGAATCAGACGGTTCCTTTAGAGACAGAAAGTAATCATCCGTCCACTTCTTAAATGCACCAGAAAATTTTGCAGCCCCTTTCATTTTTAAGGGTTTCAATTTCTTCACATAATTTTCAAAGAAATATGTTGGATCTGGAAACATATCAAATTCCTCCACCGGAAGGCCTGGTCGCCCAGAACCAAATGGCTTTAGATGTCCAGGTAATGCTGTAAGATCTTCAGGATCATCAGCGAAGATTTGAACCAAAACCACTAATAAAAAAATTAACTGTAAGATTTCCATTCCTGGACAATTTTAATGCACTATTTTTTAGGAACAAATTCGATTGTCTTACTATGCATGTATCAGTTCATTTAAAACAAATTAAATTCATGTGTTGAATTATCCATGTCGTTTTATCACTAAAGCTAATCTGTCAACAGTTGACAGTCCATGAAGTTTACCTGAAAAATAACAGGATGTGAAATTCAATCTTAAAACACACAATATCAATTTTGAAAAAAAAATTCTGTATAGTATCGTTTTATATTTCAATTTGTAATTTTAATACATTTCTTATTTAACTCTTTCTGCCCCAATGATATATAATTATGTACCATGTATTGTATTTAACCTCATGTGCACCATGCTTATTAGCATGCGAGAAAGAAACAGTGTTTGCCTTGATTTACTTGTACATGTAAATATCTTATGAGTATTTCCAATGAGATTCACTTTGACAGCATCGGTATTCATGCTCCTGGTATTTTATTAATCGCCCCCTTACCTCATTCTAATTGATATATAAACCTACCAGCACATACATGCCATATTTTCTGAAGACCATTCAGGGGGATTTGTTCAAAAAGGCTGAAATTTAGTGGGATTTTGGTAGTATTCAGGGGGATTTTTTTTAGCAGGTTTAAGTTGGCGAAATTTCAAAGTATTTTTAGTCGCAAGTACTAAAAAATGTATTCACATATATTTTGTTATGAAAACCTCAAAAAAACTTTTTCATTATACAGAATTATTTTATGTTATGATTTATCATATTCTTATGATACACTGTCATGTCATACTGTAAATTAAATTAACCTTCCTCCAAAGTCTTTTAAAATATTCGGCTGTTACTGATAGTCTATGATGATGTTCAAACACTAAGAGAATGGAATGAATATTATTAATTTCTTCCTTTTCCAAAATAGTAATATTTCTTTGCCTTTAGTCATTACTTAAAATTAATTGGTCACTTGTTGTTAAGGTTTCCTTTTGGCATTTATCAAACCTTTTTTAAACAGTCATTTCACCCTTTCAGAGTGGTTTCTTTACATTCAGTTAAACTCACATACTGTGGTTTCACTTTGTCATTATTGCCTCTAAAAAAAAAAAGACATTTTTTTTTAAATTCCGAGGATTTCTACCTCCTGCCGGGAGACCGGGGGATGGATCAAAATTCCAGGGGATCCCCCCCCCCCCCCCCCCCAGGGGATATGGCATGTATGCCAGCAGTGGGAGGTCTTTTAGCCAAAAACCATTTATAATCTTTACTTTTTTAGTACATTATTTCCTAATAAGTAGTCTTGAAAAACTATGACTACTATTTCTTCATTCTAACTAAAGGTCCCAAAATAAAAGAGAAGAAAAGCAATCACAAGATGTTATGATTGGGCCCATTACATTAAGGCCACATTAAATTGATGTTTTGTGTGAAAGATTCACTATACCAATTTTTCAGAAAATGCAAATAATTTAATTGGGTATTTCCTTTAACCAACACTAAGCAAAAGCTCATGATTATCATTATACACAATAATAATACTGGATTAAAATGATTTTGCCTTCGCTCGCTATTATTTTTAAACAATTTTTGTAATTATACTGCTAGCGTTCTCTTCAATTTTTCACAGCCCAAATCTGTCAAACAAAAAAATCAAACTGGTGATATAATACATAGAGGGTAAGGTGAAGGCAAATCAAAACTCAAGAGAGGAAATATATTTACAGTTTCTTCGAGAAGAGTCTAGGGTATAGGGAAAAATTGACATTTACAGCGCAAGGCAGGGCTTTTTCTGCCCATTTTGGGAAAAAGACCCTAGACATTTTGGGAAATTTTGCGTCGTGAAAATGCCAAAATTGGGAAATTTTACAGTTAAAAGAAAAAGCTGAAAAAGTCTCCTGCGAATTAGGTAATGATTTAATATTAGTTGTTTTCCCCTATAAAAGACCCACAATGGCTGAAATATCAATCATTGGGGTGTAAATATCTATTGCATTAAATCATAATATTTCCGATTTCTGAATGTGATGAAAATCAATGATTTCTGAGTTCAATTACCAAAAAAACTTCACATGACATAATTTATTAGGATGTTGAAAATGAACCAGTACAGGTAAAAATAATTTCTAAAAAAAAAAAAAATTTTTTTTTTTTTTTTTTTTTTTGGGATTGGGATTTTTTTCTGAAGATTGGGAAAAATATCTTATATTTTGCTTTGGGAATGGGTCCGATAGTCGGACCCGTGGGTACTATAGAAAAAGCCCTGCAAGGACTTTATTATCTTAGTACTGCTAACTGCTTGGATTAGCAGGACCTTATTTAATGGTATATGCCATAACAATTTCCAGTTATTCTTTTTCTAGCGCTAACATTTGTACTTATTTTTATGCCTTGAGTATAAATAATCTGTTGAAGAAGATTGAACTATTGAATTATCATGATAAACATTTATTGAGAATATTGTTGTATGGATGCAGGACACAGCGGCTTGCAAATTTCCCATTTGAAGCACACATGTTGCTTTCCCCATGGTTCATAATATTGCGTGTTACTTTAATTATAATGCTACTTTATTGTGCATGTTACTGAGGATAGTGGTTCACTGCTTCATTATATCAGTTCCTTTTTGCTGCCTATTTTGAAGACTGGTTTGAAATTTCAAATTAGATTAATTCCACTTTTCTGTATGATTCCAGATTCATATTATAATTTGTAAAAAATAATATGGATGGTTGCAATTTCTTTTGCCTGTTCCTTTGTCAGTTTGATGCCATCTGGGCCTGCACTTTTATGAGGATTTGATGCCATCTGGGCCTGCACTTTTATGAGGATTTGATGCCATCTGGGCCTGCACTTTTATGAGGATTTGATGCCATCTGGGCCTGCACTTTTATGAGGATTTGATGCCATCTGGGCCTGCACTTTTATGAGGATTTGATGCCATCTGGGCCTGCACTTTTATGAGGATTTGATGCCATCTGGGCCTGCACTTTTATGGGGATTTGATGCCATCTGGGCCTGCACATTTATGAAGATTTGATGCTATCTGGGCCTGCACTTTTATGAGGATTTGATGCCATCTGGCCCTAAAGCTTCATGAGGATTTGATGCCATCTGGGCTTGCATTTTTATGAGGACTTGATGCCATCTGGGCCTGCACTTTTATGAGGATTTAATGCCATCTGGGCCTGCACTTTTATAAAGATTTGATGCCATCTGGGCCTGCACTTTTATGAGGATTTGATGCCATCTGGCCCTAAAGCTTCATGAGGATTTGATGCCATCTTAGCCTGCACTTTTATAAGGATTTGATGCCCTCTAGGCCTGCACTCTTATGAGGATTTGATGCTATCTGGGCCTGTAGATTTATGAGGGTTTGCTGCTATCTGGGCCTGTAGCTTTATGAGGATTTGATGTCATCTGGGCATGTAGCTTTATGAGGGTTTGTTGCTATCTGGGCCTGTAGCTTTATGAGGATTTGATGCCATCTGGGCATGTAGCTTCATGAGGATTTGATGCCATCTGGGCCTGCAGCTTTATGAGGATTTGATGCCATCTGGGCCTGCAGCTTGATGAGGATTTGATGCCATCTGGCCCTATAGCTTAATGAGAATTTGATGCAATCAGGGCCCGCAGCTTTATGAGGATTAGATGCTATCTGGGCCTGTAGCTTTATGAGGATTTGATGCCATCTAGGCCTGCAGTTTAATGAGGATTTGATGCAATCTGGGCCTGCAGCTTAATAAGGAGTTGATGCCATCTGGCCCTATAGCTTAATGAGAATTTGATGCCATCTGGGCCTGCACTTTTATGGAATTTGATGCCATCTGGGTCTGCACTTTTATAAGGATTTGATGTCATCTGGGCCTGCAATTTTATGAGGATTTGATGCCATCTGGCCCTAAAGCTTCATGAGGATTTGATGCCATCTAAGCCTGCACTTTTATGAGGATTTGATGCCATCTAGGTCTGCACTTTCATGAGGATTTGATGCTATCTGGGCCTGTAGCTTTATGAGGGTTTGATGCCATCTAGGCCTTTAGCTTTATGAGGATTCGATGCCATCTGGGGCTGCAGCTTAATGAGGATTTGATGCCATCTAGCCCTATAGATTAATAAGAATTTGATGCAATCAGGGCCTTCAGCTTTATGAGGGTTTGATGCTATCTGGGCCTGTAGATTTATGAGGGTTTTATGCCACTGGGCCTGTAGCTTTATGAGGATTTGATGCCATCTTGGCCTAAAGCTTTATGAGGATTTGATGCCATCTTGGCCTGCAGTTTTATGAGAATTTGATGCCATCTTGGCCTGTAGCTTAATGAGAATTTGATGAAATCTGAGCCTGCAGCTTAATGTGAATTTGATGCAATCTGAGCCTGCAGCTTAATGTGAATTGGATGCAATCTGAGCCTGCAGCTTCATTAAAATTGGATGTCATCTTGGCCTGAAGCTTTATGTGGGTGGATTTGATGCCATCTGGGCCTGTAGCTATTTTAGGATTTTATGCCACCTTGGCCTATTGCTTTATGAGGATTTGATGCCATATGGGCCAGCAACATTATGAGGATTAGATGCAATCTGGGCCAGCAGCTTAGTGATGCGTCTTGGCCTGCAGTTTTATGAGGATTTGATGCCATATTAGCCTGAAGCTTAATGAGTATTTAATGCCATCTGGGCCTGCAGCTTAATAAGGATTTGATGCCACCTGGGCCTGCAGCTTTATGAGGAGTTGATGCAATCTGGGCCTGCAGCTTTATTAGGATTTGATGCAATCAGGGCCATCAGCTTTATGAGGATTTGATTCCAACTAGGCCTGCAACTTTATGAGGATTTGATGCCATCAGAGCCTGCAGCTTTATGAGGATTTGAGGCCATCTGGGTCAGCAGCTTTATGAAGATTTGATGCCATCTTGGCCTGTAGCTTTAAGAGAATTTGATGTCGTCTGGGCCTGCAGCATTAAGAGGATTAGATGCAATCTTGGCCTGCAGCTTTATGAGCATTTAATGCCATCTGGGCCTGCAGCTTTATAACGATTTGATGCCACCTGGGCCTGCAGCTTTATGAGGATTAGATGAAATCTTGGCCTGCAGCTTAATGATCATTTAATGCAATCTGGTCCTGTAGCTTTATGAGGATTTGATGCAATCTTGGACTGCAGCTTTATGAGCATTAAATGCAATCAGGGCCTGTAGCGGATTTGATGCCAACTAGGCCTGAAGCTTAATAAGGATTCGATGCCACCTGGGCCTGCAGCTTAATAAGGATTAGATGCCATCTGGGCCTGCAGCTTAATAAGGATTTGATGCCACCTGGGCCTGCAGCTTTATGAGGATTTGATGCCATCTTGGCCTGTAGCTTAATGAGAATTTAATGCCATCTGGGCCTGCAGCTTTATAACGATTTGATGCCACCTGGGCCTGCAGCTTTATGAGGATTAGATGAAATCTTGGCCTGCAGCTTAATGATCATTAATGCAATCTGGTCCTGTAGCTTTATGAGGATTTGATGCAATCTTGGACTGCAGCTTTATGAGCATTAAATGCAATCAGGGCCTGTAGCGGATTTGATGCCAACTAGGCCTGTATCTTTATTGGAATTTGTGCTGTATTCTCACCCTAACAAACTGGATATTAAAAAAGGATGTATGTATTTCAATTATTGGACTGTTTTTCTAAATAAATGTTTTTATGGCTGAAATTTGGCCCTATTCCTAAACTTAAAAACAACATTTTTTCCACAACTTTGTGGCCGAATTATCATATAAAAAATATTTTCCTTTATAAAATTGGCCGGAAAATAGCCTAGATATAATCATTTTTTCGCCTGCAAAATCTGCCTAGTTATTACTAGTGTTTATGTGAATATATTCATTCATATGACACAACACTTCACTTGCACATATTTTTATTTCAGATTAATAATTATTTGCATTTATTCAAAATTCACTGTTTTGTCAACTTTTCCACTTTGGAATGGCCCCTGGTGAGCGGCCCCGAGTGCATAGCCACAGTAATGCGCATAAGTGGAAGTTTTTTAACATCTGGACATTCATTTTGTTCCCCTTCAGTGAAGCATAAGTGTTCCCAAAACAAAAAATACTCTGAAACTGCTTTTTTATGGGCTATCTAGTTAAGGGAAACATTAAGAATGTCCAAATTTCCATATCGTGCATTATTGTGGCTAATGGACTATCCTGACATGAACAGCAATCCCTAAAACTAGTAACAGTATATACTCCAACATCAATTCGAATTTTACAATAAGAAATCCTCTCCAGGTCTTCCACAATTTTTTGCCGATGTTGAAACATCAGACCCATAATTAGTTGTGTGTAACCTTTCTGGTACGAGCCTTCTGTGAACGAAAATTTTAGATTTCGTGTTTCAGTAAAGTTATAAGTATACATATGATCACATTTTCTTTACTAACCACTTTTCATAAACCTCAGTATTTAACTTACGTACATAAGTGTTCTCAGACCAAGAATGTTTGGAAAGTGATCAGGAAGATGATTAAAACATTTTCAAGTAAGCAGTTTTTCGTGCCGACCGGAAGCTTAAGTCACGTGATCCGCAGTGCTGACAGTTCAGACGCTCAGAAAGTAAACGAAGATTTACTGACAAAGTAGGGTAATTTCCCGGTAAAATTTAATCAACACAACACCTACATTTATAAACAATCCCTGTCTTTTCATTTTAGATATTTATTTCAAAGATATTTGTCGATTTGAATTTGCATGTCAAAATTGTTCTAAATTACAGGTCTGTAGTCGTTCTCGAGCAGTCGAGTATAAATGAGCTTTTAAAAAAGTATGTTTAAAGACGTATTATATGTTTCTATCATCAGAAATTTTAGTATACAAGAATGATTTCACCATTTCTTCTGAACATATTGTTTATGGAGTGATAAGACCGATTCTCCCATCAAACAGATTTTCACCAATTTTTGGCAAAATTTCACTCAAGAAGCTTACATTTAAGATAAAACCAGTATTATCGAGTGCTTTTATGATGAGTGCCTGTTTACCGCAATAGGCATGTTTATACTTTTTTTCTGGGTTGAGCTGGAGCCAAAAGCCAGTGAGCTTGCAGTGTTCTCAATAAGAACCGGCTATCGGCCAAAATGGACGGTTCAAATGGAAATAGGGCCGGTTCAAATTTGGAAAAGTAAATTAATTTTCAATAGAACAAGTAGAAGGTGGTCGTTTACTTTACTATTTGAGATGGTAGACAAAACTTACTGAGAACCCTGGAGCTTGAGACAGTGTGGAGGCCAAGCCAATACGCTGTATAATAATGCACGGTTGGATAAGAAATATACTGGTTTTATCTTAAATGTAAGCTTCTTGAGTGAAATTCAGCTGAAAATTTGTGAAAATATCAATGACGCCAACGACAACGGGAACTATGACCACAATGAGTAAGAGTACCGGGCCTAACCCTCCAAGCAGCTCCAGCACAACCACACTCGTGAGGAGCACATCTGCGCCAACCACCCCCACATACTTAAAAAAAAATATAAAAATATACATACTTCGCTATTAATTATATATTCTTTGCTATTTTTTTCTTATCTTTTTTTCTTTTACATTTTCACATTTAGTATACGACAGTTTTTGAACAGATGAGCGCTTAAAACAACGCAATACATAATAGGTGTTGGAAGTCAGGGTTCTCAAAATGAACCGGCCGCCGGCCTATTTGACCGCTTAAAACCAGAAACCGGCCGGTTAGAATTGTTGTAGAAACCATAAGGTCACAATCTTTTCTGACCTATTTTAATACTGGTTATCTATTCTAACTTCGGTTTATGTAAGAGTCTTTAGATTCGTATTGGTAAGAATTCTCCGTAATTTGCGCATGCGCTGTTACGGTTACCTGTTAGAAGAAAACATTGTCGATGTCAAAAAAGAACATAGACACCCCAATAAAAGTGGCAAAATTACAACCATTAGATTTACGCGACCATCTGCTAAAAATAGATGTTTCAATACGGTGAACACTCGATATCTTCTAATTAGCCGTGATTGCAGATAGGTGTAATCGGTCCAAACACTTGGTAGATCACAGGAGACACATTTTGCTGACTGTATAATGCAAATATTTCGGATATTGTTCGCGGAGTTAATTTTTTTCCTCGTCTGAAATAAAACTTACTTTTTACTAATGTAGTAATGATTAGGCTTTGCGTATACACAGGCTAAATGACAGGTTTTATGATACATTTCATTAACATTAATCGTTACAATAATAAATCTGCAATAATCAATTGTTATTTATTTCGCATAATGCAAGTCCCATCCCATCACAAACACCTGCGAAAGGATAACTAATTTACACATGTATTGCAATGTGTCGTGTATGTCGGCTGCAGATCAAACGATACATTTTCTGACGTCAGAGCACAAGCACACCACATTTTTCCGTTTGATATGCAGTCGACATGTACGACACATTTCAGTATATGTTTTTATACCGGTAAGTTAAACTTGAGATTAAAGTCGCGTGGCAATGTATTGTATTTAAATCGAATACCGTATGATCCCATTTTTCTCGAGGCTAGTTAACCATCTACTGTGTTAACCGCGTCTGTGTCTAGATTGTAAAAATATCGGAAAAATTATAGTCAATAATTGTCGTGTGAGAAACTTCAAATCACGGCGGAAATGTTTGAATTCACTGCAAATGTGAATGAACTTATAGGATTCAAAAAATATGTATGTATGTCCGAATTATAAGTGTTTTTTTAAATTTATATTTTTACTTCAGAACTCCTAGACAAACCGTACCCTTAATGGCTCAGAATGCAGGAAATTGCATTCTTGTTTTAAAAAAGGTGGGGGGGGGGGGGCATGCCCTCGGGCCCCCCCCAGAAAGCCTGTTACAAATTCAATTTGGCCTGTTCAACTCAAACATTTTGAGAACCCTGTGAAGCAAACTGTCAACTTTAAACTTTGATAATTTTAAATACATTGTAAGAAATTTCATAACAGACTTAAATGGGTGGTTTGAAACATTGGGTTATCTGAGGTTTTAGCTCGGTCCTCAGCGTCCTCGAGTGATCGCAGTTTTACTGTCATCTTGGCCTGTAGCTTAATGAGAATTTAATGTCATCTGGGCCTGTAGCTTTATAACGTTTTGATGCCACCTGCATGTCAAATATGCTAGAATCTTTGGAACTTTCATCTCTTCAAGATCGACAAACATGCAATAGTCGGAGTAGGCCGAGGGTTTGGTGTAATCAAACATGACAGGATTTATGATTCAACAGTGTATAAATGAGCAGTTAAATCCATCATTCTTTGTCAAAAAAGAGGATCGCCTTATAGTCAGGGAAATACAGTGCTAGATGTGGACACATCCTTATGACCCTTGCAATAGCGATGAAGCGATATTGTCCCATTGTAGTGTCATAAACTGCGGGTTGTAGATGATACATAGCACGAGATCTGCGCATGGTAAATTTGCAGATGATTTAGGATTGGGGTTTTTTCGATTATTTTATTATTATTTTAAATGAAAATCCACGAAAACAATGTACCACGAAATTGTCCTTTTAAAAAAAAAAAAACACGAAATTTCAAGCCCACAAACTTTAAACGATTTCACAGTAAGTATTTTAAATCATTCTCGGTGTTATTAAAATAATCAAACTTACCTGCTTTGATGGCAACAAAAAGCAATGGAAATCCATTCCCTTCAAGTATTTACATCACATTTTGAACAATAACCATGTCTTGACAGATTGCTCCCTTCATTGAAATGAAGAGATGTGCTTCCTAGTTTTACTTTATTTCCTTATGATTTTGTGTGTGGGCAAATTATCAATATTTGGCAGTGTAAATACTGCCAAATTATTCGCAATTTGTTATAAAATCATGTGTGGTGAATATGAAATGCACATAGGTGTCAAATAAATGTTTGGATATGTCTCTTATTTGTAACACAAGTTTTACATGACTCAGGTATCAGACAAGAGTTTTTACCCTCATGTTAACAGTGCTCCAGCTAGCCTTTATGTTTATGACTGCTCCCTCAATGCCCTTTTCCTAACAACCTTTCAGTCTAGAAGTGCCTTTTTTCATAATGGTGCAAATAAAAATAAAATTACAAGATACAAGAATCCTTATTTAAAGTCGGGTATGTGTTAAAAGAAACATTAACTCAATGAGCTATTTTCCGACATAGAAAATTATATTTTAAGGGGAAATAATAGACCATATTACTTTGGGAAACCAGGGCTGATAATTGGCTGCTACAAAAGAGCTGAATAACCCATGTACCAGGGGTATAAGAAGCAGGCATAAAAATCCGTGAAAATTCCGAGAAAAAAACTTTTAATGTATCCGTGAAAATTCCGAGAAAAAAAACTTTTAATGTATGTTTTAAGTAAAAGGACACATAGAAAAAATGTCAAAATCGTCTGCCGCCATCGGCCACCATGTTTGTTGACAGAGGCGAAAAAATTGTTTTTCGTGAAAATGGTGATGGTTATTTTTAAAACCATACAATACTAATACAAAGCAAAATATGTTTCTTTGTTTATTTGTTTCATGTTATATAAAGACATAACAAATTATTTAAATTTGTATCTGGATGGCACTGAAAAGTACCTTTTATGACAATTTGCAGGGCTCAATTTAGCACTCGCACACTCGCAAAATGCGAGCCAAAATTGGAAAATGCGAGTTGAATTTAAAGACACTCTCAAAAATTTGCAAGTTCAAAATTTACAGAAAATATGTAATCCTTGAAAAAGATATGAACATAATCAGTGATCAATTCCACTAGGTATAACACTAATTTTAGAGATGCCTACTTTCGTTTTTCAATAAACACAGAAATTGATGACATAGATTAACGCTATGCGCACGCGCAGGTTCTTGTTACTATGTGATAGGTACTCGTTACTGTGCAGTTTTATAGACTGGTCTTTCATTTCCATTTTTGGCGGTGGTATTTAGCGATAATCATATCGAGACAAAGTCTGTATAATGATGACAAGCAAAAAGATAAGTTTTTTTTTACACGTGTTGATTTAAAATCGCTGATGGCGATGGTCAATCAGTTCCCAAAAAGAAGCCAAAATGAAATAATCTGTCTGTTAAAACTGTTTGGAAGTGGTTGAGGGAGTTGTTACATTAAATTGACCATCAACACAGATGACAAAAGGAACATTTTTAAAATATTTTGCACATACCAATACTGGCCTGATCGGACTTACTCAGTATGTAGTGTCAGTGTTACATATATCATGATATCGTTTAATGTACAATTACATGATAATTCATTAAATCAATTTAACTATACCTTAAATCATTGTTTCCATACAAAATATATTTTGCCTAGCAAACACAAAGATTTGCCTTAAAAAATGCTAGTGAGTTTCTGGTTTTGCGAGTTGAAAATTGAAGCACTCGTAAAAAATTGCGAGTATCAAAAAAGTTAAATTCAGGCCCTGAATTTGTAAGATTTCTTTCTAACGGTATATCATTAACGATAACCTGTCGAGAATGAAAAGTTTAGAAATGCAAAAACGTTATATTGTATATATATTGTTATATTGTATGGGTTTGTTCTCAAAATGTCAACAACTACAGAAAAGAAAAGAGAACGTAGCAAAGTGCGAAAAAACAAGACCATTTTTGCAACAGTTTGTAGTAGTGGGACAAATGTATGCAGGGATGTGATTTGTCCGCCGAGTCGCGGAATTCCGCGTATCTAATGGCCCTAGAGACCCCCCCCCCCCCCCCCCCCCCCCAAAAAAAAATATATAATATTTTGTTGCTTTTAGTTGTTTAAGTTGATATTAAAGTTTGCTTCAAATCTAAAGTCAGGAGAGCCCTCAAAAGAGCTTCTAAAAAGCCATTTTTTCTTCTACAGCAGTGGGCTTTTGACCCCAAGAGTGCCCCATAAATCCAATGCTGAAAATGTTTCAGCCCTCCAGCTGCCAGGTCAATCACATTCCTGTGTATGTTAAACAGCTTTAAAGGCAGTGCGAGTTTTTCACACCTTATCGTACAACTTATAAATAATATTGACAGTGCAATATTTTGACAGTGCACAGCTTTGCTTCTTTATATGCATGTTTAATTATTGTTATAATCAAAATAATATTTAATTTTATTATTAATCGTACAATATTTTTATGCCCCCAAAGGTGGGCATATATATTTAAATCGCACCGTCCGTCCATCCGTGTGTCCGGCTCAATAACTCGTGTCCGGGCTGTAACTTTCCCTTGTAAGGACAGATTTTAAAATAACTTGCCAATTTGTGTTCCACATACCAAGACGATGTGTCGCGTGCAAGACCCATGTCCCTATCTCTAAGGTCAAGGTCACACTTAGTGTTTATTCACAATGGAGTGCTGCATATAAGGACATAGAGTATAGGTTGTTGTGTCCGGGCTGTAACTTTCCCTTGTATGGACCGATTTTAAAATAACTTGCCACATGTGTTCCACATACCAAGACGACGTGTCGCGTACAAGACCCGTGTCCCTACCTCTAAGATCAAGGTCACACTTAGTGTTTATTCACAATGGAGTGCTGCATATAAGGACATAGAGTATAGGTTGTCGTGTCCGGGCTGTAACTTTCCCTTGTATGGACAGATTTTAAAATAACTTGCCACATGTGTTCCATATACCAAGGTGACGTGTCGCGTGCAAGACCTGTGTCCTTACCTCTAAGGTCAAGGTCACACTTAGTGTTTATTCACAATGGAATGCTGCATATATAAGGACATAGAGTATAGGTTGTCGTGTCCGGGCTGTAACTTTCTCTTGTATGGACAGATTATTTTTATGCCCCCAAAGGTGGGCATATTAAAATCGCACCGTCCGTCCGTCAGTCCGGCTCTATAACTTTCCCTTGTATGGACAGATTTTAAAATAACTTGCCACATGTGTTCCACATACCAAGACGACGTGTGGCGTGCAAGACTCGTGTCCCTACCTCAAAGGTCAAGGTCACACTTAGTGTTTATTCACAATGGAGTGCTGCATATAAGGTCATAGAGTATAGGTCGTCGTGTCCGGGCTGTAACTTTCTCTTGTATGGACAGATTTTAAAATAACTTGCCACATGTGTTCCACATACCAAGACGACATGTCGCGTGCAAGACCCATGTCCCTACCTCAAAGGTCAAGGTCACACTTAGTGTTTATTTACAATGGAGTGCTGCATATAAGGACATAGAGTATAGGTTGTCGTGTCCGGGCTGTAACTTCCCCTTGTATGGACAGATTTTAAAATAACTTGCCACATGTGATCCACATACCAAGACGACGTGTCGCGTGCAAGACCCGTGCCCTACCTCAAAGGTCAAGGTCACACTAAGTGTTTATTCACAATGGAGTGCTGCATATAAGGACATAGAGTATAGGTTGTCGTGTCCGGGCTGTAACTTTCCCTTGTATGGACAGATTTTTAAATAACTTGCCAAATGTGTTCCACATACCAAGACGACGTGTCGCGTGCAAGACCTGTGTCCCTACCTCAAAGGTCAAGGTCACACTTAGTGTTTATTCACAATGGAGTGCTGCATATAAGGATATAGAGTATAGGTTGTCGTGTCCGGGCTTTAACTTTCCCTTGTATGGACAGATTTTAAAATAACTTGCCATATGTGTTCCACTTACCAAGACGACGTGTCGCGTGCAAGACCCGTGTCCCTACCTCAAAGGTCAAGGTCACACTTAGTGTTTATTCACAATGGAGTGCTGCATATAAGGACATAGAGTATAGGTTGTCGTGTCCGGGCTGTAACTTTCTCTTGTATGGACAGATTTTAAAATAACCTGCTACATGTGTTCCACATACCAAGACGACGTGTCGTGTGCAAGACCCATGTCCCTACCTCTAAGGTGAAAGATACACTAAGTGTTTATTCACAAGGGAATTCTGAATATAAGGACATAACAGTGTAGGTTGTCAAGTATGGGTGGTATTTTTTTATGTTCAGAGGCAATTTAAAATAACTTGCCATATGTATTTGACACGTAAAGGCAAAATCAACTTTTCATGTACTGACCTTGTTTGTAGGTCAATGTCACATTCGGGGGCATTCGTCACATACTGTGACAGCTCTTGTTTTAAATTATAAACGTCTTACGATATACCGTATCCTGATCTTCAACTGCCATTTTAAACCATATATACTCGATCGATATGACGAGAATAACATCCCTTTCTACATAAGTTTAGACAAACGCTCGGCCTGAAATCGACCTCAGAAAAAAACTTTAAAAGCTTGTTACTGGTTTATATTAGACACAGGTATTTTTTTACATCGAAATCTGAGGGGAAAAAGTGTGTCTAATACCCAGTAATTTACGGTATTCTGATAATTTTTCATGAAAAATTCCTATATTACAGAATTTCAAAATTGACTTGAAATTTAAATTAATGATAGTCTGCATCAGCAAACTATTTGTAACTTAAGTTTTTAATTGACAAGTTTTGAGATAAAGACCCTCTTCAAAATGTGAAAAGTAAACATTGTGATTTAGTCAGGAAATTCATGGAAATTCCCTCTAAATCTTCCACCCTGTCCATTGAACACCTGCAAACCGGTTATGTCATATTGCATTACATTGTGAGTACACTTGATCACCTTACTTTTATAGATAATAATAGATAAAATGTCTAGACGTTATTTTTTCCCCATCTCTGTGTTGACAATAGCAAAAAAATGGTTTCAAAAAGTCAATATATATATATAAATGTATTGACTTCATATAGTTTAATTATGTTCAGTAGATTTTCTAAAATGCAGATCTGTTTTGCTGTGCTTTGGTTTAGTTATAAATAAAATCAGTTTTTAAAATTTAAAGTTTTAAAGGTATAAAAAATACAAGTCGTCAGTATATCACAGTTCATATTTCTGTAGTAAATACACATTGAAATGCAAAATCATTTCTTGTCATAATGACAATAAAAGTAATTAAGTACAAGTGGAATGGCCATAAAAAGTAATAGTTTCGTAATTGGATTAGATGTCATTCTCGATAGTAACCTTTCGCCAGGTATGGATGATAAGGAAAACAGCTGTGACAGTCAGTCAGTTAATAGGTCATGCATTCAAAGGTTACATTTAGTACTTATACAGGATATTTAATACTATAAATACATAGTTTTTGTAGGTCAAATGTTTATGGATTTGTTTACTTCTGATTAACTTAAACACTCATTAATGTAGACAAATTTGACTGTCAAAAAGATTAACATATTGAAATAACAGAATCTTATGTTTGAAGCAAACATTCATTGGAGGGCTTAGTTTGGGTATGGTTTTTACCTGGATTATTAAAAGGTAAAGATATATGCAAAAATAATACAAAGGTGTACCTTGACATAACTGAATTGCTCATTAAACAATGCTATTAATATCACAAAGGACTTCATTCACGATTTATTTAAACTTAAGCTTTTAACGTTTAATCAGTGATAATAATGTTTGATTTTTTGTTTGTTTCAGTGTGAGCCTCTGCTCTGTTTGTGACTGAACTGACCAGGGAAGGGGCAGCAGAAGGGGTTGTTTCCACAGGAGCCCAGACCAGTGTGTGTGGCCCATAGTGTTGACAGTCAACACAAAAACATTCAGAGACGCCAGATTTATAGGGCAGTTGTGTTTGATTTCTAATAGACAAGAAATACTTTGAATATTTGGAGGTTAAAATCACAAGGGACCACAGGTTTATAGGCCAGTCAGCAGGATGGCTGAAGCTCATTCGGCAGTTGCGTTCTCATTTCAAGTGACCCATGAAGGGGTAGATGTGAATGTCAACCATGATGCCCTGAAGGCTGTGTGGGACTCAGGTGTTCATTCATGGAAAAAACGTCTGGGAAAAGCTAAGGTAACACATTCAAGATTTTGGTTCAATATTGAATTATGAATGTACATGTATGAATGTGTACATTTATGTTTTTGAAATATATTTTAACAAGACATGCTTGAGGGTGTTTTGATGTAGGTGCCAGTGGGTCTCACCCAATCTGATGGGTCAGAGTCTAGGTCATATTTTGGTGGCTTCTGAACATGGCCACCAATACTGGTTTATTACCTGCAAACTGGCTTGAGAATAATTCATAACTTACAGCTGTCTATACATATAAGTACATGTATAGACTAAACAACAGGTTGTTAAACATCAGCTGTTGCAATGTTATTAAGTTAGATATAAAGTTAGAAAATTATTTCTTAGATCATTGAATGACCAGATGCCTGTTGGAACAAATTGTGTGTTCGCATTCATATTTGCCTGTTCAGCAACAGTTTCCAAGGCCGGTTTAAATAGAAAAGATTAAGTTTTCCCACACGCATTCATTGTCTTGAGACCTCCCATTAGCAAAACAGTTTTGCCGTCATTTCTGTTGTGTTGTCCACACATGGCCTTGGGTACCTGACTTTGTATTGGTCATAACTCTCACTTTAATTATAGACAGTTGTACAAACTGTCATTGCAGTATCTTATGCAATAACAGTTTGAAAGTGTAACAGCTGATAATATTGGCCTTTGTTCAGTATTTCTCTAAAGTCAATTAAGAGTTATAAATCACACTTGTACATTTATATAGTACATGAACTTTGAATGTAAATATTTGTTTTGTTGATGAACATGATAAGAATATTTGATCATAGAAAATTAGCCCTGTCATCATGACATGGCATTGCCTGACTTACTTCTAATCTTAATTGTAATCTGTATACATGCATTTATAGGTAAAAGAAAAAATAATTTGTTAAAAGTATGATTGTGATGAGATTTTTTTGAAATAAAAACAATTTATTCAAAGAATATATCTGGGTATATGCCTGAAACTATATATCAATATTTTGTTGACTAGTTTAGTTTTTTCTTTCAATATTACACAGGGATTATAAAGTTCTGGATTAATCTTAAAATCAGGATTTAGAGCTTTCAATTTCAGACTATTTGTTTGTTGTTGGAAAAATGCATTAGAATAAGAAATACAATAAAATGAATATAAATTGCTTTGAAACATTTTCAACTTGGGTCTCTCACACCAAAACTCAATTTTAAGGACTTCCAGGGTTGAGATTTTCCATCTGTAATCATCCCTGACTATTGTGTATTAAGCACCAGTCACATGATTAGAAGTCTATTTGAGCACTGATACCCACCTTGGACAACCAATTTAAGATAGACTTTTAACGCAGTTTCAGCATATACATTGTATACCCACCAGCCAACCCAAACTCTTAGACATTCAGTTCAAAAATACTTACAATGTTTGACAGAATACAAAGAACATTTTGTAGTCTACAGCCTCTAACAACCAATTTCTGAACAGTATTCAGATTTGGGCATTTTGTTTAACCTCAAGTTTGACTGGTGAGTAAGAGTCTTGACCATACTTGGAACAAGATGGGCATACAGAACGCTATTTGTGAGGCAGCAAAATTCTCATGACTGGAAATTTACAAAGGGCTTTTTTCATAATAATACTGTAGTGTAGGAGTTGGCCACAGAGTGCCAAGGGCAAACCAGTTGAGCAATACAGCTCTTGTGTTGTCCCAAATATTAAATAATACAGTACTGGGATGAAATATGTAATGTTTTTTTCAGAACAAGATAAAGGCTGGCACATACCCTGGTTCACCGTCCAGCTGGCTGTTTGTAACAGTCACAGTTCTTTCCCTTAGACTGGCAGAGGTTGACCCTTCATTTGGCCTTGTAGGATTGCTCCAGCGTCATATACCTGGGTATGAGAGAAGTTAAGAATTGTAACAGATTTCACAGATGACTGATGAAACTTTGATCATACCATTTTTTCAACTATGAGATATTAGAGTGTATAAATTGCAAGAAAAATTGACTCAAAATCAGAGGGAAAATTTAAGCTTGAAATGGATGTCAATTCAAAATAAAAGACAGTGTCTTGAACACAGAAATGTCCAACTTCACTAGTTTTGAAGGTGTGTAAAGTAATTTGGAAGACAGGGAACTGATTGTTGGTATATGGTGCACATTATGCTTGTAGGCTGAACAGTGAGACTACAGGTCTGTACATGGGCTGCCTGATCTACTCCACGCTCCTATGGCTGGGTATAATCCTGTTCCTCAAGTACACACTCAAACTGCTGCTCATGTACCATGGCTGGATGTACGAGGGGCGTGGCAAGATCTCCATACAGACCAAGGCTTGGCTGGTATGGATTAAGGACTAGTTTGAGATTTTGTCAGATTTGTATTAAGTTGCTCAACTGATGACTTTCAAACCAATGTGTCTTTAATTAGTTTCAGCTCTAAAAAATATAAATTCTAATGATTGATTCCTATACATTTTAGTATTATATATGCATGAAGAAATCAGAATGTAAAGATTGCAATATTCTAATGCATAAATCAAAATGTAACAGTGCAAGTTTCTTGCTTTAAAAAAAAGGTGTTAACCGAATTAACCATGTGCATTATTACAGTTGCTGGTACGTATGTTTGGTGGGAGGAAGCCCATGTTGAACAGCTACCAGGCCTCTCTGCCCAAACTGGTGTTGCCATCTGTGAAAGACACCATCAATAGGGTATGTACATGAGAAAAACATGTCTGACCTACCAGCCAATTGGGTTAAACTAAATTGGTCCGATATAAAAGCAATACAGTTTTACAATGAAACTACTATGAGTTAAAGAAAAAAGCTTTCTGCCTAGTAAAAGGTACAGCCAATCATGATTGACCAGTACTGGTAAACTGGATAGAATTAGTGACAGTATTGTAAACATGGACTCCTAAAATGGACTACAGCGCTGGTTTTTAACTAGCAATCAAACTTGAGCATGATTCATTACAGCATATAGCTATCTTCACAATATAGTGTATAGTGAATGGGTAACCTCTTTGTGTAATTGATGTCTACTCAACTCCTTCAGTGCTCCAGTTAGCCCGTTTTTCAATGGCACAGCGCCCGTGCCCCTTTCTTACCGCCCTGCCCCCTTTTTGAGTAGTGCCCTTTTCACAAATGCTCTACTAGCACCAATTATCCCGTTAGTGCCCTTTTTAGCTCGACTATTCGAAGAATAGGTGGGCTATACTACTCGCCCCAGTGTTGGCATCGGCGTCCGGTTAAAGTTTTAGGGCAAGTTGGGATTTTCACTTATAAGTCCAATACCCTACATTCAATTGACTTAATACTTCACACAGTTTTTCAGGGCCATCACATGATGAGGTTAGATAACTCCATATTATTCTTTACACAGATTATGGCCCCTGATTGACTATGGAACTTGGGTTAAAGTTTTAGGGCAAGTTGGAATATTTATTAATAACTTCTATATCCTTTGTTCAATTGACTTAATACTTCACACAGTTGTTCAGGACCATCACCCAATGAGGTTACATAACTCCATATTATCCTAAATACAAGTTATGGCCCCTGATTGACTTAGGTTAAGGTTTTAGGGCAGGTTAAAGTTTTAGGGCAAGTTGGGATTTTCACTAAAAACTCCAAAACCATTCATTCAATTGACTTAATACTTCACACAGATGTTCAGAGCCATCGCATAATGAGGTTAGATAACTCCATATTATCTTTTATACAAATAATGGCCCCTGATTGACTATGGAACTTAGGTTAAAGTTTTAGGGCAGGTTGGGATATTATTTAATAACTTCTATGCCCTTCATTCAATTGACTTAATACTTCACACAATTGTTCAGGACCATCACCCAATGAGGTTACATAACTCCATATCCTTAATACAAGTTATGGCCCCTGATTTACTTAGGTTAAAGTTTTAGGCAAGTAAAGTTAAGGGCAAGTTGGGATTTTAATAACAAAAACTTCTATACCGTTCATTAAATGCACTTAATAAAATTCAAAATTATTTACGACCATCTTACAACAAGAAACATAACTCCGTTTTAAGCCTAAATACAAGTTATGGCCCTTGAATTTTTTATTTTTTTTATTATTATTTCCTTTGAAAGGCATATTTGTATATTCTTAACCACATTTTCATAATGGAAAATGAAGTTATTTGAATGACTTGCGTCATTGTTTGGGCGGGCTGGTGGGAGGGCAGCATCAAAGTCACCTTATGTATCAAATAATTTTAGTTAGGTTTGACATAAAGAGACCAAACTTGGTATTATTACATCGTTATTGTATTCTAAGTCAAAGCAGCGTAGTCGAGCACGCTGTCTTTTGACGGCTCTTGTTACTATTGAAATCATTATGAAAGAATGGCAGCCCTTAATCCGCTGTCATAATTGAGATAAATTACATAATACTTATGATAATAGTGTTCCCGCTAGGTGTCACCATGCCCCCATTGACTGCTTAGAATATGCTGTACCGCCCTTTCATCCTCCCATGTGCCTTGTCCAAGTCAAATGACTGCTAATTGTGTATTTGTGTAGTGAGCAGACGACCTGTGTATTCATAATCGGTCATCTTCTAATCCAATAATTAGGAAGCGCCAAATAGGGAATCATCGGCAGGAGGGGGAGCTATTGAATGTCTATCAGAATATACATTGAGAACTCGTTCAAAGTTTGTAAAATGCAATAGAAAATGCGAAGGGATGGTGAAAAATGGTGTCAAGCACAATTGAAACTTTTAAAATAATTGTTCATTGTATTGTACAGACAAGACTCGCCATTTTAAACACTGTTGATTTTTAGCAGACGGTCACTGCCGATTTGTAAACATAATAAAAGTGGTGCAAACACAATCAAATACATCACTTTTTCAGTAAATGTTTTGAAAGTTTATTTGTAAAACATTCATGATGAAAATTTCTTTGTAACCCACAAAAACATGTTGATACTTTATGTAGCGTGAACCTATCATGTCTTCGATCATGTCAAAATCCGCCGAAATTGTCATTTTATTCTAAAATGTCAGCATATTAAACATTATTTATTTTAAAGACAAGTAAATAACAGCCAGGCTGAATGTAACATTCGTACCAAAATAAGATTCATCCCCTACATATTTGTTTTTTGTGTATTTATTTATTTGATTGAGTCAAATGTTTAACTGTCTTTGTTTTTTCTTTTTTCTTTTACATGATTTTTAGGAGAAAGGTGTGACATTGCATTAAAGAAGACTCCAGACAAGTACAATCATACTACCACAGAAAAAAGACAAATTTTTAATTTGATATTCAAACACACCCTTCTAAATTTTGAGAAAAAAACAAAACATTTTGTTCAAGTCTGAAAATCATGGAAATGATTTAAATTGAGTATGAAAGCAAAACAAATTATAGAGGAAGACCCCCCAAATCCTCCCTTGTGACAGGGGTGGACCCCTCCCACCACCACCCCCAATTGCCCCATGTTGAGCATCAATTCAATCAGGGAGATATACATGTAGTTGCAATGTTAACATTGGTCTGCAGTTGAACATCAAGACATTCATGGAGATATGCATGAAATAGCTGTGCTAACATTGGTCTGCAGTACCTGTTAAGCATAAAGCCTTTTATGGTGATTTGCGTATTATAGCTATATACACATTGATCTGCAGTACCTGTTGAGCATCAAACCCATCATGGATGACGAGAAGTTTAACCACCTGTCCAAGCTGGCCGTTGATTTTGAGAAGGGGCTAGGCAAGAAACTACAGCGGTACCTGCTTGTCAAGTCCTGGTGGGCTACCAATTATGTAAGTACTGACAGTGTTAGAATACAATATTTATGTATAAAAATTGTACCACTTGATATATATACGCACAGTTAAAAATCAATGTTCAGAGTTAAAAAAATAATCCTTGTACCATTGGTAGAAATAAGAACAAGCCTGCAAGACCTGGAATGGTTAAATGTTTGCCATGCTTATTCAAATTCAAATTTCACATAGCATGTCTTGTTACTATTTTTAATTCCAAAAAGTGATGTAAGAATTCAAGCTTGTTCATAGAAAAGTCAAACTTCGATGATTTGTACTATATTCCAGGTAGAAGTCAAAATATGATTTGTCAAGTTTGAGTTGCAACAGGTTTCTTTTTTGGATTATTTGTATGACATGAAGACTTTCATATCATTACATCTGATTATGTTTATCTACTGGTATAACATACTACATGATATGCTTTTCTGTTGCATGATTGTAATTTCCGTGCAGGTGACAGATTGGTGGGAGGAGTATGTCTACCTGCGAGGACGGTCACCAATCATGGTCAACAGCAACTACTACGGTGTGGTGAGTCAAGCTTATAGTCTTTAAATTTGTATAATATAAAGATAGGGAGAATGACATGGTTGTTTTAATAGATTCCAATCAGAGAAATTCTTCAGGTTATATGCTAGTGAGTTGTAAATGGATCATGGTGATAAAGTTAAAATGTTTAATTTAGACCCATACAAAGAATATTATTCCTTCCTACATGTCAATGTTTTTATTAAGCCAAAGAAAAAATATCGTAAGGATTACTTGAATACCTTCATTTGTCTTTAATTGAGTGTCTGTCATTATTAGTAGCTTAACTAAATCCAGTGTTTCTGTTTTAGGATGCTGTGTTAGTGCACCCTACAAAGATCCCGGCAGCAAGGGCTGCCAACGTGACATACGTGATGCTGCAGTACCGCCGTGACTTGGACAGGGAGGAGCTCAACCCAGTATGTCTACTGCCACTTGAGTAGATGGATATAGTTTTACCCCTGCTTCACAGAGTGCAATTGGGGCTACATAATAATTTTGCTTAAATGACCATCATAAGAAGATGACACCCTTGTTCTTTAGCTTTAAGTCACTGGCATGGCTGGGTCAAGGTCTCTTCCCGTGTTTGAGTTATGTGCTCTTGTTATTAGTTGAACTCTTTGGCTATATTGAAGATTTTAGATTGATCTCGTGGCAAATAAGATGATTTTATTAGGAATATTTACCTGAGTCAAGCAATACCATCCAGTGTCAAGACCACATGTGGCGGTAGTCATCACTTTTGTGATAGCTCTAGTTGCTGTTGACATTGGGTTATCTTATGGTAAGGGGGGCTGGTGCAGCCATTTTCTGTTGATCAAATACTACACTGTTGTATGTATATGTTAGACCAGAGCTCGACGTCATAAAACATCTTTAGTCATTTCCTAACTTAAGTCAATTTCTTAAAAAAAAATTACATAAAATTGAAAGTATCGTGTGATTTAAGTCTATAAAGTTTTTCTGACATTGTCAAGAAATTATATTATATAACCATTCATTGAGACATTTAAATTTGGAAAATGACTTAAGTTAGGAAATGACTTCAGAAGCTTGTGAAAAGTGATTACTAGATATGTAAACCATTGTCATACAATTCATGTGTTAACATTCAGATCCTGCTAAACAAGACAATTCCCCTGTGTTCGGCCCAGTACGAGCGTCAGTTCAACACTACGAGGATCCCGGGGATCGAGGGTGACCGCCTCATGCATCTCAAGGACAGCAAGCACGTTGCCGTCTACCACAAGGGACGATTCTTCAAGGTCTACATTCACTTCAAGGGGAGACACCTGATGCCTAATGAGCTTGAGAAGTAAGTTCGGCGGGTTGATATTATTATAATCATATAAATTGATCTTATTATAATCATATAGAATAGCCAATAACTTGTGACTATTGTTGTAGAAATTTGTTTGTTTTTGTAACTTGTTTTGGTCTAGGATGATCATTGTTTCAAGTGACAGTGAATGATTTCATTGCAAATTTTATTTTTAAATGATGACTATTTTTAATAGCAAACAATTTAAACATCTAATGGAGCGCGACATCTCGTGCTTGTTGTATGCTGCTTGCAAGGAAGACAGGCTCAATGGACCATATATTTTCAACCTGTCTTAGTTTAAGATTGTTCCAGAAGATGATTAGCGATAGCCTGCCAATTGATTTGGAGGAGCACATTCTAACCAAGACAACCCCTGTGTTTGTTGTAGATCGTTCCAGAATTTTCTGGAAGAGCCCACCAGTTAGTTGGGAGGAGCACAATCCCAAAGGAGGAGAAAGGGTCCCATCTTATACATATCATGGTATAAAACACCCCCTGTGTTTGTTGTAGGTCGTTCCAGAAGATTCTGGATGATGAGAGTCTGCCAGTTGACGGAGAAGAGCACATTCCTGCCCTGACTGGGGGAGACAGGGTTCCCTGGGCCAAGGCAAGGACAGAGTTCTTCTCCAAAGGCAAAAACAAAGCCTCCCTCGATGCCATTGAAAAGGTGCGCATTAGCATTACAATTATATGTATAATATGCTATAAAACCAATTATTTTACTAAGGAAAAATTATACACAAGTTAAAAACAAACCTGTCCAAAGCTAGACTCAATTTCACAGAGAATTAGAAATCGCTGTTGGGAATCCAACCTTGTGCTTAGATTGCCAATCTAGTATGCTAATCACTACATCTTTGCATAACCTCATCATTTCACTGCTAATTGGAACTTCCATTCTTACTTGGCATTCAATATATAAGATCTCACCGTGTGATTTCTGAAGATGTTTTGGTTTAAGTGGTAAAAGTCGTATTATATACTTCAGGCTGCCTTCTTCATCTCCTTTGATGATGAGGCTCAGGATTTCATTATGGTGAGTAAAAGCTAACAAAATGCTTGATGCTTGAATTTTTATGATTTAACAGTTAGAAAAATGAACTAATAGTTTTGGTGTAAAGTTTAAAGAATATGGTTAATAATTGCAGCTTAACAAGTTGTAGACAAAGGAAAGTCTTGATAAAAATTCAAATGTATAAAATGCATTGGAGCCGTTTACTATGTGCTTAAAAGTCGTAATTTGAAACACTTAAATGGAATAGTTTCTTGGTATCAAGTTTATTTTAACAAACTAAGTTGGTCTTAATCTGATTTAGCATCATATCAATAACATATCAATTATGAGGCACTTAAAATTCCACTGTCTGTTTACAGGGAGACCAGAAGAGTTTTGATGGGTTTGCTGGCGCTATGTTACATGGTAACGGGTATAACCGCTGGTTTGACAAGTCCTTCACCCTGGTTGTGCTTCCCAACGGCAGGGTACGTACAGTGTGGAGTCAGAACGTAGGGCGGACAAGGTTAAGGAATGTCAGCAAAGTGGTTCTAAGTGACATATTAATACAAGAAGCAGATATGACCTTTTTGCCCTCACTCCTAGATATGTAGGAATGGATGAGAACTACTTTGGGTTTAAAATATATCAATTTTATTGTACCAGCGATTAGCTAGTCTGTTTTTTGTTTTACCACGGGCTAGCATCAAGTCTCAAATTGCAAATCTTCATTGTATTGTACAATTATTATTAGAGGAGCACTAATGGTTAAACTGAGTGTATATGTTACAAATACCGTGTTTAACAATTGTTCACACATTTCGGTCAGAAAAATAAATATTAAAGATATTCTAAGACAGCTAGGAATCTGGGTCTCAAGCACAGACACAAGATGTGTGTGAATACAGATTCAGGGATTTTTTAACCCTGTCGTTTTGTTGTTGTCATTGTGAGTTGTGCAAATACTTTTATGTCGGCAGGGGCTTAAACATGTCAAAAGACATTTACAATTAACATGCTTACATGGTGGTCAATTGCAAACACAATTACAGCGTCAACACAGTCACAAAATATATTTATATAAATACAATATTACCTCAAACTGTCTTTTAGCCCTGAACTGTTTCATCTGAGAAAGGTTCTTATGAACTGTATGTAATGTGTAAAAAAACAACATTCTGCATATTTTCAGATTGGGTTCAATGCTGAACATTCCTGGTAAGTTTGATAGTATGGCTTTTTGTTCAATATATGGTTGGATTAGTTAAGAGACTTTGGTAAAAAACATTTATTATTAACAAATACCTATTTAATTGCCGTATTATATTTGAACAATTAATATGTGCTAATAGTTTTATTTTGATGGTTCAGTCATGTCAGTAAGTCGCTGTATGCAGTGCTATTTATTATCACAGACATGTACATGAAATTGTGGTCTAAAAGTGTTTTGCAATTGTAATATTGTACATATTTATGTCAATATAGTTTTTGGTTCTCGATGCAGATGTTACAGTGTAGTTATGTCTCCCCCTCTCTGGGGGAGACATATTGTTTTTGCCCTGTCCGTCAGTCCGGTAGTCCGTCAGTCCGTCCGTACGTCACACTTCGTTTCCGATCGATAACTGGAAAACCGCATGACCTAGGATCACCAAACTTGGTAGGGAGGTTGGTCGTGAGGTGTAGAGGATCCCTATTGTTTTTGGGGTCACTAGGTCAAAGGTCAAGGTCGCGGCGACCCCCAATATAAAAAACATTACTGCTCAAAATCTTGAGAACGGTTTGACCTAGGTTCACCAAACTTGGTAGGGAGGTTGGTCATGAGGTGTAGAAGATCCCTATTGTTTTTGGGGTCACTAGGTCAAAGGTCAAGGTCGCGGCGACCCCCAATGTAAAAAACATTTCCGCTCAATATCTTGAGAATGGTTTGACCTAGGATCACCAAACTTGGTAGGGAGGTTGGTCGTGAGGTGTAGAGGATCCCTATTGTTTTTGGGGTCACTAGGTCAAAGGTCAAGGTCGCGGCGACCCCCAATATAAAAAACATTTCTGCTCAAAATCTTGAGAACGGTTTGACCTAGGTTCACCAAACTTGATAGGGAGGTTGGTCATGAGGTGTAGAAGATCTCTATTGTTTTTGGGGTCACTAGGTCAAAGGTCAAGGTCGCGGCGACCCCCAATGTAAAAAACATTTCCGCTCAATATCTTGAGAATGGTTTGACCTAGGATCACCAAACTTGGTAGGGAGGTTGGTCGTGAGGTGTAGAGGATCCCTATTGTTTTTGGGGTCACTAGGTCAAAGGTCAAGGTCGCGGCGACCCCCAATATAAAAAACATTTCTGCTCAAAATCTTGAGAACGGTTTGACCTAGGTTCACCAAACTTGGTAGGGAGGTTGGTCATGAGGTGTAGAAGATCCCTATTGTTTTTGGGGTCACTAGGTCAAAGGTCAAGGTCGCGGCGACCCCCAATGTAAAAACATTTCCGCTCAATATCTTGAGAATTGTTTGACCTAGGTTCACCAAACTTGGTAGGGAGGTTGATCAATTTCATGTCCATCATTGATTATTTCTCACCTACGACCACACAATGGGGGAGACATGCGCTTTTTCAAAAAAGCAATAGTTAGCTGTATGGTTAACGTTGCTTAAATTATTCTCACTGCATTAGCATAACATATTAAGGCATGTTTGGCTGTGTTTAATATAACATTGATTTCTTGTTAATCAGGTTCTCACATAGTGAAACCTGGTTATGAGAATGATGTACGTCGTGGTTCGGGCAGGCGGAAATTGGCTGTACAGGCAGGCGGGCAGCATCAAACTAACCTATAAAACTTAATTACTCCAGTTAGGGTAACAAATATCTTGATCAAACTTTGTATATAGGGAGAGATTAAGGATTCCTTTCACAGGGTTGTTTTTAGGGCCCCTAGGGTCAAGAACATGGTCTTTGTTACTAAAATTAGAAAAAATGGTTGAAACTGAATAACTTTAGTAAGGGTTAACATATCTTTACTAAACTTGGTATTTAGGAAGAGTTCATGGATACCTTTCTTGGGATTGTGTTTTGGGCTTCATAGAAAAAACGGTTGAATCAAAATAACTTTAGTTAGGGTTGACATATCGTTACTAAACTGGTATTTAGGAAGAGTTTATGGATACCTTTCTTGGATTGTGTTTTGGGCCCCATCGAAAAAATAGTTGAATCAAAATAACTTTAGTTAGGGTTGACATATTGTGACCAAACTAAGGAACTGTTTATGGATACCTTTTATTGGATTGCAATTGAGCCAAGGTTAAGGTCACTGTTACTTAGAATAGAAATACGGTCTAAACTGAATCTCACAATGATGGCTGAAGTTCTTCTGTCAATCATTGAAAACCTTGTTTTATCATATTGCGGCGTTTCTTGTTTTGTTTTTATGTACAGCCTCTTTGCAATTTATGTTCTGTTTTGTTTAAAGTATCATTTCCTTTATTTTTATGAAATGGACAAGTTTCGGAAATATTTGTGTAATATATTGTTATTCTGATGATGAAAGTGGTTTATGTGATGATGATGATGAATGATGATTATGATGATGATGATGATGATGATGATGATGCCAATGACTGCTGATTTAAGGTGTTACCATTTTTCAGGGCTGATGCTCCGATAATGGCCCATCTGTGGGAATTTTTGTGTGCAACGGAATGTGAACGAGGGTACATGCCTCTCAAAGCTCAGGCTCACTGCACTCGGCTACCACACTGAAACTCATTTTAGCTTTAAAATTATAAGTAGATATTGGGAGATATTTAATAATCTTACATTTCTTTAGATCTGTTAATAGTGTGGAATTTGTTATTGAAAATACAACAACAACAACAAAAACAATCATACTAAATTCTTTTTCAGAGATTGATAGACAATGCATTTCAAAAAAGCTAACTTGATTATCAGTTTTGGGTGGCCTGTATTAACATTTTGCAGTTTTAATTGTCTTAGACTTCTTTCCCTGTAACCTTCTTGTGTGTTTTATGTGGAAGTATTTCTACAAGCATCTAGAAATATATGGTATATTTTGTACGGTAATATTTGCTGTTTGAAATAGCATGCTTTTGGTATAGATAATTTCACTCATTAATCCATAACGTTAGATTTCAATCTAATGACAGCTTCGGACCTGGTTGGGTTCAAACACTAAACGAAAGTAGCGTACAAATTTTTTAAAACTTTTATACTCTAATAGTATACTTTGCATAAAGAGCTTCAAGTATTTCTGCATAACTGTGGTTTATATATTTTAATACTTTCTGCATTTAAATAACATCAATCCTATTCAATTCTGATGATGATATTATTCCAAACTAATAGTATAGACTGTACAATGTAGTTACATGTACCAGTAATCAAGACCTATATGTCTAATAATGGTTTAAACTCACACTTCATACATGGATTACTCAGCTTTTGCATGTAAACATTCTCTAGGCAGTGTGTAAGCTAGCTTGTGCAGTGATTGATTAATTTTAAGATTTCTTTCCAGTGTGTGGTCACAGATATCAGCAGTTTTTTCCTGTTTGAGTTGGCTCAAAGAAATTAATTTTGCAGTTTTTTCTCGGACAGAGTGGTTTATTTGTGGAGGGAAGATGGCTTTTTTTCTACCTTATTGCTGTTACATTTCTGTCACATGTGCTTGTTTTTGCATTGGGTCTAGGTCATTGATTGCCGCCATTCAGACATTAATGTCTCTCTGACAATTCTTTCCAGGGCCGATGCACCTATAATGGCCCACTTATGGGAGTATGCAGTAACAGATGAATACGATGTGTTAGGGTATGAAATGGGCGACCATCCATCCGTCATTTTACCCCAGTTTGGTTGTTTAACCTCACTCACATTGGCTGTGGCACCGTGCATGTGCATGCCAGTCAGGGGCCTTATACTATTTTTTTTGTTGGATTTGCATGGTGTTTTGTTTTAAAGGTGTCCGATGTACAATTATGAGACATTTGGTTGCCTAGTGATCCCATATTATGTTGGTATCATTTGGAAGGGTTTTATGAGTAGAGAAAGAATATGTACAAATAAGCTTTTTTGGCCTTGAAAATGGCTATATCACATCCAATTTTTGTAGAAAAATAGTACAAAAATACAAACTTGAATGATTAAGCTTTAGGGTTAATAAGGCTTAAAAAATATAAAGTTTGTTTCCTGTTTCCCAACCTATCCTATTTTTCGCCCCTCAACCCAAAATAATTTTATTGCGTTGAGAAACAATTTTTATCATTTTGTTTGATTTTTTCTTTATAAAGTTAAAAATTAAGTGTTTTTGGCTTTTTAGAAAACCAGTGATGCAAATACTTATCAGTGATTTTTTTTGGTGCAATTTACTGCCTTCTAAAGACTGTTTCCCCTTGCGAAAAAAATGTCCATTTTTGTTTTCCCAATTTGATTAATATAGATTGCATTAATGAAAAATAAGAAGCAATGAACTTCTTGAAATATAAACAAAATCTTGACAAAACATACTCTTTCACAGCATAATGAATGCATAAAAAAGATAAAACATGTATAATTACCATTATATTAGCCATTTTGGCCTGATTTTGTATTTTTCCCAAAGTCAACTTTTTTCCCAATTTTGCAAGGCAGAGGCGATAAAATAATTCCCAAAAAAATCACTGCTTATTAAAGATATCTTCTAAAGCATAAAATTTAAAGTTTCAGTTAAAGAAAAATGTCAAGAAACAATTTGCCTAATAAAAATTAAAAATAAAAGATTTACATACCTCCTATGTTTTTTGGCATGAAACCGGAAACAAACATATTATATTTTTACGCCTTATTTAACATAGAAGTATTCATATTATATTTTTACGCCTTATTTAACATAAAAGCATTCAGTAAGATTCTTAAAATCATACCAAAATGATATGGGGATAACCAGGCATAAAAATGTAAAATAATGACTAATGACACATTTAGACAAAATTCTTATTTGTACATCGAATACCTTTTATAAAAGTTGTAGCGGCCGTCTTTTAAAATGCTTTATACTTATTTTTGTGCTGTGATTTTAGCTTTTAACTCACATTTTCCTCTAGAATGAAAAGATGTTCATTGTGTGTGATCTACTATACTTTTTAGAGTTCAATAGACTTGAAAGTTTTCCACATGTATCAAAATTCTACTTGTTTTAATACACATGAGTATTTTGACTCAAAACGATCCCTTTCATGGTTGCATTTTGTAATCTGCTTGTCACAGCTAACCTCAGTGAAATGACCTTCAAGCAATGTCAACAATATGTAACTTTATATCCAGTTTAGTATGACTTATATTTGACTTCTTTTTGACTGGCTTTGAAGGTTATTTCTAATATAAATAACATGTATGTACCCTGGTACTAACAAAAGCATGAGGTAGAATGGATGAACTAAACATTTACTTATTGTAACACAACCATCAATAATAAAGCATTCTTATTAGTATTTGGAATACATTGTAAATGTGGAGCCTTTACTTACACTGTCAATGTCTAGATTGGCTCATCACAAGGTCACACAACACTAATATAGCTCATCACTAGGTCGCACAACACTAATATAGCTCATCACTAGGTCACACAACACCAATATAGCTCACCACTAGGTCACACAACACTAATATAGCTCATCACTAGGTCACACAACACCAATATAGCTCATCACTAGGTCACACAACACCAATATAGCTCATCACTAGGTCACACAACACCAATATAGCTCATCACTAGGTCACACAACACCAATATAGCTCATCACTAGGTCACACAACACCAATATAGCTCATCACTAGGTCACACAACACCAATATCACTAGCATGAACAAATTAAAAAAAAATTATACTTAACACTTATGAGTAAATAACCAACCATGAAAATCTTTATTTAGTTTAAAGGGAGTAGTGATGTTACTTTAGCATATAGTCAGTATCTAACGTATGTGATGTGTTGCCCGGTAGTATCTGTATATTAACATCAGTGTATAAGATCGTAACCTTCATGTATGTGGTTGCCTTCATCTTCTAAAAATGCCCATCATCTTCAATATTTTTACAAGTTAGATTTCTGTTTCAGCTCAGTGATTGCAGATATTCCAATCAGTTGTTAGAATTTGATAAAATTCAATCTGTTAAAAAAACAAAACACTATAGAGTTTGGTTGGTACTTGTTTACTAGGTTAAAGCTAGTACTGTCAGTTGTCTTTTTTCATAGGCACTGTTTCTGCTATGTCTGCACCTGCAGTTTTCAGAGACATCTTCAGACATCATCTTTCTCAACAGTCAGCAGATTTTTCCAAGTATCTGAGGCAAGCAAGGCGTTCATGGCTAAAGCACTAGCAGCAACCATTTAAAGGAGTCAATCATTTTGGATATGGACCATTGGCAGTAGTTGTAAGTTCAGCCTGGCATCAAGGCGCCTTAACAAGGTGAAGTCGTCTGTGTATGATCCCTTGTAAAGTGGTTTTTTGCCTGGTTTTCCGCAGGGCTGATGCTCCGGTCATGGCCCATATTTGGGAGTACACCATCGCCAGTAACCTGGGGTAACATTCTGTTTTCTCTCTTGTTTTATACAAATTCTCTAAGGCTTGCAGGTGAGTATGTCCTTAAAGTCAGGGTTCATTCACTGTGTATGCGGTTTAAAACTTTAATTACAGAAAATTGTTATGCACATAGCGTCTCTTTTCCTGTACATCAGTCACTGACGTTTTTTGTTAATAAATTTCTTAAATGAAACAAATCGCTATCATTCTACTAAACTCTACACTACACTTAACAGTGGATCTTACTGGAGTGAATGATCCCTGACTGGCACGCATGAAATCAAGTGTCAGAAAATTTTATATGAGATTATAACAAAAATCTTAGAACTTTCTGATGCTTTATTTTGGTATAATGCTTCTGTCCTGGCATCTTGTTTGCAGCTTCATGTTTGCAGGTTCTGTCTTGTTGTCCTCCTTTGAATGACTCTGTAAAACTTTGTGTGTTCCCATGAAACTCAGTTTTATTGCTAGCAGTTCTTGATTGGTGGACACAGATTGAATGGAACATCATAAAAATTAAAATAAAAACACTATGTTAAAATAATGTGTCAAGGGGCCGTTTTATCAAAAATCCTAGGAACCATATTGTACCTTGTAGAGATTTTCCAAAATACAGATTCCTGATGTAATAGCCCCCAGATTTTTTAAAGGTATCAAAATATTGTCAGCCACACTAACTACATAAAGTTTATTTAAAGTAACACTTATTGTGAGGAAGCAGTCGTTGTGGCAGCGTTTATTGTGAGGCAGCATTCATTCTGAGCAGAGTTCATTATGAGGCAGCAGTCATTGTGAGAAAGCATTCATTGTGAGGCAGCAGTCATTGTGAGGAAGCATTCATTGTGAGGCAGCTCTCATTGTGAGGCAGCAGTCATTGCGAGGAAGCATTCATTGTGAGGAAGCATTCATTGTGAGGCAGCAGTCATTGTGAGGAAGAATTCATTATGAGGCTGCTCTCATTGTGAGGCAGCAGTCATTGTGAGGCAGCATTCATTGTGAGGAAGCTCTCATTGTGAGGAAGCATTCATTTTGAGGCAGCATTCATTGTGAGGCAGCAATCATTGTGAGGCAGTGCTCATTGTGAGGCAACAGTCATTGTGAGGCAGCAGTCATTGTGAGGAAGCATTCATTGTGAGGCAGCAGTCATTGTGAGGAAGAATTCATTGTGAGGCAGCAGTCATTGTGAGGAAGCATTCATTGTGAGGCAGCTCTCATTGTGAGGCAGCATTCATTGTGAGGAAGCATTCATTGTGAGGCAGCTCTCATTGTGAGGCAGCATTCATTGTGAGGAATCATTCATTGTGAGGCAGCTCTCATTGTGAGGCAGCACTCAATGTGAGGAAGCATTCATTGTGAGGCAGTATTCATTGTGAGGAAGCATTTGTGAGGAAGCATTCATCGTGAGGCAGCTCTCATTGTGAGCAGGGTTCCCGCTGGCGATCGCCATTGTCGCCATTTGCGACAAAATCGCAAAAGTGGCGACAACTTTTCAAATTTGGCGAATTTATGGCGACAACGATTTTTTTCTAAAATATTTTCTTAAAATGACGTAAGTGGTGACCATGCGGCCTGCATGATAATCGATTCTGTCACTGTCATAAATCAAGCGCATCTGCTGGTGCGACAACAAAAATTAATCCGATAATTAAAGCAAGCAGTCACGGCCCAGTCAACACCTCGCTAATTATTGCAGAATGTTATTGCTTTCACGGATAAACAATGACATCCTTTAACTGTTATGTCTCTTATTAGCAAACAATTTTAATATTCAGCTCAACAGCCTTGTTGTTGCGTAATTATCGTGTTAGTTTTAAATATGCAAATCGTAGAATTTTATGTTGTCGGAAAGTCACTTGATATATGCAAATTTCGTAATGACGTTTACGCGCTAAAAATAGACTTGCTTTCGGTTTTGTCGCAATTTGTAATTGCTATAAATGCAGCATTCTTAGAGTTCAAAAAGTGTCAAAAAGATTAACAGAAATCAAATAAATAGGATTAAACCCCATTTGATAAGGCTTCTAATATGTTGGCTGGAGTAAAGAGTAGGTAGACAAATTTCTATTAGGAAAGTTATGGCCCTAGTTTGACAATGTATATTTCTTTGAGTTTCCATTTATTCTAAAAATATCTCATAATTTCACAAATGTATTCTTTTATTGTATGCAGGCATTAGACTGAAATCAACATATTGATGTTTATGTCACATTTTTTGCAATATTTTTATGCCCCC
The DNA here is from genome assembly GCF_026914265.1 of Mya arenaria. NCBI lineage: Eukaryota > Metazoa > Mollusca > Bivalvia > Myida > Myidae > Mya > Mya arenaria. The sequence goes on from NC_069127.1 coordinate 6,073,791, forward strand.
TTTTGAAAAAAGTGGGGTATATTGTTTTGCACATGTCGGTCGGTCGGTCGGTCTGTCTGTCTGTCGGTCGGTCGGTCGGAATACCAAATGGTTTCCGATCAATAACTTGAGAACGCTTTGACCGAGGGACCTCATACTTGGTATGTGTATTGGTCATCACCAGCAGATGAACCCTATTGATTTTGAGGTCAGTGGGTCAAAGGTCAAGGTCAGTGTGACCTTTACATGAAAAACGGTTTCCGATCAATAACTTGAGAACGCTTTGACCCAGGAACCTCATACTTGGTAGGTGTATTGGTCATGACCAGCAGATGAACCCTATTGATTTTGAGGTCAGTGGGTCAAAGGTCAAGGTCAGTGTGACCTTAACATGAAAAACGGTTTCCGATCAATAACTTGAGAACGCTTTGACCCAGGGACCTCATACTAGGTAGGCTTATTGGTCATGACCAGCAGATGAACCCTATTGATTTTGAGGTCAGTGGGTCAAAGGTCAAGGTCAGTGTGACCTTTACATGAAAAACGGTTTCCGATCAATAACTTGAGAACGCTTTGACCCAGGAACCTCATACTTGGTAGGTGTATTGGTCATGACCAGCAGATGAACCCTATTGATTTTGAGGTCAAAGGTCAAGGTCAGTGTGACCTTAACATGAAAAACGGTTTCCGATCAATAACTTGAGAACGCTTTGACCCAGGGACCTCATACTAGGTAGGCTTATTGGTCATGACCAGCAGATGAACCCTATTGATTTTGAGGTCAGTGGGTCAAAGGTCAAGGTCAGTGTGACTGTATGCTGAAAAAAGGTTTTCTGATTGTCCATATTTTATTTTCTTATATAGTAGACAGTAGAAATTTATATGTCACTAAATGCATGAGTTGAAGTATCAGTTTTCAGTGAACATCTAGTTTAATTATGCCCCCCTTCGAAGCAGAGGGGTTATATAATTGCTTTGCACATGTCGGTCGGTCTGTTGGAAGACCAAAGCTTGTCCGAGTGATAACTCAACAATTCCCGGACCTATGGTCATCAAACTTGACATGAAGATTAGGTATGACCAGTAGATGACCTGCCTCATATGCATCCAATGACAAATCAGCTGTCATTTCAGTCCATGCATATTTCATTCAATTGTCCAAATATTTCTGGCAACTTGGCGCTCAGGGGGCATAATGTTTGACAAACATCTCTTGTTTTTATTAATATACTAGTCCATATACAATGAATTTTGTCAACAGAATAACAATTTGCTATTAATATCTTGTGCTTCATGTACAACAAAATGTTATGATTTGCACGACAATGTGCTAATTAAATGCAATTTAAGGCTCTTAAAATGCTTAAACCCCATGAGCTTCAGGGGGCTTCGCCCCCTTGGCCCCCACAAGGGCGCTGCCCTGGACCCGTAAGGGGGCCTATCGCGGCCCCCTTAACCCCCCGCGAAAAAGTGGCGACAACTTTTTAGAACCCAGGGGGAACCCTGTGTGAGGCAGCACTCAATGTGAGGAAGCATTCATTGTGAGGCAGTATTCATGTGAAGAAGCATTCATTGTGAGGCAGCACTCATAGTAAGGCAGCTCTCAATGTGTGGTAGCTCTCATTGTGAGGCAGCTCTCATTGTGAGGCAGCATTCATTGTGAGGAAGCATTCATTGTGAGGCAGCATTCATTGTGAGGAAGCATTCATTGTGAGGCAGCATTCATTGTGAGGAAGCATTCATTGTGAGGCAGCATTCGTTTTGAGGCAGCATTCATTGTGAGAAAGCATTCATTTTGAGGCAGCACTCATTGTAAGGCAGCACTCAATGTGTGGCAGCTCTCATTGTGAAGCAGCATTCATTGTGAAGCAGCATTTATTGTGAGGCAGCAGCATTCATTTTGAGGCAGCATTCATTGTGAGGAAGCATTCATTGTGAGGCAGATCTCATTGTGAGGCAGCACTCAATGTGAGTCAGCATTCATTTTGAGGCAGCATTCATTGTTAGTCAGCATTTATTGTGAGGCAGCATTCATTGTGAGGCAGTGCTCATTGTGAGGCAGCATTCATTGTGAGGAGGCATTCATTGTGAGGCGGCAGTCATTGTGAGGCAGCATTCATTGTGAAGAAGCATTCATTGTGAGGCAGCATTCATTTTGAGGCAGCATTCATTGTGAGGAAGCATACATTGTGAGGCAGCATTCATTGTGAGGCAGCATTCATTGTGAGGAAGCATACATTGTGAGGCAGCATTCATTGTGAGGCAGCATTCATTGTGAGGAAGCATTCATTGTGAGGCAGTGCTCATTGTGAGGTAGCATTCACTCATTGTGAGGCAGAATTCATTGGGGGGGGGGGGGGTATTATGTTATTATTCTATTATTTTGTTATTAATGAATTAAGTCATTGTTAGGAATAGTTTATTTGTATAATCCTTGTCATTAAATGTTCCCTGTCACTCCCTTATTTGTTATGTGCACAAGATTGTAGACTAATTTTTTTATGCAGCTAATGAAATCATAACTTATACAATTTAAAATGCTGCTAGGTTAAAATTACATATCTCATTTATCTTTCATTCATAAAACATAGTTGTTGTTTTTTTTCAGCTCTGAAGAAATGCTTTTATATTTTCTTTTAATATTTTCTTTTAATATTTTCTTTTTAAATTACCTACCATATTTATCTTATAAGACAAAATATAAATAATAAATGTGTAAGCTTTTCTAAAGTTATTGTGTAATTGCTGTATTTTCATGTCTGTTTCTTTTTATAAGCCCCTGAAGGGTCGGTATATATAGTAAATCACACTGTCAACTAGTTTGTTTGTTCATCAGTGGGTGTTTCCGCTACAGCCTTGTCTCAGTAATAACATTATTATTTATGAGATATTATTTAAACATCACAGAATTGCGGAATTGTAGAGCACCATGGGAAGGTGCTCTTATCTCAAAGTTTAAGGTCAAATTTTGAGGTCAATGTAATACATTATGGATTTCATAGCAAACTTGTGACTCAGCCATAACTTTTTAACTGTGTGAATTTCCACACATTTGTAGAGAACCATGAGAAGGTGTGTCAGGCCAAAAATGTGTGCACTTATCTGAAAGGTCAAGATCACACTAGAGGAGGTCAATGTTGAACCCACACTGAAGGAGGTCAATGTTGAACTCACACTGAAGGAGGTCAATGTTGAACTCACACTGTAGGAGGTCAATGTTGAATCATTTTGTGTATCAGCTGTACATTTATAATAGAATGTGTGTAAAGATATGTTTTGATCATGTCAGTTACAACCATCCATTCAAATTTCCTTCATATTATATAAATGGCTAGTATTCTGACAAGGTCGTATCGGGTTTTTTTTGTCATGTATCTGTGACAGCTTTCTTGTTTGCATTCAGAAAAGAAAGGTTGTGAAACACTACTTGTACATGTATTTGTAGCTACTCTCATAGGTTGAAGTTGGTATTGATCTTAAAAGTCTTTCATGTGAACGAGTTGGCTGACCAACCCTGGAGTAAATGCTCTATCATGTCATTCCTGTCGACCTTGCATGAGACAACTCATACCTATATGATGTAGGTCACCAACTTTCATTTGACCGGTATACCAACTTCACACAGTAAAATTCGACCAAGTTCCCATACCCGAAAAACGTAGCATTGAAAACTAGATCACACATACAAGTATCAAGTATTGTTTCACAATCTCTATTACTTGCATCATGTTTCTCATAATTGTTTATCTACTTCAATTATAAACAGTTGTGTGTTTTTATTTCCAGATACACCGAGGATGGTCACACGAAGGGAGACCTGACCGTGTCTACTCCCAACCCCATCAGACTGGAATGGGATCTCCCAGACCCTGTAAGTTCTTCTTTTATATGAGTTACAATAAATAGTAACAAATAAAACTCAAAATGCCCATGTACTCTGCATTATGCAGTAAGGGCTGATACAGTGATAACTTTGGTGGAAATCCTATATTGAAGGATGAAATCCGATTTTACAAATTATGGCATATAAAACCCTGTTCACCGTTTTTGATCTTTAAAATTGGAGACATTTTATAAAGTAAGTTTCTTAGAAGAATATAGTTTACACCAGTCATCTAAACCAGTGAAAGATGCTGAACTAGGAGAGATAAGTAAAAGCATTCTTTAAATTCATGAATAAAATCTTACAATCCTCCATAATCACGGTTGTGATAATACCTTGTAGTTTTTCTGCAATGATGTTATGTTAGAAAAATTGCATGTGAAGAGTTTTTGTTTTTTTTATATTTGTTTGATATATCAATTATTACATTTAAATAAATGAAATGTTGCATCAATCATTGTGAAAGCTTTGTTGGTTATTTAAATTACAATGTGCCCCCATGACCTACAATTCTGAAAAAAAAATAGCGGGCACGTCTAGAAACCAAATAAAAGAAACAATCAGTAAAAAAAGCAACACCTTTGACTTCATTGTCAAAGTAATATCTTGGGTAATTTCATAATTTATATTAATGTTTCATAATAATAACTGTTCAGTCATAACTGTAGTCACACAGCCGTGTTTTCTCCTGTATCATCCAGTGCAAGCAGGTGATTGAGAACAGTCTACAGGTAACAAAGCAGCTTGTGGATGATGTTGACCTGCGACTTCTCATGCACGACGCGTTCGGGAAGGGGCTAATGAAGAAATGCAAGACAAGCCCTGACGCCTTCATACAGATGGCCCTGCAGCTGGCATACTACAGGGTGAGTTATATATTCAGCAGATTTGTATATCTAATGATATATTTTGTATAAAAATCAACAATACAGTAAGTTTACATTCAAGATGACAGTGAAATTCTTCAGTACCTAGTATAAAAGGTATTGATTACTGTCTGTTACTTACAATGTGATTAAAATTTTGTTACAATGTGATTAAAATTTTGTTCATTTTTTTTTTGGCATGTTCAAGTTCGCTAAATGATTACCGTAAGAGTGTTAAGAAACTATGTTTTTTTGTCACCTGCGAAGTATAGCTATTGTTATTCCCATTGTCTTCATCATCGGCGTCAATAACTGCTGATTTTGTGTAGAGTCTTTATTTGAATTTTGTTAAATGTACTATGTGAACTAAATAAGTTACTGTCCATAAATACATCAGTGTTTATTTTGCGGTGATCTACAGAAAATGGAGATGGCATGGCCGAGCATGTGGCTAGATTTTCTGTAGAATGGCAACTTATTGATTTGATCTTGTCCCACTGACTCCGCCACTTTTGACTCAGAAGATGCGTTGCCATGTGATACTTTGACTCTAATGCTCAGCCGCTCGTTTTAATTACATCAGGAGGATTGATGGTTTAATAGATGAGTTATTGTGTGAAAACTTATTGATTATGGTTTGAATTGGAATGTATTAACATTGTGTATAGCAAGCCAGACACTAAGGGATTGCTTCTTCATGCTACGGCAGCAGCATCCGTGTCACACTTTTATTTCCAGTCAATACTTTTTGAACAACTTAGTCTACAGTCTTCAAAAGTAGATGGCTCATAACGATTATGGTAACCTTAACTACAAAAATTATGGGCACTCTTACCTTGAACATATCTTATTTAAGAATTCTAGATATTAAGAGGAAATTTTTTTTGCAGACCGCTGGCAAGTTCAGCCTCACATATGAATCAAGTATGACGCGACTGTTCCGTGAGGGGCGCACAGAGACAGTCAGACCCTGTACCATGGAGTCATGCACTTTTGTTCGCGCTATGGAAGACTCCAACAAAACGGTAAGAACATCACACATTGTTATGTGAATCTTTCTACTCCTTCTTGGCTTATGCTGATGGAGACGGTACATCTATATTTTTGATAATGTATAGCTGTTAAAATTCTATAAAAAAAAGACATAATCATAGAATTTCTTTTGCAGAATGAAATATTTGCGTCTGATGAATTTCTTTCAAATACTATTTTGTGTCTGTCACCTAAAATCGCATCTCTTATTTTGCAGAGAGAGGAGACTCTAGTGCTGTTTAAGAAGGCCACAGAGCGTCACCAGATGGGCTATAGGGATGCTATGACAGGGAAGGGTATAGACCGGCACATGTTCTGTCTGTATGTGGTCTCCAAGTACCTGGAGATAGAGGACCCCTTCCTCACGCAGGTGCTCAGTGAACCATGGACACTCTCAACCAGCCAGGTAAGCTCACAATCTTAGCATTGGCTAATTTGTAAGTAAAAAAATGAGATATTACCATTGCCTTGGTGCCGTACCTGGCATCGTGGTGCAAAACTTCAATTTTGGCTTAAACTCAAAATGGTTTCAAAACATTCACATAAAACTAAGTACAAAGTCATGTTACCAGTGAATTTTGCAAATGTGTAGCAAGGCCATAACTCAAGCCTTCAGGACTGGGGTTGATGCTTCTTGATCTTCTCGTTAACATCCAGTAATGTGTCTGTGTGTAAATTACCTACAATTACGTTTGGTATGCAAGTTATAAGGCTTAATTGAGTAACAAAGATTTAAAAAAAAAGAAGTTTATTACTGAAGATGGAAGAGCAAAGGACTGCAACAGGCAATGTTAATATTTATCTTTTACAACTACATTAATTTCTTCAGCTTAATAACCATTATGTGACAATATTCTGTGTACAATAGTATTTCACATTACGTATTTTTGCCATGTTTAATTTTCTAGACGCCCCACACCCAGACGGACAAGCTGGATCTAATCAAGTATCCTGACCGTATTGCGGGCGGTGGGGGGTTCGGCCCAGTGGCTGATGATGGTTACGGAGTCTCCTACATTATTGCCGGGGAAAACTATCTCTTCTTCCATGTATCATGCAAGCGCTCATGCCCAACTACTGTAGGTTTTGTTAATGTACTCTTTTTAGCTCACCTGTCACATAGTGACAAGGTGAGCTTTTGTGATCACAATTTGTCCGTCATCCGTCCGTCCGTAAACTTTTACTTTAAACGACATTTCCTCATAAACCGCTTTGCCAATTTCATCCAAACTTCACAGGAATGTTCCTTGGGTGGTCCCCTTTGAAAATCAAAGAATTGAATTCCATGCAGAACTCTGGTTGCCATGGCAACAGAAAGGAAAAACTTTAAAAATCTTCTTCTCCAAAACCACAAGGCCTAGAGCCTTAATATTTGGTATATAGCATCATCTAGTGGTCCTCTACCAAAATTGTTAAAACTATCCCCCTGGGGTCAAAAATGGCCCCGCCTTACAGGCCCAGGGCTTAGATATTTGGTATACAGCATCATCTAGTGGACCTCTACCAGATATGTTCAAATTATTGCCACAGGGTCAAAATTGACCCCGTCTAGGGGGTCCTTGTTTTTACGTAGTGTTATATAGTAAATCTTTAAAAATATTCTTCTCCAGAACCGTAAGGCCAGGAGCTTAGATATTTGGTATACAACATCATCTTGTGGACCTCTATCAAAGTTGTTCAAATTATTGCCACAGGGTCAAAATTGGCCCCGCCCTGAAAGTTATTTGTTTTTATATAGTCTTATATAATAAAACTTTAAAAATCCTCTTCTCCAAAATATAAGACCTAGAGCTTTCATATTTGGTATATAGTGTTACCTAGTGGACCTACACCAAAGGTATTCAAATTATTGTCCGGGGTCAAATTGGCCTTGCTCAGGGGTCATTTGTTTTTACATTGACTTGTCACTTAAACATCTTTTCCTCTGAAAGTGAAGGTCAGAATGACTCCATACTTGATATGTAGCATCCTTACATGGTCCTCTCTCAACTTTGTTCAAATGGTTTTGTTTGGCCCCTGTTAGGGGTCACCAGAGCAAAAAATAGAAAAACGTTTAAACAACTTGATCTTATTAACTGCTTGATGGATCTTCAAGTCTGAAGCATCCTAGCATGGGCCTCTGTCAGGTCTTTTCAAATAATTTTGTTTGGCCCCCTTTTAAGGGCCACCAGAGCTAAAATTAGTAAAAAAAAACTTAACATTTTCTTTGCATGAACCCCTTGATAGATCTTCAGCAAATTTGGTTTGAAGTGTCCTTGCATGGACCTCTCTTAAATTTGTTCACATAATTTTGTTTGGCCCGGTTGCCATGGCAACCTAAAGGAAAATGTCAACAATTGGTTACAATCATCTTCTTCATAGGAATGATCCTTGGTTGGTGCTTTTTCAAAATTGTTCAAAAAAATTAATTCCATGCAGAACTCTGGTTGCCATGGCAACCTGAAGGGAAATATAGGCTGTCGTGTACACGCTGTGACTTTCTCTTATATGGACAGATTTTAAAATGACTTGCCATATGTTTTCGACATACCAAGACAACGTGTCGTGTGCAAGACCCATGTCCCTACCTCTAAGGTGAAAGATACACTAAGTGTTTATTCACAATGGAATGCTGAATATGAGGACATAAAGAGTGTTGGCTGTCATTTAGTATGATTGTTTTCTTTTCTATGCTCAGAGGCAATTTAATATAACTTGCAATATGTATTTGACACATAAAGGCAAGATCAACTTTTTATGTACTTGTTCATAGATCAATGTCACATTGGGGGGCATTTGTCACATACTTTGACAGCTTTTGTTCAATATTCTTTGAGAAACAAGCTATATTAATAACAAAGGTTAAACTCTTTTACTCAGGTGAGCGATTTAGGGCCATCATGGCCCTCTTGTTTCATGTTTTTTATGAAGGTGCTGAAGTAACCAAGGTTGAAAAAAAGTTATATGGCCACAATTTTAAAACTTTCTGCCATTTATAAAAAAATTACAGTTGAAAACATGCACATCTACTCATTCCACAACAAATAATTATGTTTTGGGCCTTATCTAAATATTTGAACCTAAACAATAAAATAACTTATTTTTTGCATTGCATTTTAACCAAGAAGACCCTTAAGTATGATTTTGTTTTTCAGAGCTCTGCCAAGTTTACGGATGCCATATGCAAGGCACTTGCCGATATAAAGGACCTATGTTTAGACACGAAGCCAGTTCAATGAGCCGGGACACAAATATACACACTCTAGGGTCCATACTCATATACAAAATCTACTATGACAATTTATGAACCAGTCTGTTGTACTGCCACACAATTTTAAACCAGTCCATTTTAAATTTGATTTTTGTTATACATTCTTTTAGAGAAAGTCCTGTTGTATTGTTGCTGTGAAATTATTATATACTTGATCAATGCAAACTAGAGAGTCAGGGGTGTTATTTTAAGCTTAGTTTACAAAATTGTTTTTAAACACTTACATCTTCGTTGCCTTTTGGGTTTTTTTCTACCTCAAGTACAACTGGTAGAGATGTATTTGCTTCGTTTTTTAACACAGAGTATACCTTATATTTTAACCATCCTTGTAAGCTAAGCTTATCACTTTAAAAGACATATTATATAACATATATTAATACAGTATGATGTTAGCATAGTGAACTAATGTTGTGTTAGAAAAAAAATCTCAGTATGTACTCACTCTTAATGTATGTGCTTTTATTTATTTAGAATGTATATATGGAGTTTATGCTCTAGTGTGACGTCATATATATACTAGGCAGACATTGTCATATGCAATGGTAGTATTTAAAGCATGATATTACTTGTATATTCTTGTATTTTCTTGTGCTGTTTCACTTTATTAACACAAAATGCTTTCCCTGCACTTTCATAGAATGTGTCTTCATTTTTTTTCTTTGGATCGGGGCTTGTATGTATAAAACATCTTGAGTCATTTCCTAACTTATAGCATTTCGTTGAAAATTCATTGCTATATGTGTATAATTGGTTTTAACATGGAAATGTCAGTGAAAACAAAATATCTGAGAGTGAATCAAGTTATGATAACAAAGGACAGGTGAGATAATTAAATCAACAAAAGGACTTTAAAATCAATGTTTTATAGATACTGGCCCAGAATATTTGAGAATTGAGTATGATGTTGAACTTGAACCTGTGATAATTTTCAAAGAACTTTTAAAGTTGTTTTTTGTCACAAAGACTGTTATTCCATTCATTAAAATCTAAACATACAATAACTTCTGTTGTAAATACAAAGCTGGGTGATTGATACATGTATATATAATATGCTTGCCGGTGAATAATAGAGATTTGTTATTTAAATTATAATAATATTTCACTGTTTTAAAGTATTTGTTTTATATTTTTCTCTGTTTTAGATTTTTTGCCCCATCTCACTTCCAAATCAAACACAGCACAGAGTAGGAACACAATTTCAACAATGTCATTTGACAAAAACACTCCGTTTGCATACAGTTTGACAAGCTTTCTTTTTATTTCCTTTTAGGCATATAATGAAAATACATTTTTTTCAGTGTAAGATCTCAAAACATTTCACCTAGTGTATAATAACAGTAAATATTTCACTTGTGGCTCTGCCACTCTTGAAATATATCTTTCAGCTTACTTTGTGAAATCTATTACAATATTACACTGAAACAATAATCCTCTGTACGTTCTGTGGGCATACTCTGATGTTGGTTTAGGAATACTGGTATTGGTTTTTCGTTGTGTTTGGTTTGGAAATGTTAGTTTAAAGAAGATATCAATTTTTGAGCTGATCATTCTGTATCCATTAAAAGATGCATTATATGTTCAAAAATTATTCATTTTCTTGATTTGTTCTATTTTCTGATTTGTCATTTGTCAAGTTATTTTATTAGTACTGTCATTTATTCCTTCAAATTTTATTTTAGTTAATAAACATTAGTTTTAGTTTTAGAAATGTCTTGATATAAATGTCTTGATATGTTTATTTCCATTTTACCTTGATTGTTTTGTGATTCAATGTCTGTGAATACATTTAGGCCATCGTCAAGGAAAAAACAATGCAAAGTTAGGCTAGATCCTTTGAAACAATACCATTAGCTGATTTGGATCCTTGTAACCCTGTTGAAGTGATGCCTCAATCTATATACTGTAATCTAAGCTGCACAATGCATTATAGAGCTCATTGTTTCTTTGTGTTTTCACCGAGTATGATTCTGTAATTCAACGAAGACTGAAACTGAGAGTCTTTTATTTCAAATGATCAAAGTACAGCTGTATATTGTGTTCGAATTGTGCCTGATTGGATTGGGTTAGTAAATGATTTAGAGGGAACTTATTTTTCTCAATATTTTTAAATGAGTGGATGAAATGATCAGGAAATTAGCAATGTTTGTTTCATGTAAGATATAGTTGGGATATCCAATATCTTAAAGCTATCAAAAAGTTCATAATCACCAAGTTAAATTGTTCAATATGTAGATTCCATTGAAATAATTATTTACATGAGCACACAATTACTTGCTTCAAACTCCTTTCCTTAGTCAAACAGGAAACTGAGATGTGGTATTTTAATTGGACCATTTCTTTTGTATAAGTTGTTTCCAGTTTTATCATGAACTATTGGTAGTTTTGTTTGACTTTCGGAATAAGATGTGCACAATGATAAAATACATGGTGATAGCCTTCATGACCTCATGAAATTGTTTTATCACTTACCAAATACTATATGTCAGTTGTATTAATTGCAACTTTCAATTAAACCATAACATTTGTGTACATGAGTATTGGGTATAAGAAAAACAACTGGGAACAAACTTTTCATCTGCTTCAACTTAAAGGATTAATTGTCTTGACTGTTTGATTGGTTTGTATGTGACATCCCTTGATCATAATATTGTTAATAACCGGCTTCATAGGCTAGCTCACCAAACTTGTTTGTATTTTGACCATTAAATGTTGACATGGATAGTGTGTTGCACTTGTTAACCTGAAGATTTATCGGATGTTAGCTCACCTGAGCTCAAAGTCCGGATGCTAGCTCAGCTGAGCACAAATGTGGTTGTCTGTAATGTGACATACTTAATCAAACGGTTTGTTGGGTAAAAAAATCGAAGGTGACCTACTTTTATCCGACGTGACTTTCATGACCCTCTTGTTGGATAACTCATTACTGCCATTTCTGTGTCCTGGACCCACCTGAGTCACCCATTAATTTAATTGAAGCACTGTTTAAACTCTAAAGCTTTACATTCATGAGAAAGTTTTTAAATGAAAGATAAAACATGCATGCTTTGATATATTTTTATTGATTCATGATTCCCAAACTTAATCTATAATCATATGCATCCTAAATACCGCATCTTAACACATTACAATATTATGTTTACTTTGAGAAGATCTATTTATTTGTCTTGTACATGCCCTATGATAAAAACTGAGCTGCTCAGATTAAAATACGATGTGTGATATCAGTGCAGTCGCTATCATTGACCAATTAATAATCCCAGGCTTTTTAAAATGTGCCTGGTCCATATTTTAATTTCATGGTATTCTACCCCATGTTTTGTTAAGACGTTCTATGAGAGAATTCCGTTGCGAAAATTAGGAGCGCAAATATACAAAAGCTGTTTGTAATATGTATTGAATGGCGGCGTTTGGTTGGTGATTGTTTCCAGCACCTGCTTTGTGCAAGCGCCGGAGTAAAGAAACCTGCGGCTTTCATAGCTACAGCGAAGTGTAAGCGCCGGTGTTTAAATAAATAATTTCCATTTAATAAACACTAAAAGAGAAATCAATAGCAATTTTGTTGAAAATTGCAGCTTTGTTCAACTTAACTACAAATAAAGATATTTGAAATGTACGTCAACATTTAAACATATGATTAAAACTGATATAGTGATCTAGCTCTTTGCCAATGAATAGATATAATACGGACATTACTTGACAATTTACTGTTAAGCCAAAGAAAGCAAAATTTGTCAATAGTGGTATAAACACTTTAGTATCAAAATACATTAAACTATTTTATTTAAGGATTACACGTTCGGCAAATAAATGTAGCTTCTTCAAGTCATCTGATCAAATAAATGTAACAACCTGTGGAGCGATGATACTCGACGTAAAGGGAACGTAATAGGAATTGTTTAAATAAATTATGGCCTGCAAACATGCTTTCTGAGTTGACAGAAAATAAGTAAGTGGTACGAGACTTCCTATTGTCATTACATGAACATTAGAAGAGGAAAAACGAAGCATTTGTTTCATTTCTGGTAATACCACGCGGGTAAATTTGTATAGCCGGCAGTCATCTGTATTTAAAACCTAAATCGAAAATGAAATTAATATTGAAGTTTGAAAGTGAGATGGTCTGTTAAAGCCATGCAGCCAGTTTATAAAGTTGCTCTATATGATTAATGGTTGCAAAGCAAAAAAAGCATGCGAACATTTAGTGTGGATATTAATGTACGAACAATATAAAATACGTTACAGTATAAGACAGTTCGATCTCGGAGTTTTAAGATAAGCAGCGGTTAAACGTGAGGTGTGTTCTGGAACATTGTTCACGATGTCGGTTGCCGTGGCGATACCTCCGATGTCCAAGCAGATGACAAAGATGCCGGAACATGCTAATGGACAGAAGAAACTGCCTAGGCCAATCGGTAACTATGGTTTCATGTGTGTTTCAATATAATGTAAGACATTAAAATATATTTTATTCACTGAAAATGATCTATCGTTTTAATAATAATAATAATAATAATAATAATAATAATAATAATAATAATAAAAGGTGAAAGCAAAAAAGTTGTATCTGCTTCGTTATTTAATGTCACTTAGAACCATATAGCTTTCGCCCTCGATTTTAGTTAAAAAAAGGATACCCATCTTACAGAGGCGTTTGACGGATAGGACCAACTTCCATGCTTTCAGACAATGTCATCGTTTTTAATGAAGTATTCCATTAAAGGCACAATCTGTGTTTCATGTTACAATAATATTTAAGACAAATTAATTTATTGACTGTAATAATATTTATAATCAAAAGGATGAAAGCCAAAAGGTTCTTACTGCTTTTTTATTGAAAGTCACTTAAAACGTTTTCGCGCTATCCTGAGGGGATAGTTTTAGCTCATTCAAAAATACATATTTAGGGTGAAAAAAAATACTTCGGGCGGACACGGCGAACTTTCATGCAATCCGACATTATCATCGCTTTTGGGGTATCATTTTAATTAAAGGCAAAAGAACATATTCTGACCTGTCAATCTGTGTATTTGTTTATATTTACGAATATCGAAATTAATGACTGGTTGCATAAGGCTCCTTGAACACGTCTATTTTAACTTTTTAAATATTTCGACCAAAACACTTTATTAAATAATAAATATATATATATGTTCAAGTAATGCACCAGTCACTTGTAACCATGCCCCCGGAATCGGGGAATAGCGGGGACTTTGACTTTCGGCCCAGCCAGGTAAGATCCCTGTCCTTCGGGGACAAACTGCGTGTAAAATCCCAACCGAATGCCCCCGCATCCCGGGCTCATCCTAGGTAAGGCCCCTTCCCTGCTATTTTCGGCGCGAAAACAAAACCACCGCATTCAATCGGCACTGCGGGGTCATCTGGAAGGTAAATCACGGCCCGTTCCCCCTGCTATCGCCTGGTGGCGTGGTTACAATTGACTGGTGCATAACATGCAGATCATAAGCATATTTATTTTTTAATGTAAACATTTTTTTCGTTCCAATATTAACAAATTACAAATAGTGTTTATATGTTTCATAAACCTGTCACGATGGTGAGGTGGTCATGATCCCAGCCTGCAGTTCTTTGAAACACCGAGAAACCTATAAAATATTATTTTTAGTAAAAATGCTCTTTGCCGACACCAGAAATGTTTTTTAGAATACACCGTACATTTTTCAGACAACGAAGTTCCAGATAGGCACTCATTGGATACTAGGCTTAATCATTAAGAATTTCACATTTTCGCGGGTGTTTAAAGGTTCGCAAACTTCCACTCAGCCAAAACATATTGCCTGCGTCAGATTTTGCGTTGACAATGTGTCAGCGATGAGGTTGTATTCTTAGTCTCTTAGATGACCTGAAGTAATATTTTAATGATTAAGAACGGCTCGTTATTTACGTTCACTCCGCCCATTGTAAATAATTTGTCATTTAACTATTACATACTTGATCAGTGATATGCCAAATTAATTAGGACTGTGTTATGCGTCACCTGGTCTTAAAAACAAAAACAGCTCAAAAAAAGCAAAGAAAAATGCATTTTCAAAGCTAATAATTTAATGTAAAAGTACTCTTAAACCCACAAACAAATTTACTTTTGAATTGGATATTTTAGGTTTTACAGATTGCTTTTCTGCCTGATTTTCGTGTATGTAGTTCAAAGAGGTTGCCTTTTTCCTTTTTTTTGTTGTTGCTTTCCCTGTCGGATGTATTAAAAAAAAATAGGAACCTGACGTTAAGCACTGATTTAAGTTGGCATGGCCTGCATAGTTACGGTATATACATTAATAAAAAAAATACATGCACGTGGTTCTTTATATACTATTAAAGCATACCCGGACTCCCATGGGCTATACAACATACAAAAATGTATACATTGATAAATGGTTCCAATATTCTGATGCAGCGTGTACGTGGTGAAATAAGATCACGTCGCATTCTATGCTGGCGTTTAATATTAAAAAAAAACATCAACTCGACTGTCAAACATCCTTTCCCTTATTGCAGTGTTCTGGAGCGTAAACGAGAAGACGGCCTATCGCCGGAACCGCGTGGTACAGACGCGCATGAACATGGTGATGGACGACATCGCCACCCAGCGGGAAACATCCCGCAAAACCATCCGCTATGAGGCGCATAAGTTCCGTCAGAAAAACAGCCGCCACTACAACCACCCGTTAGGCACATCTCTCGAGACGCAGGCTTCCGGTGTGAATATCGCGCCGCCGAACTGGAGACGGCCACAGGAGCGCCAGGCGGCGAGCGTCCGGAAGTCAAAGAAGGCTGATAGTGATGATGAATCCACTTCCGGTGACGATGACGATGACGAAGATGTTTCTCCGATAAAATGCGGGATAATTACAAGAGCTAAGAAGCCAACTGTGAAGTTTTCGCAGTGTAAGGTAGTTCGATTAGAAAATAATTTGAAAATTGACGATTTGGATAACATTCGTCTTGACTTTAACGAGAGCGCTGACTGCAACCGGAATTCGAAGGCAAACATGGTAAGGAGCGTGTCAGCTGTCCAACAAAGGAAAATACCGGATCTTCCGGGGCAACAACGAAACTTCAGCGCGCTTCCCGCCGTGAGAACACAGCGCTGTAATCATGGTAATAGTAAGGGACAATGCAATGGACGCTCAGGGTTTCTCAGTAGGGAATGTACGTGTGATAACATGGACAACATGGAGAATGGAACTAACAGAGGAACTTCATCGTACGAGAGAAGATCAGAGACTTATTTTGATAAATCGAAGGCTGCTTACCAACTGAGGCAAGATCTAAGACGGAGAGCGAAAATGCGGAAACAGGGGATAAAGTCAACAGTTTTTACTTTGAAAGATGCTCTAAATCTAGAAAAGGAAAACTTTATAAAAAGTAATGAAAAGGTGGTAGATTATCTTACCAGGATTGAGGCCATGAAGAGAGCTGAGATGGTCGTGGTAAATAAATGGACCCGAGATGCAATAGTTCAGCAACTTAACATTTAAACGTACATGGAATATCATCATGTGACAGAAATAAGACAACGCTGTTAAAGATTGCTAATAATATCACTCACTTCGTTTGTTGTGTCCGTTGTCTTTTTTTAGTGTATTTGCGATCTTCAAATGATGATAAATACAAAAAGAATACACATGTTTTATGTGTTTGAAGTTTCGCCTTGTATCAAACTATCATCTTTTTTTATCATGATTTTTTAAATCGTACGTATGTGAACATGAGTTTAAAATTTCGGTTTCAAAAGGTTATTACGATTATCCGCCGGGGTCCCTCAGTTATCAAATACGAAACGCAAACCAGGCTGTTTGTTTTGTGTTTAATCGATTGTAGAACTTGTCATTCCTTCAATAAATTACACATTACATACCAGGATTGCTGACCTCTCCGACAGGCAGTGTCTTAATGGGGCATTCTTCAGGTCGGTTCCTGGCAGGTGCATCGCATTTAAAACACGCAATCGTATTCATTTTTTTTTTGACAATTGAGATAAATGAATATTTTTTAATAAAAGCATACAGTTTATAATTAAACAATACAAAATCCATAGTAGTTCGATAAAAAATCATTTGCATACCGATTCTAATATAACCCAAGAAATGGTAACCTTTAAAGATGAGATTTGAGATAATTGTGACTTTATTCTGAAAATGGTCATATGGTTTGAGGAGATCTCGGGAACATGTATTTGTCAAATAATAAAGAACAACATCTCATCATCGAACAACTTGACATTATTTTGACAGAATTAGTTTCATTTTTGCTTGTATAAAAAATATAAGACAAGTATGTGTCGCAATGGAGACCAAACTTCTGAACGTTTTAATTTTTACTTCAATCAGACGTTAACACGTTATTCAATACATGTTCATTCCCTTTGATGTCCCTTGCTTTTGTAGAAATACCTTACCAGGAATTTGGACAAAAGGTTTGAAAATTAATGATTGTATATTTATAACCATTTACTGCCTATTGTCGATATTGTCGAATATTGACGGAAATCCTTGCCTCAATCGACAGAATACTCCCGGCTGCAAACGAGTGTTGGTGTTTATAAGACATGAAATGTCCACAAGGGCAAATTTACCCCACCACCAGACAGTGGACAAATTTGCCCCCTATGTTAAACTTAAAAGTTTATCCACGTGGCTGTGTGTGTGTGTGTGTGTGTGCGTGTGTGCGTGCGTGCGTGCGTTGTGTGTGTGTGTGTGTGTGTGTGTGTGTGTGTGCGTGCGTCCACCAGAAGTGGATTCATCATTCATCATGCGTGTCACGTTGCGTGTGTGTGTGCGTGCGCGTGTGTCTGTGCGCGCGTGTGTGTGAGATGCCTCTTGATTCGAAACAGTGCTGTTTTCAAATTATTATTTTTTTCCATTCGGATCATTTTTGTGACGATCTAAGCGATATCTCTTAAGGTTTGAGGCTACAGTGCGGATAGTAATCATTAAAGTGGCAACTAGTAAGGCAACTAGAAATAAGGAAATGCGTTGGCTGATTATTTTTACACTTGCATGCTGGTGGTTAGCTGAGATTTCCTTATTTCATTTGAATGCTGTGTATCGGTTTAATAAATGTCCACTTAATAATGAAATTAGATTATTAAGAACTCAATATTATACAAATATTATTTCGGAAACGGCTTTGTTTGTTTCTCATGAACAGAAATCCTATAATAGATTCTGATATGAATACCGAGGACAAACAGAACACACAGACGACGGTCATCCAATGAAGTGCCGAGCAAATATAACGCAAAATGATAAAATATAACGCAAATACCGTTTTTATAAAGGAGCTTTCTGTGATCAGAATTTTAGTTCCAGGAATTGATCAAGTTAAGACAAGAATGATCTACTGCTAGAACGTTTGGTATTTCGTGGAAATCTTGACACTGTTTTTAGCCTGTATAACATGCTTTTGACAGGCAGAACTTAGTTCAAGAGCACTGCCAATGGATGCCAATGTTTGCACGTTTTTCTCAGTCCATCAAGCGGCATAGTGAGACAATTATTAAAACCAGAGTTATGGGTCTTGCCGGACACATGCTGCTTCAACCGATCCAACAGCCTAATGGCAGAGCGTCAGGTCCGCGTGCAGAATGCTGTGGGTACAATGCCCGACCACGTCATCTACAACTCTCAGCGTCTTCTACAACAGGCGAGCTACACGCGGAAACAAGTACAACCATACGAAAGTAAAACGAAATATTTCACTAACGGACATTCCCTGGTTTTGTCCGATTGACATGACGACATTACTAGGCAGATGGGCTAACTTGAGGAGTGACGAAATAATACTTAATGTGATAATTTTTTAAATCTGACATGATTTTGCATGAAATACACAACTAATGCAAACGTTAAACTATATTGTCAAGAGACATTGTATTTATTTAATACGATCCAGAAATGGGAACCATGCATCTGCGCACTGTCTCCATACTATGCTCAGTAAAACTATGTATGCCATACGTCAATACAGCGTTAGGCAACATGAGTCTCGCCAAACTAGGTCAGCCCAACATATGCCAACGTTCGAGCCTTTTTCTTCAGCCGTTGATTTGCAAGAGCTCTATGACTCACATGGTTAACATCCGTACTAAGTTGCGTGTCAATTTTTTCTTCGTTTGTGTTATTATTAATAAGTCACAACCATTTTTTGAGCTGTGATAGCAACGACTTCAACAAAGGCCATGACATTTAATTATTGAAGTGTTTTTCCGAAGAAAAGCAATATAGTTAACAAAGAACAGGGCAGCTCCATGAGGGCTTTCTAAACCTTGCCTTAGTAGTATTTTTTTTAAATGATGAACAAGGAAAAATACATGAGGCCAAATCAAAGATTTAATCTCTGAGCAAATAAACGGGAATACAATCATTATAATGATAATGTACCTAACTCAACATGAATATTATGACAATGCAATAAAATACAAACAGTTTAAAGTTTTAAAGTTTGTTTTCAGATTTGATCTTGAAATGGATTAAAAACTTGTCAGCAATTGAGAGATAACATTGACAAAACTATAAAGCAACTGTCAAACTGCCTTGGAATCTACCTCGATTAAAACAACTGCACTTGAGGTTAATCTATCTTTAAGATCCATACATTTATTTCCAGCTAGATTTAAGTCAGACCAATCATCTTTTACATGATTATTATCTTAACATTTCATTTCAATAAAACAATGCTAATTATTTAATATAAATGGTAGCGGTATAATTACATTACAACAATACATGTAAAACAACAGTAACGACAACAGTTTTATAAATGCGGTTAATGTGAAAGAAGGACAGTTAAGTACATATGTAAATATACTATGGACTGAAAATATGTTAAATGTATAATTACATAACAAAGCTTTGCGGTCATGTAAAACACCCATACATGGGGAAAATAAACATCATGTAAATACTTGGAAGAGGTTGAAACAAAGTAACAGTTAAAAAGAGATATTATATAATCCTTTACTTTCGGTTAAACAATTCACAAACGTTTTTATCTGAAAGTCATGATGAAAAATAGTGAAATCTCCTTGACAACTATGCCTCCATGCATCCTTACTTCAGACAAATCCTCCTGTTAAAATATTGCCAGTTTTAATGTAAAGCATTCTGTCAGTAGCAAAAAGTGAAGGACTTTTATGTAAGTCCAACCATATGGGCCTTGTACTTATTACTTCGTCTTGAATCCTGATACATATAATCTTACACTACAAATGGCTGGTGTAGATGCACCAGGCCCCAATACCATGAAAATTCTCAACTCATTTTTACAATTATAACATCAAAAGTTATTAACAAAAGTCATATATGTTCTAACACTTTTTAAAGGCGCATTTTATCATTAATTATGTTGATAAAAACCTTTGGTGAAGATTCTGATGGAAAAATATTCTACAGCTAAAATTTGTTTGAGTACAATCCATTATTTTTTAACAATTATTCAAGAATATTTTTTGCTTTAGAATGAAGTATTCTTTGAAATATTGACAGTTTCTTTTATCAACTTATTCTATTAAAAAAGCATGTTTTAAAAAATACAACATTTTGTATCATACAATGCTTATATGTGGTAAAATGAGTTGAGTCTGAGATTGTGATTTGACTGAAGTGTTTTTGTGATATTGGGGCCAGTATTTTTCAATCCAATAGCTGTAAGTGTTTCTTCTTCCTTAAACAACCTCTGGACATGTGAGGGCGCAAATATAAAATACAGGATTTCAAAGTCATCAGCAGGAATTCTACAACCTAACTTGAACTACTAGTATTTTAAAAGATTGTATAATATCCCTTTGTATAATAAACAGGAAACATATCACAGATAAACAGGGCCTAGAGATATGAAAATAAAATCTCAAAACTAAGGTAATACTGATATCTAGCCATGAATAATGGTTGGCGTAAAAAGCCAGGCACAGATTTGGGGCTAATGAAATATAAAATGTAGAACAAATTTGTTCTCTTAAATTCACATAACAATAACTATCACAATTCTTTAAATTACATTTTCTAAACAAACAACAACAATTAATTTTAACACCAGTAACAGTGAGTTGTGAGAGGGGTGATTACACACAATTCAGTAATATTAAACAGGTACACTCAGGTAATTTTATAAAATTTAACAAATTACTGATTTAAAAAAATGCATTGAGGTCTGACGACCACCTCACCTTCCACCGATAATTATTGTATATATTTTCTTTTTATAAGGGAGGTAACAAGTGATACTCAACATGTTGGTGCACAAGTTATCTTCCTTAGTTTGCTGCATTGGTGGCAAATGCACTTCTCCTTAAATTACTATACAGTAGGGGAGTAGACTTAAAATAATTCAACAGCCTATCCCAAACAGGCAGAATTTTGAGGACCTAGAGAGATGGCCAGCAAGGAAAGACATGGCTTGAGTAAATGTCCCAAAATATGATGTCTTTAACATTGATGTTGACAATACTCCCAGCTCCAGTGTGCATTGTACATTGTGACCACCCCTCTCAAACTATATTTCGCAACTGTATGAGTTTTTCCGTGCCATCGAGTGAGGCCATTATTTCTTCTCCTCCACCTTCTCAGGTTTTAGGGGTGTCGCAGGCCGCCATTCATCGAGGCCCTTCACTGTCATCTTCTCAATCTCCTTCTCTTCCCGTCGAGCTTTTACCCGGAATGGTTCCCTGAAACAGGAGACAGACTTGTTTGCTATTTATGGTTCTCTGCTTGAAAGTAAACAGTCTTTTGTTGACATAAGCATTTTTTCTCAATTTAAACTCAGAAACATTATATTTATTTTAACATGTATTTCAGTTACTTAATTGTTTTCAACTTGCATTTTAAAATTATAAAGAACAATAATATATGCTAGAAAATATAAAATAAAAATTTTTTACGAAGAAACTTACAACCACCTCTTGCATGTCATATTTACTTGTAATACATTCCTAAACAAACCAAGAGCACCACAGGCGGTTGGAAATGTTTTTCTGTTGTTATTCTCAGTGAAACAAGAACCATAACCCAACAAGTATCTTAGCCAGAGTGATAGGACTCAATGTATATATATATATGTAAAATTAAAGGATATCACATTTATTTAAGTATATTTAAGGATTTGCAAGCTTCTTCCACCAATGACACAAAAGATGTAAAAATGTTAAAACTGAAAGGGTGATAAAACATTTTTTCTGCTTGTTGTTGCTTCACTGCATAACTTAAATCAACCTTCTCCGCTGTTTCACATTGTGTTGCCATGTGAGAAACCACACAGCATTCTCCCTGTGTTACCGTGGTTACCTGGGTTTGGAAGGAAGAAGTCGCAGGGGCACAAACGTGTCTGGCTGCTTTTTCCAGGGGCTGTTAGCACTGCAAACACAACACGCCACACAAAACAGGTCACTACAGTAAGGCAACACAACAAAACAGCTAAATCTTATCCCCAGTCTTCTATGACCTCATTGTCTTTATGCCATTCATGCATTACAATAACATGTCCATGCCACATGCTAAGTCAAACTACATCTCTTTCTTACGCCTTTTAACATGCAAGCTATGACTAAAACTACCAACTCAATCCATTTGAATGCCATTTGGTACTCCTTGGCCATTTTCCATCAAAAAACAACCTCGGATGTATATGAAGGGTTTACAATGTCAGAAAATGTTACATTTAACTACACTTCAAGTAGATTGTGAAGTAATTTCAACTAAGCAGTTAAACTTAATGACTTTACTGTTGGGAATCTTAATTATTTATGCAATAATACACATCACTGGCAAGCAATTTAAACTTAGTTTATATACAAATTACATGTTAAAAAACTACTTTTAGTTAATACTATTATTTAAATTTTTACGTTCTGTTTCTACTGATGTACTGGCATACATCCAAAGTTGTTTTCAATGGAAAACGGACGAGAAGTTCCAAATGTTCAAACGCATGTTTATAAACATATTCTGAAGACACACCACTCTATCAATCAGTTCCTATTCTGTTATAATAAATATTACTGTGAAGCCGATTTCCTTATTTGTACACAAGTTAAAATTCCTAAAAGTATAAATCTGGTTTTAGTAGTTCACATCAATTACAAAGTTAAAACATGAACAATAAAATAAAACAGTACATAATTATAATTGTGCTCATACAAAAAAACAAAATGATGACAGTGGGACAAATTGGTACAACAAAAACAATTCTAGTTGACACTGTTATGTCACACTCTCTCAGGGATTCTGGGACAGACATGGGAACATGCAATTGTCACTTAGGTAGAACCAGATATTAAAGGGACTAGATACCAGATGGTCCCAAAATCTATAAATACTGTATTCAAACAAGTCAAGAGTTATCAATATGAATTAGAATGAGGCTGATAATACATCAAGTTTAAGACAATTTTCTTTTGTCCTTGCAATGATATCATCTGGTGTCTAGTCTCTTTAACAATACTATCTTAATTTCTGTGCAAAGTGGTGGATGCTTTAGATCTAATTTAAAATTATTGTATCATTTCATAGCATGATGTATTTTAAAGTGTTTATAACTTTTATTTTTTGAGACACATTCCAATGTCATTTATACTCTTCATTTTGTAAAGGGGAACTCAGTGACCTATAGACTTAGGTAAATAGATAAAAATAGAACTATCTTTTATCATGATAAACTTTGCAGCTACAAGTTTAAATATTTGTCATTTATAGTTTTTAGAAGTGAAAATGTTTAAACATGTAAATAAACATCATCCATCATGAAAGCTCTGGCTACCTCACCATGACAAAAGCATGTGTCTACACATTGCTAATCACTGCATGATAACCTACTCTTCAGGGACGTAGCTGTGGGGAAAACAAGATCAGCATTCAGTTAATACATGCACATGATTTACTAAGATCATTCCCTAAACATGACTGCAAAAAATGTTTGAAATACAGAATATTATAGCACTATACAGAACTGGACAGTATTGGAGATTTATTGCAATATATCCAAGGAAATATCTTGTAAGTAAAGCAGTTTTACCATTTCACTATTAATTAAAGAAATGTATATAAATGTATATATAAAAGAAGATTTCAAACATGCACTGTCAATACAATAAGAGAGAAAAATATCATTCTTAGTGACTATGGTTATTCAATAACTTCATGCATTAATTAACCATTAATTCCAAATTCAAAAGCATTACATTCCCAAAAAGACTAAATATTTGTTTTCCATTTAATATTTTATTCATGCATGATAACATCAAACGCCATGCAGTTATATTGCATCGCCATTATCTGATTATTGTTCACCTTTCTTCAAAGAAAATCTTGAAAAGTTTGGGACACTCTTCCTCATATGGTCGTTTAACTGGCTTTCTCTTAAGGCTAAATAAAAACTCAAATGTCTTGTATTTTGCTAAACAAATCTGATGTTATTCAATTAATTATCAAAATTCAAAGGAACAAGAAATACCTTCTACATCGATAAACAATGTTTGTATTCCTGACCGAAAACCACTCGTCCATTTTTACATATATTTTATTCTACTATTAAGGAGCCCCAAATATTTTTAAATTATTTTTTTACAGATTGCTATTTTTTTCATTGTGAAGTACTGTCAAATAATGAAATTTGACTATTTAAAACACCCTTTTCTAGAACAAAGGACATAAAGGTCATCAGATAAAAATAATTAAAGAATAAAACAAAACAAAAACTGAATGGTTATTGATTTCAGGTATGATAATATAAACACAACCGGAATGAAAGAAAAGCACATAAATATTCCAATTGTTATGGTTCAACCTTGTCTAACCTTTTTATATTATTATATCATGACTAGAGCAGTCACAGGAATGACAGGTACCTGGACACAGGAATATTTGTTTTGTTTGTATCAAAAGTTAAATTCATAAAAACTTTACAGATCTGGCAATTGAAACATAATATAACTTGGATTAAACACAATCAATAACAAATTTATGATTTTCTCTGAAGCCCGCCGATACAATGTGCACTTTTTGCCCCTAACACCCTGTCCTTCTCCTGCAGCAACCTGTTCCATTTAAAACCTGGCTAGATCCCATACATGTTAATTTTATTATTAAATGACTTTTGATGGTTTATAGATTGATATACAGCTTGTGAAAACAGTTTACATGAAATTGCAGCTAATTATAATTATGATCTAACACTTGTACAAATAATTTCAAACTGGAACAAATAATTATTGTCAATATACTTCACATTGGGAACTGAAAATCAACGAGAGCTAGCTGACTACATACCCAAACTCGATGACTGGTAATGTGGAACCCAGTTTATGAAAGCGAGATGAAAATTCCGGAGTATGGTAGGGTTTGTCCCCTGGGGCAGCCTCCCCGATACCGTTCCGCTTGTCTATCACTTCCACTAAAATTATTGAAAAACCTTTCTTCCATTTCTGATAAGATGAATTAATTCACATTGCAAAATACGGTAATTGATTTATTTTTCATTTATAATTTGAGAAGTACTTAGACACGACTTATACAAATATTTATCAAGTACTGTAACTAATTTCAGTTTTATCTTTAAGTTAAATATATGTGCTGCTTTAATATTGTTTTCATAAAACGTCTTGAGTCATTTCCTAACTTAAGTCTTTTCCTAATCTAAATCCTTTCCTTATTTAAGAATTTCATAAAGCATCTTGGTGATTTATCTTCAAAGACTAAAAATATATATACTACAAACTTATTGATATCTTTTAATTTTACTATGAATGAACTTAAGTTAGGAGGTGACTTAAAGGGGCCAATTGTTCAGAACCTTGTTTAAGTTAACGTTTTTAACAGCATCTTTGTTAAAAAGGTGAGATATTTCATAATGTGCTCATATATACATGTATGCATAAACGAGTACAGATGAAACATTCGTCTCAAATCTTGTTAGAAAATTTCACACATTAAACTTCTAATGCAGTAAAGATTAGAAAGTTAACAATGATGACATTAAAATCGTTGTAAGCTTTAATAAACTTCTGAAACAATTGGTCACATATAAATACCAGCCCAGTATTAGGTCCTTCACTGAAACAGACGCAAAATTATTCATATCAGAATATAGCAGTCTTAACCATTATGCCAAGATACATTATTTGTATAAACTATCAAAATTATGGGCAGACAACTCTGACTCACAGTTTCTCCCCCTGCCAAACAGCATGGTATGAGTTATCTCATCGGCCGATGTCCTGGTGGCCATATGCTCTCCATTGAATTTGCACCTCATTCCGCGACTTGAAAGACCAGGATCCAGTAACCACTCGTTGCTCGTGTTCATGTACGTGTCTGTAGATATATCAACAAATTAAAACTGAACATTTTCAAAACAACATTTTTATGCGGCAAATAAAAAAATAACGTTATAGTGCAGGTTTACCAAACCGACCATATTTTTATGTCCCGACCCTAATTATCTTTTTAACAAAATATAAAATGGTATAAAAGTATGACAATAAGATGCACCAGAGAGGTATATATTTCCTCAGAATATTTTCTTAAATGATATGTGAACAGAAACTTTCTGATCTATTTATGAAATCATTATAGTTCAAAAAGCAGATGCAACTGAAAAGATTATGAACTATTTTATATGATTAGTTCAGATATCTCATTAATTTAATTTAATAATTTGTTTTCATATAATAAAATGCACCTGCCGTTGATAGATATTAAACATTTTTTATCTATTAATTCACAGTTAAGCAAAAACACACATTTGTTATAATATTTATGAAACATAGCAAATTTGAAAGTGAAATTGATTCAACAATTAATTGAAATTAATTGAAAAACTGATTGAGCTGCAAAAAAGCTACATATAATATTTGAGAAGCAGACATTTCTGGATAAACAATCATGCATCCATGCTAAAATCATCCATTTACATTTTTACAGCATGCATTTAAATCAACATACTTTTCATATATGAATATCTCAACACTAGTCAATCACTTTTAAGTTTAGGTTTCTATAGAAATCAAGTCAAGTCTTTAAGTAAATGTTTCATAATTCTGGTAAAACATTTAAACAAAGAAACCTGTTTACAAAATCCCAATTCAAATTGGAAACAATAATCCGTAAAACAAGAAAAATATAAAAAACATTTCTGTACCACTCAACTTTAATGAAAAAATGTCTGTTGAGTTAAAACTAATGTTGAAACATGATTCTTCAAGTAACAAACATGTCTCAGATACTGGAAACTTAAACAAAAAAACTTATCAGGGTTCAACTAGCCGCCAGATCGTACTAAGATAAAGGACTATGTTCTTTTTCAAAGAACCTGAAATTTGATCCCATTCAGTAAAATGTCAATATGGCCATTACATACTAGGAGAGAATTCAAAACCCATACTCATTACAGCGCCACACATGTGTAGGTTCAGGTTCTCTGTTTTATGTTTAAATTTTGTCCGTTAATATTTGTGTAACAAAATTGCTTGCACCCCATGACTGATCAAGCGGACTTTTGACAATCTGAATCATCAATAATTTATTCCAAATGACCATTCTGATGCTTGCAGTGTGGAGCTTTTAGGGTTTTTAAGCATTTTTAATGGTTGTCATTTTTCAGCAAAAGGTGGCAGATCTGTGTTCTAGTGGTAGGACACTTGATCGTTAACCTAAGGGATGCATGATGATGTTCAAGCCTCACCACTTTAATATTGACTGTGTTCCAGGAGCAACATTAAATAGGGGTCCAAAATTGTGACAGTGATATGCACTGGCACATGTTTAAAAAACACAGTAGCTATCCAGGATTTCATTCTGTCTGTGCACAACCTAGTAACACTGATATTCTCACAGGGCACAACACTCATAGACAGGCCAGCCACATGGTAAAGTAAAAGTACCTCCTCTCTCTTTCATGTGAATAAAATCTATTGCTTCAACATGTTACAAATTATTAGGGATGCAAACGAATATTCGAATATTCGATCAAACGTTTGGTATTCGAATGTCAAAATCGGTATTCGAATATTCGATGTTTTGTTGTCGAATGAATATAATAGTAAACCTTTTGCCTGCATCTCTGCTCTTGTGTTTAAAGTTCGTTTGTCTTGTGCTTACAACAATTGGCCAATACTGCCAGAGGTGTGAATGTGATACACTATTAAACACGCATCATATGTCATTTAGGGACATATCGTCGGGTGCCATAAAAAGACCCTGTAATTTTACAATAACTATCTTAATAAAACAAGTGACACACAAAATTCAACTATTTCCGGTAAGTTTGAATGCCTTTGCCAATTAAGGAATAAACTAGTTCCCGAGTTGGTTTGGTATAATCCATAGTTTTATTTAGTAGAGGTCAATCCTAGAACGAGGCTACTCGTACTATGGAAAGACCTTCCATTGGCGCATAATGCTATTTGACCAGAATCAATCTAAGTTTACGTTGTTTACAAATATGAAGGCAGAGGAATAAAACAAAAAGTTTTTTTTTTTCTTTATTCATAATGTATTACTTTTTGTCTTTTTGAAATGAGGAATTTCAGAGGCTCATTTGGTGAAATTCATGGTCCGCCGCGCTTAGTGGTAACGAACAGGAAGGGCTAAAATGCCACGCTATTACTTGAGCGAATATTAAAGTAGTTTACTACAACTTTTAAAAGATGTATTTTGGTTATCGAACATTCGAATATTCGTTCTAAAGAATTACCGAATATTCGAATATCAGTTTTGCCATTCGTTTGCATCTCTACAAATTATAATGGCTGCATGCAGAAGGGTTTTGGGTTTCTTTTTCCATTTACAATGTTTCTATATGATTTTGAAATCACACTTTACAGTTCTATTATAAGAACACATATTATGAATCATAGACGATTTCCGTTCAGTAGAATAAAACCAAACATAGAGAAAAATCTCATATGCTGACTTTCTTACTTCCAATTATTTTTGTGGCAAGATCAACTGAAAATTTAGATATTATCTTAAAAGAAATCTGTCAACAAAATCAGTTAGTTTCAATTACATATAGGTTAATGTTTGTTTATATGTATTTTATCAACGTGAATAGTGAACAGGGTCCGATTCATGCAGGGCGACCGTTTTTATTTGATAAATGCATATTAACAAACATTATCAAGCTAAGTGTTCAAAATTATATTTTGTCTACTTACTCAGCCTCTGTTAAAATCAGCCAAGCTACCTTATTGAAATCAATAACTGCTGAATGTTGATTTACCGAAATAAAAGTTAAGCAAATTTGAAAAGATTTTTTGGAATAAACATAATTCCAAACACTAAATCATGATAAGAACTACATAATCTAAATGTATAAAGTCATTAAATTTAGTTATAAAGCTAAACAAAATGTATCTCAATATACTTCATATCTCTACAACATATGTTGGTAAAACATGCATATTATGTCAACTCACTTCAACCAATGAAAGCTGAAAAACATATATAGTAGCTTTGCCTGTTTGAATTAAAGATTCATGAATGTATTTATATGTGAATAGCTATTAAGCTAAAAATGATTTGATGTTTAAAACCATTGTTTATAGCAGAGCTGCTTAAAATGATGTTAGACAATTTTAAGCAGGATTCCAAAGTGAGAAAAAAGCAAAATTTTGCACCCAAAGCTGGAGTTACAATTGTACACTGTTTGTTAGAGCATTTCTCATCAAATTCATGACACAACATTTACATTAAATAACGCACATTGTCTGTAAGACAGTTGCTCGACTATCTGGGACCCTATTGTCAATAACTTTTGAATGTTTTAAACAATTCACTAAATTAAAAAAGGAGCACTCATTTCCTTTAAAGTCAATAACTTAAAAACGCCCTTATAACTGAATGCCCTTAACAGTCACGATAAAGTTTTAAATAAATTGCCTGAGCTGAAAATAATATAAGAGCATTATAGTGGGTGTATACAATTAACCATTTCAATGTAAACTGCCATATTTTCATTCATTACAATGACAACTTTAAGTGACTGTGTAATGAGATTATCTGATGGACCTGGAAACATTTTTGAAGTTTTAAATCAAGTCCAGATATAAGAAGCAGATTGGGCTTAAACTGCCAAGAAGAGACAGCAATGGTGACAGTAATAGCCTTCCTTAACCTTCAAATAGTCGAGCTAATAAATATTTCTATTGTTTGCTACATGTAATACTAGTAATAAATAAAAATCAAACCACATTATGGATGACCAATAAGAGAATTCCATGAAATAATATTTCATATTATTCATATTGATTTAATCGTATGTCATTGGTATTCCATACACATATAAAACACAAAACTCAACGGACATTTAATACAAATCACAGGTATTTACCACGTAGTATGTCATACATAGCTTGAATAAAGAACTACAAAATGAACAATGCGCAAACAAAAAGATATCACCCAAAATAATTCTTGTCTAGTTACATTGTTGAAACAACGTAACAGTTTTGTTGCATGAAACTATTTAAAAACCAATATAAACTTGTATTTAAAATGATTGTCAGATTGTTTGCAATTTAAGATTTAAGGTTAATTTTCATAGTTAATGAGTAAGTGTGAATACTTACAGGGGTAGGGTCTCATTGCCTTCCAGTTGTTTTCAAAGATTTCTGCTGCAGGATACTTAGGGTTTTCTGGATCAGGAATGTACTTTAGTCGGGATTTCCAGTCTGGGCCAGAACTGATCACACATAGAAATGAACAGATTAAATTTGTTTAATGGTATCTTTAAATTTTCACTGAAACTGTGGCACTGCAGTGGTTGGAATTAGCATAAGGCCACAAGCAATGCATTGTTTATAGCTTGATTGAATTGAAAAATTACACAATAGAGCTTATTACAATGTTCTAAATATTATACATGTGGTGATGTGGGTTCCAGGTTTGTTGTGCCAAATTCAAAGTTCAATGGCTGACTATATTATTGTCAAGCTCTTTATTAACAGTGACAAAATGAAAAGTATATTTCTAACTTTCTTCATCCACATCTGTAAACCAAACATTATCATAACCAAATGAAAACATTACATTTCCTTAGATACTTTGTTATATCTTCACAATAACTTACTCTGTATATTGTGGTTGGACACCCTGTGGGTGTGGCCTCCATTCATCATACATGCCATATCCGTGTGGTATGTATCTGCGACCTCGTGGTTTGTACGATGGCAAATCTCCTGGCTGATTATCAATCTGGGGGAAATGGCGCCGCTCTCGTTCTGAATAAATTTTGAAAAGAAAAATATCAGATCAGAACCTGTAAAATCTTGTAGCAACAATTCATCAAAATAATATGGTTAAATTTCTCATACTACACAGTGATTGTTTTTGGTGCAATTTACTGCCTTTAAAAGGATGTTTCCCCTAGCGAAAAAAAGTGTTCATTTTCCCAAAAAATCATGATATTTTACCAATGAATTGAATACAGATCCTGTGAATGAATAAAAAAGCAATGAATTTATTAAAGAATAAACAAAATCTTGATAAGACTAGCCCCTTTACAGTATAAAGTATGCATAAAAAAGTAAAAACATGTATAATTGCTATTATATTTGCTATTTTAGCATGATTTTGTATTTTTCCTAAAGAAACAGGCGGTGAAAATAATTCCAAAAAAAATCACTGCTACATGTAGTGTAGTCAACATTACTACTGTGTGCAAATGGATTTAGGATTTTGATGTTTTGAAGCATTAAATAGTAGCAGTGTAAAATCTGCCCCTAGTCCCTCAATAATCTGCAGAGTAACTGATGTTGCAGGGAACATCAAAAGACTGCCAGTTATGGGTATAATATAAATATCATGTGATAAAAATGCTAAATTTGAACTGCTGGATAGCACTTTAACAAAAAACAGAGATATTTTGTTTTTTTACAAATTTATATGGTTGACAGTCACAACTACATATATGCCAACGTGGCACGGTGGCATCAAACATGACTTCAAACCTTATTGGCTCACTATCTCCTGGCCACATGAGCTCCAGGTTTTCAGTGGAAATTTTGCAAAATTGCAGACATTATGGACATTGTTGACTCTTTAGAGCATCATACTTTTTTTTTTAAACTCAAGGATTCAATGAAAATGTTTCACAAATAATTTTTCAAGGTCGGTAGAAGCTTGCAAGGGCTCTGGTTAAGCTTGTACTGGCATAGCAGTAAGTAAGTGCAGATTTTGGACAACACAAGTCCCTCAAGATCTTGCTGGTGCTCACATGACTATTGCAGAGGAGTCAAACAGACAACAAACCGTTAGACAAATGGACATTGTCCAGGAACTTTCAACAGCTACAGGGCGCTAAATTTGCTGTACTGGCTCTGTACTACATCCTTGACAATTCAAGGTGGTTTTAAACCAGGAGTATATTTTGAATACCAGAAAGTAACCTCCAAAATATTGTACGAGGCCCTTAGGCATGTGGCTAGAATCTTCAATTGTACATTATACGATTATGTGACTGAGGCATTAGCTATAGGGCCAGGAAGATTGCCTTACTATGTAAGAGAACTCAGAAGATGGCCTCACTATGCTTGAGTGCCCAGGGCACCATTTGAATAAGACCTTATGCTGATTAAAAGTGGTTATTTTCAACCATACATTTACGGGCAGAATCTATACGATATTTTTTATTGAAACACAGCTATTGCCAAAATCAGAGTTCAAGAGATTATCTCACTATGTTAGAGGGCCACCCACTATGCTACAGGGCACAGGAGATTGGCTCACTATGCTGATGAGCACAGGAGATCACTATGCTAAATCCTCCAGGAGATTGACTCACTATGCTAGAGAACCCGGGAGATTGACTCGCCATGCTAGAGGGCCCAGAATACGCTCAATATGCAAGGCCTTGAAATTTGGCTTACTATGTTAAATGTACAAGAGCTTCAGATGAAGGCTAGGGTAACTTTAAAATCTTGCCATTGTGATTCTACAAACACTGCAACAACATAACAGTTTATTTATAAATAACATCTTACTGATAACGTTAACACAATGCCGTGTGAAGTTTGAGCTATAATTATATAGAGAATGATAATGCAGCAACGTAAAGTCTAAGTGTTGTTTACTGTGCTAATACACTTATGTATGATTTAAAATTGTTTGGGTCGCGAAAATATGTTGCATTTTGTGCTTTTTCATTAAATAACTGCAATGTCTGATAAACAACATTATCCATTGGTTTACCAATTTTTCCAGGCTTTCCGATTTCTGTTGTAATATGCAACATGGTTAACAACTGAAATCAGTGAAAAAAACTTCCCAATTCTCTATACTTTTACTTTTTGGCGTGCTTGGTAACAAAAAGTATAGACTGGTACTGCATTATATTCTTAAACCCGGAGTTTTTGTGTATATTGGACCCTAATGTGATCACCAGTCGAGCAGGTGCGTGCAGACTGGTTTTGATATTTTTTGTCTTTTACTCAAAATACGTTCACGAATCAATAATAAATTACAACCAGTCGATAATATTATTTATCATCACGCCATACTCGTACGATCTGCAACTGTCAGATGTTTAATTTGATGTTTGCAAGAAAACAACAGTGAAACGCAAAAATAGAATAACACTGGTAAGTTAATAGATGTTATTCCTTACTGTGGTACAGCTTCCTGAAGCGTTAAACTGCACCAACACGCCGTAGCTTCGTTAGTTTGCTTAAATGCTCTTAGTCTTATTATTATCATTAGAAGTAATTATCATTTTTGAATTCCTAATTTTCACTGTTTCAGATTCACTCACAGGAATTTGACTCACTTTTCGGTACGAAATGATGAAATAAAGACATCATATCACCAAATACTGACAACTGGTCACTTATACTTACCTTAAAAGGGACCAGCCTGCCTGGTTAGCTTTGTTGGTTTGAGTGCAGTGCTAGTGGTCATGTGTTCCAATTAAATTACATGTTTTGTGTCTTACTGTTGCTTTTATTTAAATTTCACTTAATACATTGGACCAGTATTTAAATCATAAAAATGTCTTATCTTGTAACTTTTGATGTATCTGGTAATGAAGCCTATAATCTCATTATAACCTATATGTTTTAACATTTTAATTAACATGTGATATTATTATCTTGAATATTTTCAGGTCTTTTGTTTGTCTGTTACTGGATAATCTATTATGTCGGAAAATAGCTATCAGCTAGTGTTGTCTATGTTTATCATAACCGACTTTAAATAAAGATTATCTTATCTTTCACGTACAAATTGTTTAGTATCAAAAGTGGGTAGTTATTCCGATCGGGATTCCGGGTTAAAGCATATTGCGTCTATAAATTATCATAAAAACAAGAAATATTACCAGATAATGTTATTTTATATTAGTTCCGTACACAAAAAATAAATATCCAATGAATAATTATGAGTTTGGCAGGTTTTTTTCATTTCATTCTGTCAAAACATAACAATATATACATGAAGGGCACCTTCAAGGGTTTAAGGCACAGTTTTTTAACAATCGGAACATATCGGCCATGGCCAGAAAATTGTTAGCAAACGTAGTATTGTCAAACTCTATCATTATTGTCAAAAAACAATTTGGATTTCCAGGAATGTTCCTATTACAGATGAAGTGAAGGAGTGGTTGGAATTATGGAAAGAACTTGAAAATTGGGATTGTCCCAAACATTTCCAGTTTAACCCAATTAATTCTTGGGCACTGGTTGGACATTGGAGGATCCTTTTAGAACTTATCCAAACTCTGTCAGTTGAAGATAGGCATCAATTTCGTAGAAACATGCCAGACACTCTGGAAGTTACTCTAACTGAAGGAAAAAGAACAGTGCATTCTACAAACACAGACGACGCTGCAGTCCAACTTTCTACTCGTTCTTCTACAGTACAACCAATTTCTATAAACACTTCAATGGCACCGGTTCAACAAGTCAGTTCAGTGCCAACAAATTCTGAAGCCATGGACAACAATTTTTCTGTTCAACAAGAGATTCCAGTGCCAACCAAACCTAAAGCCATGGATAGTCATTTCCATTTAGACCGCTCACTGTTCAAACTAAATTTAAACAAGTTCAGCTCTACCCAAGATTTGATAAATGTGTCTGTGGGTTCAATTCCAAGAAATGAAGTGGAAGTAGTAGGTGGAATAGCCAATTTTTGCGATCCCAAACACTTTTTGGGAGATTATACACATCTTGGGCATGGTTTTTCAGCCTCGGTAGGAATACATCCACGGAACGTTTCATCCATTGACAGTTTACCGTCAATTCTTTGTAAGTTAGATCAACAATTAAAACTTGCCAATGTTGTGGCTTTGGGTGAAGTAGGATTGGATCATACGGAACCAGAGGAGAAGTGGGAGAACCAAGAGAAGGTGTTGGTAGAAGTTTTAAGTTTGGTCTCAATCCGGACTCCCGTGATTCTACATATAAGAGATCAAAGGGACAAAGAACCTGGAGAATTATACCGAAGATGTTTAAATCTCATCAAAACTAGTGGGAACACTGCCAGAAATCAACCTTTTCATTTACATTGCTTTACTGGTACAACTGAGACCATGAGAATTTCCCAATACTTATTTTGGGTTTACTGGAATGGTCTGGTTCTTTGACAATTATCAGCAAGCAGCACTGCAGAAAGTACCACAGAATCGGTTATTAATTGAAACGGATTCTCCATATCTGAAAATGTCAAAAGCTGCAAGTATGAACAATCCCAAATTCATTGGGGATGTAGCTGCTGAAATAGCCAAATGTCGGAACTCGACCGTAAAAGACATATGTAGCATGACTATGGAAAATACCAGACGTTTATACAAATTATAAACGACAAGGAGATTGGAAGACAAATAAGCCATAACTCAGATTCGTTAAATAACATTCAATTTCTTTGTACTATAACCCAATGGTTGGGTCAAACTTTTATATTTTATTTGCATATAGCTCAATATGTGTATGGGCAGTTATGCATGGTAATTAGTAATCAATATTATGTGATAACCCAATGGCTGGGTAATTTTCAAGTGAGTAATACTCAGTTGACATTCATTTATTTATATATATATATGTAGATATTTGTAAATATCAAACATTTTAGTTAATGGGGTATCATCCAATGGTTGGGTGTTTTTAAGTGATCTTTTTAATGAGAATTTGGGAAGTTTTCACAAATAATAATTTCCCAATTGGTTGGGTATATTTTAGCTTTGTCAAATTGACATAAGGCTTATTTACTATTTTCATATATCTAGATAGATAATGAAACATCTTAAAAAATAGAAGGGGGAGGTGTGTTGTGATCTGGGAACCAGTCATATTATTCATTTATGATAACCAGTCTAATAGAGGCTGATGTAGGGAACCAGCTAGCAGGAAACAGATAGACTTTGACTGACCACGACTGAGACCTGACGGACTTATTACTTCTTGACGATCATCTTATATCCATCATCATCCGATACATAGATTCGACGCTAGTGCTCATCTTTATCAGGTATGTTTGTATGGATATTAGTTATTATGTCGGGATCACAATTTCAGTTTCCACCATCTCCTCTTCACCCAAAAATTGGGGTTCCAGATCCAAAATGGGAACAGATGTATTAATTTCAGTTTCCACTCTTTCGTCACCGCCCAACAGATTGGGTTCCAAATCTAAACTTGATTCAGTTGTATGCATTCCACCCAGGTCTTTGGGTTCTAAATCCAAAAGTGAGTCATTTGAAATTGATTCAGTTGTATGAGTTCCACCCAAGTCTTTGGGTTCTAAATTCAATAGTGAGTCATTTGCCATATCATCTTCATCACCCAAAAGATTTGGGATAACTTCATCTGGGGTAACAATAGAGTGAACACTGAAAGAGTCCACCGGTTCACTTTTAACAGTATTTCCCAAAAAGCGAATATCCCTACTAGAAAAAACGTCATTACCCGTGTCTGTTGATAAACAGGAGTTTCCCTTTTTAATAGGTTGGTTACTCTTTCCCCAAATTGATTCCAATGATTTTAAACATTCGGTTGTTAGAATATTATCTGCATAGCGTTTGGCCTCACGGATGAACTTAAAATTTCTACGACTCTGTGCAATCTGACATTGTTCTGTAACAATCCTATTAATCTTTTCT
This sequence comes from Mya arenaria, assembly GCF_026914265.1. NCBI lineage: Eukaryota > Metazoa > Mollusca > Bivalvia > Myida > Myidae > Mya > Mya arenaria. The sequence continues at coordinate 6,110,893 of NC_069127.1, forward strand.
TGGTCCTTGACCAAACCTAATTGAAAGATCAATAATTTGGCAGATGGCATCTGTACTTTGCGAGAACATAAGGTTTCCATTTCCCGTACAATATCATCGGGATTAATTGGAATTATCCGTTCTGTTTCTTTCCATGACCTTTTTGGGCTCCCTTCCAAAGACTCGGAATCTGTCATCCTGTAAAGTTAAATCAAATTCCATTATCCTGAGATGCCCTTATTCTCCTTCTCGCAAGCCGTACAATCATACATACTCAAAGTCACCCACTCCTCTCCTCTATCATTCACACAGCGCTCATAAAAACATATCCTTACATTTATCACAGTGTATCCTACATTTAATCTCTGTTTGTGATGAAGTCATATAACAATTATAACGTCTTCAGGTTTTTATTTTAAATAATTCTGAACACCTAATTGCAACTCAATACACTTCGCTTTTAATCATATAGCGTTATCAATAGCGTCTGCAGCAATATAAATTCTAGTTATATAAGTTCATTTATAATAAACTTTCTGTATAATAATTTATCATGATTCTTTATATCATGCTTGGTAATCTTGAACTTATTATAAGTGCTTTCAGTGCTTTGATTTGTTTAATGTTATTCTTTACAGTTCTCCCCCTTTTTAATAATTTAGACATTTATTATGGGTGAATGTTTTGAATAAGGTGTTGCTCTAGAAGTGGTGTATCTGCTTTTATTTGTTGGACATTTAGTGTTGAGAAAACATGTACTGTTGATAGTGTTTCTCTTGAATTGGTATACTGTATGTGTTTATTTGTTGGACATTGTTATTAAAACATATACTGTTGATAAAACATTGAACTGAACTGTTGTGTTGTATTCATGAAATATCGATATTGCACTTGAGATAAAAACTACTACCAACTACTCTTTCTAGCTTTCACGCCATAAGCTTTCCTTGCAACTTTATTTTAACCCTAACCTGATGATGTTCAGGACAATCTGATTGGAAATGCCCCATTCGTGCATATTGAAAACATCGCTTACTTGCTGGAATTGAGTGTAACATCAGTACCTTTGATTTTACTCTCTCCCAGTTCCAATAATCTAGTCCAATATGTCTGGATATGTTTGAGAGTTCAAGCATCTTACTTTGGGACATTTGAGCGACCGCAGCTACGCTTTTCTCTGCTGACACCTTCTTTATGGGTTTAGACCCTCGGCACAAGCAAGTCAATTTGTCCATTACTTGTGCCACAGTAGCTGGCCTCTCTCTTATGGCACGTTCATCACATGTTTGGTCTTGGGTTATTTCCTTGTACCTAAACTGATGTGATAGTTTGTCTCCCGTGGACTTTGTGTCCAGACCATTTCTCTCCGAAAGTCGGAATTTACTTTCACCAGCTCCTAATCTACCCAATTCATCACATTGGGACCCTCTTTCCCAGATATTACCTTTTGTTATTTGGGAGTCACTTCCTCTAGCCCCAGAACTAACCAAATCATCAATCTGGGACCTTCTTCCCCGAACATTACCATATGTGGATCGAGAGTCACTCTCTACAGCCCCAGAACTACCCAAATCATTAAATTGGGACCTTCTTTCCCGGACATTGCCATTTGTTGGTCGGGAGTTACTTTCTCTATCTCCAGAACTACCTAAATTGTCAAAGTGGGGCCCTCTATCTAAATCGTCCAATCTACCCTGAGCATCACTTATACAAGTACTTTCTCCACTACCCCTTAACATACCCGAAATCGGGTTCTTAATTTTACTCTGAAGCCTTTCCCCATGAACACTGCTCAAGTTATTAGGTTCATAATTTATAACCCCAATACTTTCTCCACTATCCCTTAACGTACCCGAAATCGGGTTCTGAACTTTACTTTGAGGTATTTCCTCATGTACACTGCTCAAGTTATTAGGTTCATTATTCCTAACCCCATTCATGAAACCAGCATTTGGTACACATTGGTACCCTGGCTGATAACCCATGTAACCTGGGCACATGCCATTCATTCCCAGGCCTTGTTGCATTTGTGGGTGCATCATGTATGGATTCATGGGATATGGATACATCCAAGGCGGCATCATAGTCGGAAATGAACCCATTTGATATGGATTGGGTGGTTGAAATGGTAGATGGGATTGGTACGCACATGTTGGTTGCATTGATGGATACACTAGTGGTAATGTACCAACAAGAGGAACTGAATATGCCATGAGTCCCTTGATGCGTTTCCTACAGTTTAATTATTAGAACTTTGTGGCTTTGAACTTTTGTGCCTCCCTTACTTTTTCACTTGCTTTATTCATAGTTCTCTAATTAAATACAACCCTAAACATCTCCCCCTTTTCACCAAATTAAACCTTATCCTAAAACTCTTAGTTGTATTTAAACCTTTGGCTATTTTCATTTCATCTCATTACTTTCCAAATTACTTGGAAACTTTATTATAGATATGCTTGTAACGGATAGCAAACTTAAATCAAATGCTGTTTTTAAGGTGAAAATCCAATTTCTTGGAATAAATTCTTATTCCCAGAAGCAGATATAGTACCTTTATTAGTTTTTATTAATATTTTCCAAAATATTGGAAATAATTAATGATTGCACAAGTTAACACCCTTTTTATGATTTTATTTTCTCAAAGAATACAACCTAATTCAGTTTGACTACTTATATTTATCATCGTTATAAAATCACAATTTCAAAATACCTATGTGTTTCCTAAGAACTTAGGAACAATCCACTTCTTCTTGAATTTTTTTCTTTTATGGTTAAACTGTCAATTTATTATATTCATCCATTATGACTATTACCAAATAATTGGTATAAATAACTAGCACTCTGTAAAACTCTTTCTCCCCAGCTTGCAATATTTGTCTACAGAATACATATACCAAAGTCTTGGTAATTCAATCTTTAATCTATATTTATATCACAGAATTATCAATAATTTAGAATAGCTCTTCCAAACACTTATATAGACAATTATTATATCCGACACTTGTTGTTGTTGTTTTTACACATTAGAATTAAGTGACAATTGTTATATATCCAATAGTTGGATTCTTTGACACAGAGTAGTACACCCTAGTTAATAGGTGACAATTATTATATCAGACTCTTGTTGTCGTTGTTTTGACACAGTAGTATTTAGTGAAAATTATTATATCCAATAGTTGGATTCTTAAACATTGTAGTATTCACCGACAATTATTTCTAATTTGTCAGACATCCAATATCCAACAATTTGGATGTGATGTTTAGTTTAACTTTAACTTACTTCACCGTCAAAAGTTAGCAACTGGCGCCCTCAGGTATAGGAGAGCTGAACATTCCCCAACTTATGGCGATGAACACGCCACTTCCGGTCAATGAAACGTCACTTCCGGTTAACGTCGGAATGTAATATGCATGAAATACGCACTAATTCTACAAGACATGCACAAAAAAATATGTCAGTAAACAATTTTTAGTGCAACAAAATAGATGAAATAGAAATATTCAACGGAAAATCTCCCGGCTAATTTCAAAATTTCAAATTATGATACAAAAAGGCCAATAATTGGTCTATTTCAATTGCATGTTATACACAATTCAATGATTCAATGTAATCTCAGCATTACACTGAACAGTTATTGCAATATTACAATTGAAAATAAAACGGAAGCCTGTTCCGATAAATTTCAAAGTGAAAGTGAAAGTATCAGATTCAGAATATTAAATCCTGAAATAACGAACCAAAATATCAAAAGTTGGTCCAAATCAATTGCAATTCATAAATATAACATACATCCAATGTATTCTCAACATGTCATTGAGAAATAATTACAATATAATGATTTGAAAATCTTGAAACACAAATTTTCAAGATGGCTGCCAACCACAAAATTGAGACTTTTTGGCAACAATTTAAACGCAGGTAAAATGTACCAGTTTAAGTCGCAGCGCCATTATTGTGATCCCGACATAATAACTAATATCCATACAAACATACCTGATAAAGATGAGCACTAGCGTCGAATCTATGTATCGGATGATGATGGATATAAGATGATCGTCAAGAAGTAATAAGTCCGTCAGGTCTCAGTCGTGGTCAGTCAAAGTCTATCTGTTTCCTGCTAGCTGGTTCCCTACATCAGCTTCTATTAGACTGGTTATCATAAATGAATAATATGACTGGTTCCCAGATCACAACACTATGCTGATGAGCACAGGAGATCACTATGCTAAATCCTCCAGGAGATTGACTCACTATGCTAGAGAACCCGGGAGATTGACTCGCCATGCTAGAGGGCCCAGAATACGCTCAATATGCAAGGCCTTGAAATTTGGCTTACTATGTTAAATGTACAAGAGCTTCAGATGAAGGCTAGGGTAACTTTAAAATCTTGCCATTGTGATTCTACAAACACTGCAACAACATAACAGTTTATTTATAAATAACATCTTACTGATAACGTTAACACAATGCCGTGTGAAGTTTGAGCTATAATTATATAGAGAATGATAATGCAGCAACGTAAAGTCTAAGTGTTGTTTACTGTGCTAATACACTTATGTATGATTTAAAATTGTTTGGGTCGCGAAAATATGTTGCATTTTGTGCTTTTTCATTAAATAACTGCAATGTCTGATAAACAACATTATCCATTGGTTTACCAATTTTTCCAGGCTTTCCGATTTCTGTTGTAATATGCAACATGGTTAACAACTGAAATCAGTGAAAAAAACTTCCCAATTCTCTATACTTTTACTTTTTGGCGTGCTTGGTAACAAAAAGTATAGACTGGTACTGCATTATATTCTTAAACCCGGAGTTTTTGTGTATATTGGACCCTAATGTGATCACCAGTCGAGCAGGTGCGTGCAGACTGGTTTTGATATTTTTTGTCTTTTACTCAAAATACGTTCACGAATCAATAATAAATTACAACCAGTCGATAATATTATTTATCATCACGCCATACTCGTACGATCTGCAACTGTCAGATGTTTAATTTGATGTTTGCAAGAAAACAACAGTGAAACGCAAAAATAGAATAACACTGGTAAGTTAATAGATGTTATTCCTTACTGTGGTACAGCTTCCTGAAGCGTTAAACTGCACCAACACGCCGTAGCTTCGTTAGTTTGCTTAAATGCTCTTAGTCTTATTATTATCATTAGAAGTAATTATCATTTTTGAATTCCTAATTTTCACTGTTTCAGATTCACTCACAGGAATTTGACTCACTTTTCGGTACGAAATGATGAAATAAAGACATCATATCACCAAATACTGACAACTGGTCACTTATACTTACCTTAAAAGGGACCAGCCTGCCTGGTTAGCTTTGTTGGTTTGAGTGCAGTGCTAGTGGTCATGTGTTCCAATTAAATTACATGTTTTGTGTCTTACTGTTGCTTTTATTTAAATTTCACTTAATACATTGGACCAGTATTTAAATCATAAAAATGTCTTATCTTGTAACTTTTGATGTATCTGGTAATGAAGCCTATAATCTCATTATAACCTATATGTTTTAACATTTTAATTAACATGTGATATTATTATCTTGAATATTTTCAGGTCTTTTGTTTGTCTGTTACTGGATAATCTATTATGTCGGAAAATAGCTATCAGCTAGTGTTGTCTATGTTTATCATAACCGACTTTAAATAAAGATTATCTTATCTTTCACGTACAAATTGTTTAGTATCAAAAGTGGGTAGTTATTCCGATCGGGATTCCGGGTTAAAGCATATTGCGTCTATAAATTATCATAAAAACAAGAAATATTACCAGATAATGTTATTTTATATTAGTTCCGTACACAAAAAATAAATATCCAATGAATAATTATGAGTTTGGCAGGTTTTTTTCATTTCATTCTGTCAAAACATAACAATATATACATGAAGGGCACCTTCAAGGGTTTAAGGCACAGTTTTTTAACAATCGGAACATATCGGCCATGGCCAAGTTGTGACGATTGTATTTACAAGGTCTATCTCGAAGCTTGTCGGAGGTGGCCAAGTTATTACAATTGGGTCGAGTTGTTCCGCTTGGCATAATTGTTGTCTGTGTCAGTCAACTTTCGTTTTATTGGAAAGGTAAATAATGTGTTTCAATGCATTAAATGCTTATTTTGTGCAAAAAAAACTTTGACACTTACATGGTCAAATATGAAGATAAACCTTTATTATCAATTTCAGCCATAAAATACTTCACTTAATACAATTTCAATATTTTTCAAAACCCCCTCTGGTTTTTGCACAAACCTGTTTAGACGTTAGGGATTGGAAGAATGCCGTTTAACACGTCTAATATTTTAGACTACAATTCATGTTCAGGAAAGAAAACTTTCCAAATTAATTCATATTTCTGTTGCTGATTTTATTGTTATTTTCTATTGCGTAAATCCAAATTAATTCTAATTTCTGTTGCTGATTTTATCCATTTTTCTTAAACGAAATATTTTGGATGTTTTATTAAAAAGAGAAAAATCTTTGTGTTTAATAAGATATATAAACAATTTACTTGTTTTCAGTTTGTTTATCAAAGAAATAAGTTGAGTAGTGTGTAGGCGTTTTGACCATGGTGTTGGGCCCTGCAGACCTTCTGATTGCTGAAAATTGCTGAATTAGCCTTGCCCTATGTGCTTTGTCTTAGTCATTTGACAGCTTTTTGTGTATTTGTGTAATGAGGTGATGACATTTTCATAATTTGTTATCTAGAAATCTGGTAATAAGAACATTGCCAGGAGGCGGAGTTATTTAATGTCCAATCAATCAAAATGTACATTGAGAACAACAGAAATTGATAAAAGTTAATCAAATAATATAGAAAAAGCAAAGAATTGATGAAAAATGTTGTCAAGCATTTAAAAAGTAAAAAAAACAATAATTTGATCTAATCATTATATTTTACTAACCAGTCATGCCATTTTAAACATTGCTGCTTTTGAAGCCCATCACAACTATGAATTATCACATATCCATACGCATTTATTTTTACTACGCACAAAAAAGTTCCAGCAAAAGCAATACATTTTTACTTAATTTTGTTTAACTGAGGTGGGAGAAAAAGCATCTACCATAGCCGCTCGTGTAAGATATGTTCATCCCAGCCCTCGCTCCGGGTGTTTTGCGGAAACTCGGTAAACCTCGTTTCCGCAAAACACCCTATGCTCGGGTTGGGATGAACCTATCTTACACTTTGGGCCATGGAAGATACTTATAGTCTACCTAGTAGAATTCATTCCTTATGCGTGATTGGCTAGTCGATGTTATCACGTGATATTACCAAGTTAGGTATATAGCTTAAATATTCCAACTGTTTAGAGTAAGCCTTCGTAGCACAGTGGATACAAGTCTGGACTGCAATTTTGGCGACACCGGTTTGAACCCGGTCTCCGACACAATTTTTTTTTCATTTTGGTATTATTTTTTTATTATGATATCAGAGAGTAGAACATTTTATTAAATAATTGTCCTGAGATTGGTTACAGAAAATCTGGTGTATAGTCCCTTTAATTTTTCCCAAATTAGTCTCTGAAACCTTTTTCAGAAAATATAATCGTTTGCATCCCTAGTTTATGATATATTATTACAGCCCTATATATATTAAATACTGAGTATTACTTTAAACTTTGGCCTATATTTATGACAGGTTTAGGCGAAGGTCATTACTAGATAATAGGACACTTACTTTTATCATGTTAACATTTGCTTTCAATAATCTTTTGCGTTCTAGATTTGAGATTTGTCAACTGAAATGGATCATTAGTTTAATATTGTGACCTTGGATACATGTTTGTAATTCAGCTGCTTATTTTTGCAAGATGCACTATGTAGATGATGTTTAATTCTCTCAATGTTCTAAAATGCTATTGTAAACTTAACATGTTAAAAAGACAAACAAGTAAAATGTACCTTTAGATTGTATATATTAATGTGCTATAATTTAAAAAAGAGATTCAACTGCTCTTTTTTATTACTTATAATGTCTGATTCCATTAATTCAAATCATTAGAAATCAGTGTGCTTTTGGCTTGAACAGTTTGGTTTGAAATTAAGTTTAATATTTGTTTTGTTTTTTAACAGTTTACATAAGTGATGTCCAATCCCAAGAAGGATGTTACGTTCATTCTGGGAGAAGATGACCCAGGAGGAGAAGATTCTTTACAAGAGCATGCTGACGAGATGTTGGAACAGTTAGCTCCCCTGGAGCGCCCCCATGGCGGGGCCTCTGCTAAAGCCTCCCCTCACGTGTCCTCTAGTATCCAAGTGCCTCGGAGGAATGCCAGTGAACCGGTTTCCATAACGACAGGCTCACCCTCTAAGGGTCAAGGTCAAGGGCCAGAGATGGCTATGAGCCCAAGAACACAGCTAAGGTGGGAATATTACAAAGTCTAATTTCAATTACTGTTAACATGAATAATTGCAATTATGTCTTTCCCATTCATGGCAGTAGGTCATGAATAGTAGATAACCCATATTGATTTTGAGATCAGTAGGCCAAAGGTCACAGTGACCTTCAGTTGTAAAACAATATGTTGGTAGCAATGACCACACAATAGGAGACAAGCCTGAAACAAATGCTTTTTCAAAAAAAGCAATCTCTAGTTTTTGTTGTAGTTTTAAATTCATCATGTGTTTTGTATAGTATGCTTGCACATATATGTTCAAAGTGAAACTTTCGCTGATGTCTAGAACTTTGTCTGCAATAATTTTTACTTAAAATAAGTAGTTGTGATGTGATTTTTGGTTGTTGTGATTATTATCACCAATATCAGATACGTACCAGTAATCTTTTTTTTAAATTGTCATCAATTATATTGATTTACACCTATTGTATATATATTTATATGTATGTAACTTTTCCATTGTTTATTGACTCCAGTGGTCATTTAGGGTAAGCTGCTCTCAGAAGTATATTAATTTAAAATATTTTGTTTCTTCTCACTTCTTTCAAATTATAGCCGCAAAGTTTAGACAATCTTGCATCTTGTGCCTTATTACACTTTTATTAATACATACATGCCATGTCCCCCGGAATTCTGATCCTGATTGTTTTTAGCTCACCTGTCACGTAGTGACAAGGTGAGCTTTTGTGATCACTCTTCGTCCGTCGTCCGTCCGTCCGTCCGTTCACAATTGCTTGTGAACACAATAGAGGTCACAATTTTGACCTAATCTTTATGAAACTTGGTCAGAATGATCATCTCTATAAAATCTAGGTCAAGTTCGATATTGGGTCATCCGCGGTCAATAACTAGGTCACTAGGTCAATTAGTAGAAAAACCTTGTGAACACAATAGAGGTCACAATTTTAGCCTAATCTCAATGCAAATTGGTCAGAATGATCATCCTGTAAAATGTAGGTCAAGTTTGATATTGGGTCATTCACGGTCAATAACTAGGTCACTAGGTCAATTAGTACAAAAACCTTGTGAACACAATAGAGGTCACAATTTTAGCCTAATCTCAATGCAACTTGGTCAGAATGATCATCTCTATAAAATCTAGGTCAAGTTCGATATTGGGTCATCCGCGGTCAATAACTAGGTCACTAGGTCAATTAGTACAAAAACCTTGTGAACACAATAGAGGTCACAATTTTAGGCTAATCTCAATGCAACTTGGTCAGAATGATCATCTCTATAAAATCTAGGTCAAGTTCGATATTGGGTCATCTGCGGTCTACAGGTGAGCGATACAGGGCCATCATGGCCCTCTTGTTTTTGTAATTAGAGTGTGTTTTCGTATTTATATTCTTATATAATAAATGTAAATATTGCGCTAAATTTTGCTACGTAAAATTCCCCTGGTGTCATATCAAAATCCCCTGGAATTCAGACCAAAATCCACTGGGAAGCCTCTCAGAAACATGGCATGTGTTAATATCTTCAATAGCATTCTTTAGACATTGCATTGTGTTTGGATTTTTTCTGGGCTGCTTACAGCTAATTTTTGCCCTTTTTATATGACTGACATTTGGCGGCGGAAAATAGATGGGTTTACGGAAATTGAAAAAATGAAAACTTTTAATAAAAAGCAAATAGTTGTGTTGAAAATAATTGTTAATTATGTTGATAAAGCTATTATAAGTGACTTGCGAATGAAAAATGTATGTAATACTATTAGTTTTCACAAAACATTATCCTTAAAGAAACTGTTATAAAAATCCTTTGTCCTTTAATTCAGTTATTGAAAGTCATGTTCGTTGAACTGTTAGGAAAATAAAATGAAATAATTATGTTTCTAAAGAGCACAGTTACTATTAAATGTTATTGTATATGTTGGATGGAGTGACTTACAGTTTCACTTACTTTATATAAATATGAAAAGGTAAACACTCCATTTTCATACTTACTTCACTTTGCCCCCAGTGTAATTTTTTGTCATATAAAGTGGTATTTGTGTGCAACAAAAAAAACACATCAGTTTTTTTCTGTTAAGTTTTGATTTAACACTCAACTTGTGTGCCTTATTTTTTTTTATACTAGTTGCTTTTTGTTGTGTTTTTAGGTTAGTAGAATAATTATATTGAATGACAAGCAGTATATAATACATGTAAGTTACATAATTTTACTTGTCAATGCATAAATATGATATCTAGTTTTTTTACACAGTTGACCTTGTGCCAAATGGCAAGATAAATACCCCTGCAAGTCAATGTACAATGTGAACAAAATGGATGTATTAATGCTCTTTTTTGGGGATCTCCAGAAAATGAAAGCTGTAGCACGGCTGTATAGCGAGTTTTGTAAAATTCCAAAATTGAAATTAATTTTGACCCGAAAAATTCAGATGCCCAGCAGCTCGCTTCATTAGAACGGTGTCAGCGATGGTGAATTGACGCTAATAACTTTTAAACATTGCATTTGTCATGGTCAGTTGATAACCTCCATCAATTTTGATTTTACTCTCTCCCAGTTCCAATAATCTAGTCCAATATGTCTGGATATGTTTGAGAGTTCAAGCATCTTACTTTGGGACATTTGAGCGACCGCAGCTACGCTTTTCTCTGCTGACACCTTTATGGGTTTAGACCCTCGGCACAAGCAAGTCAATTTGTCCATTACTTGTGCCACAGTAGCTGGCCTCTCTCTTATGGCACGTTCATCACATGTTTGGTCTTGGGTTATTTCCTTGTACCTAAACTGATGTGATAGTTTGTCTCCCGTGGACTTTGTGTCCAGACCATTTCTCTCCGAAAGTCGGAATTTACTTTCACCAGCTCCTAATCTACCCAATTCATCACATTGGGACCCTCTTTCCCAGATATTACCTTTTGTTATTTGGGAGTCACTTCCTCTAGCCCCAGAACTAACCAAATCATCAATCTGGGACCTTCTTCCCCGAACATTACCATATGTGGGTCGAGAGTCACTCTCTACAGCCCCAGAACTACCCAAATCATTAAATTGGGACCTTCTTTCCCGGACATTGCCATTTGTTGGTCGGGAGTTACTTTCTCTATCTCCAGAACTACCTAAATTGTCAAAGTGGGGCCCTCTATCTAAATCGTCCAATCTACCCTGAGCATCACTTATACAAGTACTTTCTCCACTACCCCTTAACATACCCGAAATCGGGTTCTGAATTTTACTCTGAAGTATTTCCCCATGAACACTGCTTAAGTTATTAGGTTCATAATTCATTACCCCAATACTTTCTTGGGTCAAATTAATGAGACAATACTACCTGTGAAATTAGAATCCAATATATTGGATGAAGCTATGGAGGTTGACATGAATAACAATATAAACTCAAATGTAATAGTAATCTCAGATGATGAAACCAGTCAAGATCCACAACTTCTAAGAGATAGGACATTAAGACAGAGAGGACCCAATACTTCAGTTCCAAACAAAGGGTCAAAGGTGCGTATCAATGACCAATCGTGTCCACTGTCTTGTGGGGCTTTCAGAAATCTTCGTCAACACGTTGAGTATCATCATCTTCCAAAACAATTTCATCAAAAGAACATGAACAATTCCCAAATGCATAATTTTAGGCTTGAAAGTTTGTTTTGGCTCGCGGAGAAAATTGTTAGCAAACGTAGTATTGTCAAACTCTATCATTATTGTCAAAAAACAATTTGGATTTCCAGGAATGTTCCTATTACAGATGAAGTGAAGGAGTGGTTGGAATTATGGAAAGAACTTGAAAATTGGGATTGTCCCAAACATTTCCAGTTTAACCCAATTAATTCTTGGGCACTGGTTGGACATTGGAGGATCCTTTTAGAACTTATCCAAACTCTGTCAGTTGAAGATAGGCATCAATTTCGTAGAAACATGCCAGACACTCTGGAAGTTACTCTAACTGAAGGAAAAAGAACAGTGCATTCTACAAACACAGACGACGCTGCAGTCCAACTTTCTACTCGTTCTTCTACAGTACAACCAATTTCTATAAACACTTCAATGGCACCGGTTCAACAAGTCAGTTCAGTGCCAACAAATTCTGAAGCCATGGACAACAATTTTTCTGTTCAACAAGAGATTCCAGTGCCAACCAAACCTAAAGCCATGGATAGTCATTTCCATTTAGACCGCTCACTGTTCAAACTAAATTTAAACAAGTTCAGCTCTACCCAAGATTTGATAAATGTGTCTGTGGGTTCAATTCCAAGAAATGAAGTGGAAGTAGTAGGTGGAATAGCCATTTTTTGCGATCCCAAACACTTTTTGGGAGATTATACACATCTTGGGCATGGTTTTTCAGCCTCGGTAGGAATACATCCACGGAACGTTTCATCCATTGACAGTTTACCGTCAATTCTTTGTAAGTTAGATCAACAATTAAAACTTGCCAATGTTGTGGCTTTGGGTGAAGTAGGATTGGATCATACGGAACCAGAGGAGAAGTGGGAGAACCAAGAGAAGGTGTTGGTAGAAGTTTTAAGTTTGGTCTCAATCCGGACTCCCGTGATTCTACATATAAGAGATCAAAGGGACAAAGAACCTGGAGAATTATACCGAAGATGTTTAAATCTCATCAAAACTAGTGGGAACACTGCCAGAAATCAACCTTTTCATTTACATTGCTTTACTGGTACAACTGAGACCATGAGAATTTCCCAATACTTATTTTGGGTTTACTGGAATGGTCTGGTTCTTTGACAATTATCAGCAAGCAGCACTGCAGAAAGTACCACAGAATCGGTTATTAATTGAAACGGATTCTCCATATCTGAAAATGTCAAAAGCTGCAAGTATGAACAATCCCAAATTCATTGGGGATGTAGCTGCTGAAATAGCCAAATGTCGGAACTCGACCGTAAAAGACATATGTAGCATGACTATGGAAAATACCAGACGTTTATACAAATTATAAACGACAAGGAGATTGGAAGACAAATAAGCCATAACTCAGATTCGTTAAATAACATTCAATTTCTTTGTACTATAACCCAATGGTTGGGTCAAACTTTTATATTTTATTTGCATATAGCTCAATATGTGTATGGGCAGTTATGCATGGTAATTAGTAATCAATATTATGTGATAACCCAATGGCTGGGTAATTTTCAAGTGAGTAATACTCAGTTGACATTCATTTATTTATATATATATGTAGATATTTGTAAATATCAAACATTTTAGTTAATGGGGTATCATCCAATGGTTGGGTGTTTTTAAGTGATCTTTTTAATGAGAATTTGGGAAGTTTTCACAAATAATAATTTCCCAATTGGTTGGGTATATTTTAGCTTTGTCAAATTGACATAAGGCTTATTTACTATTTTCATATATCTAGATAGATAATGAAACATCTTAAAAAATAGAAGGGGGAGGTGTGTTGTGATCTGGGAACCAGTCATATTATTCATTTATGATAACCAGTCTAATAGAAGCTGATGTAGGGAACCAGCTAGCAGGAAACAGATAGACTTTGACTGACCACGACTGAGACCTGACGGACTTATTACTTCTTGACGATCATCTTATATCCATCATCATCCGATACATAGATTCGACGCTAGTGCTCATCTTTATCAGGTATGTTTGTATGGATATTAGTTATTATGTCGGGATCACAATTTCAGTTTCCACCATCTCCTCTTCACCCAAAAATTGGGGTTCCAGATCCAAAATGGGAACAGATGTATTAATTTCAGTTTCCACTCTTTCGTCACCGCCCAACAGATTGGGTTCCAAATCTAAACTTGATTCAGTTGTATGCATTCCACCCAGGTCTTTGGGTTCTAAATCCAAAAGTGAGTCATTTGAAATTGATTCAGTTGTATGAGTTCCACCCAAGTCTTTGGGTTCTAAATTCAATAGTGAGTCATTTGCCATATCATCTTCATCACCCAAAAGATTTGGGATAACTTCATCTGGGGTAACAATAGAGTGAACACTGAAAGAGTCCACCGGTTCACTTTTAACAGTATTTCCCAAAAAGCGAATATCCCTACTAGAAAAAACGTCATTACCCGTGTCTGTTGATAAACAGGAGTTTCCCTTTTTAATAGGTTGGTTACTCTTTCCCCAAATTGATTCCAATGATTTTAAACATTCGGTTGTTAGAATATTATCTGCATAGCGTTTGGCCTCACGGATGAACTTAAAATTTCTACGACTCTGTGCAATCTGACATTGTTCTGTAACAATCCTATTAATCTTTTCTTGGTCCTTGACCAAACCTAATTGAAAGATCAATAATTTGGCAGATGGCATCTGTACTTTGCGAGAACATAAGGTTTCCATTTCCCGTACAATATCATCGGGATTAATTGGAATTATCCGTTCTGTTTCTTTCCATGACCTTTTTGGGCTCCCTTCCAAAGACTCGGAATCTGTCATCCTGTAAAGTTAAATCAAATTCCATTATCCTGAGATGCCCTTATTCTCCTTCTCGCAAGCCGTACAATCATACATACTCAAAGTCACCCACTCCTCTCCTCTATCATTCACACAGCGCTCATAAAAACATATCCTTACATTTATCACAGTGTATCCTACATTTAATCTCTGTTTGTGATGAAGTCATATAACAATTATAACGTCTTCAGGTTTTTATTTTAAATAATTCTGAACACCTAATTGCAACTCAATACACTTCGCTTTTAATCATATAGCGTTATCAATAGCGTCTGCAGCAATATAAATTCTAGTTATATAAGTTCATTTATAATAAACTTTCTGTATAATAATTTATCATGATTCTTTATATCATGCTTGGTAATCTTGAACTTATTATAAGTGCTTTCAGTGCTTTGATTTGTTTAATGTTATTCTTTACAGTTCTCCCCCTTTTTAATAATTTAGACATTTATTATGGGTGAATGTTTTGAATAAGGTGTTGCTCTAGAAGTGGTGTATCTGCTTTTATTTGTTGGACATTTAGTGTTGAGAAAACATGTACTGTTGATAGTGTTTCTCTTGAATTGGTATACTGTATGTGTTTATTTGTTGGACATTGTTATTAAAACATATACTGTTGATAAAACATTGAACTGAACTGTTGTGTTGTATTCATGAAATATCGATATTGCACTTGAGATAAAAACTACTACCAACTACTCTTTCTAGCTTTCACGCCATAAGCTTTCCTTGCAACTTTATTTTAACCCTAACCTGATGATGTTCAGGACAATCTGATTGGAAATGCCCCATTCGTGCATATTGAAAACATCGCTTACTTGCTGGAATTGAGTGTAACATCAGTACCTTTGATTTTACTCTCTCCCAGTTCCAATAATCTAGTCCAATATGTCTGGATATGTTTGAGAGTTCAAGCATCTTACTTTGGGACATTTGAGCGACCGCAGCTACGCTTTTCTCTGCTGACACCTTCTTTATGGGTTTAGACCCTCGGCACAAGCAAGTCAATTTGTCCATTACTTGTGCCACAGTAGCTGGCCTCTCTCTTATGGCACGTTCATCACATGTTTGGTCTTGGGTTATTTCCTTGTACCTAAACTGATGTGATAGTTTGTCTCCCGTGGACTTTGTGTCCAGACCATTTCTCTCCGAAAGTCGGAATTTACTTTCACCAGCTCCTAATCTACCCAATTCATCACATTGGGACCCTCTTTCCCAGATATTACCTTTTGTTATTTGGGAGTCACTTCCTCTAGCCCCAGAACTAACCAAATCATCAATCTGGGACCTTCTTCCCCGAACATTACCATATGTGGATCGAGAGTCACTCTCTACAGCCCCAGAACTACCCAAATCATTAAATTGGGACCTTCTTTCCCGGACATTGCCATTTGTTGGTCGGGAGTTACTTTCTCTATCTCCAGAACTACCTAAATTGTCAAAGTGGGGCCCTCTATCTAAATCGTCCAATCTACCCTGAGCATCACTTATACAAGTACTTTCTCCACTACCCCTTAACATACCCGAAATCGGGTTCTTAATTTTACTCTGAAGCCTTTCCCCATGAACACTGCTCAAGTTATTAGGTTCATAATTTATAACCCCAATACTTTCTCCACTATCCCTTAACGTACCCGAAATCGGGTTCTGAACTTTACTTTGAGGTATTTCCTCATGTACACTGCTCAAGTTATTAGGTTCATTATTCCTAACCCCATTCATGAAACCAGCATTTGGTACACATTGGTACCCTGGCTGATAACCCATGTAACCTGGGCACATGCCATTCATTCCCAGGCCTTGTTGCATTTGTGGGTGCATCATGTATGGATTCATGGGATATGGATACATCCAAGGCGGCATCATAGTCGGAAATGAACCCATTTGATATGGATTGGGTGGTTGAAATGGTAGATGGGATTGGTACGCACATGTTGGTTGCATTGATGGATACACTAGTGGTAATGTACCAACAAGAGGAACTGAATATGCCATGAGTCCCTTGATGCGTTTCCTACAGTTTAATTATTAGAACTTTGTGGCTTTGAACTTTTGTGCCTCCCTTACTTTTTCACTTGCTTTATTCATAGTTCTCTAATTAAATACAACCCTAAACATCTCCCCCTTTTCACCAAATTAAACCTTATCCTAAAACTCTTAGTTGTATTTAAACCTTTGGCTATTTTCATTTCATCTCATTACTTTCCAAATTACTTGGAAACTTTATTATAGATATGCTTGTAACGGATAGCAAACTTAAATCAAATGCTGTTTTTAAGGTGAAAATCCAATTTCTTGGAATAAATTCTTATTCCCAGAAGCAGATATAGTACCTTTATTAGTTTTTATTAATATTTTCCAAAATATTGGAAATAATTAATGATTGCACAAGTTAACACCCTTTTTATGATTTTATTTTCTCAAAGAATACAACCTAATTCAGTTTGACTACTTATATTTATCATCGTTATAAAATCACAATTTCAAAATACCTATGTGTTTCCTAAGAACTTAGGAACAATCCACTTCTTCTTGAATTTTTTTCTTTTATGGTTAAACTGTCAATTTATTATATTCATCCATTATGACTATTACCAAATAATTGGTATAAATAACTAGCACTCTGTAAAACTCTTTCTCCCCAGCTTGCAATATTTGTCTACAGAATACATATACCAAAGTCTTGGTAATTCAATCTTTAATCTATATTTATATCACAGAATTATCAATAATTTAGAATAGCTCTTCCAAACACTTATATAGACAATTATTATATCCGACACTTGTTGTTGTTGTTTTTACACATTAGAATTAAGTGACAATTGTTATATATCCAATAGTTGGATTCTTTGACACAGAGTAGTACACCCTAGTTAATAGGTGACAATTATTATATCAGACTCTTGTTGTCGTTGTTTTGACACAGTAGTATTTAGTGAAAATTATTATATCCAATAGTTGGATTCTTAAACATTGTAGTATTCACCGACAATTATTTCTAATTTGTCAGACATCCAATATCCAACAATTTGGATGTGATGTTTAGTTTAACTTTAACTTACTTCACCGTCAAAAGTTAGCAACTGGCGCCCTCAGGTATAGGAGAGCTGAACATTCCCCAACTTATGGCGATGAACACGCCACTTCCGGTCAATGAAACGTCACTTCCGGTTAACGTCGGAATGTAATATGCATGAAATACGCACTAATTCTACAAGACATGCACAAAAAAATATGTCAGTAAACAATTTTTAGTGCAACAAAATAGATGAAATAGAAATATTCAACGGAAAATCTCCCGGCTAATTTCAAAATTTCAAATTATGATACAAAAAGGCCAATAATTGGTCTATTTCAATTGCATGTTATACACAATTCAATGATTCAATGTAATCTCAGCATTACACTGAACAGTTATTGCAATATTACAATTGAAAATAAAACGGAAGCCTGTTCCGATAAATTTCAAAGTGAAAGTGAAAGTATCAGATTCAGAATATTAAATCCTGAAATAACGAACCAAAATATCAAAAGTTGGTCCAAATCAATTGCAATTCATAAATATAACATACATCCAATGTATTCTCAACATGTCATTGAGAAATAATTACAATATAATGATTTGAAAATCTTGAAACACAAATTTTCAAGATGGCTGCCAACCACAAAATTGAGACTTTTTGGCAACAATTTAAACGCAGGTAAAATGTACCAGTTTAAGTCGCAGCGCCATTATTGTGATCCCGACATAATAACTAATATCCATACAAACATACCTGATAAAGATGAGCACTAGCGTCGAATCTATGTATCGGATGATGATGGATATAAGATGATCGTCAAGAAGTAATAAGTCCGTCAGGTCTCAGTCGTGGTCAGTCAAAGTCTATCTGTTTCCTGCTAGCTGGTTCCCTACATCAGCTTCTATTAGACTGGTTATCATAAATGAATAATATGACTGGTTCCCAGATCACAACACTATGCTGATGAGCACAGGAGATCACTATGCTAAATCCTCCAGGAGATTGACTCACTATGCTAGAGAACCCGGGAGATTGACTCGCCATGCTAGAGGGCCCAGAATACGCTCAATATGCAAGGCCTTGAAATTTGGCTTACTATGTTAAATGTACAAGAGCTTCAGATGAAGGCTAGGGTAACTTTAAAATCTTGCCATTGTGATTCTACAAACACTGCAACAACATAACAGTTTATTTATAAATAACATCTTACTGATAACGTTAACACAATGCCGTGTGAAGTTTGAGCTATAATTATATAGAGAATGATAATGCAGCAACGTAAAGTCTAAGTGTTGTTTACTGTGCTAATACACTTATGTATGATTTAAAATTGTTTGGGTCGCGAAAATATGTTGCATTTTGTGCTTTTTCATTAAATAACTGCAATGTCTGATAAACAACATTATCCATTGGTTTACCAATTTTTCCAGGCTTTCCGATTTCTGTTGTAATATGCAACATGGTTAACAACTGAAATCAGTGAAAAAAACTTCCCAATTCTCTATACTTTTACTTTTTGGCGTGCTTGGTAACAAAAAGTATAGACTGGTACTGCATTATATTCTTAAACCCGGAGTTTTTGTGTATATTGGACCCTAATGTGATCACCAGTCGAGCAGGTGCGTGCAGACTGGTTTTGATATTTTTTGTCTTTTACTCAAAATACGTTCACGAATCAATAATAAATTACAACCAGTCGATAATATTATTTATCATCACGCCATACTCGTACGATCTGCAACTGTCAGATGTTTAATTTGATGTTTGCAAGAAAACAACAGTGAAACGCAAAAATAGAATAACACTGGTAAGTTAATAGATGTTATTCCTTACTGTGGTACAGCTTCCTGAAGCGTTAAACTGCACCAACACGCCGTAGCTTCGTTAGTTTGCTTAAATGCTCTTAGTCTTATTATTATCATTAGAAGTAATTATCATTTTTGAATTCCTAATTTTCACTGTTTCAGATTCACTCACAGGAATTTGACTCACTTTTCGGTACGAAATGATGAAATAAAGACATCATATCACCAAATACTGACAACTGGTCACTTATACTTACCTTAAAAGGGACCAGCCTGCCTGGTTAGCTTTGTTGGTTTGAGTGCAGTGCTAGTGGTCATGTGTTCCAATTAAATTACATGTTTTGTGTCTTACTGTTGCTTTTATTTAAATTTCACTTAATACATTGGACCAGTATTTAAATCATAAAAATGTCTTATCTTGTAACTTTTGATGTATCTGGTAATGAAGCCTATAATCTCATTATAACCTATATGTTTTAACATTTTAATTAACATGTGATATTATTATCTTGAATATTTTCAGGTCTTTTGTTTGTCTGTTACTGGATAATCTATTATGTCGGAAAATAGCTATCAGCTAGTGTTGTCTATGTTTATCATAACCGACTTTAAATAAAGATTATCTTATCTTTCACGTACAAATTGTTTAGTATCAAAAGTGGGTAGTTATTCCGATCGGGATTCCGGGTTAAAGCATATTGCGTCTATAAATTATCATAAAAACAAGAAATATTACCAGATAATGTTATTTTATATTAGTTCCGTACACAAAAAATAAATATCCAATGAATAATTATGAGTTTGGCAGGTTTTTTTCATTTCATTCTGTCAAAACATAACAATATATACATGAAGGGCACCTTCAAGGGTTTAAGGCACAGTTTTTTAACAATCGGAACATATCGGCCATGGCCAAGTTGTGACGATTGTATTTACAAGGTCTATCTCGAAGCTTGTCGGAGGTGGCCAAGTTATTACAATTGGGTCGAGTTGTTCCGCTTGGCATAATTGTTGTCTGTGTCAGTCAACTTTCGTTTTATTGGAAAGGTAAATAATGTGTTTCAATGCATTAAATGCTTATTTTGTGCAAAAAAAAACTTTGACACTTACATGGTCAAATATGAAGATAAACCTTTATTATCAATTTCAGCCATAAAATACTTCACTTAATACAATTTCAATATTTTTCAAAACCCCCTCTGGTTTTTGCACAAACCTGTTTAGACGTTAGGGATTGGAAGAATGCCGTTTAACACGTCTAATATTTTAGACTACAATTCATGTTCAGGAAAGAAAACTTTCCAAATTAATTCATATTTCTGTTGCTGATTTTATTGTTATTTTCTATTGCGTAAATCCAAATTAATTCTAATTTCTGTTGCTGATTTTATCCATTTTTCTTAAACGAAATATTTTGGATGTTTTATTAAAAAGAGAAAAATCTTTGTGTTTAATAAGATATATAAACAATTTACTTGTTTTCAGTTTGTTTATCAAAGAAATAAGTTGAGTAGTGTGTAGGCGTTTTGACCATGGTGTTGGGCCCTGCAGACCTTCTGATTGCTGAAAATTGCTGAATTAGCCTTGCCCTATGTGCTTTGTCTTAGTCATTTGACAGCTTTTTGTGTATTTGTGTAATGAGGTGATGACATTTTCATAATTTGTTATCTAGAAATCTGGTAATAAGAACATTGCCAGGAGGCGGAGTTATTTAATGTCCAATCAATCAAAATGTACATTGAGAACAACAGAAATTGATAAAAGTTAATCAAATAATATAGAAAAAGCAAAGAATTGATGAAAAATGTTGTCAAGCATTTAAAAAGTAAAAAAAACAATAATTTGATCTAATCATTATATTTTACTAACCAGTCATGCCATTTTAAACATTGCTGCTTTTGAAGCCCATCACAACTATGAATTATCACATATCCATACGCATTTATTTTTACTACGCACAAAAAAGTTCCAGCAAAAGCAATACATTTTTACTTAATTTTGTTTAACTGAGGTGGGAGAAAAAGCATCTACCATAGCCGCTCGTGTAAGATATGTTCATCCCAGCCCTCGCTCCGGGTGTTTTGCGGAAACTCGGTAAACCTCGTTTCCGCAAAACACCCTATGCTCGGGTTGGGATGAACCTATCTTACACTTTGGGCCATGGAAGATACTTATAGTCTACCTAGTAGAATTCATTCCTTATGCGTGATTGGCTAGTCGATGTTATCACGTGATATTACCAAGTTAGGTATATAGCTTAAATATTCCAACTGTTTAGAGTAAGCCTTCGTAGCACAGTGGATACAAGTCTGGACTGCAATTTTGGCGACACCGGTTTGAACCCGGTCTCCGACACAATTTTTTTTTCATTTTGGTATTATTTTTTTATTATGATATCAGAGAGTAGAACATTTTATTAAATAATTGTCCTGAGATTGGTTACAGAAAATCTGGTGTATAGTCCCTTTAATTTTTCCCAAATTAGTCTCTGAAACCTTTTTCAGAAAATATAATCGTTTGCATCCCTAGTTTATGATATATTATTACAGCCCTATATATATTAAATACTGAGTATTACTTTAAACTTTGGCCTATATTTATGACAGGTTTAGGCGAAGGTCATTACTAGATAATAGGACACTTACTTTTATCATGTTAACATTTGCTTTCAATAATCTTTTGCGTTCTAGATTTGAGATTTGTCAACTGAAATGGATCATTAGTTTAATATTGTGACCTTGGATACATGTTTGTAATTCAGCTGCTTATTTTTGCAAGATGCACTATGTAGATGATGTTTAATTCTCTCAATGTTCTAAAATGCTATTGTAAACTTAACATGTTAAAAAGACAAACAAGTAAAATGTACCTTTAGATTGTATATATTAATGTGCTATAATTTAAAAAAGAGATTCAACTGCTCTTTTTTATTACTTATAATGTCTGATTCCATTAATTCAAATCATTAGAAATCAGTGTGCTTTTGGCTTGAACAGTTTGGTTTGAAATTAAGTTTAATATTTGTTTTGTTTTTTAACAGTTTACATAAGTGATGTCCAATCCCAAGAAGGATGTTACGTTCATTCTGGGAGAAGATGACCCAGGAGGAGAAGATTCTTTACAAGAGCATGCTGACGAGATGTTGGAACAGTTAGCTCCCCTGGAGCGCCCCCATGGCGGGGCCTCTGCTAAAGCCTCCCCTCACGTGTCCTCTAGTATCCAAGTGCCTCGGAGGAATGCCAGTGAACCGGTTTCCATAACGACAGGCTCACCCTCTAAGGGTCAAGGTCAAGGGCCAGAGATGGCTATGAGCCCAAGAACACAGCTAAGGTGGGAATATTACAAAGTCTAATTTCAATTACTGTTAACATGAATAATTGCAATTATGTCTTTCCCATTCATGGCAGTAGGTCATGAATAGTAGATAACCCATATTGATTTTGAGATCAGTAGGCCAAAGGTCACAGTGACCTTCAGTTGTAAAACAATATGTTGGTAGCAATGACCACACAATAGGAGACAAGCCTGAAACAAATGCTTTTTCAAAAAAAGCAATCTCTAGTTTTTGTTGTAGTTTTAAATTCATCATGTGTTTTGTATAGTATGCTTGCACATATATGTTCAAAGTGAAACTTTCGCTGATGTCTAGAACTTTGTCTGCAATAATTTTTACTTAAAATAAGTAGTTGTGATGTGATTTTTGGTTGTTGTGATTATTATCACCAATATCAGATACGTACCAGTAATCTTTTTTTTAAATTGTCATCAATTATATTGATTTACACCTATTGTATATATATTTATATGTATGTAACTTTTCCATTGTTTATTGACTCCAGTGGTCATTTAGGGTAAGCTGCTCTCAGAAGTATATTAATTTAAAATATTTTGTTTCTTCTCACTTCTTTCAAATTATAGCCGCAAAGTTTAGACAATCTTGCATCTTGTGCCTTATTACACTTTTATTAATACATACATGCCATGTCCCCCGGAATTCTGATCCTGATTGTTTTTAGCTCACCTGTCACGTAGTGACAAGGTGAGCTTTTGTGATCACTCTTCGTCCGTCGTCCGTCCGTCCGTCCGTTCACAATTGCTTGTGAACACAATAGAGGTCACAATTTTGACCTAATCTTTATGAAACTTGGTCAGAATGATCATCTCTATAAAATCTAGGTCAAGTTCGATATTGGGTCATCCGCGGTCAATAACTAGGTCACTAGGTCAATTAGTAGAAAAACCTTGTGAACACAATAGAGGTCACAATTTTAGCCTAATCTCAATGCAAATTGGTCAGAATGATCATCCTGTAAAATGTAGGTCAAGTTTGATATTGGGTCATTCACGGTCAATAACTAGGTCACTAGGTCAATTAGTACAAAAACCTTGTGAACACAATAGAGGTCACAATTTTAGCCTAATCTCAATGCAACTTGGTCAGAATGATCATCTCTATAAAATCTAGGTCAAGTTCGATATTGGGTCATCCGCGGTCAATAACTAGGTCACTAGGTCAATTAGTACAAAAACCTTGTGAACACAATAGAGGTCACAATTTTAGGCTAATCTCAATGCAACTTGGTCAGAATGATCATCTCTATAAAATCTAGGTCAAGTTCGATATTGGGTCATCTGCGGTCTACAGGTGAGCGATACAGGGCCATCATGGCCCTCTTGTTTTTGTAATTAGAGTGTGTTTTCGTATTTATATTCTTATATAATAAATGTAAATATTGCGCTAAATTTTGCTACGTAAAATTCCCCTGGTGTCATATCAAAATCCCCTGGAATTCAGACCAAAATCCACTGGGAAGCCTCTCAGAAACATGGCATGTGTTAATATCTTCAATAGCATTCTTTAGACATTGCATTGTGTTTGGATTTTTTCTGGGCTGCTTACAGCTAATTTTTGCCCTTTTTATATGACTGACATTTGGCGGCGGAAAATAGATGGGTTTACGGAAATTGAAAAAATGAAAACTTTTAATAAAAAGCAAATAGTTGTGTTGAAAATAATTGTTAATTATGTTGATAAAGCTATTATAAGTGACTTGCGAATGAAAAATGTATGTAATACTATTAGTTTTCACAAAACATTATCCTTAAAGAAACTGTTATAAAAATCCTTTGTCCTTTAATTCAGTTATTGAAAGTCATGTTCGTTGAACTGTTAGGAAAATAAAATGAAATAATTATGTTTCTAAAGAGCACAGTTACTATTAAATGTTATTGTATATGTTGGATGGAGTGACTTACAGTTTCACTTACTTTATATAAATATGAAAAGGTAAACACTCCATTTTCATACTTACTTCACTTTGCCCCCAGTGTAATTTTTTGTCATATAAAGTGGTATTTGTGTGCAACAAAAAAAACACATCAGTTTTTTTCTGTTAAGTTTTGATTTAACACTCAACTTGTGTGCCTTATTTTTTTTTATACTAGTTGCTTTTTGTTGTGTTTTTAGGTTAGTAGAATAATTATATTGAATGACAAGCAGTATATAATACATGTAAGTTACATAATTTTACTTGTCAATGCATAAATATGATATCTAGTTTTTTTACACAGTTGACCTTGTGCCAAATGGCAAGATAAATACCCCTGCAAGTCAATGTACAATGTGAACAAAATGGATGTATTAATGCTCTTTTTTGGGGATCTCCAGAAAATGAAAGCTGTAGCACGGCTGTATAGCGAGTTTTGTAAAATTCCAAAATTGAAATTAATTTTGACCCGAAAAATTCAGATGCCCAGCAGCTCGCTTCATTAGAACGGTGTCAGCGATGGTGAATTGACGCTAATAACTTTTAAACATTGCATTTGTCATGGTCAGTTGATAACCTCTTTTGATTTAAGGGGCAATATGTCAAAGGTCATCTTTACTAGAACAATTTAGGGCACTACAGACAGGCAACATATCTGATCCCCAGAACGTTGTTTAGAAAAAAATAGAGAAAACGCTCACTTTAAAGGTTAGGTATTGATCTGAAGCCATTTTGGCATAAGGTGAATTGTAATTGGTTACATGATTGTGTAAGTTGATTTTGTTGTCTTCATATTTTCTACACCTGCAAGCCTACATCATTGCAAGCATTTATCTTCTGTTCAAGGTCTTCATCTGGCCACCGGTAAGTTCTGCTGACATAGCATGGCTTTTCTCTTGCTATATTATCTGTGTTCATGCAAGCCTGTGAGCTTTATAATAAAACGTGAATACAACTGTACTCTGAAATCATTTAAAAATGTGTGGGTCTAGAAAAATTGTAAATTATTTCATGTTACTTTTTTACAGTGTTTTAACGAAAACCTGATTTTTTAATACCCGGTTAAACTGGGTTAATATAATGAGGATGTCCTTGGGCGTGCCTGGTTTGCAGGCAGATGTGCAGGGGTCAAACATTGCTCCACTCCAAATAACTTTAGTTAGGATTGATGGATAATAATGAAACCTTGTGTAGCTTATGAGAAGAGCTAGCTTAGGATTACCATAGAGGGGGTTTAGGTCAAGGCCAAGATTACTAAAAATAGAAAAAAAAATGTTTTCCCTTTCTTAAGTTAGGATTGATGGATAGTGAATAAACTTGGTGTGTGGGTAACCTATGTGAAGAGCTAGCTTGGGATTGCTCTTTACAGGTTGGAGTAAAGGTCACTGTTACTAATCAAGGGTGGAAAGGCTTTCGGCCTGCAACGTTTTGCGAGCATAGTCATGTAATTTGTAAAACTCATTAGCATCTAAAGATAGTTTATGCATGCTCATAAATTTCATATATACACAAACTATTACACATTCTTATAGATTAAACCGATGATCCAGATTCGTTTTTCAGCCGATAACGTTAACAAAGATACTGTATTGATGATTTAAAAAAAAAAAAATTAATTAGAAAATGCTGAATAATAAATTTGATGTTTTTTTCTGGGAAATTGTAGTTTCATATTTTCTTCAAAATAGATACAATGAAAAGTATAAAAACACATGATTTTATATTTTCTCTTAACAAATCTTTGTAAGGATGACCCTTAAGGCAAATGTAGGTCACAGTAGGGGATAGTGAGGGGTCAGATTTGAAAATATTATTGAAATACATATTTTATGTAGGCTATTGGTTTTACCGTGTCCCGGACAAGTGCATGAGTTGGCCGGCTGGGAAAGGTATAGATGTTACATGCACAAACAGCACATGAGGGGACTGGTAGTGGAACTTGCATGGGGTTGCCATAGGTTAAACTCATTGTAGGTGTTACTCTATTGTTGGATGTTTTAATAATGAAATGTTTGATTAAACTCAGCCCAAATATGATCAGATTTGAACATGAATTATCATCTTTTATTTTCCCCACTATACAGAACTTTCCATGTATGAGGTACTCAGCTGCATACATGATACCCTTTGTCCAATAATGCAGTCTCTTGAAACTGTCCAATGAGTTTAATCTACAGAAACCTGAATGTGGTAACCAGAAAGTAATCTCTGAATATTTGGTTCGTACAGTGTATGCCGTAGATCTTTGGTTGATACAGTGTATGCCGTAGATCTTTGGTTGATACAGTGTATGCCGTAGATCTTTGGTTGATACAGTGTATGCCGTAGATCTTTGGTTGATACAGTGTATGCCGTAGATCTTTGGTTGATACAGTGTATGCCGTAGATGGTATTAAGTTTGCCACATACTTTTTGTGCGTTTGTTTGTTTTAGGCTGATTTTTTAAAGTATGAATTAAGGAAGTTATTGTTTAATCATTTGTGAACATCAGTAATTTAATATTTCACGAGGTTTTAAATTTGCAATCTGATTGATTCATAGTTCATATTTGTGAATATAATTATTTAACCCGCTTGAAATTTAATAGATCTACGGTATTTTCTTATCTGTATTATTTTAATGCTTTCTTGTATTTTGCAGGGAATTTGTTCATTATACTTTGCTTGTACTGTTTAGTTCGATGAATATTTAGTTGTATTTAATTCATGGCTGTTGTTGGCTTTCATATGAATTCATCATTGCTAATTTTGTTTCCAGAGTACTCTTATTCTGTACAGTATTAGATGGAACATTATATAATGATATTACAAACTAACAACCAAATATATGATATCTCTTCTGTATGTGTACACGAAGGAAAAAAAGAAACTCTGCATGTAATAAAATATCTCTTATAGTAACAATTTCTTCACCCCATTATTTAACATTATTTACCTACATGTATGTTAATGTGATCACGAGGGATATTGTCCTCTTAAAATGAGCCAAATTTCAGAAATACATCATATTAAAAGCTTCTTTTTCTTGAGTTATTTGAGAGCCACTATTTTGTAGCATGCACAGTTGCTTTATTCCGCTAATATATTTGATGTCAATGACAGTTGGTGGCTGATTTATGTTTGTTGGATATAACATAACTGTGAAGATTTGATATTATGCCAACATGGCATTGTTTGCATGATGGAGGAAATTAAGTTTAATAGATTACTTTGGACATATAATGTATATTTTATAACAGGATATCTGTGTTGTGGTGCTTTTGATTGCAAAACAGACCTGTTTGATTAGGACACACTTGCTTCTTAAATGGAATGTATGTTCCTTGTGCATTTTGCATTCCTTGTGCATTTTGCAATATTTATAATGTTGTTGTATTGTTGAATTTTTGTTCATTCTTTTTTTAAAATCTAGAAATCAATGTCTTAACTGAACACTATTTTAACATACTAAGACAATGACATGTTAACATAACAGAAGACTTCTAGGAATTTCATTATATAGCCTATAATATAAGCCATAAATATTAATGAAAATACAACCCGTTTCTATTGGTTGTTTCAGGCACTCGATGTCAGGAAATTTCGACATGAGGGGCCGGCGGGTATCGTACCCAAAGGAACACAGTGTTGCCACAGCGGAGGAACTCGTGAAGACCTATGGCGGAAGCAAAAGCACAGTTATCAAAAAAGTAACACACCTGATCATTAAATGCTTTTTTTAGTTCGAACTAAATTGTATGAATGTTTTGTGATTATGCTGGAATATTTGCCTTGCTGAAATTGTTCCAATAAATTTTAAGACTATAAAAATGTACTACTGTAGTATTCTACTGAAAATGACAACAACTTATTGTTAAAAAGATGCTTTAACCAGACTTTTACAAGTAAGCTGTAGTTTTAACTAACAATAGGTAATGTAGCTGAGATATTTATCAACTTTTATAGGAACGTTACTGTAAGTGTTGAGATTTATCTCAGCCAAATTGAGACATTAAATATTTAAATGTGCATGTGCATGTCTGTATTGTAACTTTTCAGGTTCTCATTGCCAACAACGGTATAGCAGCGGTCAAGTGTATCCGCTCTGTGCGTCGCTGGGCGTATGAAATGTTCCGGTCAGAGAGGGCCATTAGATTTGTTGTCATGGTTACACCGGAAGATCTCAAGGCTAATGCAGGTTGGTGCAGGCAGATGTCCGAATTTAGAAAAATAAATTATAAGCTTGTTGTTTTTTTTGCATATAAGGGCTGGGGTAATGTTTTAGCCTTGGTGTTGTCCTTGGCATCCTTGTCCAAAAACTTTATCCTTGACCATAATTGAAAGACTTTCAAGATATTCAAACGAAAATTGGTACATATGTTGCCAGAGACAATGAACACACTAATACCAAAGCGCATAACATTGGCTTTAATTATTATGTAATTATGTCCATTGGACATAGTAACATGTTTATTAAGCAAACCTTCAATAAGAAGGGCATCCAAAGGCAGAAAAAATGTAGAATGAACACATGTTTATATTGAGTCAGTAACTTCTATTTCTGATAACCTTTTGCACATGTTGTTTCAGAGTACATTCGCATGGCCGACCAGTATGTGCCAGTGCCCGGTGGGACTAACAACAACAACTACGCTAATGTTGAGCTGATCCTTGACATTGCCAAGCGTACCCAGGTACAAGCTGTGTGGGCCGGCTGGGGACATGCCTCCGAGAACCCAAAACTGCCCGAACTGCTACATAAGAATGGCATTGTGTTCATAGGTAAGCTTGCTTTTTAACAGTTTCCGTAATTGATTTATTAAGTTCATAGAAAAATTACCATCAAATGGAATAACCTTTTTACATTATTCAAGTAGATAATGAAATCAGCAAGTATAATTTAGACTGTTAGTAATTTTATTGATTATGTTAATCAACATTTAGTGTGCCATGTGTTTCTGTTCTCCTTAGATACATAGATTTTGTGTTGATAAATTTCTTTTTAAAAATAGTTTATGTAACATCCATTTTCAAGATGTAAATTACCCTGATGTAGGGTTCAGCTGAAATGTAAGAAGTAAATGAAAAGTTACCTTTGAAAAAAATGAAATGTTAAGACTTATTCTCTGGAAAAACTATGTCTATCACAGGTCCACCCGAGGGTGCAATGTGGGCGCTTGGGGATAAGATAGCATCATCCATCCTAGCCCAGACAGCAGGTGTACCCACGCTGCCCTGGAGTGGCTCTGGGCTCAAGATACCTTGGAATGAGGGGGAGCAAGGCAAGGGTGGCAAATCTGCCACTGTCGGCCAGGACTTGTACAAGAAAGGTGGGGTTTGATGACTGGAGGTTGACTTCTGCCTGTAACAAATTTTGTGTTGCTTGCAAAGCGTGTCAGACAGATAGGGAATACTTTGTTCAGTGTTGTTGACACACTTTCATTTCTAATCGACAACTTTAACAACATTCGTATCTACAAACTTTTATACACATTAATCACGGTCAGTAGATGAACCCTATTGATTTTGATCAAAGTCAAGGTGATGGTGACCATTACTTGAAAAATGATTGTCACTTGTGACAGGTGACACATCTATTTAATTCTATTGGGCTATGTCTAGGTAAGTATCTTATGTTGCCAACGTGAATGTAGCACATGGTCCCAGTTAGATATCTAAGATATTAAGAATTGAAAAAATGATCATACCTTTCCCTGATTTTAATGAAATATGCTGACTAATAATTATGATTCTTTCCCGAAAATAAACAGGTCTTTAAAAGAAAGTTTTACAAATGCATACTCAAAATAAATCTTCATGCTAGTGTTATCTGTTCAAATGAATTGGTGATGGTTTAAATTATGATAATGATTAAAAACCAAACTGTCCTGTCATGGATTTCGAGTGACCTGAATGTTTAAAATATACATGTAGCATCATCATGGCGATGAACTTTCCTTCTTGTAGGATGTACTGTTGATGCGGAAGCAGGCTTGAAGGTTGCCAAGGAAATCGGTTTTCCAGTGATGATCAAGGCCAGTGAGGGTGGTGGGGGCAAGGGCATCAGGAAGGTCGACAACCCTGGGGACTTCCCTAACCTCTTCAGACAGGTCAGTATGGGGTTATATTGTACAGACTGATGATGTTTGGTTACATCTTGGAGTATTTGTAACAAAAAATGAATTATTTACGAAATTCTGTCTTGTCTAGTGATAAATTGTGTAAAATATGAAATATTTTGAATCATTTCTTTAGGACTAAGATCTTAGTCATGTCGCTGAAAATTCAATGCTCATACATTTGCATGTATGATGTTACAGTTTTGATCACAATACCATGGTATAAAACAGCATTATAGTGGAAAAGACAAATGATCTGATTGCTGATGTAAATGTTGATTATTATTAGGCCAATGTGCTGTCAGATCCTATTTTACTCAATCCAAAGAGTAACATAATTTCCAAACACAATAATGGCCTATTTTTTAATCACAATATTGTTTATTTTGAGCACTGTAGCACTTTTCAAATTTGGGCAAACATTTTTTCCACAATAAGTGGTGTATTCTTGTGGATTTGATTGACTAGATTCACTATATTCTGAAATAGTTTTTTTTTTCATTTCTTTTCATTTCCTCTTATTCCAAAAGATGGCCTTATGCAATGTTTTGTACAAAGTTCTATTCTATACACCAATCTGTATTACTTATAAAAGTCACAGCTTGCATACATGTATGTTTATATCAAATCTCGGCCCCATAACAAAACCATGCCTGTCATAGGTCCAAACTGAAGTACCAGGTTCACCAATCTTTGTGATGAAGATGGCCCAGGCTGCACGCCATCTGGAGGTTCAGCTGTTGGCTGACAACTATGGTAACGCCATCTCACTATTTGGTCGTGACTGCTCCATACAGCGACGACACCAGAAGATCATTGAGGAGGCCCCCACCACTATAGCTCCCAGCGATACCTTTAAGAAAATGGAAGAGGTGTGTATTAAGTTGTGTGAAAGATGTGTTGTAGTCCGAGTCTTAACCATTATGTGGATGTAGGTATTCATTGATATTGCTGGTAATAAGCTTAAAATTATGTCTGTTACTTTGGTTATCTGTAAAAGAAAATGAATTCTTAAGATCACCTATAATTCCTTAGAATGATGTAAAAAGTAACGGCATGTTTTTTATAGCTTTCAATTAATATGTTGATATAAAAGTGTGAACATTCTGCTTTCATGATACTATTTCTAAGTATATAAACTCTAAGCAATACTATATTCTCATGTTCAACACTCTGTTTAATTCCTTTTTAAATTTCAATAATTCCAATGTTGGCAGGCTGCTGTGAAGCTAGCTAAGATGGTTGGTTACGTGAGTGCAGGAACGGTTGAGTATCTGTACAATGCAGATGACGGCACATTCTACTTCCTGGAGCTGAACCCCAGACTCCAGGTGGAACACCCGTGTACAGAGATGGTGGCCGACATCAACCTGCCCGCTCTCCAGCTCCAGGTAAGGGGTGACATCAGTATTTGCAAGTGTGAGGAATTAGAAATCTGGAATACATGTTGGAATGCTGTTTTAGATTGTTTCTAAGACATTAATCATAAAATGTTAGTTAATATCTTTGATAACATTAGTTTAAGAAACATTTGGTACAATGTGATATTTGATAAGATCGTCTTACTTAAAAGGATCAAATAGCAAAGTTTCATTGAGATAAGTCTGAAATGTTTTTCTTATCTCAGATTGCCATGGGCCTGCCCCTGTATTGTATGAAGGACATCCGATGTCTGTACAGTGAAAACCCCTTTGGAAGCAAGGCCATCAATTTCGAGCGCCCAGCAAGAATGCCCCGCCCTAAAGGTCATGTGATTGCTGCTAGGATCACCAGTGAAAACCCAGATGAGGTGGAGTTATTTTTCATTTGGGGGTTAACAATTAGAGGGGTCAGATACGAGAGTGACATTAAGTTAAGAAGTTGGTAAAGCGTTTCACCTTCCTAACTTCAATCAATATTGAATTATCAACACATCAGTACCTTGTGTAAACTGGATATAGCACAGTAAGAGCTATGTCTACTTGTTACTTTTCTAAATGAATTAATGAATGACCATAAACAAAGAAACGCTTTCCATTATGGTACAATGAACAGTTAGCAATTTTAAACACAATCATGCAATCTTAGAAAGTTTCTTTTTAGGTAAATTAAGTTTGTCTTGTTTTATCAATAAAATAAGTCAATAATGCTTCATTATTAAATCAGTTAAAAACTTGATATTCAATATTTTGATGTTACATTTATAGGGATTCAAGCCAAGTTCAGGTACGGTTCAGGAGTTGAATTTCCGCAGCAGTAAGAACGTGTGGGGCTACTTCAGCGTGACAGCATCCGGGGGCCTGCATGAGTTTGCTGACTCCCAGTTTGGTCACTGCTTCTCCTGGGGCGAAGACAGGGAGGATGCTAGAGAGTAAGTGATAGGAATATATGGGGGGATAGTTTCAGAGAATATGGGCCATATAAGCTATAGCACATGGCATACACCAGTGTATTCAGTATTCATAAAACATCTTAAGTCTTATCTAAACTTGCGTCCTTTTTGTAATTTTAGCCTCTCATGTTTTCATTGGGTATAATTTTTTGATAATGTCAAAAATACTCTTATGTTCATAAACTTTAATTTTCAGTTGTGTTAAATTTGATTTATTTAATATCTCTTAATTTGATCATGAAAATTTTAGGAAATGGTCTTATGAATACCAACCCTCGTAT
Organism: Mya arenaria; assembly: GCF_026914265.1. Lineage (NCBI taxonomy): Eukaryota > Metazoa > Mollusca > Bivalvia > Myida > Myidae > Mya > Mya arenaria. The sequence continues at coordinate 6,144,538 of NC_069127.1, forward strand.
ACATGTTTTTAAAGTGATATGTGCCGAAATAAATACACAACCTTGGTATTTTATGGTTTAAGTTAACAACAGGACTTTAACAAATGCTGCACTAAAGTCATTAATAAAGCATTTTCATTATTTATTATACATTTGGACGAATGTTCATACTTTTGTTAATGTTGTTAATCGCATCATTGTTAACTTTTAAAAGTGAAATATTTACTTATGAGTTGATATATTTAGATGAAACAAGCGTAGCTGAATCAGCTGTGTCAGTATTTGTGTAAAGTTCTGTAGATCACATGTGTGTCCATGAAATTTTCAGAGTATTAAAGGTTTGAAAGTTAACAATCAGTTCTGAACAATTGGCCCATGTTTTAATTGTGATTATATATCGTAAGTGCATCAATCAAGTACAAGAATTTCGATACAACAGGAGGTAAAAACCCCAATACAAGTTACTTTTCAAAACAAGGCAATGTACTTGATAAGATCTTTTTTTAAATCTTCTTCTATTTTCACAGGAACATGGTAATAGCATTAAAAGAGCTCTCCATCCGTGGAGATTTCCGGACCACTGTGGAATACCTGACGAAGCTCATGGAGACAGAAGAATTCCAGAACAACAAGATTACAACTGTGTGGCTGGACAGACTCATCGCTGAGAAGGTTCAGGCCGAGAAGCCCAATATCATGTTGAGTGTGATCTGTGGAGCGCTGCACGTGGCCGACAACAAGGTTCAGCAGGCCTTTACAGACTTCCAGGCCGCGCTGAAGAAAGGCCAGGTGCTTCCTGCCAACTTGCTGAAGAATGTGGTCAACATGGAGTTCATCCATGAAGGAATAAGATATACACTGCAGGTTAGAATTGTGTTTCATACTTGTAATACTTGTTATAAATGTAAACAATAACATTGTGTTTTGTGTATTACAATCATGACATTTTTAATGCAATTATTGAACTCTCATGATTTTAGGTCATGTATTCATGCCCATGTAAATTAGGACAAAAACATAATAACACAGAAATTTTTGAAAAAAAGAAGCAATTCTTATCTATTTAATTTTTAATTATTTATATTTTTCTATTTGCATGAGGAAAATTTAAAGACCCAGCTATCATTTCGTACAGGTGGTAAAGATTGGCCCTATCCGGTACTTTGTGTCAATGAACGATTCAACAGTGGAGTTAGAAGCCCATCGCCTGAGTGATGGGGGCCTTCTGTTGTCCATTGATGGGTCAAGCTACACCACATACATGAAGGAGCAGGTTAGCAGCTACCGTATCACCATCGACAACCAGACCTGTGTACTGCAGAAGGAGAATGACCCCACTGTCCTGAGGTATTTTACAGTTTGGGGCATTTTTCTAATAAAATGCTATTAAATATCCTGTTATACTACTGAAAGGCATATAATGAAAAGAAAAGTGTTTGTTTCTGTTTGTTTGTTTCTGTTTGAGATCACAATATTTTTTACCTTGTGAACACCAAAAGTGAATATTTCAAACATTCACTGGCTTAAATATATGATAGTCATACACTGATGCAAACATTTATTCTCTATTTAATGACATTAAGTCTTGATGCCAATGTCGTTTATGATATGAACATGATTAAAATGATTCAATAAATCAACAGTGCTTGGAGATTGCTTGCACATTGTTAGCCATCTTATTTTGTTGATCTGCATTCTATAGTTCATGGGAACGAGATCAAGTTAAAATGATGGTTAATCTTGTTCAGTTATGAAGTGAGCTTACCAATGTCCAATACAGGTCACCCTCAGCTGGTAAGTTGATCAACTATGCCATGGAGGATGGGGGCCACGTGTATGCCGGTGACGTGTATGCCGAGATTGAGGTCATGAAGATGGTGATGGAGCTTCGGGTCACTGAGAATGGATGGTGAGAACCCACTAGCTTAAACATTATTTATAAGTGCATTTCAATGAGCACATGTGTAACATAATGCTACATTAAAAGATTTATGGATGGGAAAATAAGTGAGGGATATACTTATATTACTTCTTTTTCATAACACTTACACACACCACTGTGTTGAACGTAATATTTGGTGTTTTTTTGTCTTGCATTTTGATGTGTGGAAAAATGATTCTGCGTAACAAACTGAACACACTTTTGCCTCGAATGATAATTATATGGCCTGTTGAATATTAAACAGATCCATTGAAATTTAATGAGAAAAAAAGGTTTTTAATTGATTAGAAATGGCTTTTCATGCAATAATGAAATACTTTATAACAACATGTAGTTCACTGAGACTTTTTGTGCTTCTCCAGTATCCAATATGTGAAGAGGCCCGGGGCAGTGTTGGACTCAGGTGGTATTGTGGCAAACCTGGTCCTGGATGATCCCACCAGGGTTGTTCAGGTAGGAACCACCTTGAAGGTGGAATTAAAAATGTAATAAGTAAAAGTTACACTAAAATCAGATGCATTTTGCTTTCTCTTTTGTCTTTGAGATCTGAATTAGTATGATTAACATTAGCATTTTAAGCTTCTCTGTTTTCAAACACAAAAGACAAGGTGTAATGAACGCCTTGTGTCATAATTAGCCTTGGTGCCATCATAATCATCACATTATCCATAATTCAAAGTTCACATAAAACTTTGTACACATGTTTGCCAAAAACATGGTTCGTAAGGCCCATAATTCTGGCAGATAATTGATGAGATGTGCACCTTCCAACTGAAAAACAACAATAGATGTGTGTAAGCGTTTGCTTTATGGCACAGTCACCTTTCTTGAAAACGTTATGGTGTTTTTATATGGTTTTCTAAAATGATATTCATGTATGTCATTGAATATGCAAAATATTCCTATTATACTTTAATTTAAATATTAAAGAATGTTGCTATAAAATGTTACGAAAATTGACAGCTGGAAGAGCTCAAAAGTAATTTTAAAACAACTAACTTGCCACAGGCCAAGCCATGCATAGACAAGCTTCCCCACTTGGAGAACCCACCAGCCCATGGTATGAAGCTTCACCAGATCTACCAGCGGAATGCAGAGGAGCTGGAACAGATCCTGGCTGGCTATGTTTTATCTGAGCCGTATTTCTCTGCCAAACTCAAGGCTACCGTGGAGAGTCTGCTCCGCTGTCTGAAAGATCCCAGGCTTCCATTGCTGGAGCTGCAGGTGTGCATCTTCTCTCTTTACTTTCTAAATGATTCGATCATGTTAAGGACTAACCCAGTCATTGGTTGAGCCAGTCCAGCTGTTACTGAAAGTGAGTTTGTAAATCACATGCTTAGTGCAAGATGTTTGTTACTCAATAACAAAATAAGAGGGTTTACAATAGTGTTGAACTAAGCACTCAAAATCTCTTTATAAGTTCAGTTAAAGAGCAAGTCCGCATTATTTATGTAACATCGTTTATACATGTAGATCTAAAAGCCAGTAACACAACCACATTATTGTAAGAATAATTTAGTTTACATTGCAATGGTGAACATGTATTACTTTAACAGCTTTAGTAATAAAAGCACACATAACACAAAGAAAAAAACCCATCTGTTGTGAACTCATTCAGGAGCTGATATCAGTTACATCTGGCCGTATCCCACCAAGAGTTGAAAAGGCCATCCGCAAGCTCATGATCACCTACGAGAACAACCTGACATCCGTTCTCAGTCAGTTTCCGAGCCAGCAGATTGCCAACATTATAGACGGACATGCTGCCACGCTGACCAGGCGGGCAGAGAGGGATGCTTTCTTCATGAACACACAGGGCATTGTGGAGCTAATACAAAGGTAAGGCTGTGCTATTGATGTATGTAGTCAAGATCTGAGAGAAATGTTCATTTGTTAAATTGTGAGATTAAACTTAGATGAACATGGTATGATTGTGATCAAGTCAGTCATAATTTGAGGGCTCAACGCAAAACAGACTTGACGCCATATAAGAATAGAAGGAATTACATTTACCTAGCATTTAGCCCTTGAAGCTCTTTATATACAAATATTTTTAAGGCTGCTTTAAAAGAATAAAAAAGTGACTAAGAATGGTAATTTAATATTGTTTTATTTGGACAAGTTTCATTTAATTTTTAAATCTCTTCAACCAATGAAAAAAATGTGTTTTTTAACAAACTTGAATCTGTGTTCAGGTACAGGAATGGTATACGAGGCCACACCAAGTCCATCATCCAGGACCTCCTCCGACAGTACCTCAAGGTGGAAATGCAGTTCCAACAAGGTAACTCATGAACTCTCTACAAATGATATCTGCTCAAATGTTTATGAAATATGTGACTTTTGTCAGGTCCACAGCAGTCACTGATAAGTAATATATAAAAAGCAGTGGACAATACTAATAAGTATAGAATGGGATGAATGGACTAAATCCTTGGTTGCAGCTCAGCATGAATTAAGCTTATTGGGTCCCAGCCTATTTATAAAGTATAACTCCAATGAATACCCTGGGTAAGTTGACTGCAGAAACCTCTCACTCATTAACAATTAGAGGTGAAATCAAATCAACTTCCGGACACTCGGTATAGCCTATTTTTCCAGATTATATTCTGAAAAGTATATGGAAAAACATAGACTGACTGAAATACTATTTCTCCTTTATATATTGAAAATTTAAAACATATCCTCCAGGGAGCTTGGACAAGTGTATCACAGAGCTGATGGAGCGAAACAAGGACGACATGGCAGTCGTCACAGGAACCATCTTCTCCAGCCTTGCTGTACACCAGAAAAACGCTGTCGTCATTCTCCTCATTGTGAGTGTTAAATAACATATTTTGAAATCATATTTCCTAATACTTATTAAATTGACTGCAGGGAAGTTTTTTTCCAATAAGGCATAACAAAATACTGTAGTTTCCATTCAAAATAATCGAAATATTTATTCATGAAATGTCTTCATAGATACATGTACCTGTTTGTCCTGTGGTTAGATTTAACTCAGTGCTGTATTGCACTGTCCCTCAACATAAACATTCATAGGTAAAAAAGTACCCCCCCCCCCCCCCATCAGTTGTTCCAGTCTTAAACAAGTTGTTTTAATGAACTGTAATTTCTCTCCCCCAATAGGAGCAGCTGTGCGGAGGTGATATGAACCTGACGGATGATCTCGCCTCCATTCTTGGTGAGCTAACAAAGCTAAACCGTAGCCTCAATGCAAAAGTCGCGCTGAAATCCCGCCAGGTGCTCATACAGGCCCACCAGCCCCCGTACGAGCTCAGACACAACCAGATGGAGAACATCTTCCTCTCCGCTGTTGACATGTATGGACATGATTTCTGTCCCGAAAGTCTTCAGGTAGGGAAACACTTTTTGGTTGAATATCAGTGCTTAGTGCTCTGACAGTAAAAATGAGACAGAAATTGAAAGATAAAATAGTCAAGTCTTAATTAAATTAACATTCGTGACTATGATTTGTCTGATTGGTAACTAGGAAACTTGGAAGGGAATTTTGTCATGACCAGCAGATGACCCCTGTTGATTTTAAGGATGTATACATGTTTTACTGGAAACTTAAACATTTTGAAGAGGTCAATAACTATACCTTTGACCACAGACTTTGAAGGGATGTTGGTCATAATTCAAATTACCTAACGGACACTTTGAGGGAAATGCCCATGCTATAAGGTTAAGCTGTTTACATATATATATATATATACATCAGTAAGCTTTTAACAGACGAAGTTGAGAAATTATCAATCAGTGAAGATTTAGAAGATGTTCCCTTTTACTTAATATAATATAAGAAAAATAGAAGTCATTTTTTCAAAATTATAAATTTTATTTTCCTGCCAATGTTTCAGCCATGATGGCCTTTGTCAGGGCATTACAAACAACAAGAAATAATGTTGGTGTCAAAATCATTTAAAATGATTTCAACAATGTTAATATATCTTACCTTAATCATCAAATATCTTGCAGAAACTGATCTACTCGGAGTCTGCCATCTATGATGTGCTGCAAGAGTTCTTCTTCCACAACAACACTCTAGTCAGAGTTGCAGCCCTTGAGGTAACTGACTGTAAAAGTTTGGTTTATGTATTGGTTAGCATATTTATACGAAATATAAGCAAAAGTTCCAAAATCGCATTTCGCGACATTTTGAACCTTGAAATTTTAGGGAATAAATTTTGTGTATATAATGAAAATACGTAAGTCTTGCATTATATATCTCACTGAGTAAAATTTAGCGTCTAAGAGCATTTATGTTTAATGAGAATTAAAACGTCCTAGTTAACATAAATGGCTGTGTTTCTCTTTATAAGTTCATGTTGTTGCTTTTTATTGTGCTTAAGATTTGAATATATTTTGTGTGTTTTAGGTGTATATCCGGAGGGCATACATAGCGTATGATCTGAACTGCCTGGTCCACAAGGAGCTCCAGGAGGGTATTTGTATTGTGGAGTTCAGATTCACCTTGCCTCGATCTCACCCCAACAGGTTTGTTGATGGATTATGTTGGTTTATGCATGTTGTCACTCTTTTAAGCTGGTCAGATATTTTTCCTTGTAGTGGGGATGATTGGGGAATATGTGTTGAATTATGAGCTTACTATAATAATTTTACGTATTTATGTCAGGATGATGGTGTTGCGTATGGATACTCGAGTGCCAAGCCTGTCAAGTGTGGACAGTAGTGGTCAGAGCCTGAACCATTATGATGGGGATAACTCGCACATTGACCAACTAGACGAACTCCCCATTGCACAGAGGATGGGTGTCATGGCTGCCTTCAAGTCATTTGATGAGTTTACCAAGTTAGTTTGCTTAATAGCTTTGTTAACCAGTTTGAGAACCATAGGTTGTAATGATTCCACATTTGTCAGTGTTATCTGGTATTCTTTTAATTTGTGCTATTATGTTTGTTTATCCCCTGAAGAAAATATTAAGTTTAACGAATATGGGATTTGCATTAACTTCAAAATCCAATTACAAGTAAATGATACGATGTTTGGTATGCTTTGTATTAAGGTAATATTCTTGTTTATCAATTACAGTCACTTTGAGACGATAATGGACGTGTTTGTAATGGAAAGCCTGCCCAGCAGTCCTATAGAACTTGAAGATGGGATGAGCTTTGAGTCTGGGAAAGAGGACACCATCTCCGTACAGGTATGTTTGGAGGAGAAGTGACCCTGTTCATGTACTGAAACATATTATAAGTAATGGGGTTAGTAGGTGACCCAATATGGGTATATCGGGGCAAAGGAAACTATATCGGGTGAGACCGTTAGAGCAAATATAATAATAATAAATGTAATATATCAAACATTAATAATTGTGGATTAAATGTCCTATGACCATTGTTCTATTATAGCAAATTTATATGCAGTCTTTTTTTATTATAGATATTTCAACTCTTTGCACAGATACTCTTGTTGGTGATATACCTTAAAAGACATAAAATAAACACTCAGGCTTGGTGCAATTTTTAAATAATGGACTGTGATGTACGAAAAATGATTTTCCATTCTATCCAGAGTGTCCAGAGTGTGTCCGACTCTGTGGTGGAGAACGAACCTATCCACATCATCAATGTGGCCATACAAACCACGGCAACCATGGATGACGAGACCCTCGGTCAGCAGTTCCAGGCTTTCTGCAAGGAAAAGGTCAGGGGGGCAATTATTACCTAGTTTTACTGTTAGACTAATTACACATACAATTACATTACAATTCATGTGATTGTGCAGGCTGTTGTGAAATTTTGAAGTATTGTCTTTTGAGTCGTTTTTGGCTGTGTTGCCAGTGTGCGAAAACTATAAATTTGGCTATCAAGATTTTAAAATGCAATGGTGTACATGTTTCTAGAGACAATACACATGTGTACAGCAAGACCAATGATTTTGGCTTTAATATATATTGAGTTTGTCCCCTTTTGGACTGAAAAACAACAGGCGAGTGTTTTCATTTGCTCCCCTGCACTCTTGATATAATGAATATAATTAGTCCCCTTATGGAACGGTCTGTGAGAGGTATTTTTATTGAACTTTTACATGGAGATGTTATATGTTATATGTTGATCGAGTATTATGATAATATAATTTTTTCTTTGCTAAGTGCACTTCAGAACAGAATCTTAGAACAGCAGGGAAAAAAGAATGAAACAATGATATCACAAATGTGCTTAATGTTATGTGAGTGTATTACTGAATGTAAACTCATACGCTTCTTTACCTCCTTTACAGAATTATACCATGGCTGAGAGAGGGATAAGACGAATAACATTTGTGGTGCTTAGAAAGGTACATCATGTTTCATACCATACTAGGCAACGGTCTTGTTTAACATTAGGATAAAAGATTATTGTATTCTGTGTCATGTGTTCAATTTCTGTCAAAAATAGATAGTACTGAAATTGTTATATCAACCTTCTTAAATGGTGAAAGTTGTCTAGTGTTGTAGGTTTCCGCCTCTCACCCAAGAGGTCATGGGCTTGAGCCCCACCAGGGTGAGTGTGGTCTAGTAGTGTAGGTGTCTACCCATCACCCAAAAGGTTTTGTGTTTGAGCCCCACCAGGGTTACTTTCTCATGACTTCTCAAAATGAACACCAATTCTTTTTTGAGTAATCCATGAGTTATTTATAATCTATCAGCAATTAAGCTGAAAGAAAGTTGTATGAACTAAACCAATCTTCTTCCTTTGCAGAAACTACTTCCAAAATATTTCACCTTCAGAGCTAAATTCGAGGTAAGATGCCTTTCAAATTTAAGTTTTAATATTAATCACATAGATTTTATGCTTTTCTTTCTTATTGCACCAGTATTTCTGTAAATATCTTCAATAAAGATTATGTTCAAATAAGGGTAGAGAAAATATTTTTAGATTCTCATCCACGCTTGCCTCACTTTAGAACCTTCTTATCGATTATGAATTTGGGGAAACAGTTCACCCTGGGCCGGTATTACAGAAGCATTTTAAGAAAATTTTAACATACTTTAACTTAAGTGTCAACTTTGGAATTTTTATATTTCTTGAAAAAAAATATTCTTTTAAATGGTGTTTTCATTTTTAAAAACTTACATTTCAATCTATAATTTAATTGCAGAATATACACTATAAGTAATACTACTTGTGGAGAAATACAGTTAAGGAAACTGTTGAATTTTAGGAAAAGGTACAATATTAACTTAAAATGCTTCTGTAATATGGCATAATAATATGTTCCACATGCTCCATGTATGGATTGATAAGGTTTTTAAAAAATGAGCTAACCTATGGCCCTATGTTTTTTTCACTGTGAATGAGAATCGAAAACTATTTCTCTTACCTAAGCTGAATATATCATGATCTCTACGTGTTTTTTTTATATTTTTGTTTACCATAGAAACTGGATGAGGTAATGCTTACTATTTGGTATAACTATCATTCATACCCTGACATATAGCCCAGACAAGATATCTGTTAGCACTTAAAATGAGCAAAATACCCTTCAGATTTGTTGCTTTACCGGTGTTAAATATGCAAATTACATGTCTGCCCTCAAATATGTAAAATACATGTCTGTCCCCAAATATGTAATTATCCTGTATTTATCTGTTTAGAGGAATATTGCAGTAATATATTCTTGTATTTCATGGTAAAACCCAACTTATATTTAATATTCATTTTAAAAATAGGGAAAGTAATTTAAGAAATATTTACGTAAAGTAACACAATTATGTAAAGTGGTGGTTGTGGTTTTATTTAGGATTCCTGATCCTGTATGGTGAAAAATCAAGATGTGAATTAATGCATGGACTTACAGTTAATTTGATATTTTGTATATCATGGATAATTGAAGTGTTGATTTATTTAGATTTAAATGTAGTTTTGTGTTGCTAAATATGGGCCAGGTTCTTCAGTTGACCATTAACTATGATACATTCCCTATTGAGATATGTAGAGCAAGTACTATCAGATAGGCTACAGTATCCTGTGTAATGACTCTTGATAATATAAACATTTATTTCATGCTTCAAATTTCCAACCAAAAAATTGAATAGAAACCAGATTTTGTTGTATTACACACCATGTTTTGTAATTCCATTTCATACATAAGTCTTACGGATGAACTCTATTTCCGCAATATTTTGCAAAAAAAGTAGATCGATTGTCATCAAATGTAAATTCTTTTGTAAAGAAAGCTTTTATGATTTAAAAAAATAATTAAAAGTATGAATTTTTGTTATTAAGTTGATTGTTTGGATTAAATCACTTCTTGTTGCTTGTGTAAAGTTATGTCACTTGCAGCATTCGATCTCGTCATGGCTTTTGTGCAAGCATATGGAAGTGATACAACCCAACAGATCAACCGACTGAAATTGTATTCCCCATGTATCTAGGTACAACAGTTTATGTTATGTTAGAAAATGACCAGTTTTGGCTTTGGTTTATGTTGGCCTTGTATATATACCCGGTACTCATAAGAATGTTTGTGGGTTATCACCGGTAAGTGGATATAGAATGTATAATAAGATCGAATGTGGCGTCTGCTTGGTTGGAGGAAGAATAACTTAACTGTATGGTTTGAAGAGCAAAATATAGGTTTGTCATTATCTGTGTATCAAGTAAAGTTTCATCTAATTATGCCCCCCTTCGAAGAACAGGGGTATATTGCTTTGCACATGTCGGTCTGTCGGTCCGTCGGTACACCAAAGCTTGTCTGAGTGATAACTCAACAATTTCTGGACGTATGCAGGGCTCTCGCGAGGGGGCGACTTGGGCGAAGTGGTCGCCTAAAATTCCCAAACTTCGCCCATTTGTATCATCAAAGCGACATTGACTTCGCCGAAAATTTTAGCACATTGTAAATCTGTCAATCAGCGAGTATTTGGCCAATGTCCCATTAGTCAAAACATCACAATAAGCCATTCATACAAATTGGTAATCTCCTAATCCGATAATTGGGCCGTGTCATCCAATTACCAAAACGTCGCCAGTAGGCGGAGCTATTGAAAGTTAACCAATCAGAATGTACATTCAGAATACCCTGATCAAATGATATAAGTTCGTTAGAATGAGATAGAATTGGAGACATAATTATGAAATATCGTGTCAAGCATTAATTTATTGAACAAACAATGCAAGACATTTAAACATTGTTGCTTTTGAAGCAGACGGTCATAGCCATCTCGGGCCATCGGCAAGTAAGCGCTAAGAAAATCAATAACATGACGTATCACCAAATATTTGATTGGTTTTAGTGAAATGTTCATGATGAAAAATGATTTGTAAACACAAAAAAGTATTATTTTTTTGCTTTATGTAGAGTTTACTTACAGTAATTTTCTCCTGTCACAGTTACGATGTCAAAAAAAATCGGCGAGATCGCCATTTTGTCAGAACAATTTTCCGAGTTAATTTTTCAACTTCCCATTATGTATTGGTAAATTTTTCATCAAGGACACTGATTTAAATGTCATTTGGTCTTAAATGTCAGCATACTTAAAATTATTTAGCCAGAAACAAGTAAATAACAGCACAGCTGAATGTGACATTCGTACCCTATCCCGAACGTACCAAAACAAGATTCGTCCCCCTACTTTATTTACAGTTCATTTATGAGGTCATTATGATTATTTCAAATCCTTAGATGTATTTTTTTGGTTCATTTTATATGCTATTTGGAGATAAACTATGTGACATTGACAAATACACTTTTGCTGAGCCAAAAATGATACATTATTTTATGAACATTTTATATAGGTATAGCAATCAATTTGAATGTGAATATAAACTGAGGTGTGTGGTATGGCATAGTTTTTGTATCAGGTGTTATAAAAAGTATCACTTCTCCCTAAAATCTCCCCACTTCTCCCTAAATTGACTGAAGGGAGAAGTCACTTCTCCCAAAATTTCCAGCCTAGTGAGAGCCCTGCGTATGGTCATCAAACATGACATGAAGGTTGGGCCTGACAAGAAGATGACCCCTATTGATTTTAGGGCTCATCGGGTCAAAGGTCAATCTCACAGTGACCTTTAATGGTAAAATAATTTTAAAGCTTGTCCAAGAATGCCTAGACCTATGGTCATCAAACTTGATATGGAAGTTGGGCCTCACCAGTAGATAACCCATATTGTTTTTGGGGGTCATCGGGCCAAAGGTCAAGGTCACAGTGACCTTGAATGGTAAAAGGTTGTCCGAGTGATAACTCGACAATGCCTGCACCCATGGCCCTCATACTTGACTTGAAGGTTGGGCCTGACCAGTAGATGACCCTTATTGTTTTTTGGGGGGGTCATCGGGCCAAAGGTCAAGGTCACAGTGACCTTGAATGGTAAAAGGTTGTCTGAGTGATAACTGGACAATGCCTGCACCCATGACTCTCAAACTTGACTTGGAGGTTTGGCTTGACCAGTAGATGGCCCCTATTGATTTTAGGGGTCATTGGGCCAAAGGTCAAGGTCACAGTGACCTTGAATGATAAAAGGTTGTCTGAGTGATAACTCAACAATGCCTGCACCCATGGCCCTCAAACTTGACTTTGAGGTTGGACCGGAACAGTAGAAGACCCCTTTTGACTTTTGGGGTCATTGGGCCAAAGGTCAAGGTCACAGTAACCTTTAACGCAAAAAAGTTAACAAATCTTCTCCCAGTGATATCTCAACCATGCCTGAACCTATGATCATCAAACTTGACATGGAAGTTGGGCCTGACCAGTAGATGACCCTTATTGATTTTAGGATTTATCGGGTCACAGTGACCTTGAATGCGAAAATGTTTCGAGTGATAACTCGACAATGCCTGCACCCATGGCCCTCAAACTTAACTTGGAGTTGCATCTGACCTGTAGATGACCCCTTATGATTTTAGGGGTCATCGGGTCAAAGGTCAAGGTCACATTGACCTTGAACGAAAAAAGCTTGTTTGTGTGATAACTTGTCAATGCCTGCATCCATGTCCCTCAAACTTGACATTTAGATATTTGGTGACCAGCTGATGACTCCTATGGATTTTGAGGTTATAGAGTCAAAGGTCATGGTCATAACACACTCTATCCTCACACTTCAAATGGTCATAATCTTATAACTGCCTCAACGGCATCCAATGTCAGTGACATATCAGCTGTCATTTCGGTCAATGCATATTTCATTCAATTGTCCATATAATCTTGACAACATGGCGCTTAGGGGGGGCATAATGTTTGACAAACATCTCTTGTTAAAAAAGAAAATCACTTACACTTTTCTACTATTTCAGGTTTAATATGAAATGTAATAATATAACTTAAATGGTATTCCTTCAGTAGATGAATTTTTTGGAATTATTAAAGTCTTAATCAAACACAAAACAAATAAGTTTTGATGAAGCCAGAATAAAAAATGCACTAGTCTAAGAATAACTTTGGTAGAAATTCTCTAATTACCAGTAGCCATAAACACTCAAAACTTATCACCAGACTGATCAAATCAAAAAAGAACTGCGACCAACTAAAACCAATTTGCAATGTAGTTACACAACTGAAGTGAGACCTGTTTTCCCTGTCCCTTGTAGTTTAACGAAGATAGGATCTACCGTCACCTGGAGCCCGGCCTGGCATTCCAGCTGGAGATTAACCGCTTGCGGAACTACGAGCTGGAAGCCATCCCCACCGCAAACTACCGCATGCACGTGTACCTGGGCAAGGCTAAGGTAAGCAGGTCATGAATAACACATGATGCAATGTATATGTATGAACTATTTGTTTGACAACTTGGTACTAAATAATCACTAACAATTGAGTTTAACTCAGATGCTCTTGAATAAAATACAGTGAAAACTCACTAAACCGGACAAGGTCCGGACTGGGCAAAATTTCCGGTTTAGTGAGGATTCCGGTTTAGTGAGGATTTGATGTACGGAGTAAGTTTACTCAAAATATTAACTGAGTTAACCTTTAAAGGGAAGTTGGAAATTGGAATAAAATAAAAACACATAAAGATAACATTTATTTTACATCAACGATGGTTCAAGTAACTTGAAATAATGCATAGAGTATACATGTATATTCATTTATATATCAATGTACATTACAGATACAGTTTATACAGAGGTTGAGACATGATTAAAGCACATGCAAAAGTGATAAACATAATTCTGCGTTTTTATTATCATCTTTTTTCCGAGTCTAAAAAAATAAAACAACTCGCGTAATTTAATGCTTGTTAAGTATGTTTGATAGTTTAATCAACGCACCGCTCTAATTTGATTCACTCATAGATGTCTTTAGATAAAAAAACGCTCCAAAATGATCACTTAATAACCGTTTCTAGTTCTTTATTTTCTGCAACAAACAAATTAATGTTTCAATCAATTTTCTTTTCACAAGTTTGGTTAACGTTTATCGCGCGGCAGTCAATCCACAGCGCAATTATCATTATCGATTATCGAGTTATCACAACATCAAAGGTGCAATATTTAACGACGCACCGGCTGTCAAAACAAAGTGACACGCAATTCGCGAATTCCTAATACACAAAATCATTTTGACATGTTTGAACAAATATATGGTCGGTTTTGCCAGGTTAAAATACATTGACAACTAACAAATTTTCTCGATTTTTTTGTCCGGTATCCGGAATTCCGAGGTTCCGGTATTGTGGGGATTATTTTACATTGAAAATAGAAGGGGAAAATCGGGACTCTGAAAAAAGTCCGGTATCCCGAGGATTCCGGTTTTGTGGAGATCCGGTTTAGTGAGGTTCCACTGTATGTGTTTAAAGATGTGTAAACAATATTGAAGCCTTATATTTATAATGCATAATGCAAATTGAATTGATGTATAATTCATTATATTTAAGTTTTTCACAGCTTGAACCAGTTTGCCCTTTTCATCTTTAGCATTCTAGCCCTTTTCTGCTGTTCCTGCCCTTTTTAGAACATTGCCTCAAACCTTAATTTTGATTTCATACATAGGTAATTAATCTTTTGATTCAATGCTATCATGTTGTGATCTTAACATGCAATATACATCTAAATAGAATACATTGAATTCCAGCAAGTGGCTAAGGGTATGGATGTGACCGACTACCGGCTGTTCGTGCGATGCATCATCCGCCACTCGGACCTGATATCGAAGGAAGCGTCGTACGAGTATCTGCACAATGAAGGGGAGAAAACACTGATGGAAGCTATGGACTCCCTGGAAGTGGCCTTCAGCCATTCAATGGTGGGTTTTATTCTTGTGTTGCTCCGGGTAATTGCAGTAGAGCTAGGGGGGTATTTAATATACAACTTCAGTTAATCTTATGGTCATACAACATTGACTTTATTTACCATATGTTATTTATACCAGGCAATTAGATCAGTTAATTGTTGTAAAATTCAATGAAAATGACTCCCTTGGGCTGCATATAATCTTTCGAAATTTAAGAGCATTCTACTGTGAAATCATTAATGTTCTTGGTTTTCGTGGGTTGGGTGATCCACGAATTCAAGATCCCACAAAATATAGACCCTTTATTCACTCTTTCAATTGCCATGTTTTGTACAAACTCGAGTATATAATCGTTACAGAGGCCGCAGTATACAGCGTAAATAGCCATCTTACTGTAAATCTTACTATCATTGTTTTGCTAATATATAATATCTGCCTTTAACAAATAATAGACCAAATCATTTAAATGTGTTTTTATGAACGAAATGACAGAAGCACGTGCCTGAACGTGTGCTGTTCATGAAAATCTCCAGGTTTACAAGATGTGATTGATAAGTGTCAGTTCTCGATTTTTTTCTTTAATGAAGTAATTAATCGATTACATTGGAGGTTACTGAGCACCCAACATAACAATGTACAAAACAACACGTTCAATATACTTATTAAACAAAAACTTGTGAATAGATATTGAAATGATATGATTTGAAATCAGATGATATTCAAAAGGGATTGAATTTGTAAACATCAGCTATTTTTTGGATTGTTTTCTTAAATATAGGACCTTCTCAGTGTTTTCACAGTTTGCAAATCTTTTAATTGGTATTCAACGGATTCGCCTATCTGTATTTATGATCAGGATACAACATCTTTTATGACCTTAATTTCCAATTAAATCGATAATTGACATGGGTATATGAACTATTAAATTGGAATGTCGTACCACTTTAGCGAGTGTCATAAACCAAGTGACGTAGAAGACGGAAATCACGGGCGCGTGGAGATAATGCAGACGATCTAGGACGATCACAGTTTCGATTTTTTTTTTCAAAAATGAAAAACCACAAATTCAAGTACCCACGAAATTGTATTTTTTTGGCAAACCACGAAATTTCATGCCAACGAATATAAATGATTTCACAGTATTTTACATTATAAGTTCTTGGGGAAATGTGCCCTCCGTACCTTCTGAAGAATGTAACTATCCCTTCTTTTGACAAGGCTTAGTTTCAAACAGGGAAGGGTGTGTTAACAACTCTATAATAGTGATGTTACACAGTATACATGCATTAGACGTGTTATTTAATTGTTTCAGTCTTTCAAAACTGATTGTAATCACATCTTCCTGAACTTCGTGCCAACACTGACACTCACAGATCCTGGTCGGGTAAGTGACTTCAAATTTTTTTTTATCTTTGTTTAAAAAAATATGTATATACTCATATATCGTTTTATACAGAATAATGAATTAAATGTACTAGAATGTTCCTTTCTGTGATCTTAAATATATATATAAATATATATGTATTAAAGTCAAAATATGAACATACACAAATTAGATAGTATTTATGAATGTTCAATGTATTAACCAAACAATAGTAAAACCGAACTGTCAGATTTAGTTCATACAATTTCTCTCCAAATTGACATTAACTTGATGATTAAGTATCCCATGTGATATTTCAGCTGGAGGAAACCGTATACAACATGGTGATGCGGTACGGCCCGCGGCTGCTTAAGCTCCGCGTTCTTAGTGCTGAACTTAAGTTCTCGATCAGGTAAGATTTCTTCAATATTTGTTAATTAATAACTATACCTTTGAACAACATGGTGATGTGGTTGGCCGTGCATTCTCAGGGCTGAACTTAAATTCTCCATCAGGCAAATAAGTCAGTCGCAACCATTCAGAGAGAATAAAGCTGAGTTCCAGTTCTTTGTTGTTAACATGTTTAATACTTTTATTTCAGAAGACTTTGTCTGTTGCGCAACTTACCAATGATAGTAGTTATCAACATATCAATTTGTAGTTTGACTTTATTTTCATATGTTGAACATAAAAAAATTGTTAAATGTTGGAACATCTATTAAAGTTGTGCAAGTTCTGTTTTCTAAAGGTATTGTATATTGCATTGCAGGGTTGGAGGTCAGACATTCCCTATCAGGTTCTACCTGACCAACGAGAGTGGCTACTATCTGAACATCAGTCTGTACAGGGAAGTTGCAGAAGAGCACTCAGGACTTGTGAGTGAATTCTTGTTTGGGTTGTGAAGTAGACAAGTGTGTTCTGTACCATACATGTTACAACAGTTTTAATATGTTCATTACATTTATCTGTTTCTAGTATAGAGGTTTTCCATGTGGTAACATATATCGCCATCTTATGTTGAGTTATTTTAACTTGTGTGGGCACTTGAATACACTAAGTCATATAGAGACACATAGCTGGGACAGGCCCCAATATCTCGAAACATCTTAAGCTTAACAGGTTTAAGCAGCTTATTTCACTTAGCCTACACACATACTTAAATTGGATTTTGATAAATGAAAAAAAAAATGTTGTGATTATCAAAAACATAATATCTATTTAAAGTCTAAAATCTCTTACAAATGAAAACATTGCACAAATTATAGGGAAACAAAAAAAATAGTGATATAAGCTTAATCCTGTTATAAACACTTAAAAAGATTTGAGAAATTGGGGCCCAGCCATATTGCAGCCAATAGGCATAGGTGACCTTAAATAAAATCCAAAACATTTTATCTTTTAACATACGTTGATCTTTTATATAACAAAATGCACTCCTGTTTCCACAGATAATGCTGCAGTCCTACGGTTCTCGGAAGGGCCCGTTGGATGGCCTGCTGGTGGCCACTCCATATGTCACCAAGGATCACCTCCAATCGAAGAGATCTCAGGCCCAGGCCAATGGCACTACCTACGTGTATGACTTTCCTGAGATGTTTAAACAGGTTATTAACTTTTTCATTTGTCTTTTATGAAAACTTCTCAAAAGCCTGCAATCTAATACAGGACTTTTGCGTGAACATTTAAAAAATTCTGAAAAACTTACTGATTTTAAATTGCCTTGACTATTACTCTACTCTTGACTCTAACTTAAAAAAAAATGTATTCTAAAATTGTAACTAGGTGTGATTAGAACCAAGGATTATGTTTACAACATGTATATTGACTGAAATGATGGTTCAAGGATTATGCCATGTTTATTTGAAGTAAAATCCAATCAAATTACCCATTTTGGTTATTCTGAACATTTTGAAGAAATCTTAAAGTAGCAATGTTAATTGGAAAGTAGGAGTTCTTTAACAACAAAAAGACTCTGTAATATTATGAAGACATATCAGCCGCTCCAGCACTAATTCATAAGGCCACAACTGCTTGTTTGCTTGGTGAGTTGGGATCAGGACAATCACATGATGCTTTGGTCAAATGGCATGAGCGACGCACTGGCCATCATCGGCAATTTAAAATCCTCATTTACCAATTGTTGGTGTATCATGAAGTGTTTTAAGCGAATCAATTAAAAAGAAAAAGATAACTTGCTAGTTATGAACAAGATATGCATATTATTGTCCTTCCCTTTATGCATATTTCATGCAGTCATATTTTACTGTGTATTGCAGGCGTTGAGAAAGTTGTGGCATTCCCACATAGAGAGGTATGGTCTACGAGAGGAAAGTATCCCCACTGACCTTATTACATGTCGGGAGCTGGTACTGGATAAGAACGGACATATTCACATACAGAACAGGCTGCCAGGAGAAAATGAGGTATAGTTGCATTTGTGAAATGTTCAGTTGCTTGTATTTATGGGTTTTTTTATAATAAACTTAACTGTTACATAAACATTTTGGCACTGCGTGGTTTTATTAACAATTTACTTTTTTATCTCACCTTGCACACTTTTATTACAGATAAATTAATATAGATGGGCAATGTATGGTAGATTGCTTTTAAGTCACATGGTTCTTTCATGCGGGGTTTAGCCCAATACTAATCACTTCCATGTTCACTGTTGGTTATAAGCTTGTCTATTTTGCAAAGAAAAATGTTGAGATATCTTTAAAGCTTTGGTGTCATTGTCAGTGTCAGCTTGTAAAATCTGTGACCATTGGCCATAACCCACGAGCTGTTCAATACATTGAAATGAATCTTGGTATCCATGACGCCAGGATATTTTATTCAAACTTGGTTCACATGTTGCTGGAAGCAATTTGCACGTCAATGTTTAAAGCAAGCACTTGTTATTGTTGAGTAATGCCCCTTTTTCGACTAAAAAAACATCAGATGAGCGTGCATGTTCCCTCTGTGGTGCTCCGCTTCATATAATAATGAATTCATAAAGAAATGAAATGGTGAATATTAGTGAAATCAAACCATTGTGAAATGAAAGCTTTGTACAGTGTCCACATCTAGTCATGATCATGATTTTCTTTGATGTAAATTTCCCAAGGCACATAAACATTTTCATATCCTTTTACATTTTAAGCTGGCAAAAGCAGTTGTTAACACAGTAACATTGTCATTGTATTATGTCTTCATTGTATCACAGTATATTCTTAAAATTGTTGTGAAATATCATTAAAAACATTGCTTTGTGCATGATATTAAATTTAGTGTTAGAAGAATTGTGTTGTTTAGCTGAAATCATTCATTTGTTATTGGCTGATCATTCTTCTAAGAAAAAAAAGAGGAATTATTGTCATGGCCGACTGTGTCATCATAGTCAATGTGAATTTTTTTTAACCTTTGCCTTACTCAAAAGTTGTTGGAGTAATTCAGAATTATGCCCTCTTTTTGGATGAAAAAAGCAACAGACGAGCTCTTGCTCCACAGAATTCTCATATTGAGAACAGTTTACCTTTATATGTGAACATTATCATGACTTGCAATTATATGTACATTTTGAGTCTTTTTAAGGAAATTATTATAAAGATAACCATAGTAAAGTATGTTTGTTTTTTTGTTATTGTTTTTATAAAAGAAAGGTAACGTTTATGATGTAAGAAATTCGAACGTATTAGGATAAAGATTTTTTCGTGAAATTAGGTCCTGCAGTTGACTTTCAGCTGTTAGAAAAAGAGCATCTCAGCTACTGTTTACTAATTGAACAAAACTGTATTTTGCTGCCTTACTTACATATTAAATTTCTATAAAGATTTCTATGTTTATATCTACAGATAGGCATGGTTGCATGGAACATGAAGTTAAGAACCCCAGAATTCCCTGAAGGTCGGGACATGATTGTAATAGCAAATGACATCACCTTCAAGATTGGATCATTTGGCTACCAGGAGGACGTATTGTTTAAGGTATGAACACTTTACATGGACAGCTTCACAGTGTTATTGGGCGCACAGTCACAATTTCAAGAAAAGAATGATATGGCATGGAAGAACAGTTACTGTTAATATTTAAACTAGAAATGTTCATTATCATAATAACATGCATTATTTTTCAACAGAAAGCTTCAGAGCTGGCGCGAAGTAAGGGCCTGCCACGTGTTTACCTCTCGGCCAACAGTGGGGCGAGGATCGGGCTTGCAGAGGAGGTCAAGCACCTGTTTCGAGTAGCCTGGCATGACCCTAGCGACCCTGACAAGGTAACAGAGTTTTACTAACTCTCGTTGAATATGTACCAGTAGGCAGAGTTTATTTTTGGTTGAAATGTTAACTTTTACCTCATATCAAATTAAGAAAATGCAAAGGACTGGATTCCCAGTTTTGTTGTTAATTTTACGAAGAAGAACTTTACTGTTTTACTAAGATTTGACCACTTTTATATGAATCATTAAGAATCAAAGAAAACAGAGGAAAAGTATTTAACCTCAGATCATATTGCATCATTTGAACAGTAGATGAGCTGAAGTTTATCATAATGAAAAGTATATTCCTATATTTTAAAAAGTCAGGAGAATATCTAGAAAAATAACTAAAAAAGTGTGCAGACAACTCACAGTCTAGTAGAACTTCTGATTTTACAGATGTTAAATATATTAAAGAATATTTTTTTGAGGACCAAACAATTAATACACAAGCTAGTTTTTATGAAGTTTGTAAAATTTAAAAAAAAATAACAACATAATCTTGATTAACCTTTTGAACAAATAAATGAAAAGTTTTTGTTTTGGAATATTTATATTCATAAGTATTTAATATTAGTATTTATGTATTCATAAATATCATCCTCAAGAACATTGACAAGGGCACCGTTTGGTTACATTTTTTAATACATCTGAAGTATGAAATTTTGTTATTTGATCAGGGCTTCAAGTACCTGTACCTGCGTCCAGACGACTTCAAGAAGCTGTCAGCGTACAATTCTGTGAGGGCGACATTGATAGAGGACCAGGGCGAGTCCAGATACAAGATCACCGACATTATAGGTATGTATATAGATGACCAGGGGGAGTCCAGATACAAGATCACTGACATTATAGGTATGTATATAGAGGACCAGGGCGAGTCCAGATACAAGATCACTGACATTATAGGTATGTATATAGAGGACCAGGGCGAGTCTAGATACAAGATCACCGACATTATAGGTATGTATATAGAGGACCAGGGCGAGTCCATATACATGATCACCGACATTATAGGTATGTATATAGAGGACCAGGGGGAGTCCAGATACAAGATCACCGACATTATAGGTATGTATATAGAGGACCAGGGGGAGTCCAGATACAAGATCACCGACATTATAGGTATGTATATAGAGGACCAGGGGGAGTCCAGATACAAGATCACCGACATTATAGGTATGTATATAGAGGACCAGGGGGAGTCCAGATACAAGATCACCGACATTATAGGTATGTATATAGAGGACCAGGGCGAGTCCAGATACAAGATCACCGACATTATAGGTATGTATATAGAGGACCAGGGCGAGTCCAGATACAAGATCACCGCCATTATAGGTATGTATATAGAGGACCAGGGCGAGTCCAGATACAAGATCACCGACATTATAGGTATGTATATAGAGGACCAGGGCAAGTCCAGATACACGATCACTGACATTATAGGTATGTATATAGAGGACCAGGGCGAGTCCAGATACAAGATCACCGACATTATAGGTATGTATATAGAGGACCAGGGCGAGTCCAGATACAAGATCACCGACATTATAGGTATGTATATAGAGGACCAGGGCGAGTCCAGATACAAGATCACCGACATTATAGGTATGTATATAGAGGACCAGGGCGAGTCCAGATACAAGATCACCGACATTATAGGTATGTATATAGAGGACCAGGGCGAGTCCAGATACAAGATCACCGACATTATAGGTATGTATATAGAGGACCAGGGGGAGTCCAGATACAAGATCACTGACATTATAGGTATGTATATAGAGGACCAGGGCGAGTCCAGATACAAGATCACTGACATTATAGGTATGTATAAAGAGGACCAGGCGAGTCCAGATACAAGATCACCGCCATTATAGGTATGTATATAGAGGACCAGGGCGAGTCCAGATACAAGATCACCGCCATTATAGGTATGTATATAGAGGACCAGGGCGAGTCCAGATACAAGATCACTGACATTATAGGTATGTATATAGAGGACCAGGGGGAGTCCAGATACAAGATCACTGACATTATAGGTATGTATATAGAGAACCAGGGCGAGTCCAGATACAAGATCACTGACATTATAGGTATATATATAGATGACCAGGGGGAGTCCAGATACAAGATCACCGACATTATAGGTATGTATATAGAGGACCAGGGCGAGCCCAGATACAAGATCACCGACATTATAGGTACGTATATAGAGGACCAGGGCGAGTCCAGATACAAGATCACCGACCTTTTAGGTACGTATATAGAGGACCAGGGCGAGTCCAGATACAAGATCACCGACCTTTTAGGTACGTATATAGAGGACCAGGGCGTGTCCAAATACAAGATCACCGACATTATAGGTATGTATATAGAGGACCAGGGCGTGTCCAGATACAAGATCACTGACATTATAGGTTTGTATGCTCAGGAGAATAGTGTATTGAATAAGTATGAGGTGGTCTAGTTGTATAGGTGTCCTCCTCTTGACCATGATAGGGTTTGAGAAACAATTATGAACACTCAAGCAGATTTCTGATAAAGACTTTCTTTGCAAGTTAACTTAAGAATGGCTCATACCAGCTTATAGTTGTCATCACAAAGCAGCTTATATAGATTCATATAAACTAAACTTCAAGTAAACTTACCTAAATCGTTGTTTTCAGGGAAAGAGGAGGGTCTTGGAGTGGAGAACCTGCGAGGATCAGGAATGATAGCCGGGGAATCTTCACAAGCCTACACAGACATTGTTACAATCAACCTGGTAAGAATTTTACTACTAGATGTTATTAGTCAATTTCTAATTCTAATGCATAATAAAACTTTGTTTGCATTTTATTGAATGAAAAAAAAATCACAAATACTATTCCCTGATATTGCTCATTTGAAGTTTACAAATGTATATACTTTTTTTTAATTCTGAACAGTTCTGTGAAAGTATTCTTGTTAATTTGTGATTAATTATATTATCCTTCTGTGGCTTCCAGGTGACATGTCGAGCAATAGGTATCGGGGCTTACCTGGTGAGACTGGGACAGAGGATCGTACAAGTAGAGAACTCTCACATCATCCTCACTGGCGCTGGAGCACTCAACAAGGTAAGAGTTGTACATTGGCAAAAGGCAAAAATGTTTTAAAATTTATTTATTAAACTGCTAGTCACTGAAATGACTGTAAGTCATTGAAATGGTGCATTGATGTTATACTTATAATAAGGGCCCCAAATTATTTTGCAGGTGCCCTATATTAATAACTCTGTCTGTCCACATTTTTCATGTTTTTTTTCTTAATAACTTTACAACCATTGGTGATATCAACTTCAAACTCAGAACACTTACTCACAGTAACAATATGCTCTTTAATGACCAGTTATTTTACAATATTATCCCTTAAAAAACTACATATTGTTCATGCTTTTTATTAGTAACTTTACAATCATTGACAATATCAAAACTTTAACTTTTTAAAAGTAACAGATTTTTATTCTTGTATGGTTTGTTTAGTGTATATAACAAGTTCGTTTATAATCCAATACAAATTAAAATATATATGAAAAATAAAACATTCCTGATCAAAGGCAAACATTTTCTCAGAATGGCTGATATTACCATAGTAACCCCACTTTGTCACAGCCTGTGATGGCTCTAGTTACTGTCAATGAACAGTCTCATTAAGATTAGTTGTTATGGTCATTGTGTACAAAACCTGTTAAAAAGCATAATGTTGATAAAGTTTGAAGCAATGTTAACAAAAGTATCCAAAAATAAAATTAGTTCTTGGAAGAACAATACAGCCCTAATTTCCATTCTAATACAACTGAAAAGAAAGAAAAATCAAAGTCATTCATGTAAATTTTATCCAAGCTATCCTAACTGTTTAGGTGTTGGGTCGCGAGGTGTACACGAGCAACAACCAGCTGGGTGGAATCCAGATCATGCACAACAACGGCGTGTCTCATGCCACGGCACAGGACGACCTTGAGGGGGTGTTCAAGATCCTCCAGATACTCGCATATGTTCCCTCTGTGAGTTGGTAGAACCAGGATTTTCAGAAATGTTATCAAAATTCAGCTTGTCTGATTTTTAAAGAAAAAAGTTCAATAATTGCCATAGCTCAGTTTGCTTGAAGTTCGTGTTTGGCTTTTTCTCGGAATCCGGTTTAGAGGTAGTACATTTTGTATAGTTTTGCAAGGCCTGTATCTTTGAGTTAAGTATCGTCAAGTTAAGCTTCTTCCAACAAATGAGCAAAGTTGGCTGACAAACTCCTGCCATTGTCTTGTTTATGTATAACTCATGTTTTATTCCCATGCAGCACCATGGCGGTCCACTGCCTGTGCTCCCAGTGCTGGACCCAGTGGAGCGTGATGTGGACTTCCTGCCCACCAAGGCCCCATATGACCCTCGCTGGATGCTGGCAGGCAGGCAACACCCTGGTATGTATTGTAATGTTCCATACATGTATCTTTTCAGTAAAGCGATAAAAGTAATGTGTGAACATTCAGTGTTGTCCTGAGAAGGACGGGGGATATTAAATCAGTTGCAATTTTATTTATACAATGTGTACTCAAATGATAAAAATCATTTAAGCCCTGATCTTGATGTTCTTTATCTGTATCAGTTACGTGTATGCAAAATTCTGATATTGTAATATACCATTTGAACCTAATTCTAGAGCGAAGCCGGGAGTGGCAGAGCGGGTTCTTTGACAAGGACTCCTTCCAGGAGATCCTGCAGCCCTGGGCTCAGACAGTGGTTGTCGGGCGTGCCAGGCTGGGGGGCCTGCCCATGGGCGTTGTTGCCGTGGAAACCAGGACTGTAGAACTAGCCATTCCCGCGGATCCTGCAAACTCTGACTCTGAGGCTAAGGTAAAGAAACTAAAAAGATGAAAATTGTCTAAATCAATTCTAATTTTTCAAGTGTTGAATCTTTTATTTTCACACTTTGAATAAAAACAAAGCTCACATGTTTTGATTGGTAAAACAACCTCATTTTCATGTCTTTTGACAGAATAGTTTATGAACCATAGCATTAAAGTATAAAGTAACTTTTTCCTCAGGTGATCCAGCAGGCCGGCCAGGTGTGGTTCCCAGACTCGGCCTTCAAGACCGCCCAGGCCATCATGGACTTTAACAGAGAGGAGCTGCCTCTCATCATCTTCGCCAACTGGAGGGGGTTCTCTGGAGGAATGAAAGGTAAGACTGTTTTACCATCACACCTTCATAAAAAGGTTAAAAATGAGGCAACAGCTGGTCTCTCAATAAGATAAAAGCTTTCTTCTCAAATCTACCATGAGAGATGAATTGATTGTTCAATTTCTTTGTTTCTTAACATTATGTGGCATCAATAATATGCTCAATACGTGAATGTCTTAATACATTGCATTGTTTTTTTTTCCATATAAATAGTGTTTTAAACCACAGGGTTAGGGAGAGACATTATTGGTTCTGAATGTGAGATTTACTTTACTGGTACTGGTATGTTTGAAATTTGTTGAGGTTTGTTTTTTAATCGGTGTTAAAGCACACTTGTTCTGTCTTGCACACATAAATAGAATATTTTTATGGGCTGTTTGCTTGTCTGTCATTTGTGCTTTGTTGTTAACATTAAGGGAAGTGATATATAAACGAAGGTAGTACTACGTAGTGAGCTTGACCAAGCTGATTTGTTTGACACAATGGATAATATTTTGATGTTTTTATGGCATTAGAATTCAAGTACAGTCAAACCTGTATTAAGTGGCCACCCGTGGGAAATTATCAGAGTGGCTGCTTAAGACAGGTGGCCACTTAATCCAGGTTTGACATTTCCGCCACTTTAGCTATATTCAGAGATGGAGTATGTATCTTAACCAACACCTCAGACCACAATCAGTAACATCTGTATCAATATTATCGAAGAAGGTTGAATACAAATACATTTGTAAAGATAAAATAACTTTATTTCGAATTAAATAAAAAAAAACATTAGTTAAATGTTGATACAAGGCATAAACAAAACACACCACATATCAGTTTACACATGTATACAACTACATGTACATACACATATTTGAGTTCATTTTTTAAAGTAGTCCGTACATTATATAAATGTTGATGCAAAACATAAACAAAACACACCACAGATCAGTCTATCCGTCTACACATTTACACAACTACATGAACATACACATTTTAGTTAACCTTTTCCGATCTTTCGCAGTCAAATTCCTTGGGAACACTTCTTGCATTACGGCTGTTTTCTAATAACTTTATACACTCGACACATTCTTTTAGAGTCAAACACTTTCGATTAGTCTTATTTCCAGCCATAATCAACGTTTATCAAGAACAATGCATTGTAAATATCCGTTCATAGAAATTTAAATCTGTGCACTTTGAAAAATAATATTGAAGTGAATAAAAATCGTAACTCGTTTCAGGCCTTAGAATGACAATGCAATCTGTGAATTCATAATAACCGGTGTTTTTGTCGGTATTTAATAAATAACTTCTTAATTATTTAATTATCTTATTAATTGTGTCATTAATTGTGTCAATTCTGATCAAAACTTTCGCCGACATGTTATAAACATGATTTCTCGATGAGTAAACACGCATGGCAATCATGTGATGCAATATTCATTTTCATTGGATGAAGGAGATACCCGAGGCCGTCGTTCTTTTCCGTAAACTTCTATTCGCAATTAAAGCTGTGTATTGGAAAAGTTTATAAGCGGAAGTGTCAGTGACAAGGGATTAGTGGCCGCTAACTAGTGTTTATATGGCTTCATGGGGACAAAAATTAGTGGCCGTGGCCGCGTTAGACAGTTGGCCGCTTAATGCACGTATATTATATAGTAAAAACGTACGGGGGGAATTTGGAGTGGCCCGTTAAGGCAGGTGGCCATTTAAAGCAGGTGACCGTTCAACCAGGTTTGACTGTAAACCCAACTAGACAAGGCCTCTTTTCCTCCCTGCAGATATGTACGACCAGGTGCTGAAGTTTGGTGCATATATCGTTGACGCCTTGCGGACATACAACCAGCCCATCATGATCTACATCCCGCCTCACGGGGAGCTGAGGGGTGGGGCCTGGGTGGTGGTTGACCCGACCATCAACCCCACAAATATGGAAATGTTTGCTGACCAGCTGAGCAGGTGAGAGAGTTTGATAAAAGCTTTAAGGAAAGTTATAGATATACCCGATTGTAATTAAAACTTGTAGAATTATGATCCAGTGTTTGTTAGAAACCAATTCTAGTTTCCATTTTGAGAGATCATGAGAAAGTAGTCTCAGAACACACTTGCTGTGCGAGGGGTGTCAAATATACCACAACGACACCACTCTCAAATGTTGATTAACTTAGATCATTGTGATTTGCAACTTCAGTGGTTGTTGCATATCATTTGGTTTGTTGAACTTAACACTTAAGTTTCTAGTCACTACTACTTGTTTCTGTACAATCACTGATAAACATGATGTGATAAGTAAAGTATGTGACTATGGTTTTGCAGGGGAGGGGTATTGGAGGCCGAAGGAACAGTGGAGATCAAGTTCCGTAAGCGTGACCTGCTTAAGACAATGAGACGTGTGGACCAGAAATTTAAACAGCTAACAGAGAAACTTGCCAACACAAACATCACGCTGGATGAGAAAAAACAGCTAGAGGCGGAACTCAAGGTTGGGAATAGGAATAAATGTTCAAAAAAAAATTAATATGTAGTTTCCTAGAATTGTTTAATGTCTGTGAATTTGTTCATGCACATTTACAATTACTGTAAGCATTTTATGGTTATGTACTTTGAAGCATACACAGCATTTCAGGTCACATGTAAGAAATCAGTGAATGTCAATAGCTCAACTATTCAAAGAAAAGGAGAGCGGAATCACCTTATTGTCACATCTTGGTTAAGGTTTTGAATATAAACACAACTAAGTCAATATTATGCAAATTTTGGCCCCTTATGTTTTTTTTGACCAGAAATACTGGTTACGATTTACATGACAGCGTGCATAAGTCAATATCTCAGCAACTGC
The DNA here is from genome assembly GCF_026914265.1 of Mya arenaria. Lineage (NCBI taxonomy): Eukaryota > Metazoa > Mollusca > Bivalvia > Myida > Myidae > Mya > Mya arenaria. The sequence continues at coordinate 6,173,256 of NC_069127.1, forward strand.
CTAATGTATTGCATTGAGACTTTTTACCAGGGCTCCCAACCATCCAACCTAAATAACTCATCCAACCTAATGTCAGATATGTTGGATGTAATTCAAATGATTTTATAATTCGACTCTGGTTAAAAGCAATGAAAAAGTCCAGCCGCCTGTGACAGCTTTTATCTCAATATGCAACCATATATTGTCTTTTATTTTCATTATCATTTCAGACACAAGAGTTTATAGTAGTCCTAGGTATTGTAATTCGCTGATCTGAACAACACCCAAGATTCATAGAGGAATTTTGGCACCCGCATCATTGTATGAATGAATCCTTTTTTCAGACGCGGGAGGAGACACTTTTGCCTATGTATCACCAGGTGGCTGTGTGCTTTGCAGACCTGCATGACACCCCAGGACGCATGGAGGAAGTCGGTGTTATCTCCGTATGTACCCCCTATATACATGTATTGGCATGTCAATTAATGTGTCTAGTCAACTATTGAATGAAGAATTTAAAAAAAAAAATGAGATCCTTTTTTCGCAGTTTCTTGATTTGGGCTAATATGCGAGGTTTGAAACTCACATGGCGATAATTTAAGTTAAAAAGAAACATTGGTAAACTGCATGTTTTATGTACTTTTGGTCATTTGCTTTACAAAAATACATGGGTTCACCAAGTGTCCAAATTTAACAGCTCAATGGGGCTTCTAGAGAACAAGGCTTTTCTGGGTTAAATACCTTGAAGACCTCATGCAAGGTCAAGGTATCATGAATTTACTAGCCATGTACTCATGATGTGTTGAATGGTGAATGTATAAATACTTACAACCAATATACAGGGTGTCTTGGAGTGGAACCGTAGTCGGGAGTTCTTTTACTGGCGTATGCGGCGTCGCCTGCTCGAGTCCCAGATTAAGAAAAAGATGAGGCCATTCACCGCAGACAAAACTGATGGGGAACTCAACTCGATGCTCTCAAGATGGTTCGTCGAGGACAAGGGAACTGTCAATGTATGTGATAGTCTCAATCGCCTTGTTTTGCTCACTTATCTCAAGTTGTACTTGTATGAAAATGAATAACCAGGATATTCTTTGACAGAGATTTAGGAAGTTTGTTCATACAATAATTAGGATTCTTTCTATGTCACTTAAATAAATAACTTTTGTAACTAACAGGTTTATTCTTGAAATTGGACGTTTGGTAGACTTGTGTGAGAAGTGTTTGGAAAGCAGTATATGTAAATGGTAATAAACATTCATTTCTACCCCACTCTGTGTGCAGGCCTACCAGTGGGAGGAAGACAAGGCAGTGGTGGAGTGGCTAGAGATTCAGATCTCCGACACCCCCGGCAGAAAGTCGCTCGTACAGGACAACATGGGCTGTCTCCGCAGAGACCACATGCTTCTACAAGTCAGGGGGTGAGTGGCTTGCACAATGCAACTCCTAATATATATATATATTTATAGTTGATATGTAGTTTTACGTAATCTTGTGTATCAAGAAATAATCACTGCGTTAAAAACAAACGTAATTTGAATCCATGGTACTGAATTCAATACCAGTCATGATGTTTTAAGCAGGGACTTTAACCTGCATATATAAGTAAATGCTCTAAATGCAGACTTGACAGCATGGGATGCAAATCTATTCAACTGCTAGTTTTAGTGTCTTGAGTCATATTGAACAAAAATAAAGTTAAAGTTGCATTGCCGTAAACAATATAAATTTCACCAATTATTTAAGATTGCTGGAGAAAAACCCTGACGTTGCCATGGAGTCAGTTGTTCAGCTAGCTCAGCTGTTGACCCCAGCCCAGAGGGCAGAGATCACCCGTGTGCTCGCCTCCCTTGATACCTGAGATGCCAGTTTTAGCTGTAATAGATACACAAGGTGTTTTTACATGAGGGACCTGGGCCATGAATTTACAATCACTACCCCACAGTTCAAGGAGATCAGCAGTGTTCAATAGTATAGACGCTTTTCCTAATCCGTGCCATGAAATCCAGGGTCCAATTTGTAAGATTGACAAACAAAGGTTTTTCCCATATGCGCTAAGGGTATAAGTATAATGAGTAGATACTTTGCAAGTGTCAGAAATACAAGTTCAAACAACAGTGCCACAATAAAAGGAGACAATGTTCAGTAACTTGTGTTTCACACCATAGACATTACAGTCATACAGTTATATTGAAATCTGATGTATTTGTTGAGGAAATCCTGGAAGTGAATTCCAACTGTATCGAAATGAGTCAGTTTTTATACACAATCACAGATCAAAAGTCATAAATGAGTTGTGTTCTGGTATTCATATACATGTATCATCGCGTAATAATATATTTTGTATACGTAATTTTTGTATTTCAAAAAGATTTTCATCAAAATCTGCCTGTATATTGAGTACACATTATGTAATATAATTGGAATCTTTACATAAATGTAACTGATTAACATACATGTATCAGAATGTTTTATTTTTCTGTTTTATCTTGATATTTGATCATGTTTTGGGCTGCTTTAACTACTCGTACATTTCAAAGGTGCAGAATTCTTCCTAATGGAGTGACTCTTACAGGGTATTGTCAAGAGCTAGTCTTATGGGTATCATGGGCTCATAGAATCATGATACAAATGTATTGTGTAACAATAAGTACACATTCTGGCATATGTTAAAAAAAAAAATCAAAGAAAAATCAATGTTTGTGGCTAAAACAAAAAGTCTCTAGTGCATTTTCATTTTGGCCCTTGCCAGGGTTTATTTTTGTATTTTTGACAGCTGGGCATGTCCCTGTAGTTTTCATTGCTTTATATTGATAGTGTGTATTTGATTTTAATGTATTTCTAATTGTTAACTGTGTTGGGGTTCATATTCCATATTTATATTTGATGACCATAGTTATACATAATACTGTTCTTCCATTTACAATGTATTTATTTTGACTGTTTTAACAAAGTGTTCAATTTTCATGCCAGAATCACCTTTTTGTAGTAATCCGGTCACTCATGTGACTGGTCAAGTCTGTGTATTGACTGTGTTTTATTTGAAGCAAAATGAATCAAACTTACATGTGTATATAAATCTACAAAAAACATGAATTTTATATCATTTTAAATCCACTACTTGACACAGGGTCAGCATTTTACAAAGTGAAAAATGTTCTGTCATTACTCATGTTATAATGGATTTTCATTTTCAGTGTGAAGGGCTATCCTGGATGTATTGGGAACTTGAGTTGTTTTGGTAACATTTGAAAGGGTTTGATGTGAAGAGAAAGAGTATGTAAAAAACAAATTTACAAAACATACCAGCTTTTTAAGCCTTGAAAGATTGCCCAATGGGTCATTTCACGTCGGATTTCTGCTGAAATAATGAACAAATACACACACTCTCTAGGGTTAAAAACCAAGAAGCAATGCCAATTCAAATGATATTAAAATTACATGGAGACATCAGGCATTTAAATTATGCATTAAATTAAGGATCGCCAAGGACTCGATAAAATAATGAGCTTTATTGTACATCCAATACCTTGAATGTTTTAAAATTATTTCCTTCAAATGATTAATAATTAGTAATCAATTTTTTACATATCTATTTTAAAAGATTCTAAAAAGTTAACTGTTTTTGGGGGTTATTGTTTTATTTGTTGTTTGTATTGACATTCGAGTTTGCTTCAAATTTAAATCCAAGAGACCCCTAAAATAGTCTTCTAATAAGGCAGTTTTGCTTCTGCGACAGGGTGCTTCTCCCAGTGGGAGGCCTTCAGTGGCCCGTCGCTGAATTGTGTTAATCCCTTGAGCTGCTAGGTCAAGTGCATTCCTATTACTGGGAAGGCAAGTGCATTTACCATTTGCTTAATGAATGACTGTTATCCAATCTTTAGTAACAACTTGAATGAACTGTAGTTGTAACTTACATGCCTGTTTATACTAGTGATTTGTTATAGTATTTCTATTACTGATTATTCTTGTTAATTTTGTTATTGATATTTTAGGGATTAATATTATATTTATTTTACATTATTTTTTTGTGAATTGTAGCTCAGTATGAACTTGTGTTCAGTGATTATTTATCTTTGGTAGAATTGAAAGTTAGGGAACAGGGACATGGGTCAATTTGGTCCAGTCACCATTTCGGCCCGGGTCTAATTCAGCCCACATGTACTTAATTGTTTTGTTTTATTGAAAAAATTGTGTAAGTTATTTAAAAAAACTTTCTTCAAAACAAATATCATGCAAAAAATAAACAAAGAAAGACTGAAAAGGACCAAGCCAAATTCAGTTGGCTGAATTGGACCAGGCCGAAATGATCACGAATATCACATAATTACAAATGTATAGACATTTATTTTTCTGTAGTTTTTTTTCACTATTTTCTATTTATTTACAGTTGGTTTGCATGTTTTTTACACTATACAACTGTGATATTGTCCGTCAGGTTATCCCACTGTTACGTCATATACATGTACATTAATCAAGAAAATGTCTCATCCTGCAAAAGGCCATAATAACTAGTGTTTAAGTGCTATTCATGATTCAATGACACATTGACTTGTAATCTAGAATTATAAAGTGTGTAACTTTTGTAACAGACCTTCTTGGTGCAACCACGGACCTATGGTTTATACATGCACATCTAGGTTCGTAGTGCAAGGTGCTTGGCCAAACGTTCTTATAGACACTTGTGCTCCTATATATGTATGACATATAATGTGATGTATAATTTCGTAAATAAACTTCACGTACATGTATTGTGGTTCCAGCTTATCAAATTCTAAAAAGAAATGATGATATGACGTATTTGTAATTTCATAATAAATGATTCACAACTTGCATGTATTCTTTTTTCTTGTTTTTTATGCCCCGAGAGCGATATATAGTAATCCGAGTGTCTTGTCCGTCCGTCCCCACTGTGAAAATCCGTTTCCGATCAATAACTGAAGAACACTTAGACCCAGTGACCTCGAACTTGGTAGGTAACCGTAGGCTGGTACTGACCGGTAGATGAACCCTATTGATTTTGAGGTCAGTGGATCATAGGTCAAGGTTGTGTCGACCTTCAGCTGAAAATGTTTCCGATCAAAAACTGAAGTAGGCTTAGGCCCAGATGCATGTTGACATTCACTCCATCTTTCAGTGACTTATCATTTCTATGTACATACTCTTGTCTGTAATAATATTTAATTTCATGTGAAAGTATGAGAGGTCATCAGGAAAAATGCTATATACTCGAGGCTCAAATACCAACGTCTATCTGTCCAATGAGGCATTTCGGGGGCATTTGTCGCATTCCTGTGACCGGTCTTGCTCGTCGTGTTTCTTTCTGCTCTAGCCACTCCAATGTTTTAATGATATATGAATATCAATATGAGTATCGACACTTTGTTTATATCAATGTTCACCATCTATTGCTTTTGAGGTCAGTGCGTTAAAGGTCAAGGACGTGGATACTTCGAGCCAGAAAACCGTTTCCGATCAATAACTGAAGAACGCTAAGGCACAGAGACCTCGAACAATGTAGGCGCATAGTTAATGACCAATAGTTAAACCCTATTGATTTTGAGGTCAGTGGGTCAAAGGTCAAGGTTGTGGTGGTAATTTCAAACTGAAAATTCGTTTCAGACCAATAACTAAAGAAATCTTAAGCCAGACTACTAATGGCTGCAAAAACCGATTTGTAATTCAAAATGCATTATAATCGATTGTCAAACATTTTGATCCCCAAAAGACAATTATCAGACGTTTCGTACACTGTTTGATTTTTTGATCGAAATCACTGTTAAACGAAACAAATCCACTGGTAGAACGTGCTAGGAAACAGTGTTTCAAAGATTTATCCCTTGTTAAAATAATTCATTTCAAAAGTTACTTAAGTACCCTGATATTGAAATAATACCATTGAAATTTTAGTCTTTTTGAATAGCATGTATGCTGTATGAGAGTCAAACCTGCAGGAGGTCAAACGAAGGACAAGAGTAATGATGTCACAGCCGTGGTTAGCGTTCCAGACGACATAACCTTGCTTATATTGATGCCATTTCAATTAAACTTCAATTACAGTATCATATTAGAGTCTATGCCTACAACCTTCACGTTTTCCGGTAAACGGTCAAGATAACATTTACATGCTAGCGATCAATTCAATAAAAACGGATTATGAAGCAAACTTTTCTATGAAACTTGATTCCAAATTAGATATCAAATTAGATATCATATATCTGTGTTCCCGTGAAAAGAGTGCGTACAATTAATTGGTTCTTTAAGAATAAATGAATAGTCAGGGGTTTTGTGGTTCGATCAAAAAGCTAAGATATTAATTCCTTAATGCCATCAGGGTTAATCCCGTATATTATGTATATTCTCGCAGCCAGTTAGCCAATGCTTTAGGTTTCTCCCACATAATAGTAGAAGGTCATTGTGCGTTGTTACTCTAATATTTATCTTGATTGACAAAGCAGGTATTTATGATTTTCTTTTTGAATACATCGAGACAATGTCAGTATGTCCTGTTACATGTTGGTACTTCAGACAACTTAAAAGCCTTTCAATGCTGTTTTTATGCCTTGACTGGGTTTTGTCATTTCCACAAACACATCATTCGGGTTTACCGCGTATGTAATACTTTCAGTACTTGATAATGTTGTTCTAAACTTGATCAAAATCTCACTGAAAGTTGCGACATTTACATGAAACATGTATCGTACGTATGGAGGCGTGTATCGAATATACTGATGGTGTTATGCACCAGTCAATTGTAACCACGCCCCCCCCCCCAGGTCCGGGGGTACACCGGGGATAGCCGGGGAAATGGGCCGTGTTTTTACCTTGCAGGTGGCCCCGCAGTTAAAAAGTGTCAAATGTCTGATCAAGATCCTGTGATTCGTGGCTGGAAATTTAAACTTTTATTAAAATTTGTAAAAACATTTATTTAATCACGACAACAATCAGATATTGTTCAGGAGGCGTCCCGATCCAGCCGTTTCCAGCAGAATTCGTCCCGATTATCCCGTTCTCAATCCGATTCTGATCCGATTTGTATCTTTGTCATGGTAAAAAACGACAAAATCTGTCCCGACAGCGTCCCGATTCTCCCGAATGCGATCCGACAGAGATCAGACAGTGACCAGACAATGAACCGACGCTGACGGAAGACATCCGTTAGAAAACCGTTTCACGTGATAGTCCCGTGATGGTCCCATCCTATAAAAAATCGTGCGACGGCGGATTCTCTTTCAAGCCTCAGCAGTTCTACAAAGAGCATCGCCGTCAGTTATTGGCAGATTGTCTCCATTTAAATTATAAATATTAAACCTAATTATCATAAGGTTTAAGTTACTTCACTATGCCAGCTAAGAAGAAGCCTGTGCCTGCCATGAAGGAAACTGCAAGACAACCAAGGAAAAGGAAGCCTATTTCTATTTCTCCTATGCATTCACCTGCTGAAGAGTCTAGTGGTGATGGTGAGCCAGTGGAAGAACTCCAGCAAGTCCACAGGTGAGACTGAGCACATTACCATTCCTGCAGTGGTCACCACAGTTGGGACTACTGCACCTACTTCTACAGTCACGACTATTACACCTACGGCTTCTACCTTAATAGCTAATTCTGCTTCTCCAGATCATGCCCGTTCCACAGGACACTGACCAGACAACACAGGACATTGTTACGATTTTGATCCGATACAGCAGAATCTGTCACGACATAGTCACGATTGTAATCCGACTAGACAAAATCGGCTGAGTTTCCCGAATGTTACGGGACGCACCTAACTGTCGGGAGGGCTTGGCCGACCTCTCCGGACCATTCCCGATCCGTAGGACTCTGTTACGAACATATACGACTGCGTTCAGACAATGATAGGACATTCCAGATCATTGAGGATAGTAATCCGACTTTTTCGCTTTTCGTGTCGTAGCGCTGTCTGATCTCAAACGGGAGCCATAATCGGCACTGTGTGAACGCCGCATTACCTAGGGTCCCTGGGGTGCGGGGGCATTTGGCGGGGATTTTACCGTCTGTTCGTCCCCGCATGGCGGGGATTTTACCCGGGGTTGGCTGGACCGAATGTCAATGTCCCCGCTATTCCCCGGACTTTGGGGGGGGGGGGAACGTGGTTACAATTGACTGGTGCATTATCATGTAGATTGTTTGTTTATTTGAGTTTATCAAGGTCTGCCCGCGCGTAATTGGCTGCATCATGGCTTGACCCCGCTGTGACGCCATCACGACTTAAATTGTGTTTAGATGCCATAAGTGACATGAGATAGAAGTGACATAGCGTATATACTGACGGTGTTACCATGTTGTATGGAAGTGTACATACTGGTGTTTTTATCAGGTTATTTGGAAGCGATTGTTGAGTTAATTATAAGGTTTAAAAATACGTAGATGTTCGGTATACTTGTTTTTTTTTATAAACAACTTCAACGTTTATAAGCGCAGAAACATACAGAAAAAAATCTACCTCGCAATCATTTAAAGTCAGTGATATTCTATGTACTGTTGGTGCGTTTTTGTCCCGTTTTGGTTGGTCCGTTATAACAATGGCCCCTTTTTTAACTCACTTCGGGTTAATGACTGGCAACCTCTCTTATATATCTGTTAAATAAATACGGAAATACGCCGTGGGTCAAGTTAAACATGTACAAAATATATCTTACATCAATTAATTCAACATTAAAACCCGTCCATATAGCAAACGATCGGTCCTATTGAACAGCAAAGTCTGAATGAAACGTTATAACAATATTGTTTAATGAAATTTACGATAAAATTCATTGAGTTAAATAATTGTGAAGTGTCCGACATGTTCGCCAAACTTACCATGACAAGCAACAAATATGAAGTGATATTTGAAACTTCTGAAAATCATAGATCTACCATGTACAACAATTATACTCTCACTGCAGCACTTCTAAAATACACATGTATAACGTACTTGTACTTAACATATATTTTGGCGCTTGGTCTACTCAACTTGTTCTATATTTATTTCTTGCTTAGATTCAACGTCCCACTGACTAGCAATACTATTGAGCACATTCTGTCTTGACTGGAGTTTTCTCAGCCGTTCTTGCCTCACAATTTCATGAGCATCTGATGAATTCTCCTCCTGCATCTTCATAAGACATCTCTTCCGCGCCACCCGTGAAAATGTCATGGCCGCGCGTACCACTTTTGAGATTGACACAAGTTTGCAAGACGACAAAGGTTTGTCTGCCGTGATCTCACTCGCGACTTTGTCCTGTTCTCGCGATATCTCGTCAATGTCAGCGGGAATACCAAGCGAGATGCTGGGTCTATGACTTGACACGATTGACCCGGTTCTGGACATTGGCATGCTGATGATGCTGGACGACTCTGAGTTACGACGAGATCGTCTACTACTGTCGGCATACGATGAAAGGTCAGAATTTGAGTGTTTAAAATGGGATCGAGGGTTATGTGGAATATTGTTAGCTGATCCTGAGTTTGCAGAACGAGCCCGTTGCAATTTACTCAGTAATTGTTTCTGGAACTTACGTTTTAAAGCTGCCGTTGACTCGGAAACCTTTCTGGCACCATAAGATCTATAACCATTATCAGATTCATTTTTCAAACTAGTGATTTCGTCTGCTGCATTGTCATTAAAAGTGTCGTCTGCTTCGTCGTCTTCGTTTCCCTCTTGTACAGGACACAGGGTACTCATGGATGCAATGCTTGGCTCTTTTTCTGCTACCCCACTCTGTGTGGGAGGTTTCAACGTGTCTAGATAATTATTGATCATTGCTGGTTTGTCAACTGGACGGTTGTCCAACAGTTTTTCAAAGCTCTTGCCAGTTTTTATGTAAGTGCTATCCTTGGTTATAAGGAACCGGGGCTCATTGCCATTACCCACCGTCGCTGAAGATGGTCTGGTTGGGGCCGCGGAGCGACTAGAGGAAGGCCTCAACCTTGGTTGTGCAGTATGCGGTCTCGTACGCTTCTTTTCACCGGAATCGAATTCTTTATTTCCGTTGGAAAATTGCGGAGAAGATTTGGATCTTAATGTAGTTGTTGCACTAACCGGTCTACTGCTGGAGCCATGTTTGCACACTGAAGATTTGTAACTCTCAATCACGCCAGCTTCCCATCTCTTTATATCAAACTTCTCATTGGCATCTTCAGGGTTATGTTTTAAAATATCCGTAGGTGATGTTTTATCACTCGCTGTAACACTCTCAGTATCATTATCAAGAAACACGTCATCGTCTAAATCCTCGTTCTTCTTCAAAGGAATCACAATCGCATTATATTCCGAATTCTGTTTTGGAAACACTTTCTTGCGTTTTTGCTTTTCTCTTTCCACTTCGTGGTTCTCTATGAACTTCAACAGCTGCCTCTCACACTCCCTCCATTCTATCAACCTCTTGTTACTGAGCTTCAAACCTTGCATGTAGCTTGGACACTTCTCGTAACTCGTATCTTTCTCATTTCTAGGCGGAATTCCAAGATCGCTGGCCCCAGACGTCTTTATAACGCCCTTAAACGCCTTAGTGATGCTGCGTTTTTCTCGGTCAATGTCATAATTCAAGCGTACCGTCTCTTTCTCAAAGTGCCGCGTGGTAACACCGAGTTTGTGTATCTCCAGGCGGTTTTTCCGCTCAGCTCTGATGAACTTCTCGGTGCTCATTTGCTCAGGCATTGTTCTTACACCTTACATCTAAAAGAAAGAAACATATGTATTATTATATATCTATACTTTAATATAACCCATACGTATCAAAGTTTATAGTTTATACTAATGTCTTTAAGCTCCACTGTGAGAACCGCTGAAAGTTAATGTGAATCACTCCCAAGTCCACTTCCTGTATACGAGCCAGTGCCGGGGTTCTTTTTGAGAGAACATGATAAAGATTCGTTGATGGGTATTGAACACACAACCTCCTTGGTTACTGGGGAACAACTTCACCACTCTCAACCTCGGTAATTGCTGTATTGTCAGATATACACAGAAAATACCATTGTTATTCTCTCCGAAATTGATGTTTTTAACGTTCCATAAATGATGCCTTTAATTTTCCAGAGAGACAAATGTAAATCAATAGTGTCAATATATTTATATTAGCCTTACACTGGAACGTCCCTGAACAATATCATCAATCATCATCATCAACAGACACGTTGTATAAATTGTTTATATTCCAAGTGTGGCCAGCGCCTTTTATATAAGCGCTATGCCTATGGCCACCGAAACAATCATGCTAATAAACGTCAATATCCACAAAAATCCATTTCAAGTATCATTATTAAACATAACGTTTTCATTTCACACGTCATACTCAAAATTATTAGTACTGGACTTAAGTTCCTATTTGCATACAAGATTATTAAATCCTTTTTGCTTTTCCTGGGAGCAATACTTGCCCCTTTGATTGCCTACTTGACACTTAGCGAAATTCCTTCTGTAATATTCGATGAGTCATTTTACTTACTTTAATTTAAATCGTATTTGAACAATTAAAAGCCGTTGATTTTCTGCTATACAATATTTTAGATCAACATTTTAGCAGGATATGTACAAAGCTCAATTTATCCTTTGTTCGGAGATTTCAATATTTGCTAAGTTTTTAAGGATTTCACCATGAGACAGGCAGTACGATTTGAGGACACTTTAATGAGGCCTAAGCCTTCACATTTGTAATGCTTCGTAACAAGTTACGGACAAGTGTTGGACATATGTCTAGGTTGTTTTTTCGATAATCGCCTCAAAACACGCACGAATTGATATAGTCCGAAATATATGATTAATGATTATTTTAGGTAAATAAAACGATTTGCTTGAAGGCAATTACCAATCTTCTTTAGATAAAAAGATTAATTTGACAAATATAAAATCTATATTTAGTGAATATATACCCATAATAGTTATATTTTGCAAACTAGATACCAAAAAATGATTATTTTAGGTAAATAAAACGATTTGCTTGAAGGCAATTGCCAATCTTGTTTAGATAAAAAGATTAATTTGAATTTTTTTTATCTATATTTAGTGAATATATACCCATTACATTTATATTTTGCAAATTAGATACCGAAATAATGATTGAACTTATGATTTGGCAAACAAGATATCCAATTAAACCCCAATTAAACCCCAATTAAAACCCAATTAAAACCCAATTAAAACGACTCATGTATGAACAACGTGTATGATTTTATTATTTTAGAAACTTGACTTAACTTTAATAAAATGTCCTTGATTGCTTAAAATGTTATTTCAAGGTTTTTATCATGGATAATGTTTGATTATAAAACATAATTATTATAAACCCTTCAGAGATAGGAGACCTGAAAATATCAAACTATGTTGGGTTTTGTTACGCAGTTTAAAACACCATTAATGAATATTATGAACTTTATAATAATAATAATAATTTTCACCCACTTTGTAATATAGAACAACCATGATTTTTAAATCATATGGTAGATGAAGTTGATATAAATATCAAACACATCAGCTTATAATATATGACAACAATGAAGTACTGACCGGGTTTCCAAAATAAAGATACGTTGATTTTAATTCCAGCAGCAGATCTGAACTATTCAACCAGCAACACAATGCGTGAAAACATTCCGATAGTTTTGTCGTTTTAACCAATAAAAGGTGGCAGAAAACATTAGCACATTTTGTCTTCAAATAATTGCAAGTGTGCCAATATTGATATAGTGAATATTCAATACAATGGGAGGAAATACCGTATATGGTCAAATAAAGAAACGATTGATCACATTACATGTCTGAAATATGCATTAACACATTCCACTTAGAGATAAAACATCTCTATTGTTTTATGATTTTTTATAAAAAATTTTTTTATTTAAAATAGAATAGTTTATTTGGATTTATTTGTATTTAAACATACAGTTCATCATCCATCAACATGGTTATACATATAAACAATGGGCAATATACCATTTAGTATTACATCTAGAAAACGTAACACACATATCAAATGTATACTATTACTACGGAGAAAATGCGTCAAAACATATAATTATGTAGATGTGGTTGTACGTAGACGTTTTGATGTTCCATGATTACTGCTAACGCTAGACATTTAGCGTAAAAATATATACATTGTACGAAGAAATGGCTATATAACGGACTAATTAAGCATTGCTACGCCGTAGTTTGGTAGGGACGAATCTTGCTAGACTACCTACACTAGAATGTTGGAAGTCACAAGCAAAACTAGTAACGCCCTACGAATTTCGGTATTCCATAATCAAATCTCACTTAATATGGACACATTGACCGAAAACAGTAGTCATGACAAGCTTAAGAGGCGCCGTTATAATTATCGTCACCACCACAACACAAATATCTCCATATTCTATATTAACACAACAAGGACGACGACGACAACGACGACGACAACGACGATGATGATGATGATGATGATGATGATGATGATGATGATGATGACGCCGACGACGACGACGACGACGACGATAATGATGATGATGATGACGACGATAATGATGATGATGATGACGACGACGACGATGATGATGATGATGATGATGATGATGATGATGATGATGATGATGATGATGATGATGATGATGATGATTATTCTGATGCTGCTGATTCCGATTATGCTGATGATGCTGATTCTGATTCTGATTCTGATGATTACACGAACGATCTAAACGGATTTTGTCGCTACCGAAATTCGGCCATCATAAGTAACGCAATGATCTCAGAATTCCACAGCATTTCATGAGCATAACATTAATACCTTTAAAATTGTCTATACTTCTGTGAGTTCAATTAAGTAATTACGGTACCACTGAGTTTATAGAACGTCTTTAATATTAGCTTTCTGAATAAATAATGACTTTCTTTCAAATGATATACCCACATGCGACCCAGTGTGTTTCTTTTCACATAAATGATAAAAGCCGAGTCCTTCTGACATTCAACCTCTGTTAGATAATAAAGCTGATATTTATTTTTGCCAATAACACTTGTATCATAAACAATTTTAATATTTTTTGTTATGAATGGAATAATGAATACTCAAACTTTATTCGTCCAATATCTCTTATTTTCATCATGCAGGTGTGTTAGATTATTAAGCTGTTTATTATCATTTTGGAGCATTTAAATGTCGACTCTTTTCCACAATGAAACGAATACTCAAAATATACTTCAATATTTGTAGACATTAATGTTAGAGAAGAATATTTTTTACCAATTTGACACTGCCATTACAAAGAAATATGTTTTGTAAACATTAAACATTAATCTTCGTGTTGGTATGTTTAGAAATTTTCGGGCTTTGAAAATATTCTGCTCTCTTATTTAGAAACAGTTTTACATTAATTTCCTTAATGTACCAATTAAACTTCAAACCCGCCATCAATTATGTTCAGGGTTGTGGGCTTTGATGTTGCTCTAGAGTGCATGTTCTGGATCTACATGTATATCTATATCTATATCAGCGCTTGATAAATGTCTTCTCTTACGTTTTTTGCTTACGTGCGTGTAACTAAACACTTGCACCAAATCTTTTCTCGAACATATGTATATACATTTGAAGGCACATTGCCATGTTCACAAAAAACACCTAGTAATATTCAGCTTAACATACACTCTTAGGGACGGGAACTAGGTTATTGTACTGTTACATCTCCGTTATGTTGCCATCCCCTCATACCACTACCCCATTCACAGATATACCAACCCCCGACTAACTTAACCCCACTCACAGACAGACCATCTTTGTGTCTTCACTCTGGTGCCATCCCCTCATACCACTTTACCCCATTCACAGACATGCCAACCCTCGACTTACTTAACCTCATTCACAGACAGACCATCCTGGTGTATCCGCTCTATTGCAATCTTCTCATTCAACTTAAGCCCATTCACCAATAGACCATACCACTGCACCCCATTCACAGACACACCAACCCTCGACTTACTTAACTCAGACATACCATCCTGTTGTCTCCACTCTGTTGCCATTCGCTCATACCACTTTAGCCTCATTTACAGACACACGATCTTGAAATCTCTGCTCTGTTGCCATAAATTTGTTCCACTTAGACCCCATTTACAGACAGACCAGCTTGGATCTCCACTCTGTTGCCCCCTCCCCCTCCCCATTTCACTCAACAACATTTACAGACAAAACGATGTGGGCACATTTCCCATAGAGCTAAGTTTTACCACCAATATTAAACGACCAGTAACATAAAACCACCAACTACATCAAAGCACCAGTAACAACAAACCACAAGTAACATTAAACCACAAGTAACATCAAACTACAAGTAACACCAGACCAACAGTAACATCACACTGCAAGTAACATCAAACCACAAGTAACATCAAACCACAAGTAACATCAAACTGCAAGTAACATCAAACCACCAGAAACATCAAACCACAAGTAACATCAAACAACAAGTAACATCAAACTGCAAGTAGCATCAAACTGCAAGTAACATCAAACTGCAAGTAACATCAAACCACAAGTAACATCAAACCACAAGTAACATCAAACTGCAAGTAACATCAAACCACAAGTAACATCAAACCACAAGTAACATCAAACTGCAAGTAGCATCAAACTTCCAGTAACATCAAACTGCAAGTAACATCAAACCACAAGTAACATCAAACCACAAGTAACATCAAACTGCAAGTAACATCAAACAACAAGTAACATCAAACCACAAGTAACATCAAACCACCAGTTACATCAAACCACCAGTAACATCAAACCACAAGTAACATCAAACTGCTAGTAACATCAACCCACAAGTAACATCAAACTGCTAGTAACATCAAACCACAAGTAACATCAAACCTCAAGTAACATCAAACCACAAGTAACATCAAACCACAAGTAACATCAAACCTCAAGTAACATCAAACTGCACGTAACATCGAACCACAATAAATTTCAAACCACCAGTTACATCAAACCTCAAGTAACATCAAACCACCATTAACATCAAACAACAAGTAATATCAATCCGCAAGTCACATCAAGACTTAAGTAAAATCAAACCACAAGTAACATCAAACTGCTAGTAACATCAAACTGCAAGTAACATCGAACCTCAAGTAACATCAAACCTCAAGTAACATCAAACCACAAGTAACATCAAACTGCACGTAACATCGAACCACAATAAATTTCAAACCACCAGTTACATCAAACCTCAAGTAACATCAAACCACCATTAACATCAAACAACAAGTAATATCAATCCGCAAGTCACATCAAGACTTAAGTAAAATCAAACCACCAGTAACATCAAACAGCAAGTAACATCAAACCACAAGTAACTCAAACTGCAAGTAACGTCAAACTGCAAGTAACATCAAACCACAAGTAACTCAAACTGCACGTAACGTCAAACCACAAGTAACATCAAACCACAAGTAACATGAAAGCACAAGTAACATCAAACCACCAGTTACATCAAACCACAAGTAACATCAAACCACCAGTTACAACAACCACCAGTGACATCGAACCACAAGTAACATCAAACCACCAGTATTATCAAACCACCAGTTACATCAAACCACCAGTGACATCAAACCACAAGTAACATCAAACCACCAGTTACAACAACCACCAGTGACACAAAACCACCAGTTACATCATTCCGCAAGTAACATCAAACCACCAGTAACATCAAACCATTAGTTACATCAAACCACCAGTTACAACAAACCATCAGAAACATCGAACCACAAGTAACATCAAACCACCAGTATTATCAAACCACCAGTTACATCAAACCACCAGTTACATCAAACCACCAATAACATCAAACAACAAGTAACATCAAACCACCAGAAACATCAAACCACCAGAAACATCAAACCACCAGTTACATCAAACCACCAGAAACATCAAACCACCAGTTACAACAAACCACCAGTTACATCAAACCACCAGTTACATCAAACCACAAGTTACAAAAAACCACCAGTAACATCAAACCACCAGTTTCATCAAACCAACTCTAACACCAAACCACCAGTAACATCAACGCACCAGTAACATCAAACCACTGGTAAGATCAAACCACAAGTTACATCAAACCACAAGTTACATCAAACCACCAGTAACATCAAACCAGCAGTAACATCAACCCACTGGTTACATCAAACCACCAGTTACATCAAACCACTGGTAACATCAAACCACCAGAAACATCGAACCACAAGTTACATCAAACCACCAATAACATCAAACCAGCAGTAACATCAAACCACCAGTTACATCAAACCACTGGTAACATTAAACCACCAGAAACATCAAACCACAAGTTACATCAAACCACCAATAACATCAAACCAGCAGTAACATCAAACCACCAGTTACATCAAACCACCAGAAACATCAAACAACAAGTAACATCAAACCACCAGAAACATCAAACCACAAGAAACATCAAATTACCAGTAACATCAAACCACAAGTAACACCAAACTGCAAGTAACATCAAACCACCAGTGACATCAACACGGTAGTTACATGAAACTACCAGCAACATCAAACCAACATCAACGTCAAACTAACAGTAACATAAAACCACCAGTATCATCAAACAACCAAAACATCAAACCACAAGTAACATCAAACCAAACCACCAGTAGCATCAAACCACCAGTAACATCAATTTTTTATAATTTTTATTATTATTATTATTATTATTATTATTATTATTAATTTTATTATTATTATTATTATTATTATTATTATTATTATTATTATTATTATTATTATTATTATTATTATTTTGATTATTTTGATTGTTTTTATTATCATAATGATGATGATGATGATGATGATGATGATGATGATGATGATGATGATGATGATGATGATGATGATGATGATCATGATCATGAAAAATACAATATTTTAATCACATTGTATTATTAAATACTTTAAACATGAAAACATGACTATTTTGTACAAAGCGCATGAGTAATGGAAACTGTATTATTATAAGTTCAACTCTTGGTGTACTTACTGTGGTAAATGTAATGGATGTTACTCCAAGAAATATAAATCTCAAACAGAACAATGTCACAATGTTTCTAGCTCGTACCCACTTTCCAAACTTTGCGCGAAATGAATCTGTTACGATCAAAGACCACTTCAGAAATCTTGAATAGCTGTCTTCAAATAATTAATCGCAGGATTTTGATTAATCCCACTTAAAGAAAAAAACTTGTATTTTACCCAGTGCCGCTATGCCATATATAAACATGTTAATGTTGTAAAGTACAAAGCAATTAATGACCTTGGGCTTGGTTTTGAAATAAATTACAGACAAGAAACAATTTTATTCCTTTCGCGTTTTGTTGTATTTTTATATGATCATATAATTATCTATTGATTGAAATCTTTCACAGTGTAACGTTTGCGTAATTTAAGCTGTATGAATAAACCAAATGTTTAAAATCAAATAAGCTAAAAAGGTTAATTGCAGCATACCTTTTTTTTTAAATCTAAACTTGTCAGACTTGAGCTTTGGCAAATGTAAAATATTGAACGCTACTTGTTTGTTTTTTTATGTTATATTTCCCCTGGATGAAACAGACGTTTGTGTGAAGTTTGGTATGGTGAGCACAGTTTAAACTTGTATACTCCTGAGATAAAACATAAAACATGATTGCGACTGTTTGAGAGGTACACCAAAGGACCTCATATTGAGAACATTCCAGCTTAATCGGTTGAACGTAAACGGAACTCGAATGTTATAAAGGCCTTGGAGGGGAAGCAACCGGCATTAACCCCTTTTTCCATCGAAAATTCCTCGGTTGGACGGTTTACAATGTCAGAATTCTTGACATTTAACTACGCTGCAAGTAGATCGCGTAATATTGTCTATTTGTCAGTTTAACCTAAGGATATTACTCTTAGGAATATTAATAATTTATTCAATGATACACTTCACTGGGAATCAGTTTGAACTTAGTAATAAACTTTTCACGCTTAAACACTACAATTAATTAATATTATTATTTATTACACGAACTACTTCTTCTGACGTACCGGCATATTCGACGGGAAATGGCCGAGGAGTTCCGATTGTACGGAACGGAGGCGTAGATTTCATATATTTACTCAAAAACATTCCGAGTTGGGATCGAACCCCCGACCCCATACGACGGACGCGCCTTACAACGACATATACATGTTCATAACCGACTGAGCTAGCCGAAAACAAAATAGTTATGTCGCTAAGCTATGGTTGTATGGACCGAACTGTCAGCATAGAACAGTTCCAACCTATCGCAGTCTTTCGTTTTCCTGAGCAACGCATTTAAATTTTGATATTTTCAATATGTTAATTATTCCAGGTTTACCAGGATTTAACCCTAATCCGGGACTATTAACACAGGCCGGGACGAGTTGATAGATTGTTATCATGTCGGCGATAATTTGTCTAACACTGAAACAAGCCGGCGCTAAATATTGAAAATACCACTGATTAAAACTTTCACAACAGGCCTTGCTTTGTTCAGGTAATTTATTTCAAACCAATTTTGTTGGCAACTTCTGTCTATCAGAAAGCAATTTCAGGGGATTATAGCAATTAGTTTTACCTTCTTTTAAAATTTCCCCCATATCCAAACTGTATACTAGCGAGGTAGAACACAATGCTCGGCAAAACAATTTCAACACTCATTGTTTAGATTATTTTTGAAAACTAATAAACACAGATTTCAAATCAATACATACACATGTAGAACAAACATAAAGTTTGAGTGAAAAACCTTTACCTACTTACTAAGTAATGAATTTATAGAAAATAATTATTACTGATAACAACATTGTAACCGTGTGCTTAATGGCTGAAAACGTACAAATATTTATTGATTGGTGAGTCCTAAAATATTTACAGTAATCAACTATCGTCTCATATGGTAGAAATGCATTTTTTCTGCACATTTCTTTCAAATTAGGCACGGTATCCTTCATAAGAACCACCGTTTTCAAAATTCATTCATCCTTTAAATCCGGTAAATTAAAACAAATATATTAATTGTGGTAAATCTTATTCATGGGATCAAGCGAGCATCTTTAAGTATTGAAATTGATACCTTAACGACGAATTTTTGCTGTGAATTGTCAGCGGCATGTTTTATATCATCAGTGGTGTCGAAAATGATATGTTTATTCTGAAACGGATTTATTTATGAATTTTCTAGATATTTTTAATGCCATCGTCGAATTTCTTGTGCCGCAAACCCTTAAAACTTCAACAACCCCAGATTAATACATTGACTGTCACTGTGCTATGCCTTCCAATGTATTTCATAGTAAATTGTTAAAATATATACTGCTTCAGCTTGAAGTATCCAACCAGCACATCCACTCCTTGCCCTGGGTAAAATTGGGCCGTTTGTTCAGAACTTGGTTCTAGATAATTGCGTTGTTAACCTCATCGTTGTTAACTTTCAAATCGCTCCTGCTCTGGTAATTTAACGGATACACTTGTTAACTGCTGTATTTCCCCCACAGGATTTAAGGCTATAGTTTCAGCTGTACTCGTTTATATTCATATTGAGCACACCGTCAAACATTTCACGTTTAAAAGTTAATAACGATGTCGTTAATCACGTTGTTAACTTTAACAGTTCTGAACACTCGGCCGAATTGTAATGCAGTTATACTTACAGTACAAATACAACCGGAACTCGCTATGTCAAAGTCTTTGGGACCCTGGGAAATACTTCGAGATAACGAACATTCGATATAACCAATATACAAAAAGAGTATAACTTAACCCAACGCATTCTAAAGAAGTTCTACATAATCAGAACATCGAGATAACAGAGTTCGACATAGCGAGTTTGGACTGTACTTGGTTCCTCAGATTAAGGTTACACGGATACAGAAGACTCTCCGTCTTTCAGTGGCCTTGAGGGTTGGAAATTAGACAAGAGGCCATTTATCCAGTCACGAAATTGAGATAAAAAAAGAAAAAGTCAAACAGTCGACGAAATTAAATCAAAACGATGGATTGCGAGGGTCGTGAAGTTGTGATGAAATACATAATGCAACCATTGGAAAAGAGTAAAACAGAAAGCTATCATTGAGAAGATCTTGAATATTGGGTTCTTTAGTATTAAACTTATTGATATCAAAACAACTCGGATTTAAATGTTCACCATGTTAAGCCACGGTGAACAGAATATTTGTCAATAATTAAACCATGGTGGAATTTTACACACTATTTTCTTAGTAGGTTTTCTAAATAATTATGAAACTTTCAATTTAATAAATTTCATGATTTGCCTTTTTCCCATACATAAAAAAGGATGTCCGAAGTAGGAGAGGGTAGAACACTCAAATAAAATAAACATACACCAATATAAACTTAGCTTAATTCTAACTAAAATTAACCATGTTGAACTCTTAGCAGCATGAAAAATATTATAGCACAAATGTTAAAAAGCATTTGTTTGTTTTCCGACATTTTAAACATAAAATGAATGTATTGTTTTCTGTTTAATCAACCACACTGGTCGCTAGTGCGTCACTGTTCCATTAGTTCATTTTCAAATGTTTAAACAAAGACATATAGCCGACAATGTACACATTGGATTATCAACATTTGTTTAACACCGCCAGAAGTCCATGAAGTCGATATCTAATAATTTGCTTCTATTCGTTCAACACCGTCCCATTAACAAGTATTAATTCTTCAAAACTCCTCGTTCTTAACCTCTATGCGTGTCTCTACTTTGTTTGAATGACTCCGAAAATGTCCTTAGTCACATGATAAAGAAAATGCTGCGGATACACACACGTATACGTACTCCGACCCTGGGGTGGAGGGAAAGATCCAGGAATTTAAATTAAAGGGGGGGGGGGGGGGGGTAAGTAACGAAAGTATCCTTTTATTCGCCCCTCCATCAGCACCGAAATCTAAATAGTTTAAAATGCTGGCGGGGGGGGGGGGGGTGACACCCACTGACATATTAATCGGTGGAGTTTGTTTTAATGCATTTATATATAAGTGGACACAACCTTGAACACGACTTTTTCACTATCCAACGCAGTTATCTCCCATGTCGCAATAAGAGGCGTACTGGCGGGCGGATGGCGTCCAGAATGTTACTCGATCAATAACTTTAAACTCGAAAGTCCAATAATCACGAAATTTGGTTAAAATAGATAGATAGATTCTTTTATTCCTCCAACAATGGAGAGCATTACATATTTATAACATACAATACACGAATATACAGTTGATATATAATGATAGGAAAATGATATGCATGACATCAATTTCAGGGTACACAACAATACAAAGAATGGGAAATAAATGACATGTCCCTACATTACACATCGTCCTGCATTTTAGATAGAGTTATGACATATCAATCGGTGGAGTTTGTTTTATTGCATTTATATGTAAGTGGGCACAACCTTGAACACGACTTATTTCACTATCCACCGCAGTGATCTCCCATGTCGCAATAAGAGGCTTACTGGCGGGCGGATGGCGTCCAGTATGTTACTCGATCAATAACTTTAAACTCGAAAGTCCAATAATCACGAAATTTGGTCAGAATGTGAATGGGCATATTTTATTGGACGATCTGGTGAACAAACTATATCACTTGGGTCACTCGAGAGTAATCGCCATTTAACTATTCAAAATACATAAAATCGGTCAGAACAATAATTTAAGAAGCCTTTAAATTGTCAAAACATCACAAAATTAAATTAGAATTTACATTGGAGATGTTCTGTACATGTTCGTTAAAGCTGCACTCTCACAGATTGAACGTTTTGACAACTTTTTAAATTTTTGTCTGGGAACGTGCCAATTTTTGCGAAAATGCATGGAAACCAGTTATATAAGACTGCTGACAAAAAATAAATCGCAGATTTTTATATTTAAGTTCAAAAATTGATGTTTTATGCATTTTTCTTAAACGGTTTAAGCCATAAAAAATATTTTTCGAACGGAAATATGAAAATCTGCGATCTGATTTTTTGTCAGCAATCTTTTATCATTGGTTTGCAGATATTTACGCAAAAATTTGCTCATTCCAAGACAAAAAATAAAAAAAGAGTGCAGCTTCAAACGGCTATATCGCCCAAGACACTCGAGAGTATGACCCTTACTTTTGATTAACTGTATTAACTATTAAAGGTATCCGCGTTCTAAATTTGACTCAAGGAAAAAACCAGTTACCTCCAAACTTGGTGTCCTTAAAATATACATCCAGGTTAAGATGTTGATAGATAGAGATGCAATTTAACTCATTGACTATTGTAGTGTTTGAGAAGTGTATACATGTATAATACAACATTATTTGAAAAAAAAAAACCACAACAAACTTTGTTTACTTAAATGCATGACAATGTGGGCAATGTTGTCTACAGATAGTTGAATTGTTTTTCATATTTTTCGATACTGTACTGATTCAGTTTTATTATTTGAGAAACATTTCCAGAACAGTTGGGTTAGTTCACAGTACGTTCTCCTTTACTCCAACCTTAAACACCGTGACTTGCATTCTTATATTTAGAATAGTTTTTGTATCTTTATTGTTTAACTTGTTATCTATCAACAAGGGGCTCCTTCGTCTAGATTTTGTTTTATCTACATGACATAGTTTCATTTAATTATCAATGTAGACCGTTGATATACATTGTATATCCGTGTGTTGTTGCAATTCATTCTAGTCTTCTGTTCAGACTGGCCTGTCCCCGCATTCCCTTGTTGCTAACAATCCGTGTGTTGCGGCAATTCATTCTAGTCTTCTGTTCAGACTGGCCTGTCCCCGCATTCCCTTGTTGCTAACAATCCGTGTGTTTTGGCAATTCATTTTTGATTTCTGTTCAGACTGGCCAGTTCCCATATTCCCTTGTTGCTAACAATCCGTGTGTTAAGGCAATTCATTCTAGTCTTCTGTTCAGACTGGCCTGTCCCCAACTTCCCTTGTTGCTAACAATCCGTGTGTTTTGGCAATTCATTCTTGATTTCTGTTCAGACTGGCCAGTTCCCACATTCCCTTGTTGCTAACAATCCGTGTGTTGAGGCAATTCATTCTAGTCTTCTGTTCAGACTGGCCAGTTCCCACATTCCCTTGTTGCTAACCATCCGTGTGTTGTGGCAATTCAATCTAGTCTTCTATTCAGACTGGCCTGTTCCCACCTCCTCTTGTTGCTAACCATCAGTGTGTTGTGGCAGTTCATTCTTAACCTTTGTTCAGACTGGTCTGTCCCCACCTTTCCTTGTTGCTAACCATCCGTTTGTTGTGGCAATTCTTTCTTAGCCTTTGTTCCGAATGGCCAGCTCCCACCCTCCCTTGTTGCTAACCATCCGTGTGTTGTGGCAATTCAATCTAGTCTTCTGTTCAGACTGGCCTGTTCCCACCTCCTCTTGTTGCTAACCATCCGTGTGTTGTGGCAGTTCATTCTTAGCCTTTGTTCAGACTGGTCTGTCCCCACATTTCCTTGTTGCTAACCACCCGTGTGTTGTGGCAATGCATTCGTGTCTGCTGTAATGACTGGCCTGTCACCACCTCCCCTTGTTGCTAACCATCCGTGTGTTGTAAAAATTCATTCGTTTCTTTTGTTCTGACTGGTCTGTCCCCACCTTCCCATGTTGCTAACCATCCGTGCGTTACAGCAATTTATTCGTGTGTTCTGTTCAGACTCGCCTGTCCCCACCTTCACTTGTTGCTAACCATCCGTGTGTCGTGGCAATTCATTCTAGTCTTCTGTTCAGATTGGCCTATCCCAACTTCCCTTGTTGCTAACCATCAGTGTGTCGTGGCGATTCATTCTAGTCTTCTGTTCAGACTGGCCTGTTCCCACCATCCCTTGTTGCTAACCATCCGTGTGTTGTGATAATTCATTCTTGATTTCTGTTCAGACTGACCTATCCCCACCTTCCCTTGTTGCTAACCATCCGTGTGTTGTGGCGATTCATTCTTGATTTCTGTTCAGACTGGCCTGTTCCCACCTTCCCTTGTTGCTAACCATCCGTGTGTTGTGGCAATTCATTCGTGTCTTCTGTTCAGACTGGCATGTCCCCACCTCCTCTTGTTGCTAACCATCCGTGTGTTGTGGTAGTTCATTCGTGTCGTCTGTTCAGACTGGCCTGTCCCATCTCCCCTTGTTGTAAACCATCCCGTGTGTTGTGGTAATTCATTCGTGTCTTTTGTTCAGTCTGGCCTGTCCCAACTTTCCCTTGTTGCTATGCATCCGTGTGTTGTGGCAGTTCTTTCTTAGCCTTTGTTCAGACTGGCCCGTCCCCAGCCTCTCTTGTTGCTAACCATCTGCTTGTTGCGGCAGTTCATTCTGAGCCTTTGTTCAGACTGGCCCGTCCCCACCTTCTCTTGTTGCTAACTATCCGTTTGTTGTGGCAATTCATTCGTGTCTTTTGTTCAGACTGGTCTATTCCTACCTTCCCTTGTTGCTAACCATTCGTGTGTTGTGGCAATTCATTCTTGGCCTTTGTTTAGTCTGGCCATTCCCCCACCTCCGCTTGTTGCTTAACATCCGCGTGTTGCGGCAATTCATTCTTGGCCTTTGTTTAGACTTGCCAGTCCCCGCCTCCCCTTGTTCAGACTGACCAGTCCCCTCCTTCCCTGGTTTAGACTGGCCAGTCCCTCCTTGGTCAGACTAGCCGGTCCCCCTCCTCCCCTTGTTCAGACTGGCCAGACCCTCACCCCCCCCCCTTTGTTCATATTGGCCAGTCCCCTTCTACCATTGTTCAGAATGGACAGCCTCCACCTCCCCATGTTCAGACTGCCCAGACCCCACCTCCTCTTGTTTAGACTGGACAGCCTCCATCTCCCCTTGTTCAGACTGCTAAGTCCCAACAATATTCCCTTGTTTAGACTGCCAAGTCACCACCTTCCCTTGTTCAGACTGCCCATTCCCCACCTCCCCTTGTTCAGACTGCCCAGTCCCCACATCCCCTTGTTCAGACTGCCCAGTCCCCACATCCCCTTGTTCAGACTGCTCAGTCCCCACCTTCCCTTGTTCAGACTGCCCAGTCACCACCTTCCCTTGTTCAGACTGCCCAGTCACCACCTTCCCTTGTTCAGACTGCCCAATCATCACGTTCCCTTGTTCAGACTGCCCAATCGCCACCTTCCCTTGTTCAGACTGCCCAGTCCCCAACTCCCCTTGTTCAGACTGCCCAATCGCCACCTCCCCTTGTTCACACTGCCCAGTCCCCACCTCCCCTTGTTCACACTGCCCAGTCCCCACCTCCCCTTGTTCACACTGCCCAGTCCCCACCTCCCCTTGTTCACACTGCCCAGTCCCCACCTCCCCTTGTTCACACTGCCCAGTCCCCACCTCCCCTTGTTCACACTGCCCAGTCCCCACCTCCCCTTGTTCACTCTGCCCAGTCCCCACCTGCCCTTGTTCAGACTGCCCAGTCCCAACCTTCCCTTGTTCACACTGCCCAGTCACCACCTTCCCTTGTTCACACTGCCCAGTCCCCACCTCCCCTTGTTCACACTGCCCCGTCACCACCTTCCCTTGTTCACACTGCCCAGCCACCACCTTCCCTTGTTCACACTGCCCAATCATCACCTTCCCTTGTTCAGACTGGCCTGACTCTTGGTTTGTTTCTTTAACATAAATAGATCCACTATCGTAAACTATGTTGCATGTTGTAAATGTATCTGACACCGTTTACTCTATTAATAACTACCAGGGTATGCATTGCTTTCATCGTGTTTTCGATTATTTCGTTAGAAAATTTAATGATGAAGGCTTTCCTTTGCTGTTCCCATCAGCAAGGTTTTTAAGTTTTCTGCCTACTAAATATCTCTTTTTTTGGTGGTGTTTTCTAGTTCTCTATTTTTCTTTATCTTATTCTAATTTTATAGGTTTAAATTCACTTTTAAAAATTACGTGAAACGTTTTTCGTCATTTTGTGCATTTTTTGAAAAGCCCAATTTCAATACATGTAACACATAAACAGTATCCATCAGCATAAGATAATACATTGCGCCGCAAAGCAGGGTTTATATTTGAATGTTTTACACTACTAGGCCTGTATAGGTTTCATATCATTATTGTATTGTAGGACTAATTTTCAGGGCTCTGTCCATGTCCTCGAATCAGTAAAATATCGTGGGAAATCAATCTCTCATAAAAATGTATTTGAAATAATATTCATAGGTGTTATTATATGCAATATGATTCGTTACGGCCATTTATTTCTTTCAGTCATAACAAGCTGTTATTTATATCTGTACACGCTTGTAGTGATGTAAACTATTTGCAGCGAACTTTTGTTCCGTCTAAGAAAAATCCCGATATTGTCACTGAAGTATGTAGCGACTGCTCTTCCTGGTTTAAAAGTTTGACATGTTTTTAATAACTAAACTCCTAACACATGTCATATCGACTTCCCCCAGGACTTCCTTGTCTTTTCCCCCTCAAATGATTGTACTTGAAAGCAACAACTTACTTCAACTCAACAACGTACTTACAAATGTGACCTTCTTCTGAACAACTTCTGATATGAATTATTTGAATTTAATCTATATCCAACTGCAGGCGTCAATTACGAATTATTGAAAAAGTCCACGTAGTTCTCGATCAACCCTCGTACGTACGTTGACAGGACCCACCCTATTTGCCACGCCTGCACCCCCAAAATAAGTAAAATTGCATGATAATAATAATAATAATAATAATAATAATAATAATAATAATAATAATAATAATAATAATAATAAACAAATAAAAAAACAACAACAAAAAAACTTAAGATCAAAATGATTGGAACATGATTATTAATCACAAAAAACGTAACTATCAACGAAATTGTTTCCGATTAAAAATCCCAATATATACGATTGACATGTCAAGGCCCGCGTAATGACAATGGTGTTTTTTTTCTTCTAAAGGTCGTAACTAAATTGTTTCTCAACAAATTTTAACCAAATAAAAAGCATTCGTCTTAGAATATAATAAAAATTCAGAAAAAGTACAATTTCAATACATTTCTATCAACAGAATAGATAGGATCAGTCCAGTCAACGTAATTGCCGCCTGTGTGGCCAGCCATTGGTATTATTAAAAATCTTTTTTCTCAAATAGACTTATCAAATATAAATCAGTCAAACAGGCTATTCTAATTTATTTTACATCAAACAATCCCTCAAGCGCAAGTCCTTTAAACCTATCACACGAACGTGGCAAGCCTTTTTCTACGATTTGCTCAAGTCAACAATATAAAGTGTCAATAAATCGTAAAATCTATATGGGTCCTTCTGAATACTAAGTCTTCGTCTGTGTGTGTGTAAGCTTATTTATACTCTCACCTGGGCATTGCTTATTCGGCAAGTGGACCGGTAAGATTGTTAGTTATTTTACTTTTTTGGAACATAGTGAAAAGACAGAATGTAATCCTGGTTAGAGCTACCCTGGTTCTTGAACGTGCACCAGTGTATAGCCCCATTTACCGTTCCTCCTGGACGACGACTTAGTTTTCTTCAACTTCTTAGTTTTATAGACACACCGGTTTAACACCCTAGAAATCCAGGATACCATAGAGTAACGGTCAATACATTTGCAAACGATTGAGATAACCAGACAGATGTATTTCCGCTACAAGGCCAGAAGTCGCAAGTTTTTTGCGCATCATGACAAACTGACTCGACCAGACTTATTTGACGTTGATAGTATAGAGACACAGACTACTCACAATACATCTGGCGTTCACTAATGTGAATTTGAAAGCAAGCCGATGAATCTTAAAAATTTCTTGAGGAACAGAGGGTATTTGATAATTATGTATAATTTTACAGAAAATGAAAATGTGTTGACTTAAAGACCTTGTCTTTTTATCTACTACACATAGTCAAAACATCCTCACCCACTATTGGGCTTTATCTAATTAACTTGACACTTTACACTAGCAATAAACTTGCGCCATGAAAGCAATGTTCATACATCGTAGTAAATATAGGTTGATCAGTTACTGTTATGAAACTAGCTAATTGTATTAAAAATTCAGTAATTTACATGACCTCAGGTAATGACAGGCACTTGCCGGATATAGGTTTTTAGCCTCTCATTTTTTTTTGGATTTGATTTTTATTGACTGCGAAAAGATTTGTAAAAAAAAGCAAAACCACACTTGTCGCAGCTACAGCATGACAACGCCTTCATGTATTTTATGTAACGAGAGTTGCTATAAGGTGTCTGTCACCCTGATCCTCATTTCTTGAAAACATATTTCCCTCATATGAGGCTTGGTCAGTAGACAAAATATAATCTCGAATACTAACATAGTTAAAGGTTATTAGTATGCAGCGTTACTAAACTAATTGTTGAGGCGGCTGCGTTATACTTATTAGTTTGGTACATATGTGACTGTGTTTGATTAACCAAATATTTCTGTTAATACATAGATAAACGTTTACCCATTCTAGCAACATTGTTCAGACGCCAATCGTCACTTTTAGATCAATCTTCATTTGACATATTCAAATCGGAACATTAATTGACTACATTTAGAACTTGAGAAAAGCAGTTTTATTGGCCGTTGGTTATCTCCAATACAAACTCGCTAACCTGTTGCAGATTACGTTTTCCAATAGATCTACAGGCCAAAATATCTGTTATTCTATTGAGGGTTATCGAAAATGCCCGACAATATTTCAATAGGGGCTTCACCAAAACAGCCTTATCATGCCTTATCTTGTATGTTTTAATGACATGATAAAGCAAACCCAATGTTGGTTTACCAAAAAAAAACCAGAGAGTGCTTATATATTCAATATATTGATCACATGTTTTTCTGTCGTTATATATATTATCTACATAAGTGATTTGTTTTAATATTTGGTGATAAAAATGCACAAAGATCGTGAAGATGTCACACAAGTGTAGGAATTCCCGTGTCCAGCTCGGAATTGCAGGTGAGTGTCAATATTGTTGGGTTGTGTCTTAAATACACGAATTGTCAATGTTTGTGAAATATATATTTATATCAATCGCCATCTCTAGATCTAGAATATTTCGTTGTCAGACCTTATTATTAAGCTCCTTCAGCATTTAGTGCTGTAACGTACAGTGTATATACATGAACATTACAGCTGACGGTGGACAATAACGGGGCACTGTAACGTACAGTGTATATATACATTACAGCTGACGGTGGACAATAACGGGGCGCTGTAACGTACAGTGTATATACATTACAGCTGACGGTGGACAGTAACGGGGCGCTGTAACGCGCGTAACTAACGTGCGCTTTATAAGGAGGGCTGTAATCATCGTCAGTTATGTTGCTGTTTGAACTCCGTACATGTCCCTATTGCAATAATCAATCTTTCAATATCCAATCACTCCACTTCTTCCTCTAATTTGAATTACGCATATTTACCAGAACAAGGGAGACGATCAGTTTAAATTGGGCCACAGAGTTATGATTTTTCTTAAACATTCAATGTCACATTGTCTTCAATTTAAAGTTTCATTCAATTCCATACGAATTTTCCTCAAATTCAAATGAAAAGTTAATATTTGCTACAGCCCTTTATACCAAGGAAGACAATTTGTGAGCAGTGGGACACGAAGTCATGGTTCTTGTAATGTGCAGGAGTCAAACATGTATTGCCATTTACTATTTTAATTGTCCATAAGATTTTTTTCTAATTGAATGGAAGGAATTTAATAACCATGGGCTACAGAGATATGGTTGCATCTTAAAGTATTTAGATATAACGAACTCAACATTTAGACATACAGAGCTTGTCACCTTGTCACGAGCTATATGCGTTACGCCT
The DNA here is from genome assembly GCF_026914265.1 of Mya arenaria. Lineage (NCBI taxonomy): Eukaryota > Metazoa > Mollusca > Bivalvia > Myida > Myidae > Mya > Mya arenaria. Next base: position 6,204,043 of record NC_069127.1, read on the forward strand.
ATATGTCACATGTTACGGATATGTCTTACACGTGACGCATCTGTCTTAAAAATAATGGATATGTCTTACACGTAACGCATATGTCTTACACGTAATGCATTCATATGTCTTACACGTAACGGATACGTCTAACACGTAACGCATTGGTCTTACACGTAATGCATTCATATGTCTTACACGTAATGCATTCATATGTCTTACACGTAATGCATTCATATGTCTTACACGTAATGCATTCATATGTCTTACACGTAACGGATATGTCTAACACGTAACGCATTGGTCTTACACGGAACGGATATGTCTTACACGTTCGCGTTAAGCTCCCATGTAAACTATATGGGGAATGAGCTTTATGCTTTATAGCTAAATATTGTTGAATTATGATTGTTTATGATACATAGATGATAGATGTATTTGAGTGTCGACGGTGTTATGTTTGCCCCTTGAGTAAATTTGCCCACGGGGTGTTTTTTTCGGGCGCGTTTTTATGGCAATTAAAAAAAACCTTAATATTTTAGAGTAAACGTTTATAATTTGTATTGTAAGAAATACATAAATCATATCAATTTATTTTTCACAGGTGACAAATTAACCTCAGGGGCAAATATGTGCCAAGAATATTGCCCGCGCGGGTATTTCATGTTATATAAACGCAAAACCTGAGTTGCCTTTGGTGAATTTTGGATTTAATCAGTGTTTCACAGTCATCTTTTGAAAATAAAACCAAAAAAGAAATAAAAAATATTAAATTAAAACATATTTATTCTATTAAACATTTTTGTCTCTGGAAATGGGTTTTAAACATGTATGTAATGTTTCAAATACAATTGCTATGTCTCAAGTTTGGCTATTTGGTCTTCCTCTGAGAATTTTCGAGTGATACACTTTGAAAAAACATATAGTTAAACGCTATGAATATCTTATTTGAAGCCATAAATAACATACATTATACTCTATTCTCATTTTTTAATAAAACATTCGTAAACCTACGGTACAGATGTACAGATTTATGTTTTCTGACAGTCCTTATATATTTTTGGTAGACATCCAATTTTTAATGTAAGTTTCCCAAAATTACTACAACGTTATATCGTTTCACGAATAAAAGTGGCAATGAATACAAATACTTATATCATGTATTAGTAATAGCTTAGTCAGTATGTACAATGTACTTTTCCACACAAACTTTATTTTTTTATAAACTTTATTTTTCTCAACTACCATATAAACACGTCAAAAATACCCTCGGATGGAAATCTTCCCCCACGGCAAAATGGTTGTCATGTACACGGTGTATACGAGTATGGCACGTCTGTGAGTATCAATGTTTATGAGCTGTATTTGAGCGCAAATGTTTTATTGTCAGTTAGTGTCAAAATTGAAATTAAATTGTTCCCGAGTGTCAAAAATTATATCGAATGATTTGTGTAAAAACATATTTCTGAATTGTCTTTTACTCTATTGTTCCTGACTCACCCTGACCCCCTGTATATTTTTGGAATTGCCCATGAGTGTCAATAAATGTCTGTCAGAGTCCATGTTTCAATATTCTCTTTTTGAGTGCCAATGTACATAAAGTGGTTGTGAGAAGTCAATATTTAAAACTGAGTGTAAATTAATGTATAGTACGTATACTACAGCTTGCAAATATTTCTCAGTTTTGAAACATTTGATGATCGCGACTATTGCTCCGCCCATAATGCACCAGTCAATTGTAACCACGCCCCCAGGTCCAGGGAATAGCGGGGACTTTGACTTTCGGTCCAGCCAAACCCGGGAAAAAACCCCGTCCTGCGGGGACGAAATGATCGTTAAATCCTCGCAAAATGCTTCCGCTCCCCAGGGACCCTAAGTAAGGCCCATTCCCCGCTATATTTGGCTTGAAAACAAAACCACCGCATTTACCCGGAACTGCGGGGCCACCGGGATGGTAAAATCACGGCCCATTTCCCCAACTATCGGGGGCCGGGGTTACAATTGACTGGTGCATAACCACCAAGAAACTTTCAAAACAAGTGCAGCATCTATGGCCTATAAATCCACCCGAAATCGAATAGTTGATACTGATTGTCCGAAGCAACATATGAGGCGGTACAAATTGACCTTATGTGTTTGCAGTGCCTTCAACCAAACATGATCTATTTATACATTTACCCTAAACGAACCTATTAAAAGTAATAGTAATAGTAAAAGCTGTATATTGATTTCATTTTAACAAATTCTTTCCGGTTTCATGGTAAACTAAACGATGACTGGTGTGTCTGTCTGATGCCATTTAAATATTGGCAGGTGTGTCTAATTCCAATTAATCCATGACTGGTGTGTCTGTCTGATGCCATTTAAATGATGGCAGGTGTGTCTGATTCCAATTAATCGATAACTGATGTGTCTGTCTGGTGTCATTTAAACGATGACTTGTGTGTCTGTCTGATATCATTTGTACGATGGCTGGTTTGTCTGTCTGATGTCATTTAAACGATGGCTGGTGTGTCTGTCTGATGTCATTTAATTTATTTAAACGATGGCTAGTGTCTGATGCCATTTAAACGATGGCTGGTGTGTCTGTCTGATATCATTTAAACGATGGCTGGTTTGTCTGTCTGATGCCATTTTAACGATGGCTGGTGTGTCTGTCTGATGTCATTTAAACGATGGCTGGTGTGTCTGATGCCATTTAAACGATGACTGGTGTGTCTGATGCCATTCAAACAATGGCTGTGTGTCTGTCTGATGCCATTTAAACGATGGCTGGTTTGTCTGATGCCATTTAAACGATGGCTGATGTGTCTGATGCAATTTAAACGATGGCTGGTGTGTCTGTCTGATGTCATTTAAACGATGGCTGGTGTGTCTATCTGATGTCATTTAAACGATGGCTGGTGTGTCTGCCTGATGCCATTTAAACGATGACTGGTGTGTCTATCTTATGTCATTTAAACGATGGCTGGTGTGTCTGTCTGATGCCATTTTAACGATGACTGGTGTGTCTGTCTGATGTCATTTAAACGATGACAGGTGTGTCTGTCTGATGTCATTTAAATGACTGCTGGTGTGTATGTCTGATGTCATTTAAACGATGGCTGGTGTGTCTGTCTGATGACATTTAAACGATGACAGGTGTGTCTGTCTGATGTCATTTAAATGACTGCTGGTGTGTATGTCTGATGTCATTTAAACGATGGCTGGTGTGTCTGTCTGATGACATTTAAACGATGACTGGTGTGTCTGTCTGATGTCATTTAAATGATTGCTGGTGTGTATGTCTGATGTCATTTAAACGATGACAGGTGTGTCTGTCTGATGTCATTTAAATGACTGCTGGTGTGTATGTCTGATGTCATTTAAACGATGGCTGGTGTGTCTGTCTGATGACATTTAAACGATGACTGGTGTGTCTGTCTGATGTCATTTAAATGATTGCTGGTGTGTATGTCTGATGTCATTTAAACGATGGCTGGTGTGTCTGTCTGATGACATTTAAACGATGACAGGTGTGTCTGTCTGATGTCATTTAAATGACTGCTGGTGTGTATGTCTGATGTCATTTAAACGATGGCTGGTGTGTCTGTCTGATGACATTTAAACGATGACAGGTGTGTCTGTCTGATGTCATTTAAATGATTGCTGGTGTGTATGTCTGATGTCATTTAAACGGTGGCTGGTGTGTCTGTCTGATATCATTTAAATGATTGCTGGTGTGTCTGTCTGATGTCATTTAAATGATTGCTGGTGTGTATGTCTGATGTCATTTAAACGATGACTGGTGTGTGTGCCTGATGCCATTTAAATGATTGCTGGTGTGTATGTCTGATGTCATTTAAATGATTGCTGGTGTGTATGTCTGATGTCATTTAAACGATTGCTGGTTTGTCTGATATCATTTAAACGATGGCCGGTTTGTCTGATATCATTTAAACGATGGCTGGTATGTCTGATGCCATTTAAACGATCGATGGCGGAGATTGTTTTGAGGGTGGGCTTGGAGGTTGAGGATTGCACAACTAATATGCCTAGAACGCGCATCAAATGGCAGCGACTTAAATACAAGTCACCAAACTGCACACGACTCTGAACATGACCACAAATTAACAGAAATAAATATCTCTTCGGTGCATGCTTTCTATCTGAATGACGAGCTGGTTTTACTAAGTTGTTTGTAAACAGTGCAGTGTGTTGGTGTCAAACGCCATAAGTGTAACTGAGTGTCATTTTGAGGCAATGTATTTCAACCATGATCGGCTAAAACGGCAAATTATGTTTCAATAAAATAGTAACAAATGCGGAGCTGTTCGAGGCATCAGTATGTTATTTAAAATTCAAGCCATTCTTGTTGGTGACATACCCTGGCACGAGTTGCATTGGCATAGCGCTAATCAAAATTACCAGATAAGACGCCTACCTGAAAAACGATTAGTATCCGGTTAAAATATAACAAGTTGATCAATTCAGAAAATAAAAGTGTTTTTTTTACAAGCATATAATTCAATGAAATAACGTCAATTAAAATAGCGCGAGACAACAAATGCGACATAGGTCGCGCTATAATCTAGAATAATGTGTGGTGAAATCCCAAACTTATGGTTTACGAGATTCAGGGCCTATTTTTGCAGTACTTGTGACTTACGCTGAAAATTATTATTTTGCTTTTTGGTTCACATAGTTTTATTTGTATCGCAATTAGGCATTAAAATAACTTTTGATGGGCCACCCGACTACTTGTCAAACAATGTATACCATCAGCTGAAATTTTCCTTTTTTATTATTTTAGGCGTGGGTGGTATTTAATATTTGTCTTAAATGGATCTAAGAACGATATAGCTAATCGGAATGCGTGATATAAATAACTGACATATACAGTGAATGAAGTCAATTTTGTTTGACCAATAGACCAAATAATTGAATACCACCAATAGTGTCACTGCCCTATCTACAGTTTGTTCAAATCATATTCCTTGGATCGGGTAGGCCTTCGGGCCATTGCTACTGTATTAACTAACACAACAAAAAGAATTAAAGATGAGCAAAACATGTTCAACGTATATCCTTTAACGAGAATCGATATGACATTAACATTCGCTAAATGTCCTCAAATGTGTTTTCAAACCATGAGCGAGGGGTCAGAATTGGTGTCACTCATCGAGGCTTATTTGATAGGCATATAATTATATTAGTTACCCGTTTGTAAGAAACCTGTTTCCTTAATCAAGATCAGTCTGAATTTTCGGTCATTTATTTTATGTAAAAATTTATAGGTTATATTAACATTTTATTTTCCGAAACTGATACACAATATATGTGCTAGATATTTGGCATACACGCTTTAATCGTAGAGAAATTTATTCCTTTTGCTAGAGTTTGCCGCTGCTGAAGACTTCATATATCAAGATTCAAAGATTCAAAGCTATTTTAAGCCCACTTACACATATTATCAAATTGGGAAAACTCTAGAACTAATTAAAGCAAGGCTGATGGAACCTGCTTCTCATAATGTGTCCTGTAACAAGCTTCATAACAATTTCTTGAGTGATTTTTAAGGAATGAATTGCGGGATTGATGTCATTATCGGGGTATGGACGCAGTTGCCTGGTTAAAGTACGCGTGGAGCCCTTCTTAATATAGTTTTCTGCATAGATTAAGCGCAACAAAATCTATATACAATTATTAACCAGGGTTCCGTTTCAGTAAACTTTTCGTAAATTTATATTATCTGTACAAAAATAAACAAAAGGTTAATAAAAACACATTTTTCTTTTGCCATTAGTGACGTGCATACAGAATTAAGGTAATTGAAGATACGACTAAAACCATTGGATCCGACCCCATTCGCATGACGTTTCTTACCCAAAGCATAAACACCCAATCTCAACGCTGCTAATGGAACCTCAGAGATCCTGTCACATAATGTTCCTACATATAAAAAACAATCCCCATGTCATGGTTAAATAAACTAACGAATAACACTGCTGAGGTGCAGTTCACTATCTAAGACAGTTTGCGTTAAATCTTAATAACGCCCTCAAAAAAAATAAGCAGTACTCCCATTTTGTGGGCGATGGGGTTACAATCACCTATTGCATATGAGTCGGTTGTGTAGAGCTCCGAGGAGTATACTCATAGGGGATGGGGTTATAATCACCTCTTACATATGAGTCGTTTGTACAGAGCTCCGAGGAGTATACTCATAGGAGATGGGGTTATAATCACCTATTACATATGAGTCGTTTGTACAGAGCTCCGAGGAGTATACTCATAGGAGATGGGGTTATAATCCCCTCTTACATATGAGTCGTTTGTACAGAGCTCCGAGGAGTATAATCATAGGACATATGAGTCGTTTGTACAGAGCTCCGAGGAGTATACTCATAGGAGATGGGGTTATAATCACCTCTTACATATGAGTCGTTTGTACAGAGCTCCGAGGAGTATACTCATAGGAGATGGGGTTATAATCACCTATTACATATGAGTCGTTTGTATAGAGCTCCGATGAGTATAATCATAGGGGATGGGGTTACAATCACCTCTTACATATGAGTCGTTTGTATAGAGCTTCGAGGAGTATACTCATAGGGGATGGGGTTATAATCACCTATTACATTTGAGTCGCTTGTACAGAGCTCCGAGGAGTATACTCATAGGGGATGGGGTTATAATCACCTATTACATATGAGTCGTTTGTATAGAGCTCCGAGGAGTATAATCATAGGACACCGGGTTACAATCACCTATTACATATGAGTCGTTTGTATAGAGCTCTGAGGAGTATAATCATAGGACACCGGGTTACAATTACCTATTGCATATGAGTCGGTTGTGTAGAGCTCTGAGGAGTATAATCATAGGACACCGGGTTACAATCACCTATAACATATGAGTCGGTTGTGTAGAGCTCCGAGGAGTATAATCATAGGACACCGGGTTACAATCACCTATTACATATGAGTCGTTTGTATAGAGCTCTGAGGAGTATAATCTTAGGACACCGGGTTACAATCACCTATTGCATATGAGTCGGTTGTGTAGAGCTCTGAGGAGTATAATCATAGGACACCGGGTTGCAATCACCTATAACATATGAGTCGGTTGTGTAGAGCTCTGAGGAGTATAATCATAGGACACCGGGTTGCAATCACCTATTGCATATGAGTCGGTTGTGTAGAGCTCTGAGGAGTATAATCATAGGACACCGGGTTGCAATCACCTATTGCATATGAGTCGGTTGTATAGAGCTCCGAGGAGTATAATCATAGGGGATGGGGTAACAATCACCTATTACATATGAGTCGGTTGTGTAGAGCTCTGAGGAGTATAATCATAGGACACCGGGTTGCAATCACCGATTACATATGAGTCGGTTGTGTAGAGCTCCGAGGAGTATAATCATAGGACACCGGGTTACAATCACCTATAACATATGAGTCGGTTGTGTAGAGCTCTGAGGAGTATAATCATAGGACACCGGGTTGCAATCACCGATTACATATGAGTCGGTTGTGTAGAGCTCTGAGGAGTATAATCATAGGACACCGGGTTACAATCACCTATAACATATGAGTCGGTTGTGTAGAGATCCGAGGAGTATAATCATAGGACACCGGGTAGCAATAACCTATTGCATATGAGTCGGTTGTGTAGAGCTCCGAGGAATGTACTCATAGGACACCGGGTAACAATCACCTATAACATATGAGTCGGTAGTGTAGAGCTCTGAGGAGTATAATCATAGGACACCGTGTTGCAATCACTGATTACATATGAGTCGGTTGTGTAGAGCTCCGAGGAGTATAATCATTTGACACCGGGTTACAATCACCTCTTACATATGAGTCGTTTGTATAGAGCTCTGAGAAGTATAATCATAGGGGATGGGGTTATAATCACCTATTACATATGAGTCGTTTGTATAGAGCTCCGATGAGTATAATCATAGGGGATGGGGTTACAATCACCTATTACATGTGAGTCGGTTGTATAGTGCTCTGAGGAGTATAATCATAGGACACCGGGTTACAATCACCTATTGCATATGAGTCGGTTGTGTAGAGCTCTGAGGAGTATAATCATAGGACACCGGGTTACAATCACCTATAACATATGAGTCGGTTGTGTAGAGCTCTGAGGAGTATAATCATAGGACACCGGGTTACAATCACCTATAACATGTGAGTCGGTTGTTTAGAGCTCCGAGGAGTATAATCATAGGACACCGGGTTACAATCACCTATAACATATGAGTCGGTTGTGTAGAGCTCCGAGGAGTATAATCATGGGACACCGGGTTACAATCACCTATTGCATATGAGTCGGTTGTGTAGAGCTCTGAGGAGTATAATCATGGGACACCGGGTTACAATCACCTCTTACATATTAGTCGGTTGGGTAGAGCTCTGAGGAGTATAATCATAGGACACCGGGTTACAATCACCTCTTACATATGAGTCGGTTGGGTAGAGCTCTGAGGAGTATAATCATAGGACACCGGGTTACAATCACCTATAACATGAGAGTCGGTTGTGTAGAGCTCCGAGGAGTATAATCATAGGACACCGGGTTACAATCACCTCTTACATATGAGTCGGTTGTGTAGAGCTCTGAGGAGTATAATCATAGGACACCGGGTTACAATCACCTAAAACATGTGAGTCGGTTGTGTAGAGCTCCGAGGAGTATAATCATAGGACACCGGGTTACAATCACCTCTTACATATGAGTCGGTTGTGTAGAGCTCTGAGGAGTATAATCATAGGACACCGGGTTACAATCACCTCTTACATATGAGTCGGTTGTGTAGAGCTCCGAGGAGTATAATCATAGGACACAGGGTTACAATCACCTCTTACATATGAGTCGGTTGTGTAGAGCTCTGAGGAGTATAATCATAGGACACCGGGTTACAATCACCTCTTACATATGAGTCGGTTGTGTAGAGCTCTGAGGAGTATAATCATAGGACACCGGGTTACAATCACCTCTTACATATGAGTCGGTTGTGTAGAGCTCCGAGGAGTATAATCATAGGACACCGGGTTACAATCACCTATGACATGTGAGTCGGTTGTGTAGAGCTCCGAGGAGTATAATCATAGGACACCGGGTTACAATCACCTATGACATGTGAGTCGGTTGTGTAGAGCTCCGAGGAGTATAATCATAGGACACCGGGTTACAATCACCTATAACATGTGAGTCGGTTGTGTAGAGCTCTGAGGAGTATAATCATAGGACACCGGGTTACAATCACCTATAACATGTGAGTCGGTTGTGTAGAGCTCTGAGGAGTATAATCATAGGACACCGGGTTACAATCGCCTATAACATGTGAGTCGGTTGTGTAGAGCTCTGAGGAGTATAATCATAGGACACCGGGTTACAATCGCCTATGACATGTGAGTCGGTTGTGTAGAGCTCCGAGGAGTATAATCATAGGACACCGGGTTACAATCACCTATAACATGTGAGTCGGTTGTGTAGAGCTCCGAGGAGTATAATCATAGGACACCGGGTTACAATCACCTATGACATGTGAGTCGGTTGTGTAGAGCTCCGAGGAGTATAATCATAGGACACCGGGTTACAATCACCTATAACATGTGAGTCTGTTGTGTAGAGCTCTGAGGAGTATAATCATAGGACACCGGGTTACAATCACCTATAACATGTGATTTGGTTGTGTAGAGCTCCGAGGAGTATAATCATAGGACACCGGGTTACAATCACCTATAACATATGGGTCGGTTGTATAGAGCTCTGAGGAGTATAATCATAGGACACCGGGTTACAATCACCTATAACATATGGGTCGGTTGTATAGTGCTCCGAGGAGTATAATCATAGGACACCGGGTTAGAATCACCTATAACATGTGATTCGGTTGTGTAGAGCTCCGAGGAGTATAATCATAGGACACCGGGTTACAATCGCCTATGACATGTGAGTCGGTTGTGTAGAGCTCCGAGGAGTATAATCATAGGACACCGGGTTACAATCACCTATAACATTTGAGTCGGTTGTGTAGAGCTCCGAGGAGTATAATCATAGGACACCGGGTTACAATCACCTATGACATGTGAGTCGGTTGTGTAGAGCTCCGAGGAGTATAATCATAGGACACCGGGTTACAATCACCTATGACATGTGAGTCGGTTGTGTAGAGCTCCGAGGAGTATAATCATAGGACACCGGGTTACAATCACCTATAACATGTGAGTCGGTTGTGTAGAGCTCTGAGGAGTATAATCATAGGACACCGGGTTACAATCACCTATAACATGTGATTCGGTTGTGTAGAGCTCCGAGGAGTATAATCATAGGACACCGGGTTACAATCACCTATAACATATGGGTCGGTTGTATAGAGCTCTGAGGAGTATAATCATAGGACACCGGGTTACAATCACCTATAACATATGGGTCGGTTGTATAGTGCTCCGAGGAGTATAATCATAGGACACCGGGTTACAATCACCTATAACATGTGATTCGGTTGTGTAGAGCTCCGAGGAGTATAATCATAGGACACCGGGTTACAATCACCTATGACATGTGAGTCGGTTGTGTAGAGCTCCGAGGAGTATAATCATAGGACACCGGGTTACAATCACCTATAACATGTGAGTCGGTTGTGTAGAGCTCCGAGGAGTATAATCATAGGACACCGGGTTACAATCACCTATGACATGTGAGTCGGTTGTGTAGAGCTCCGAGGAGTATAATCATAGGACACCGGGTTACAATCACCTCTTACATATGAGTCGGTTGTGTAGAGCTCCGAGGAGTATAATCATAGGACACCGGGTTACAATCACCTCTTACATATGAGTCGGTTGTGTAGAGCTCCGAGGAGTATAATCATAGGACACCGGGTTACAATCACCTATAACATGTGAGTCGGTTGTGTAGAGCTCTGAGGAGTATAATCATAGGACACCGGGTTACAATCACCTATAACATGTGAGTCGGTTGTGTAGAGCTCCGAGGAGTATAATCATAGGACACCGGGTTACAATCACCTATAACATGTGAGTCGGTTGTGTAGAGCTCCGAGGAGTATAATCATAGGACACCGGGTTACAATCACCTATAACATGTGAGTCGGTTGTGTAGAGCTCTGAGGAGTATAATCATAGGACACCGGGTTACAATCACCTATAACATGTGAGTCGGTTGTGTAGAGCTCCGAGGAGTATAATCATAGGACACCGGGTTACAATCACCTATAACATGTGAGTCGGTTGTGTAGAGCTCCGAGGAGTATAATCATAGGACACCGGGTTACAATCACCTATGACATGTGAGTCGGTTGTGTAGAGCTCCGAGGAGTATAATCATAGGACACCGGGTTACAATCACCTATAACATGTGAGTCGGTTGTGTAGAGCTCCGAGGAGTATAATCATAGGACACCGGGTTACAATCACCTCTTACATATGAGTCGGTTGTGTAGAGCTCCGAGGAGTATAATCATAGGACACCGGGTTACAATCACCTCTTACATATGAGTCGGTTGTGTAGAGCTCTGAGGAGTATAATCATAGGACACCGGGTTACAATCACCTCTTACATATGAGTCGGTTGTGTAGAGCTCCAGGGTGTATATTCATAGGACACCGGGTTACAATCACCTCTTACATATGAGTCGGTTGTGTAGAGCTCCGGGGTCAAAGTCCTACCGTTCAATATATATATAATGTTTTGGTATCAATGCCTCGAAACACACAAAACGAAGCACCATGACCCTTATCAGTCTGTCAATGCCCTCAAGTTGTTAAATTGTGTATGTATGTGAAACAGGACAAGGTATCGTCTTATCTTGGTGTCCAATATTGACTGTCTTAGTACAGTGGCGGAACCAGGACTTTCTAAATGGGGGGGGGGGGGGGAGACAACTGATTAAAAAACATATCTAACTTTTTTGAATGCATTATTTTAATCATATAGTGACATGGAATTAACATTTGTCTTCACTGTCAATGATGTTTGGCAGATAAATTGAATTAAAAAGATAACATTTACTGATCTAAGATAAACATTTCAATAAACAACAATCTTGTCGGTTTCGTGAATTAAACCACGGTCGACGGATTAACAGGGGAAGTAGTTAACCACTCGTCCACCTGAGACACACATATACTTGCCGTAGATTAAACGCTTTACAAACCTTCAGTATATTGATGCATTCAACGATATTGTAAGTACTTCGGATGTTATTTTCATTAAAGTTAACTGAAACACAGGAGGTAGAAACAACTTTTTTCTCTTATATACATATAGGCTTAAATAAACAAAAATAATTTGTTTCTGCCTCCTGTGAACTGAAGTAAAAACAACTTGACAACTTGACAACACATTCCAAAAAGGGTTTCAAATAAATTATTATGTATTAATTAACAAAGGCTCTAGCATAATTGCGAGAACTAAACGATAATTAAGGCCGAAATGGAAAGTTTCAACGCGGCAACGTTTTGAATTTAATCTTTTGTTTAATGCACGTCAGGCCAATCATATTTTGTTGACACACAGTGACATTATTAAAAGCAATTACGGATATATAATGTGCACATGTTAACAGTTTAAAACAACTGGTATATGATATATTCTGAAATCAGTAAACTTACAAGTATAACTGCAGCCAAAGTTGTCTACTTTTAATCAGCTGTCTGTAAAATGCGGCGCCGATTTTTCATTATCGAATGTTCGGGCCCGGATGTCATTTTCAAAACACTTTTTTAATGTCGTATACTATATCATACTCGATAATCACGTTCAATTGTTTATTTGCTCAAATGCTTATATAAAATTTAAATTGTGACAAAACGACTTATTTGTACAGTTAAATCAATAAAGATGTGCCCCAAAAAAACATTGCTTGCAGGCCCTCTGTGCCCCCCGGTAGAACCGCCACTGGTCTAAGAGGGCATTTATGACAAGTAACTAGCATGGGAATCGTAACTTTCTGTTTCGTTATTTTTGCTTGCTTCTTTCTCATTAATGGAGAAAAGAAGAGAATTTTACTGGAAGATAACTATCATGCCATCATTAGCAGGCTTGATGCTTTAGAACAAGAGGTGGTCACATTGAGACAGAATGGTAAGATACTTCATCATTATTAAACAAATGGACAAAGTCCTCTCAGATAAGTAATAACAAGGTTCGTTATGAGTTCGTTTTGTAACAACCTACAGCTTTCATTCTATTTCCGAGGCGGATAATGACAAGTTGACAACTACAGTCAAACTTACACCCCGTTTGCTCTTCGGTCGTTTCTCAACTTTCACTGATACCCAGAGTATTCATAACGTAACTCGTTTTTTCAATGCAGAAATATTGTAGTTAACTCGAACTTTTTTAGATGCAAATATAAATCGCGGCCTGTACTGATGCAACGTTTATTCCATGCTATAGAATAGCTTAATAACTGACACTTAATCATATGACCAATTCACAGTATAAAGCGTTTTCTATAATATTCCAGGTGCTTTCCAACCCCCACCTGTCGCTTTCATGACCGAGCTCACACAGTCAATGAGTGGCGTTAACTACCCCCTCATCTTCGACAAGGTCACCATCAACGAGGGTAACGCCTACAACACCTTACATGGCAATTTTGTGGCGCCATACAACGGAACCTATCTGTTTACAGTGACCTCCTGTGCCGTAGGCGGCCATTTCAACACGCTGGACATTCTCGTTGACGGCACTACATTCGGTTCAGTGCGTTGTGGGGATACGAATTACCACGAATGCTCAACAAAGGTGTTTATCAAAGCACTCACGGCAGGTGACGACGTTTACATCAGACACCAAAACTACGGGGATAGCATCTACGCGTCGTCAATCGAAGGCTATCCTGTCTTTGGAGGCGCTTTGCTGCACACACATTAAACTGTGTCCAATTCCAGTATTTCAATATAATGAATTTTTTTATTGTGTTAAAAATAAAACAAGTGGATAACATGTTTGCAGATTATGGAAACAGTATAGAAATAAATGAAGATATCAACGATGTCATCTTTAATTGTGTGATACTATTACTACACCTTTTGAACACTGGAGAAAATATTCATTTAGCAAAAAGAAAATTTTCTTCTGGACTTTCGTTTTAATTTCTTAAAATAATCAGCTATCTTTTAATGAAGTCACAGTATGTATACTTGTGCTCAACGAACATATATTTTGCTTATTTTTGGTAACTGGCGCTAGCCTTTTGTAGTAACGTAAAGCGTGCCAACGGAATAATGCCAACTATATTTTTGAATTCATGTTACGGTAAACATCGGCCTCGCGTTACCTGTAATGAATATATGCTAATTATAATAGCAAAAATATGCTACCTTTAAATACATTGCAGCCGTTAAAGTGATCTTATTTATGACACGACGTATTTAATTTCGATCCAAATAAACGTATTCAAACTTGTGTTGTTTTCGGTAATTTGCCACATTGGAACCAGGTCAGGTGACCACATTTTTTTTTACAGTTGACCGGGTATCACTTTGTGTTTTATATTTGACCGGGTACCACATTGTGTTTTATAATTAACCGGGTACCACATTGTGTTCTATAGTTGACCGGGTACCACATTGTGTTTTATAATTAACCGGGTACCACATTGTGTTCTATAGTTGACCGGGTACCACATTGTGTTTTATAATTAACCGGGTACAACATTGTGTTCTATAGTTGACCGGGTACCACATTGTGTTTTATAATTAACCGGGTACCACATTGTGTTCTATAGTTGACCGGGTACCACATTGTGTTTTATGATTAACCGGGTACCACATTGTGTTTTACAGTTGACCAGGTACCGACCGGGTACAATATTTTGTTTTACAGTTGACCGGGTACCACTTTGTGTTTTATAGTTGACCGGGTACCACATTGTTTTCCATAGTTGAGCGGGTGCCACATTGTGTTTTTTACTTGACCGGGTACCACATTGTGTTTAATAGTTGACCGGGTACCACATTGTTTTTATCATTAACCGGGTACCACATTGTGTTTTTAATTGACCGGGTACCACATTGTGTTCTATAAGCGTAGTTATGTGTGTTTTCATACATGATCTTAAGTTGAATGTTTCGCATAAATAGAAATATAGATATACACTTCATTTCTCTTGTTATTTTTCAGCGCTGTTGTGTGTCTGGGTAGGGTTTACGGCGGCAGACGATGATCCCAAAGCCTTTCTCGAAATCGACATCCCGCTAGATATTAGAGGGTTGATAAGCTGCAATGAAGACGTGTGGAATCTCCAGGTGTGTATTGTCCAACAGCTGGCTCCAGTCTTGGATACCATGCCGGGCGGGGCACATAGATGCGATAACAATTGCACTTTCCAGAACTATACTGCTGGAGATCCTAAGTTACACATGTGCATATTCTACAAACTTGAAAGTGATGCAGGGTAAGTATCATTGACTAGTATACATTCAGTCAGGGTGGCGTAACTACACGAGGACGAATAATGTTTTTTATTATAAACCCATCATAAATCCACACGCAATACGTATCGCAAAATATGGTAGTCCGTATTCCACTCCGGTGCAATACGGCCATAATCCACTCTTGTGACGTCACGTCATAACAAGTATCGTTGCGCGATGTAAAAATGACGTCATAAAACAAAATAGTGCGTCGTTAAAATGACATTTGTTATGAAAACATGTGGCTTTTAAGTGATCTAATCAGTAATGTATATAATAAAATGTTTATTAGTACTGTGTTTTGATCCGGAATGTCGTATTCGACTCTCGTGGATTTTTGCAGATTTTGATTTCACTCGGCTTGCACCTCGTGAGATCCGAATCTGCAAAAATCAACTGGAATCGAATACAACCTCCCGGTAGACGGTAGTAACACGCGAACTTGTAAGATTGATATGACTTGCTTAAAGATGCAATCTTACTCCCAAATAAGATGTACCACAATAAATACAATTGTTTTAATTTACCGAAAAGATTAATAAATATCGAAAACAATGGTTCTTATGAAGGATTTCGTTTTTTATTTGAAAGTAAGGTGCAGCAATACGGTATTTCTACCTTACGAGACGATATTTGACCACGGTAAATTTTTAGGACCACCAGTCATTTAACATTTGTGCGTATTCAGCTATTAAATACACGGTTACAATCCTGTAATCAGTAAAAAATATTTTCTATAAATGCATTATTTAGTATGTAGTTACAGGTTTACTAAAAAATTGTGTTTGTTTTACATGTGTATTTATTGATTTTAAATAAGAGTGTCACTTTAAACATGATTTTATGTTTATCCTTTTCATATACAGTATAGACGTACATGAACTCACAAAGTGGTTGGACGAAAAAAACTTGACTTATGCCGAGTCGTGTTCGAAAGACCGAGCGTTTGGTTATACGACACCATTTGTAAACCTGTATCCTAAACAAACGGGTAAGAGACGGTCGTCACGTATGTAATAGTGTATATTTTTAGCGTTCTACAGAAAATAGAAGAGCCCGATGTTAAAACGAAGCCCGAACGAGGCCATCTATTTCCTGCTGAACATTAAGATTATACACCTTCATGTTGAGTATATACACTTATTTGTGGAACAATGGAAATCGAGTTTTATACAAAATGTTCTGTGCCACAACACGCCCCCAGGCCGATGACGCCCGCGTGAAATGTGTTATACCTGATACCGCAGACAACACGCCCCCAGGCCGATGACGTCCGCGTGAAATGTGTTATACCTGATACCGCAGACAACACGCCCCAAAGCCGATGGCGTCCGCGTGAAATGTGTTATACCTGATACCACAGACAACACGCCCCCAGGCCGATGACGTCCGCGTGAAATGTGTTATACCTGATACCGCAGACCCCCAGGCCGATGACGTCCGCGTGAAATGTGTTATACCTGATACCGCAGACAACACGCCCCCATGCCGATGACATCCGCGTGAAATGTGTTATACCTGATACCGCAGGTGCCACAACACGCCCCCAGGCCGATGACGTCCGCGTGAAATGTGTTATACCTGATACCGCACACAACACGCCCCCAGGCCGATGACGTCCGCGTGAAATGTGTAATACCTGATACCGCAGGTGTTTGGCGTCGGGATTCTAAACACATGGACTATTTCGTCGAAGCTTCGACGTCACCAAAGTCGTGTGAAATTGAAATTACATTTACTTGATTAGTCAATTCGTTCATCAAGATAGAGCCATCGGCCCAGCGTTGTATGAAATTTAGACGAAACAGCGAATTTCACTATATTCTCAATGGTCCACCAGTATGTGTATACACTTAATATTAACTTTGAATGATATCCTGGATATATACATATACAAAGAAAAGGGTGCCGTAGTAACTATTATACGATATAAGTTAAAGCTGTCGGTATATATTTGTCTGAATATCTATATTAAGTGAAGTCGAAAAGAATAAGGAAGTCATAATGATGAATCGAAATTAAAGATTTATGAGCATGGGATCGTTTTTTTAAATCGCATTTAGCGATACTTGCGCGTCTTTAGTCGATAATATTTTTGTTGTTGTTGTGAAAATCGCAAACATCGAGATGAAAATGGTTAGGTATAGTTGAAATATTATGGTTTGCGAAAATAATGACAACACTCCTAGATAGCGCTTCAAAGTTTTTGTACAGGTTAATTTCGTAATATTTTTCTTTTCATAAAAAAGTGCATTTTACAAACCATGATCAAGTCCTTTAAAGTTAAGATACATCGTCGAGATTTTATATGTTTTTAGTGAGTTGATCTTTCGCGTTGTAACGAAAAAAAGGCAAACAAATAGATGTAGATAACAAATAGGCCAGGTATTAAATCAATAAATGTGGAATTTCGCTGCTTGTACTCAGTAATCCAACTTGTAGCAATTAAAAATATTTGCGTATTTTAGTTCCTTAACGGAAAAGGGTGAGTGTGGAAATGTCTCTTAATCCGTTTATAAGTTCGTGTGTTTGGGATTTGCTCTCCAAGGGAATCTTTCACATTTAATAGGACTAGACATCGAACAAATGTGAAATGTGAACAAAATGCTCGTTTTGACAGCGATAAAACATCATCAAGAGTTCAAATGAGAACTATGTTGTCATCAATTACTTAAACATCTGACAGAATATGATCGATTTTGCCGACCAGCTTATGTAACGTTATTGAAACAACAACAACAACAACAACAACAACAAGAACAACAAAAACAACATTAACAACAACAAACAACAACAAACAAAAACGACTAAACAAAAACAACGAGAAAAATATATAAAACAAAACAACAACGAGAAAAAACACACAACAACAATGCAAAGTTATACAGAACATCAAAATTAAATTAAATTTTATAACTATGCATAAAAGTATTTTCCAGTTATATCAACCTCTTTTATAATGTCTTAAATAGAGGAAACACTTTTTCATATATAATGTGACTGAGTGACTAGAAACATGATGTTGGTATTATATACTTAATATATATTTCAGGAGAATATGAGCGCCTTCTAGATATCACAAAAGGCTCCCAATCTTTAATGTCAAAACAAACGTCCGAAGATCCAGGTGGTCCAGGAACCGGAACCTTGGTGGGAGGGGCACTGGGTGGTTTGGCGGCACTTCTCGCTGCACTCGCCGCCGGGTTCGCCATCTTCAAGCGGTTACAGAGGAACAAAGTGGACGACGACGGTTCTACCCCCGTCCTTCCAGGAGGCGACATTGGCATTTCGGAAGCTCCGAACTCAGTACCGCCCGCCGGGATTTAAATAGGGGTTTTGGTTTTGGACGACAGGAAATATTTGGCACGGGTTTCAAAGCAATCAAATGTTGCAAAAAAATACTTTGCATATTTTTTATATCAACACATACAAACAATTAAGCATTGGTACTACGAATTTGCCTGATCTTAAATCCATTTCAATGTTGTTTTCCTTTTCCTGTACAATGCTGGATTATAAGTATCTTCCATGGCCAATAGTGTAGGTTCATCCCTACGTAGTTTTTTTTTGTGGAATCGAGGTTTACCGATTTTTTTGGGGGGGGATGAACCTATGTTTCACGAGTGGCCATGGTGGATGTTTTTTTCTCCCACCTCAGTTAAACAAACTAATGTGTAGCAATTAGTATGTTTCCGCTCAAATCTTTTTGTTCGTAGTGAAACAAAATGTTGTTCCATGCGGGTACTTTTTATCTTTGCCCGTTTGCAAGATGAATAATAAAATTCAACATGTGTTTCTGTTCCGGATAAAAAATCCGACCCGATGGCACACGCGTAAGCCGGTAACGAGGCTTGCCAAGTTACCGGCCACGCAGTGTGCCCAAGGGTCGGAATTATCGTTCCGGGCCGGAAATTTTGATTGACCTTTTTCTTGCATTCCTAAAATTATCAACTTGTGGAAATAAATTAACGTAGAAAACTCATTTTTGTACATTTCACCAAAAAACACGTACTACATTGTTAACTGACGTCATGAAACGTAGTAATTTTAAATCACTGTTGACGTCAAATAGTTCCTTTGAAATCACGTTTTTGTCGAGTATTTGTTCTCATTTTTAAATAAAAGTGTTGGAAACGTATGATTTAATAGCCCTTTATCTAAGTGGCATGCACTCTTCATTAGCCATACAATAAAAGAAATAAGAAATAGCGCGTTGTTGCGCGTGACTCATATGGCATGGGGAGGGGTGGGGTGCCTGATGGGATTTTCTAGCATGGCTAAATTCACCGGAAATGTCTACCCGTAGACATGAAAAAGATTTCCAGCTTAGCCATATATTTGGATCTACTTACCTGAGGTGGGAGCAATGTATTTTCTCCAACCGTTTCGGTAATGATCATTATTATATATATATGTATCTGTGATAACTTGCGTGATAATTGAATTTTTCGTTGATCTTTTTATGTTTCTTTATATATTATCTGTGATTATTTGCGTGATTATGATTTTTTCGTTGTTTTGTTTATGTTTTTCTATATCTCTGATTGTATTTTTTTACTTTTAAAAGGAATAAATTGCATGGAACCTATCTAGAATATTTTCTTCATAATTAATTTAACCATGCTAAAATAGCGGGAACGTATCATTAACATATTAAATATTATGACGTTCGCAACGTCATTGTATCGACTGTCATGGACGCCAGCAAAAACATAACAGGTATATTGTTTGTTTTCGTAACCTTTTTGTTGCCAGTTGAGTATGATAAAAATTGTTTTAAATATAGCGCTATTTTGAGTTTGTGCCCCGGCTCAATGGGAGTTGAACCCAGTGAAAAGGTGCTTGGTGCTAAAGAGCTAGCCCAAAAGCAAAGATAGCGTTACAGCAAAGCTAGCCCAACATCAATGCTAGCGTTACGACAGTGATAGACCGACAGTAATACTAGCCCGAAAGTACTGCAAGCCCGACAGTAATGCTAGCCCGACAGTAATTTAAGCCCGATAGTAATGCTAGCCCGAGAGTAATGGTAGCCCGACAGTAATATTAGCCCGACAGTAATGCTAGCCCGACAACAATGCTAGCCCTACAAAAATGCTAGCCCAACAGCAATGCTAGCCCTACATCAATGCAAGCCCAACAACAATTCTACCACAACAGAAATGCTATCACAACAAGAATGTTTTTGGAAGTACACCGCACGGCTGACATCACTACATGTTAGGATACAAAAGCTATATCTTGTTTATATAGGTTGAAGTGGTACGCATGTCATATGAGACCAATAGAAGTAAAGAAGTAGGAAGTGTTTTGGTCAAGGTCAAAACTGATATTACATATATATTTGATAACCAAAATGCTGCGCAACTGAGGTATTTTGATATACACGTAATCAACTGTGAAGTGGGAAGATATTAAAATGTTGAAATAAGTCATACTTTTTTTTATCTCACAAGAAAAGGGAAGTTCACAAGCGTCTTTAAGACAACTTTAAAAAAATGACTTGAAATTGAGATTCAAGGGGAGTTCATGAATATAAACAGTAATAAGAGTATATGGCTGGTATTCTTCACACATCTTAAGCCAATTTCTAACTTAAGTAATTGTCCTAAGTTAAGTATTCCACAAGTCATTTGATGAAATAACATAATTATATCGAAAATACCAAATTTCCGTAAAACTTTAAATAAAATTCAAACTTATATGCAAATCTTACTTTATTTAAAAAAAAAATTTGACTACGAAAAGTTTACGAAATTGACTTAAGTCAGATTATGAGCTAAGATGTTATATGAACACCCGTCGAGGGCTCTAAACTGTAAAGATTTAACCCTATCGGGTATTTCAGCCAGGTGTCAATTTGAATATTTTCCCAAAAATCTACATATGTTACTCATTTTCTACAGTTTAAACAATCCTGACTTTTGTATCAACAATATCATTTTCCCTGAATCATCTGAGTCGCCGGTGGTGTTACACCGTGTTAGCCGTGTGTTGGTGTTCACTAGTGGTTTTCGAGATTTTTGTATCATTTCCCAATCCATCAACCCCGTGTCAATCGATTGACAATTTAATTGAGTGTTCGATGTAATATTTGTGTCTGTCAGGTGTAGATGTCTAAAAAGTGATTCAATGAAATACGGATACTGATAGAAAAGTTAGTTATACTTCATTCCAGCTGAGATATAACAATAAAAGTTAGAAATGGGAATCGAAAACCGAACAGGTATGTTTGCAATTAATCGATAGATTTATCATTTGATATCTATAGTGCTTTATAAATACAGAATGACGTGAGAAAACTTTAATTATCTGACACTGAATCGAAATTATCTTTATTAACCTATATGTTTACGGGGCATTTAAGTTTATATGTTACATAGCTTCCGCATTCATCTTTTTTGATATCATATCTTTGAAATTCAGACGATATGTAATACTAGGACGTAGTTCTGTTTTTAACCTTAACCAGGGGCCGCATTCAATAAGCATCTTAGTGAATATTTTCAACTTAGTCGTAATTTCGTAATTTTTAACATTGATTATTTTAAATACCCGCTACTTTTCATCAGATTTATTTATATGCATATATTGTTCAGACCATATTCTTGCTTATTTTCATATTTTTGGTGTACAAACATTGTTCGTTTTCTTAAAATTCAAATTAGAAAAAAGGCTATTTTTCACTAAGTTGAAAATTGTTACTAAGATGCTTATTGAATACGGCCCCTGAGCATTTCCCAGGGGCGGGTCCAGGATTTGACGTTAAAGGGGGCGTAACATAGGGGTGTAACCTTTTGACTTGCTTCCTCCTCTCAGAACCGAAATGTATTTGGTTAATAGTGTTTGGGTTTACTCACTCAAGATTTTTTTGTTTCAATTTCTGGTCCTAAATGGTGCGTTTTAACCGTATTTTATTACTTTTGTTTTCCTATATTGAATTAAATTTGGACGATTATAGGGGGCTCGGGCGCCGGTCGCACGTCCCCCCCGGATCCGCTAGTGTTGCCCCCCCCCCCCCCCCCCCCCCCTATCATGAATATCAATGCGTATTATAATACACCAAGCAACATGTTCAGCATCAACTCTCCCCAGGGGCTCCTAGTGAAAGAAAATTCATCGACCGGAATAAACAAAAGACATCTGCAGTCAATTAGAATCGTGCTCTGCTTTAACTGATGGGGCCCCTGTTTCAATAATTTCTTAACGAATGCAGGCCTGCATCTGGTAAAGTTTATTTTTTAAACTAAGTTTAAATGAAATTACGACGTTGTTTAGGGACTGCAGCGTACAAAAAATGACTCATGTTAAATTGTAACTTATAACAAATGATTACATATGAGAAATAACAAAAATATAGGATCTTATGATATAAGATTATGGCGTGTTTTATTTCATTTCTTTAACTTGAAACTCAATTTCAACCGGTATGTTTGCTGTTTCGTCACTCATTATTGATGTTTTTCTATGAAACCGTTTAACAATTTTTTTTCTATGAAACCGCTCAACGAATAATTTTCCCGTTATGAACACAAAACAGCTAACAAATATGACACGATCACCAAAATATGGCCTGCCGCTTACAGAGCTTGCACGACTCCATTTCCATAGAAATCAATAGCTAGAACAAAACAGAAAGCTTGGAAGACAGAATGTACATGTATGCTGTATTCAAACATTGATGCAGTTTCCAGTAGCAGTATGACTTCAGTCACGTTTTGGAAATACTTATATAATTCGTTTTATTTTAAGACATACAACCGGTGGTAACTATAAAAATGGTTTCTGAGCTTGAATGAGTTTTTTTAAACAAGGATACCGGTATCACATTTTGGAAATAAGTGGTTCTTAATTTAATTCCAGCACATAATTAATCGGTCAAAATTGTATGTTGAGCATCTGATCGCAAATTAAGTTAACTGTTCAAGTTTCTTCCGACGTTTCAAGTGTCAGCATTGTTTAAGTGATAGTGTTTTGAGGAAGTAAACTTTGTTATCATAATCGGCAAGGAAATTAAAAGTAGCAGTCTACATATATGCTTTAAGTTGTAAGTGTTTATTCTATGTAAGAGCATCATTGAAGCTGTTGTGACGTCTTATGACTGAATAACAAGTCGGACTCGATCTTGTGAATGGTTAAGGCGGTATTGGAAACAAACAAGAACTGACAATTTACGTGTGTGCTATTTGTTGCATTAAATATCATCAAAATGAGTGACCATGAGGGTGGTTTGGAAACGGAATCAACTGTCCAAGAAGCGGAAGTAATTGTCCATGAAACGGAACCAACTGTCCAAGAGACGGAATCAACTGTCCAAGGAACGGAATCAACTGCACAAGAAGCGGAGCCAACTGCCCAAGGAACGGAAACAACTGCACAAGAAGCGGAGCCAACTGCACAAGAAGCGGAGCCAACTGCCCAAGAAACGGAAACAACTGCACAAGAAGCGGAGCCAACTGCACAAGAAGCGGAGCCAACTGCCCAAGAAACGGAATCAACTGTCCAAGAAACGGAATCAACTGTCCAAGAAACGGAAACAACTGCACAAGAAGCGGAATCAACTACCCAAGAAACGGAACCAACTGTCCAAGAAACGGAATCAACTGTCCAAGAAGTAGAATCAACTGTACAAGATGCGGAAGTAGCTGTCCAAGAAACGGAATCAACTGTCCAAGAAACGGAAACAACTGCCCAAGAAAAGGAATTAACTGTCCAAGAAACGGAACCAACTGTCCAAGAAACGGAATCAACTGTCCAAGAAACGGAACCAACTGTCCAAGAAAAGGAATTAACTGTCCAAGAAACGGAACCGACTGTCCAAGAAGCGGAATTAAATGTCCAAGAAACAGAAACAAATGTCCCAAAACCGGAACCAACTGTACAAAAAACAGAAACAAAAGTCCGAGAGGAAGTGGAGCCTGAGAAGAAATACTCTCTCCGTGCATTTCATAAGGGTTTGATAACAATCTTAAAAAATAATAATTATCTGACTTTGATTCGAAATTATCTTTGTAAACCTATATGTTTACGGAGTCTGACTGTTTATTTGTAACATAGCGTATGTTTGTATACATGGTTGGTAAATGTTTCAAGCTATATGTATATTATACTATTACAAGTATGATGTACAGACATCCATTAATCATATTTACTCGCAAACATTAATTTTAACACTATTCACAGAACGTTAAAAACATAAACAACATCACTGAACGCTTAGAGGAAATATTAATACATGAACTACTGATGTATTTATATTTTGACACGGAAGAAAAGAAATTTTATCTTTTTTTTCAAATTTTTATTTTCCTATTATCCCAACTTACCATGCATGATTGTTCATACAATCACCAACAACCGTCTTACCTCATCAACGAGTTTAACACAAATGCGTGGTTTTGAAAGAACATATCATGTTTTCAGATTGGTTCATTATGTTTATAAACAATTAATTATGAGGAAATGTGGTCAACCATTTTTAAGTAGCAGGGCCGTTATTCAAAATGAAAAAGCTTATAGACATTTAATTTAAAACAAACGTTTTAAATATTTCTTTGAAATAATCATAACACATAATAAATATTGATATATTTGCAGGTTCTCGGAACTATGGCATCAAGGTTAACCCGGAGGAGCAGGCGTTGGACGCCATTAACAAGGTCAGTAACTAGTGCACATTCTCTGAACTGCAAATACAGAACATTCTATAAAAATCTCGTATTTGCACTTTGTTCTTTTGGCATGTTTGCCAGAAGGACTTTGAATATATATCATGTGTTTCCGGTCCGGATTATTTTTTTTTATATGATACATATCGGATAAACATGTATTTGTTGAAATGACATAATGCCACATGACCAGAAACGCACGTCCGGCTGGGACGAAAAACTAAGGACGCCCTTTGCCTACTTGTATACCACATATCGAACTATTTACGTGTCCTGGTGTCGGTTTCGCTCGAATGAAAAGCTCATATAGGCCGCCTTTAATCAAATGCAAATTGTCTGACAAACTTAGCCCATGTACTGTAATTTTGACGCGATGAACAGGCTGTTTTACCAGCGAGGAGATTCCTTTTAGTATAAAATGGCAAAGTAAAAAATGATGTTAAAAAGCTGAAACATTGCAAAGGCAATGTTGGGCAATGCTTACTACCAGTGTATGTATAGGTATTCCAATACATAAGTGTTAAATCTATGTGTATTTGTGCAGGAGATCTTGGATGATCCGGACTATAAGGAGGTGGAGGACCTGGAGGAGCGTCTCCAAACATTCAAGGGTAAGACACCAAACATGTGTGGAGGCCCGTAACGAGGTTATGAAACTCTAAATGATCCACAATCTGGCCTTAGTTTAAGGGTTTTATACCTTCACTTGTTGTAAAACCCTTAGATTTGTTAGGCCCCTTCTTAGGTTAACTCTACACTGTAGTTATTATACATGTAACTTAGTTGTAAGGCCCGTACTGAGAAGTATCCCTCTACTTATATACGTCTGAAGTTGTAAGGCCCGTACTGAGAAGTATCCCTCAACTTATACGTCTGTAGTTGTGAGGCCCGGACTGAGAAGTATCCCTTTACTTATACGTCTGAAGTTGTAAGGCCCGTACTGAGAAGTATCCCTCAACTTATACGTCTGTAGTTGTGAGGCCCGTACTGAGAAGTATCCCTCAACTTATACGTCTGTAGTTGTGAGACCCGGACTGAGAAGTATCCCTCAACTTATACGTCTGTAGTTGTGAGGCCCGTACTGAGAAGTATCCCTCAACTTATACGTCTGTATTTGTGAGGCCCGTACTGAGAAGTATCCCTCTACTTATACGTCTGTAGCTGTGAGGCCCGTACTGAGAAGTATCCCTCTACTTATACGTCTGTAGCTGTGAGACCCGTACTGAGGAGTATCCCTCTACTTATACGTCTGTAGTTGTGAGGCCCGTACTGAGGAGTATCCCTCAACTTATACGTCTGTAGTTGTGAGGCCCACCCGGACTGAGGAGTCCCCGTCTACTTATACGTCTGTAGTTGTAAGGCCCGTACTGAGGAGTCCCCGTCTACTTATACGTCCGGAGTTGTGAGGCCCGCCCGGACTGAGGAGTATCCCTTTCCTTATACTCTGTAGTTGTGAGGCCCGTACTGAGGAGCATCCTTCTACTTATACGTCTGTAGTTGTGAGGCCCGTACTGAGGAGTATCCCACTACTTATACGTCTGTAGTTGTGAGGCCCGTACTGAGGAGTATCCCTCTACTTATACGTCTGTAGTTGTGAGGCCCGTACTGAGGACTATCCCTCTACTTATACGCCTGTAGTTGTGAGGCCCGTACTGAGGAGTATCCCTCTACGTATACGTCTGAAGTTGTAAGGCCCGTACTGAGGAGTATCCCTCAACGTATACGTCTGAAGTTGTGAGGCCCGTACTGTGGAGTATCCCTCTACTTTTACGGCTATAGTTGTGAAGCCCGTACTGAGGACTATCCCTCTACTTATACGTCTGAAGTTGTGAGGCCCGTACTGAGGAGTATCCCTCTACTTATACGTCTGTAGTTGTGAGGCCCGGACTGAGGAGTATCCCTCTACTTATACGTCTGTAGTTGTGAGGCCCGTACTGAGGATCGAGTATCCCTCTACTTATACGTCTGAAGTTGTAAGGCCCGTACTGAGGAGTATCCCTCTACTTATACGTATGTAGTTGTAAGCCCGTACTGAGGAGTATTTCTCTACTTGTACGTCTGAAGTTGTAAGGCCCGTACTGAGGAGTATCCCTCTACTTGTACGTCTGTAGTTGTAAGGCCCGTACTGAGGAGTATCCCTCTACTTATACGTCTGTAGTTGTGAGGCCCGTACTGAGGAGTATCCCTCAACTTATACGTCTGTAGTTGTGAGGCCCGTACTGAGAATTATCCCTCAACTAATACGTCTGTAGTTGTGAGGCCCGTACTGAGGCGTATCCCTCTACTTATACGTCTGTAGTTGTGAGGCCCACCCGGACTGAGGAGTCCCCGTCTACTTATACGTCTGAAGTTGTAAGGCCCGTACTGAGGAGTCCCCGTCTACTTATACGTCCGGAGTTGTGTGGCCCGCCCGGACTGAGGAGTATCCCTTTCCTTATACTCTGTAGTTGTGAGGCCCGTACTGAGGAGCATCCTTCTACTTATACGTCTGTAGTTGTGAGGCCCGTACTGAGGAGTATCCCACTACTTATACGTCTGTAGTTGTGAGGCCCGTACTGAGGAGTATCCCTCTACTTATACGTCTGTAGTTGTGAGGCCCGTACTGAGGACTATCCCTCTACTTATACGCCTGTAGTTGTGAGGCCCGTACTGAGGAGTATCCCTCTACGTATACGTCTGAAGTTGTAAGGCCCGTACTGAGGAGTATCCCTCAACGTATACGTCTGAAGTTGTGAGGCCCGTACTGTGGAGTATCCCTCTACTTTTACGGCTATAGTTGTGAAGCCCGTACTGAGGACTATCCCTCTACTTATACGTCTGAAGTTGTGAGGCCCGTACTGAGGAGTATCCCTCTACTTATACGTCTGTAGTTGTGAGGCCCGGACTGAGGAGTATCCCTCTACTTATACGTCTGTAGTTGTGAGGCCCGTACTGAGGATCGAGTATCCCTCTACTTATACGTCTGAAGTTGTAAGGCCCGTACTGAGGAGTATCCCTCTACTTATACGTCTGTAGTTGTAAGCCCGAACTGAGGAGTATTTCTCTACTTGTACGTCTGAAGTTGTAAGGCCCGTACTGAGGAGTATCCCTCTACTTGTACGTCTGTAGTTGTAAGGCCCGTACTGAGGAGTATCCCTCTACTTATACGTCTGTAGTTGTGAGGCCCGTACTGAGGATTATCCCTCTACTTGTACGTCTGAAGTTGTAAGGCCCGTACTGAGGAGTATCCCTCTACTTGTACGTCTGTAGTTGTAAGGCCCGTACTGAGGAGTATCCCTCTACTTATACGTCTGTAGTTGTGAAGCCCGTACTGAGGAGTATCCCTCTACTTGTACGTCTGAAGTTGTAAGGCCCGTACTGAGGAGTATCCCTAAACTTATACGTCTGTAGTTGTGAGGCCCGTACTGAGGAGTATCCCTCTACGTATACGTCTGTAGTTGTGAGGCCCGTACTGAGGAGTATCCCTCTACGTATACGTCTGTAGTTGTGATGCCCGTACTGAGGAGTATCCCTCTACGAATACGTCTGTAGTTGTGATGCCCGTACTGAGGAGTATCCCTGTACTTATACGTCTGTAATTGTGAGGCCCGTACTGAGGAGTATCTCTCTATGTATACGTATGTAGTTGTGAGGCCCGTACTGAGGAGAATGCCTATACTTATACGTCTGTAGTTATGAGGCCTCGTACTGAGGATTTACCCTCTCCTTATACCTCTGTAGTTGTGAGGCCCGTACTGAGGACTATCCCTCTACCTATACGTCTGTAGTTGTGATGCCCTAACATGAGTTATTATTCAAATGTAGACAGAACAGAGATATTTTGAACATGCTTTTAAATATTTAACAGAAACAGGTTTAAAACGGAAAATGATAGGATATGTGTATACATTAATAACGACAATGGTTCGAAATTTGATTGTCTCTAAACAGACCTAAATCAAGCATGTGGCTTAAAATTCTGTTAAAAATGGAACCATAATGAGACAAAACATTCGTTATGTATATTTCAGCTAAGTTTATGGAGTTTGACAAGGACGCAGACGGAAATATTGGTAAGCACATGCACTCATGTTTCAAGTATAGGCACTTGTGATACAATACGGATGTTAAGAAGTTAAGAGCAAAATTAGCCTAATCATATATGTTTCACTATACGTGAACGTGTTTATATTTACTCTTTTTGAAACACAGTCATACAAATACATATATTATTATTTTCACCTACGTATTCAGTTACGTAATGGCCTTTTACCTTACATCGTTGTGCTCTCCGGGGGTGGTGTGTAAGCTTATTTATACTCGCTCTTGGGCCTTGCCCATTCGGCGAGTGCTCCGATAAGATTGTGAGTTATATTATGTTTTTTAACATAGTGCACAGAATGTAATCCTAGTTAGAGCTATCCAGGTTCTTTAACGTGCACCAGTGTATAGCACTGTCACACGGGACCCCAATTTAACGTCCCTCCCGGAAGACGGTTAGCATTTTAGTGGTGCGGCGGGGAATCGAACCTGCGTCCCCTGGATTAATAGTCAAGTGTGTAACAACTAGACCACGGATCCGTCACTATGACCCTTTACCATTATATCGTTTTGTTCTCGTGCAGACCTGTTCGGGTTGAAGCGTATGATGGAGAAGATTGGTCAGGCGAAGACTCATCTGGAGATGAAGAAGATGATCCTTGAGATTGACTCTACCAAAAAAGGCACAATCTGCTATAGGGATTTCATCTCCATGATGGTCGGATCCAAGAGCTCCGTGCTCAAACTGTAAGTCGGATTGTACTCATTTCTTGACCACATAACAGGCAACCCGTTATCCTACGCCATAGATCAACTTTTTTTTTATAAAAGTTTTCCTTAACATGTATTATATTGATTGCAGCCCGTGGCCATCTAGTTAATCCCGTTCCTATTTGCCGTTTTTTTCAGGATTCTTTTGTTTGAGCAGAAAGCGAAAGAGCAAGAGCGACCTACCGGGGTGGCTCCCAAGCGCGACCTCGCCAGCCTTCCCTGAACCATCCAGGGATGGACGGGTCTGGGCAGCCGATGTTAAATGCGAGGAAATAACCTCGTTACGATATTTACAAACAATAACAATATACATGTGTGTACTAGTTCTTAAATTTCTTATTCCGAGGACAGATAGACACAGATTGGGAAGAGGGCCAGTTTGCTGCTGTGGAGGTTCACCATGTGTAAGGAATTCATGTGTAGTTTAAAAGGAGTGTGATTGCTGTATATTTTATATTATTTCCACATCGTACGTGATCAATAGTATTATGTTTGTTGTATTGTAAAACTTCTACGTATTTTATGTCCGTGTCTTTTGAATACAAATTTTCATATTTGTTGTTGGTGGTCTTCAATTTAACACTTATTATTGTGCATGTCTAAAGCCGAGCCATTCGTTTAAAAGTTTAATAGATATCTCTGCTTAATGAATGACCCTTTTTATATAAAAATAAGCAAAGATAAAAGTCATGTGAGTGAGAACTTGAGATTGTAGGGAAAGGGAACTTGACACTTCATATGAAGCTGGGCACAGAAGGTCCAAGTAGATTTCTCCTATTTAAAGCTGCACTCTCACAGATATACAATTTTAACAACTTTTCTACTTTTTGCGAACCAATGATATAAGATTGCTGACAAAATCAGGTAGTAGATTTTCATATTTTCGTTCGAAAAGTAATGTTTTATGGACTAACGGTTTAAGAAAAATGCATTTAATATCAATTCTTGAACTTGTGTATAAAAATCTGCGGTCTGATTTTTATGAGCATTCTCATATAACTGGTTTCCATGGATTTTGGTAAAAATTGGCTCGTTCCAAGACAAAAAATAAAATAAAAATGTCAAAACGTTTAATCTGTGAGAGTGCAGCTTTAATTTAATTAAGATAGGAAACTTTGTATCAACAATTACTAAAGCTATTTGAAAGCATTGTAAATGATTTTGAAACATGAAAGAACCATTTATTTTACCTATCAAAATCCAGTGTTTCGTTAGGTGTTTTTCCTGGCAAAACAGAAACTTAAAAAATGAAATTACAAAATAACGTAGTACTTTAAAAGCATGGTCTTTCATTGGTCCTTATGGAGCAGTCAGCTTTTAAATGACCTCTTTCTTTGGATGGTTTGACGTTGAAGCCTGGAACATTGATGTCCTGCATATTGGCCACGCCCAGCGGATGACAACTATGTGTTTGGCTAGTTCAGCAGGTAACAGCGTAAATCTGCTGAATATGTATTTTACCGTTTTTTACGCCTTTCAGGAATCCTACCAACACATAATGCAGTTCTCTGATAGCTTTATTTACCATAGTATTCAAATATGATACTGATCTCACGCTTACTCTTAGACATGCCTCTATGATTCCATTTAGCCTATTGGTCAGCTAAATATACAGGCCAATCAAAAACAGTTTCTAATCTTACATTTATGTTCAATCTAAGATGCTTATTAAATACACTGGTAACGACACATCTTGCATTTTTATAAAGGCCAACACATATTTTTGTGATATAATTTTTCAAAGAAAGCAACATTTTTTTCTGCACAGAAAACAAATTAAAAAGATATCTGAGTTAGTGTGTGTCACCAGGCATCTAGAGTATATGTGGATCGGATAGTTTAAGCGGTGAAAATAAAACAATACCGGATGGTTAGGCGATGCACCATTTTCGGATATCGGTTGGCGGTGTTATAAATGCACCATTTTCGGAGACCGGATGCTGCTGCGATGCACCTCTTTTGAATACTTACAGTCATATAATTGCTTATATAATAGGTGTTCGTATTAATAAATGCATTCACTAGATTTAGTTCAACGTGGGCATACAATACTAGGACATATGCATTTTTTTCAGAAACGTGTTTTCACAGATCTTAAAATAGTAAACAAATATTGGATCCTTACCATAACGTACCTACATACATGTTTTACATTTGTCTCACTATATAAATATGTTGTAACTGATTATTGTAAAAACATACCAGATAAGCTAATACTAGTATGTATATGGAAGAGTCAACGAAATTCGGTAGAAAAATAAGCGGCTTTCCGTATTCCAAGGGGCTGTGGTGAATTCGAAACCCTCGCAGTAACAATAAAGTGATTTATAACTGTTAAGTTCACAAATGTTCAAAATATGTTGCATTCATTTAAAATCATATTCATTGTTTGACTCACACTTAACATAATATACCTGCTTTCTTATTTACTGGCCATGCGCAGCAGAAAGGTCAGACTTGGTAAAGTAATATAATATTTTTGTACAGTTTCAATTAAAACCTTGTAAAATTGGGTTATTTTCTTAGTTTCTGGTTGATAGTGGGAACCGGCCCAATGTCGACTTAAACTTCTACCGGGCTGATCGACGACTGGATGTGGCAGTTGGTTCCATAGGGAGATGGTTGAAGGGAAGAAACTGTGTTTGTAAATGGATGGTCTTGCTTCGAGTTGGAAAATTTGCTGGTTATTGCCTTTTGTTCTTCCAGCTTGTTTGAATGGCGGGTAGGTGGTAGGCTATGCCTGATATCATAGAGCATTGATGTTTGAGCCCATTCGCTTGGATAATTTTCCAGATAAGTTGGTTAAAAATACCAGTGACACAACATGGTCATGCTTGGGTGTCACCTGGCAATGGTTTAACATTCCAGTGACACTGATGATGCATGCATAGCCTTGCTTAGGGGATATACCGGTAATGGTCGAGCAGACCATCGACACTGACAGTGCGAGGATAGTCATGCTTGGGGTGTCTCCAGGCGATGGTTGGGCATACCAGTGTCTCTGATTATGCGGGCATAGTACTTAATGATTAGAGGATAGCTCACAATGGTTAAGCAGATCAGTGACAATGGTGTGTCGATCATGGTCATGCTTTAGGGCTCTCCTGCCTGGTTATGGTTGAGCAGAACAGTGAGGCAGATGGTTCGGGCACAGTCATGCTTGGAATCAGGAATGTCTCCCGGATAATTTGGTTGAGCATACCAGTGACACTGATGGAGCGGGCATATCTATGCTGAGAGGTATACCGGTAATTGTTGAGCAGATCAGTGACACTGATAGTGCGAGGATCTCCCGACATTGATTGAGCACTCCACTGACACTGATGGTGCGGGCATAAACATGCTTGGTTTAGCAGACCTGCGTGCATAGTTTATGTACCTAGCAACTCTTCTTTGTATGACTTCAATTTATGCAGTTTGATCTAAATTATTTCTCGAGTTGTGTTTAATCTTAGAAAAGTCTTCACCTTCAGTTTTAACAGAATTTATTTGTAGGCCGCGTGATAAAAATACTGCATTGGACTCATGAGAACATCCAATCTCATTGCAATGATAGCGTGACCTTCACTTCATATCATTACATAGCGTCTTATAGCGTAACGTCGAGAAGCCAGTATTGAAATCTGATATTCATGAGCTTGGAGAAAATCACATGTTTGCTGAATTAAAAAAGTGAATAATCATACATATTATCTAATGCGTCATATGGATCTTCTGAAAGTATTACCTTGTCATTAGCAAAACGTGATTACGATACTCCAAAATGGATGTTTACATCACCATCACTATCCAATCAAATGTAGCTTTAAACATTGTTTCTAAACGACATACATTTGTATATGAGATACATTGTCTAAATTGAAAACAATTTGTGAGACAAGTTTTAACCTTGTCGTATACCAGTTTAATTTAAAAGGTCAGATCAAACTTTGTTAATTTTAATA
Source organism: Mya arenaria (assembly GCF_026914265.1). Classification (NCBI taxonomy): domain Eukaryota; kingdom Metazoa; phylum Mollusca; class Bivalvia; order Myida; family Myidae; genus Mya; species Mya arenaria. Next base: position 6,237,871 of record NC_069127.1, read on the forward strand.
AGAGGTCTTTATGAGGTTTAAGCAAGTTTTCGAGTTTCAAGTTTCTTGGCATTTAATATGCATATGATATCACAAAACAATCAAACATTATTTCATTAACATCAAATAAAACAAACATATGAAACACAATCACTTTTCCAAAAACGCATCAGTGAGAGCATGAAGTAAAAAGACACATCGGAATGGTAATGTAACTATTAACAATTCTGGTAATACATCGGAGTATGGAGAATGTGTCGTCTGAATTTCAGTAAGATAGACATAAAAAACAATACAAAACAATGCCAACTTAATTAATTTAGTTTTATTGTTACGATTCATTGGTTCATCCAATTTAAAAGAGTTAGTATGTAGTTGGTTTTCTTACGTATTATAAAACAATGTAGTGAAATTCATCACTAATAACATTTTAGTACATAGCTGACATATTATTTGGTTTCTCTTATGTTCAAATGTTTGCCTTTTTCAATTGGTGAAGATTGGTTTGTGGTCCTAAATTTACAAAGCATTTTACTAAGGTATTAGGTAACAAGTCATGGTAATCTTCAAAAAATGATTATTCTTAAACCTTCCATATACAATTAAAACATTCGCAAGAATTGGTCATACAATATACTTTTAGCAATAACCTTAAAATGGGCAGGACTATTGATTGATTGACTTTTAGAACCGTATCATATAAGAACTTAGATATTGTACATTGTTTTTCGTTCAGAATTTTGCACAAGTAACATAAAACTTTTGATTTAGTTTATAAAGCTTTGTGTTTTAATCCAAGTTTACCATATGCCATGCAATTAGGAATGGAAGCTTTGAGAATGAGTATTAATTTGCAATATCTTAGTTGAAACTGTTCAATTATTTTAATATTTTAAAAACCCCACACTTCGCATGAGTATAACATTTTGAGCAATCATAGAACCAAATAGATGTAACTGAACTTAAATGGGAAAAGTTTCTGTGACTTTTGAATATCTGAAAACCTAGCTTTTCTGGCTTGTGCAACTAGTTTATTCTTTGATTACAAACAATTCCATCATAATTAAAAAGGATTCCCATATAAGATCATTCTTCAACACACTGTAGTATTTTATTGTTTTAGAAAAAAATCTACATAATTTTTGATTTTCTGAACACAACACTTTTTATCTTATCTTCATTGACTTTCAAGTCACATAACGTTATAAGTATCTATCATGTGTTTCCGGTACGGATAGAAAAATCCGACCCGAGGGCACGTGCGTAAGCCGGTAACGAGGCTTGCCGAGTTACCGGCCACGCAGCGTGCCCGAGGGTCGGATTTTTCGATCAGGACCGGAAAAACATGATTGATATTTTTTCTTGCATATCTAAATTTATCAATTTGTGGAAAAAATGACGTTGAAAACGAACTTTTGTACAATTACAACAAAAAGCGCATGCGACGTTGTTTACTGACGTCATAGAGCGCAGAGATTTTAAATAACTAAAAATAGCGTTTTTTACGATTATTTATTTTTAATTTTAATTGAAAGTCTTGCAAACATATATATTTGATTGCGCTTTATTGAAATGGCATAATATATTGTTCATAAACCATACAATAAATGAAATAAGAAGTGGCGCGTTGTTGCGCGTGACTCATCTTACATGGGGTATGTAAGATGGGTTTTTCCAGCACTGGTCACATGACCGGAAACACACGTCCGGTATGCAAGAAATATTAATCAAACATACCATTTAAAGCACTTTGTAAGTCATACTTTCAGCATATAAGAACATGTCATCTGCGTACAACAATACAATTTTTTAAGTAAAAACTTAAAATCATCATCACTAAAGCATTCAAAAGTAGCCTTAAAGATAGTGGCTAATCTTTCAAAACAAAAAACAAAGAGAAACAAATTGGAGACCAATTGTCACATTGACGTACTGAAGAGTGACTACTAAAAACAAAGTATTATTCACCTTAACAAATAATTTTGCCATAGCATACATATTATGCATGATTCTGATACAGTTTCCGTCATTAAGTGTTTTCCACAACTGTATTTTAATAAAATCGAAGGCCTTTTTGAAGTCAACAAAAGCACAGTAAATTTCTTCCATGCATCTAGGTAAAAGTCAATAAGTAATTCATATAAGATTCATATAAGTGTTAATTCAATACGTCTATTTTCATTTAAGCATTGCAAGACCAAAATAAAATATAGGGTACGAACTGACTATAGGTCGGGTACAAAATGAATATCTAAAGGGTATGAAAATTCAAAATGAAATCAGAGCAATTTGTCCTGAATGAATTATCCAAACTAAATTGTTCAAAAAGCACTGGGCTTGATGATATTCCTGCTAGCTTTCTAAATGATGCAGCTCCTTTTATTAAGATGCATATCACATTTTAATAAAAAGTTCTATTGTTAATGAAAACGTGGCAAATGACTTAAAGAGCGCCAAGGTCAAAACGCGTTTGAAGAAAAATAGTAGGTCAGAAGTTTCAAATTATAGGCCTGTTAGCATTTTATCAGTTGGGTCCAAAATTCTTGAGCGAGCTGTCTTCACTCAGCTGGAATCATTCTCAGTAAAAAATGGTTTGTTGTATGAATATCAAAGCGGGTTCCGTGGTAACTACTCTTCCGACTCCTGCCTAATACACCTTACACATTATCTACGTAGACAATATTCTAAAGATTTATTTACTGGCATGATCATGTTGGATCTGCAAAAAGCTTTCGACACAGTAGAACATGGTATTTATGCCGAAAGCTGCAAGTCCTGGGTGTGGAGTCGGTGGAGTGGTTTCGCTCATGCCTAACCGACAAAAAACAGTCTGTTCGTGTTAACAATAACAAATCAGATTTTGATCAAGTTGTGTGTGGTGTACCTCAAGGAAATATATTAAGTCCTCTGCTGTGTTTATGCTACATTAATGACATGAATACACGCATCAGTTCTTAATGCAAGCTTATACTTTATGCTGATGACAACGCTATCTTATTTTCTCATAAAGACCCTGATATTATTAGACAAGTTCTTGGTCAAGAATTGCAAAACTGCAGCATGTGGTTAACTGATTATCCTTTCATCTAGGAAAGACCGAATGCATTCTTTTTGGCTCCAAACGTAAACTTGGCAAAATAGGGGATTTCAGCATTCAATGTCATGGCCAGGAAATCAAGTCTCAAGATTCAGTCAAATATCTTGGGTCAATTTTGGACTCTGATTTGTCAGGTACATCTACTGTGAACAATATTGTTAAGAAGGTTAACTCTAGAATCAATTTTTTATATAGACAACGTGAATTTTTAAACAAATCCCTTAGGATAACTCTTTGTAATGCATAAGTTCAATGTCATCTTGACAACGCTTCATCATCTTGGTACTGTGGCCTTACCATGAGGTCTAAAAATAGATTCCAGGTGGCACAAAATAAAATTGTTCGTTTTATTAATAATTTTCATTGTAGAACCTCGCTTTCAGTGGCAATTTTTGCTGATCTTGGTTTTTTAAATGTCGAAAAAAGATGTAGACAACTTAGACTAAATCATGTACACAAAATATTTGATGACAAATGTCCAAGTTATATGAAGGATAATTTTGCCAAATGTAACGAAGTTTACTCATATGGCAGTAGATCCAACTTAAAATTTTATGTCCCACATAATGGTGGTTTTACAGCAGCTTCTTTTAATTATAATGGTATACGGGGTTGGAACATGCTTCCAAATAACATCAAAGACACAGAATCAAAGTATATTTTTAAGAAATTAGTCAAAACTCACCTCTTAAAGGAGATGGAGAAGTTTGAAAAGTCTGTCTTTTTGTATTCATAATTTTTATGTATTAGATAAATATAAGTGCGCTTTCTAAGAATACGCACATTTTTTATATAGTTGCTTTGGTAATTTTGAAATATTCCTTAAATATTTGTGTGGTATATAATATAATTATGTGATACTGAATGTCATATATTAATTTTCAATTCAAATAAGTATATGATATAATATTATATAATACTGTTCACTAAATCATTTAATGCCAACTTTAATACCTTAGACATGGACCCCGTTGGAAATAAGCTTTTGTACATGTGCAAATCTTTACGGGTTATCCTGTGCATTGTCATTTATTATGTTAAACTTTATTTGGTAAAACTTTATTTGGTAATAAATCATTTAACACCAGAAGTACAACTTGTCTTAGTAGATCTAGTATTATGTATTTCATGTTAAACTTCCTGTGATATAACTTATTAGGACTCTAAATATCATGCAAATACAATATGTGATATATCTTATATTGATGTAAAATGTACTGTTATTGACATAATGCACGAATAAAAAAACTAACTAAAAATCGGCGCGTACGAAATGGTCAGGATACGAAATGACAAATAGTGGTCTGTAACCTTCGAATACTCTCCACTGTAGAAGGTACCGCGCGTAGATTGAAATATATGCGTTAGATTAAATACAGCAACATTTCTGGGAATGTCATCGACAGATACACCTTCAACGAAATTTGGACAGGTGTATATAAGATATAGTATCGTTACCTTTCGTTGTCCGAAAATATTTTCAATAGGAATAAAATCTTTTTTTGCATTACAGTACAGTGAGATTATTTTACGTATATTTTAGACAGTTGACATGATTTCGGACAGGCATGTTTAAATTATTTTTTCACAAAAATATCTGTATCTTGTAAATATTTACTATTGATTTAATCGAATTTAACGATCATTTGCCGTTGTAAATAATAGGCTTAATAGCAGCACTTCTAGCAGTAGAAGTCCAGGCACTTGATATTAAGCTCTCCCAGCCCTAGTCTAAAATAATAGACGTGTTATATGGGATTCTTTCAATCTCTAACGTCTAAATGGGTTTGTGCAAAAACCGGGTGTGTTTAAAAAATATTGAAATTGTGAAGTATTTTATGGTTGAAATTGATCATAAAGGTTTATATCCTGTAAGTGATTCCAGCAACCCAGCAAACTATCGACCTATCTCACTTACATGTATTTTATGTAAATCATTAGAACACATTATTGCCTCAAATCTCTCTGCACATCTGACCGAACACAATATTCTCTATGACCTGCAACATGCACAGGTGCTCGTCACATTGCCTGGTAGTCTAAAATAATAGACGTGTTATACGGGATTCTTCCAATCCCTAACGTCTAAACGGGAATGTGCAAAAAACAGGGGTGTTTTAAAAATATTGAAATTGTTTTAAGTGAAGTATTTTATGGTTGAAATTGATCATAAAGAGTTATATTTATATTTTACCATGTAAGTGAAATGTTATCTTGCACTAAACAAGCATTTTATGCATTAAAACAAGTTGTTTACCTTTTCAATAAAACGAAAGTTGACTGACACAGAAAACAATTATGCGAAGGGGAACAACTCGATACAATCGTAATAACTCGGCCTCCTCCGACAAAGCTTAGAGATAGACCTCGTTATACAATCGTAACAACTCGGCCATGGCCGAAATGTTCCGAGCGATTTAAAACTGTGCCCTGAAGCCTTGAAGGTGCCCTTCATGTATATATCATTATGTTTTGACAGACTGAAATGAAGGAAACCCGTCAAACTCATAATTATTCGTTGGATATTTATTTTTTTGTGTACGGAACTAATATAAAATAACGTTATCTGGTAATATTTCTTGTTTTTATGATATTTTATAGATGCAAAATGCTTTAACCCGGAATCCCGATCGGAACAATACCCACTTTTGGTACAAAACAATTTGTATGTGAAGGATTTGCCATATCAAAAATTGTAAAAAAAATCCATCAACGTACAATTATTTGGACTATCCCAGCCCCTCTCGCAATTATGAAATACTGTCAAGTCATGTATTCGATTAGAAAATGCTGTAGGACCAGTTAAAGCAATTTGAATGTTATGCACCATCCTGTCATTCGAGACAGATGTGTGTCTACTCAAAACTTGAGGCCCTTTCTTTAAACTTCTTTAAACTTTAAAGCTGCTGTGATCAAGATTATTACATTTCAGTGTGAGTTCACTGCTGAGGAGCATGCAAGTATCCAAGCAGCTCTGAGGCAAAGGCTTGGGCCAGAATTCATTAGCCAGAGGGCTGGAGCTGGTGGACAAAAGGTGCATAAAATCAACATGTCAGGCGAGTAGGAATGCAAATGTGTTTCGGGCGGCAGAAGGGTATGGGTTTAGGAGGGGGAAGGCTCCCACCCTTGTAGGACAGGATAGGTCTTGGGCATCCCTGTGAACATTTATGAATGATTTATAGCAACTGTTGGTAACTGAATTCTTGTGACATTGTAGCCACTACCATAAATGGCAACACTTGTGTAACACATATTTCTTGACAGGGACAGCTAAAACAATGATAGGAATGCCCACTCTGCCTTCAGTTTTTTTCAAACAAATGTTACTTAGCTTTGATGGCAGAATATGAGATAGTAGAATTAATTAAAAATAAAAAAGTCCTATGTAAAACTTTGGATTTTAGAAAGCCCAGCAATAGTTTTACCAGTGCATAGCATTTGCTTTTAATAACCTCTGTTTTCAAAAGATGTTTACTTTTGGAGCTGCATAATTAAGAAAATATTTGCAATTTCTATACTTTATCATATTTATTCAAATGGTTGACACTTCCGTATTTGTTTCAGCTCGCATACATTGAGGGGTGGCGGCTGGTCAATCTGGCAAATGAGATGTTTGGATTTAATGGCTGGTCACATTCTGTCACCCACCAGACTATTGGTATACAGTTACATCTATGTTTCTAGTGGTTTTATAGGTGTTTGATGGGTAAAACTACACTTCAGAGGAAACTTAGGTTTGAAAGAAGAATTGGATAACTTTATATGTATAAAATTTTATTCAAAATAGAACCCCCCCCCCACTCCCCATTTCTTCTGACAGTGCTACTAAGGATATATTTATTATATTTAAAGCTCAATTTCAAAAGTTTGATGATTTTTATATTTATTTTGAGGTTTTAAACATGATCTAGTGTGTGTCACTTCAGAAAGGAGTATGCTAAATGCTGTAATGTCTAATTTAAGATTTTGTGGACCACTACAATGGAAAGTACTATGTTGGAGTCAGTGCATTTGTCAAAGTCGTTCTGAAGGTAAACATCTTACTGATATTATTATTTGAACCTGCATGATACAGATGATTCTGACAAAAATCTGTTTATCTACTTACCAGCAGTTTTTTGTACCATAACTTTGTTGAACAATGAAAGATGTGAAAAATCGCAGTACAGGTAATTTAATTTTTTGGAATATTTCGCTCATTAAACCTATAGCCAGTCAATATATCTCCTACAAAGATGGTATCCACCACACGGGTGTAGGCTATGGGGGTTGGTGAGGGTATGAAGTATAAGTCCCAATAGTCAGTACTGTAACATGTTTCTGTTCCCAAGGACGGTATCCACCACGAGGAGATAGGGTATGGGGGTAGGTGAGGGTATGAGGTCCAAGGCCTAAAAGTCAGTACTGTTACATGTTTCTGTCCTCAAGGATGGTATCCACCACGAGGATATAGAGTATGGGGGTAGGTGAGGGTATGAAGTATAAGTCCCAATAGTCAGTACTGTAACATGTTTCTGTTCCCAAGGACGGTATCCACCACGAGGATATAGGGTATGGGGGTAGGTGAAGGTATGAAGTATAAGTCCCAATAGTCAGTACTGTAACATGTTTCTGTCCCCAAGGATGGTATCCACCACGAGGATATAGGGTATGGGGGTAGGTGAGGGTATGAAGTATAAGTCCCAATTGTCAGTACTGTAACATGTTTCTGTCCTCAAGGATGGTATCCACCACAAGGATATAGGGTATGGGGGTAGGTGAAGGTATGAAGTATAAGTCCCAATTGTCAGTACTGTAACATGTTTCTGTCCCCATGGATGGTATCCACCACAAGGATATAGGGTATGGGGGTAGGTGAGGGTATGAAGTATAAGTCCCAATTGTCAGTACTGTAACATGTTTCTGTCCTCAAGGACGGTATCAACCATGAGGATATAGGGTATGGGGGTAGGTGAGGGTATGAAGTATAAGTCCCAATAGTCAGTACTGTAACATGTTTCTGTCCTCAAGGACGGTATCCACCACGAGGATATAGGGTATGGGGAAAGGTGAGGGTTTGAAGTATAAGTCCCAATAGTCAGTACTGTAACATGTTTCTGTTCCCAAGGACGGTATCCACCAAAAGGATATAGGATATGGGGGTAGGTGAAGGTATGAAGTATAAGTCCCAATTGTCAGTTCTGTAACATGTTTCTGTCCTCAATGATGGTATCCACCACAAGGATATAGGGTATGGGGGAAGGTGAGGGTATGAAGTATAAGTCCCAATAGTCAGTACTGTAACATGTTTCTGTCCTCAAGGATGGTATCCACCATGAGGATAAAGGTATGGGGAAGGTGAAGGTATGAAGTATAAGTCCCAATAGTCAGTACTGTAACATGTTTCTGTCCTCAAGGACGGTATCCACCACGAGGATATAGGGTATGGGGGTAGGTGAGGGTATGAAGTATAAGTCCCAATTGTCAGTACTGTAACATGTTTCTGTCCTTAAGGATGGTATCCACCATGAGGACATAGGGTATGTGGGAAGGTGAGGGTTTGAAGTACAAGTCCCAATAGTCACTACTGTAACATGTTTCTGTCCTCAAGGATGGTATCCACCACGAGGATATAGGGTATGGGGGAAGGTGAGGGTTTGAAGTATAAGTCACAATTGTCAGTACTGTAACATGTTTCTGTTCTCAAGGACAGTATCCACCATGAGGATATAGGGTATGGGGAAGGTGAGGGTATGAAGTATAAGTCCCAATTGTCAGTTCTGTAACATGTTTCTGTCCTCAAGGACGGTATCCACCACGAGGATATAGGGTATGGGAGAAGGTGAGGGTTTGAAGTATAAGTCTCAATAGTCAGTACTGTAACATGTTTCTGTCCTCAAGGACGGTATAGACCATGAGGATATAGGGTATGGGGGTAGGTGAGGGTATGAAGTATAAGTCCCAATAGTCAGTACTGTAACATGTTTCTGTCCTCAAGGACGGAATCCACCACGAGGATATAGGGTATGGGGGTAGGTGAGGGTATGAAGTTTAAGTCCCAATTGTCAGTACTGTTACATGTTTCTGTCCTCAAGGATGGTATCCACCACGAGGATATAGGGTATGGGGGAAGGTGAGGGTTTGAAGTATAAGTCCCAATAGTCAGTACTGTAACATGTTTCTTTTCTTAAGGACGGTATCCACCACGAGGATATAGGGTATGGGGGTAGGTGAGGGTATGAAGTATAAGTCCCAATAGTCAGTACTGTAACATGTTTCTGTCCTCAAGGACGGTATCCACCACAAGGATATAGGGTATGGGGGTAGGTGAAGGTATGAAGTATAAGTCCCAATAGTCAGTACTGTAACATGTTTCTGTCCTCAAGGACGGTATCCACCACGAGGATATAGGGTATGGGGGTAGGTGAAGGTATGAAGTATAAGTCCCAATAGTCAGTACTGTAACATGTTTCTGTCCTCAAGGACGGTATCCACCACGAGGATATAGGGTATGGGGGTAGGTGAGGGTATGAAGTATAAGTCCCAATTGTCAGTACTGTAACATGTTTCTGTCCTCAAGGATGGTATCCACCACGAGGATATAGGGTATGGGGCAAGGTGAGGGTTTGAAGTATAAGTCCCAATAGTCAGTACTGTAACATGTTTCTGTCCTCAAGGACGGTATTCACCACGAGGATATAGGGTATGGGGGTAGGTGAAGGTATGAAGTATAAGTCCCAATAGTCAGTACTGTAACATGTTTCTGTCCTCAAGGACGGTATCCACCACAAGGATATAGGGTATGGGGAAGGTGAGGGTATGAAGTATAAGTCCCAATTGTCAGTACTGTAACATGTTTCTGTCTTCAAGGACGGTATCCACCATGAGGATATAGGGTATGGGGGTAGGTGAAGGTATGAAGTATAAGTCCCAATAGTCAGTACTGTAACATGTTTCTGTCTTCAAGGACGGTATCCACCATGAGGATATAGGGTATGGGGGTAGGTGAGGGTATGAAGTATAAGTCCCAATTGTCAGTACTGTAACATGTTTCTGTCCTCAAGGACAGTATCCACCATGAGGATATAGGGTATGGGGTAGGTGAAGGTATGAAGTATAAGTCCCAATAGTCAGTACTGTAACATGTTTCTGTCCTCAAGGATGGTATCCACCACGAGAATATAGGGTATGGGGTAGGTGAAGGTATGAAGTTTAAGTCCCAATAGTCAGTACTGTAACATGTTTCTGTCCTCAAGGACGGTATCCACCACGAGAATATAGGGTATGGGGTAGGTGAGGGTTTGAAGTATAAGTCCCAATAGTCAGTACTGTAACATGTTTCTGTCCTCAAGGACAGTATCCACCATGAGGATATAGGGTATGGGGAAAGGTGAGGGTATGAAGTATAAGTCCCAATAGTCAGTACTGTAACATGTTTCTGTCTTCAAGGACGATATCCACCATGAGGATATAGGGTATGGGTTAGGTGAAGGTATGAAGTATAAGTCCCAATAGTCAGTACTGTAACATGTTTCTGTCTTCAAGGAAGGTATCCACCATGAGGATATAGGGTATGGGGGAAGGTGAGGGTTTGAAGTATAAGTCCCAATAGTCAGTACTGTAACATGTTTCTGTCTTCAAGGACAGTATCCACCATGAGGATATAGGGTATAGGGCAAGGTGAGGGTTTGAAGTATAAGTCCCAATAGTCAGTACTGTAACATGTTTCTGTCTTCAAGGACGGTATCCACCATGAGGATATAGGGTATGGGGGAAGGTGAGGGTTTGAAGTATAAGTCCCAATAGTCAGTACTGTAACATTTTTCTGTCTTCAAGGACGGTATCCACCATGAGGATATAGGGTATGGGGGAAGGTGAGGGTTTGAAGTATAAGTCCCAATAGTCAGTACTGTAACATGTTTCTGTCTTCAAGGACAGTATCCACCACGAGGATATAGGGTATGGGGCAAGGTGAGGGTTTGAAGTATAAGTCCCAATAGTCAGTACTGTAACATGTTTCTGTCTTCAAGGACAGTATCCACCATGAGGATATAGGGTATGGGGCAAGGTGAGGGTTTGAAGTATAAGTCCCAATAGTCAGTACTGTAACATGTTTCTGTCCTCAAGGACGGTATCCACCATGAGGATATAGGGTATGGGGCAAGGTGAGGGTTTGAAGTATAAGTCCCAATAGTCAGTACTGTAACATGTTTCTGTTCCCAAGGATGGTATCCACCACGAGGATATAGGGTATGGGGGAAGGTGAGGGTTTGAAGTATAAGTCCCAATAGTCAGTACTGTAACATGTTTCTGTCTTCAAGGACGGTATCCACCATGAGGATATAGGGTATGGGGCAAGGTGAGGGTATGAAGTATAAGTCCCAATAGTCAGTACTGTAACATGTTTCTGTCCTCAAGGATGGTATCCACCACGAGGATATAGGGTATGGGGGTAGGTGAGGGTTTGAAGTACAAGTCCCAATTGTCACTACTGTAACATGTTTCTTTTCTTAAGGACGGTATCCACCATAAGGATATAGGGTATGGGGGTAGGTGAGGGTATGAAGTATAAGTCCCAATAGTCACTACTGTAACATGTTTCTTTTCTTAAGGATGGTATCCACCACGAGGATATAGGGTATGGGGCAAGGTGAGGGTTTGAAGTATAAGTCCCAATAGTCAGTACTGTAACATGTTTCTGTCTTCAAGGACAGTATCCACCATGAGGATATAGGGTATGGGGGAAGGTGAGGGTTTGAAGTATAAGTCCCAATAGTCAGTACTGTAACATGTTTCTGTCCTCAAGGATGGTATCCACCACGAGGATATAGGGTATGGGGGAAGGTGAGGGTTTGAAGTATAAGTCCCAATAGTCAGTACTGTAACATGTTTCTGTCTTCAAGGACGGTATCCACCATGAGGATATAGGGTATGGGGCAAGGTGAGGGTATGAAGTATAAGTCCCAATAGTCATTACTGTAACATGTTTCTGTCCTCAAGGATGGTATCCACCACGAGGATATAGGGTATGGGGGTAGGTGAGGGTTTGAAGTATAAGTCCCAATAGTCAGTACTGTAACATGTTTCTGTCCTCAAGGACGGTATCCACCACGAGGATATAGGGTATGGGGGTAGGTGAGGGTATGAAGTATAAGTCCCAATAGTCAGTACTGTAACATGTTTCTGTCCTCAAGGACGGTATCCACCACGAGGATATAGGGTATGGGGGTAGGTGAGGGTTTGAAGTACAAGTCCCAATAGTCACTACTGTAACATGTTTCTTTTCTTAAGGATGGTATCCACCATGAGGATATAGGGTATGGGGGTAGGTGAGGGTATGAAGTATAAGTCCCAATTGTCAGTACTGTAACATGTTTCTGTCCTCAAGGATGGTATCCACCACGAGGACATAGGGTATGGGGAAGGTGAGGGTATGAAGTATAAGTCCCAATAGTCAGTACTGTAACATATTTCTGTTCCCAAGGACGGTATCCACCATGAGGATATAGGGTATGGGGGAAGGTGAGGGTTTGAAGTATAAGTCCCAATTGTCAGTACTGTAACATGTTTCTGTCCTCAAGGACAGTATCCACCATGAGGACATAGGGTATGGGGAAGGTGAGGGTATGAAGTATAAGTCCCAATTGTCAGTTCTGTAACATGTTTCTGTCCTCAAGGACGGTATCCACCACGAGGATATAGGGTATGGGGAAGGTGAGGGTATGAAGTATAAGTCCCAATTGTCAGTACTGTAACATGTTTCTGTCCTCAAGGACGGTATCCACCACGAGGATATAGGGTATGGGAGAAGGTGAGGGTATGAAGTATAAGTCCCAATTGTCAGTTCTGTAACATGTTTCTGTCCTCAAGGACGGTATCCACCATGAGGATATAGGGTATGGGGGAAGGTGAGGGTTTGAAGTATAAGTCCCAATAGTCAGTACTGTAACATGTTTCTGTCCTCAAGGATGGTATCCACCATGAGGATATAGGGTATGGGGGAAGGTGAGGGTTTGAAGTATAAGTCCCAATTGTCAGTTCTGTAACATGTTTCTGTCCTCAAGGATGGTATCCACCATGAGGATATAGGGTATGGGGGAAGGTGAGGGTTTGAAGTATAAGTCCCAATAGTCAGTACTGTAACATGTTTCTGTCCTCAAGGACGGTATCGACCATGAGGATATAGGGTATGGGGGTAGGAGAGGGTATGAAGTATAAGTCCCAATAGTCAGTACTGTAACATGTTTCTGTTCCCAAGGATGGTATCCACCACGAGGATATAGGGTATGGGGGTAGTTGAGGGTATGAAGTATAAGTCCCACTAATCAGTTCTGTAACATGTTTCTGTTCCCAAGGACGGTATCCACCACGAGGATATAGGGTATGGAGTGAGTGAAGGCATGAAATCAAAGGCCCTGTCACTTGAGAAAGCCCGAAAGGAGGCGGTCACCGATGGGCTCAAGAGGGCACTTAAGTCAGTATAGATTTTATTTCAACTTTATTTTTTATTTCAACTTTATTTTATATTCTTGAAGGTTTTTGATGAAAAAGTAAGCTTGAAATATATATGATTTATTCTTAACCTCATCAGCCCAACACTTCAAAAAAGGGTGTTGGGCTTTCTACAATTAATAAAGCTAAATAGTTATGTTATTATTTTGGCTTTTAATCAAGATTTAAGATTTTGGTGACTGCAATATACTCACAGGATTCTATTGTTATGCCCCCTTTTGAAAAAAGTGGGGTATATTGTTTTGCACATGTCGGTCGGTCGGTCGGTCGGTCTGTCTGTCTGTCGGTCGGTCGGTCGGAATACCAAATGGTTTCCGATCAATAACTTGAGAACGCTTTGACCGAGGGACCTCATACTTGGTATGTGTATTGGTCATCACCAGCAGATGAACCCTATTGATTTTGAGGTCAGTGGGTCAAAGGTCAAGGTCAGTGTGACCTTTACATGAAAAACGGTTTCCGATCAATAACTTGAGAACGCTTTGACCCAGGAACCTCATACTTGGTAGGTGTATTGGTCATGACCAGCAGATGAACCCTATTGATTTTGAGGTCAGTGGGTCAAAGGTCAAGGTCAGTGTGACCTTAACATGAAAAACGGTTTCCGATCAATAACTTGAGAACGCTTTGACCCAGGGACCTCATACTAGGTAGGCTTATTGGTCATGACCAGCAGATGAACCCTATTGATTTTGAGGGCAGTGGGTCAAAGGTCAAGGTCAGTGTGACCTTTACATGAAAAACGGTTTCCGATCAATAACTTGAGAACGCTTTGACCCAGGAACCTCATACTTGGTAGGTGTATTGGTCATGACCAGCAGATGAACCCTATTGATTTTGAGGTCAAAGGTCAAGGTCAGTGTGACCTTAACATGAAAAACGGTTTCCGATCAATAACTTGAGAACGCTTTGACCCAGGGACCTCATACTAGGTAGGCTTATTGGTCATGACCAGCAGATGAACCCTATTGATTTTGAGGTCAGTGGGTCAAAGGTCAAGGTCAGTGTGACTGTAAGCTGAAAAAAGGTTTTCTGATTGTCCATATTTTATTTTCTTATATAGTAGACAGTAGAAATTTATATGTCACTAAATGCATGAGTTGAAGTATCAGTTTTCAGTGAACATCTAGTTTAATTATGCCCCCCTTCGAAGCAGAGGGGTTATATAATTGCTTTGCACATGTCGGTCGGTCTGTTGGAAGACCAAAGCTTGTCCGAGTGATAACTCAACAATTCCCGGACCTATGGTCATCAAACTTGACATGAAGATTAGGTATGACCAGTAGATGACCTGCCTCATATGCATCCAATGACAAATCAGCTGTCATTTCAGTCCATGCATATTTCATTCAATTGTCCAAATATTTCTGGCAACTTGGCGCTCAGGGGGCATAATGTTTGACAAACATCTCTTGTTTTGTTACAATTTCATTTCTGCAGCAGCATTGTCTTATTGCCCTAGAATTTGTGTCTTATTTGACTAATTGCTAATGATCACAGTAATTCTTTTTCCTATTAGAAAATGACATAACATTATAATTATTACATTTTCAGAAGCTTTGGTAATGCCATGGGGAACTGCTTAGGAGACAAAGATTATTTGAAATGCATAAATAGAGCACCAAAGCCGGTAAATTTATCATTGTATTTTTCTCTGTGTTTATATTGGACCTTATGCAGGATCTTCCAGTTGGCGTCCACCAAGCTGCCTGCAGCAATCCATAACCAGCTTGGAGTCTGAAAATATGCTTATTGTAACTTATCATTAATGTAACAGACTAAAAAGTTTCATGGAAAGAGTAAGGAACAATGATCCCCCCATACTTTCATGCATTCATCTAAAGTTATTTTATATTATCTATCCAAATTTATTTGGCATGACATCGAAATCTAAAAATGTAGAAAAAATAACATCTAGAATACCTATATGTATATTTCTTTGTGTTACTTTCATATTCATTTATGCTTCTTTTTAATACTTCTTTCAGCCTGCTGAACAATGCAACATTCAAGAAATGAAGCATTCCCCTATGGATCCAAACATTGAACAGGCCAGGAAGACTGGTTTACAAGCTGCTGATGGCAGAAGAAATAGTGTAAACCAGTCAGATATAGTCGCAAATATTGTAAACGTTCTACAGCAGAATAACTGTGTCATGAAACGGGAATCAGAAAACATTTCAAGTAATCAGAATGGACCTGACATGAGAAACAATCCTCAACAGTCAAATAACAATCCGAGTGCAGCACAGGGATTTAGTGTAAGGCAAAGTGCAATGAGTAAGAATAGTTTAAAGTTACCAGGGACCTCAGTGAGACATATGCAGAGAAGATCCCGCAGTATGACAACAGAAATGGAAGAAAGTGAGCGAGTCGGTGAGAATATGGAAAATGAAAATCCAGCCCTGACCAGCGATGTAACGGGAGCAAGACAGGATAGCTGCAGTCCCACGCCAGGGTATGGTACTGTCAATTAGAAATAAGTTAATCTGTGCATTTTAAGCTTGCTTTCTAATCAATGTTAAACAGGTCAGTCTTTTTAAAGACTTCAAATATGACAGTTAAGATTAAAAATAATTTTATTGAGGTTGATTACGGATTGGACACAGAGTGAGCTAGCCTACAACTTTCATTTTACGGCAAAACCAGGATGTCCAGTATTCATACTTTATTCAACTCACCTGAGCATGTCATGCTTTAGTAATGGTAAGCTTTCAGAATTCTGGCTTATCCTTGTCATATTCCATGTTGAACTCTGGTTGTCATGGCAACACCAAGGAAAGTAAATCCAAATTCTTATTGTCATAGTTGCGATTAAAGAGTGAGCACAATGCATTCACTGGTCCCAACGGTCTCAAACTAAGCTTACCATTTTTGTTATGGTACTGGGTGAGTACCTAAATCGGAACAGTACCTAAATATGGAACACCCATTATAAAAGTATTTTTCCGAACGAAATCAGTTTATTTACGATTTTAATCAATAAAGACATTTGTCTTAGATACAAATTCCAAAGAACACGATTCTCCGGTAAGTATTTCAAATACAGCTATCATTTAAAGTCTTTCATATTCAAACGTCAATACATGGCACGCGGGGGAAAGACTTCATGCTTGCCACAATCACATCATACTGGTACAGCCTGTATTTTACTGAAATCATCAAATTTTACTGACAAAAATGACAAAAAAAACCAAGCTGGGAATAACATAAAATATTAATGTACTTAAACAAATCATGGAGCAATAATTTTAAAAGAATACATATAAATAAATAACAAATTCAAACTGTTCCATTTTTAGGTACTCCGAGGACGAAACTGGCAGTAATTAATTGTGCGGTTTATAAAGTACTTTTCAGGCAGATAGGTAGTATCTTGAAAAATGCCATTTATATCAACCAATTGGTCTTAAATCCTAGTATGCTGATGGGAAATTTTGTAGTTGTGGTGCAAGTCTAACTAAAAATATTTCAAATAAAGTGCCGAAAGTGTTCCGATTTAGGTACTCACGCAGTATTGGTCTTGCAATTCTGGTATAAGTCTTTAAGAATTATGTAACTTTAAAAGAAAATTATGTGAAAGATAAACATGATAAGCTAAATGCTTTCATAAAATCAAGTTATTTAGCAAGTTATTTTCCTAAATGAAATATGATACTTAAAACAGTTAAGCCTTGGATATTTTCACATTTGAGAAATTGAGGCTATTATTTCAGTGATGTGAGTGAACAGGCGAAGCAGGAACGCATGCAGAGGAAATTACAGAAGCAGCAGGAGTTCCTGCGTAACCTCGAGAAACAGAAGAATAATGATGACATTGGTACGTCCCAGGTTTGCATTGGAAATATGATTTAGTATAAACGTTTTTAGATGATAAATTTAGAGTTGATGAAGCTGTAAAAAATGACTTTCAAATAGAAAACAGAGTTTAGATATGTAATGTAGCTTGGACATATGTGTATGCTTATAGCTCTATACTTATAGGAATTCTATATATTATTTCTCTACATGTATCACATTTATAGTTTGTCTGTTTTTAAGACAAACAATTGCATTAGCCTTGTCATCATTGTTGTGAATTATAAATGATCATGGTTTGCCCCTTAAAAGATATAAAACAGACTCAGTTTTGGCATCCGACAGCAGTGCTCTATCATATTTTTATGCTCTACATTTAAGAAACTTATTTTGTCATGTCATGTGTTCAATTGACTACCTACCTGGTATATTCCCTGGCAGGGATTTGATAGTGTTTCAAATATCACTATTAAACCCATGGCATCAATTATGTATTTTAATTTGGCTAAACAAAAGCTGCCGCAAGGTGAGGGAGATCGAGTGGTGTTAGTATTTTCCCCTTGTTCAAGAGGTGTTTGGTTTAAGCATTACAAGGATTTCATTCTCCTGGCCTTTCAAATGGTAAAACAGTACAAGGAGATATATATTAGATTAGAGATTTTTTTACATTTCAGTTAAAATAAATTGGCATGTGTTAAACTTTGTCCCTGTAGGTGCCCCTATAGCCACCTCCACCCCGGCCTTCAACCCTATGCTAACTTCCAGTCCCCACCCTGAAGGACAAGGTCACCAGCGCCCGACTGCAGACATCGGTCAGTCTGATGATGGGCTGGTACCTGAAGATAACTTTGGTATGTAAAGCTTGTGTAAGTAATAAAACAATGTAGTTGCTTATTTAAATTCTTGATAATGTCTTGAACATCACAACGTTTTCCTTGATGTCAGTACCCCTGGTAATTTAGATTTAATGTTTTTAGCTCAACTGACCGAAGTCTTGATTTAATATCTAATGTTTACCAACTTTAGCTACAGTAGCTAGGTGGCCATAAGAGCTTGTTAACTATCCTAAACCAGCCAGATCCACCAATGCATGACTGGATTATGGCCCTTGAAATACTGAAGCAATATCAAAAGTATACTCGACAACAGATAGTTGTGTAAGTAATAAATATAGTGTTACTCTCCCTTTGTCCCTTTATTACAAATAAGAACATAAACATATGGTTCATTGGTTGCTTCCCTTTGAATGTGGGTTCAGTATATTGCCTTTTACTAGTATATACATGCTTTGGATAAAAAATACCAAAAAAGTCAGGCTAGTAGAGCATAGACCCTCATGGGCAAATATATTTGATGCAATATGTGTCTACTGTAACATTATATGAACTTAAGCACCTACCAATGATTTGGCGTAGGACATATTGGGTAGTTAAGACAGTCAGTAATTCCTGACAGGTTGGATTTTGACATGCCTAGTGAGACGGCCAACCGGATAATATATTGGGTTAACAAAAATTATAAATGATTAAAATTGATTGATGCCTGGAACCCCACCAACTCAGTGGGGCAAATCATTCATACATGCATTACTATTGAAACCTTTGTAGGTCTGTGAAATCATAAAGATGTTTGAAGCATTCTATGATATATTTTTATTTTCCAGAGGAACTT
Organism: Mya arenaria; assembly: GCF_026914265.1. Lineage (NCBI taxonomy): Eukaryota > Metazoa > Mollusca > Bivalvia > Myida > Myidae > Mya > Mya arenaria. The sequence goes on from NC_069127.1 coordinate 6,256,907, forward strand.
TCGTTCTGGAGCCAGTCAATAGACCTGGAACCTGAAACAGACACTTACAAACTAGGTCACCAAAATGGTGCCTCACACGCTCCAAGACAAGCTGATAATCCTACCTCCAATCAGAGAGCTCTTCAGCAGCAAAAGTCATTGGTCAGCTCGATGAAGAGGCCAGATGGAGGAGGGCAGTTTGTGATGCCCAGACCCATGTCAGGTTAGTCTAGTTTTTCTATGCAGTTGTTTGAAAAATTGCACTGAAAGCAATAAAGATAGTTTATATATTTGGTCATGTATTGGTATGTATGCTACATTTAGATTGTGAAAACTAGAAAAATGGGATCACCCATTGTGGCGATTTTTGATGTCCACTGATTTTGTCTGCTCTCTAACTTGACTATCTTTCCAATTTGTCTTACAATCTTCATTGGTATAATATTTTGGATAACAAAACAACCCTGATTGCTCCTTTTCCTCATTTGTTCTGGCTCTTTGGTTTCTTAAATTTGCCCATGTCCTTGTAAATTTTAACTTTTCAGCTTTTCTTTTCCTAACCTGGTTTCAATTTATTAAGGACCGTATCTCTGACAAGTTCAATAACTAGTTTCTCATGAGTTACAGCTCTTTGATTGTCGAAGTTGGTTTTAAGCCTGTCTGATCCCCTACATGGTCATTATTTCTTGTCCATTTTTACCACACTTCTTGACCATGTTTGTTAGAATAATTTACCATATATGTGTAATCAAAATCCATTTTTGCTGCATACCAATCCATCCATGAGGTTTTCAATCAATGCATGTGCGTAATAGACAATAAGGATATATAATAAGAAAATGCACGCTTAAACATTGCCACAGATTATGTCTTAAAATTGTTTACATAAAACATTGTACACATGTTGGCAGTATTAATAAGCTACGTGTAACATTGCACAACACTCTGGATTTAAGTTTTTGTTGAGCCAGTTTGGGATGAGCTGTAACTTTGCCATGCATTTAGCATTTAAAGTAACTTTGTACAAGAGTGCACCATAAGAAGACAGCGTGTCATGTACAAGACCAATATCAAAGGTCAAAGGTAAAGGTCACAATCAAGGGTCATTGGTCGAAATTCCTTGTACTTTGACTTGTTCCGTCTGTAACATGGCCATGCATTAGGGGATTTAAAAAAAAAACTACGCACAAATGTTCACCTTGAAAGGCACTGGTCATGAGCAAGCTCCATGTCTGAAAGTCAAAAGTCAAGGTAACAATCAGGGGTCAGATAATTTATGTGTTTTTTACAAATAATAACATTTAATGAAATATTGTTAAAAAATGTTCAGACGTTTCGCTGATTTCTTCCAGAGTCTACTTTAGCTGCGAAAAGAAGAAGAACAGATAACAACTCGTGACACCTGTTCATGATTTGTTCAGATATGTTTTGTTTGTTTTGTTCAGATTGCTAAAAAATAAATTTTTGTAAACCATACTTGTTTATTGTACTTTTTAAACTATTGATTGATGTTAAGACTTTCATTTGTTTAAATGTTTAAAACTCATAAGGCTGTAATATCGATAGAATAAGATATTGTTAAGTCTTCCTATTAAACGTTTGTTGAGGTCTGTCATGTGGATTTTGCTTATTCTACAACCTGATTATTTTGAAAGGTTTGTGGGAGCCAGCTACGTCAACAATGGGAGCCAGCTACATCAACAATTATAAGGAATTGTTTTGATACTTGGTAAATTTTCAGTATGAGGTGTCAATGTGTATACATGCTTAAACACAATTCTTTGATGCATGCCACACACTATCACAATGGAAGTTTAAGGACCTCAATGGAAATAAGGGTTCTCTGTGACCAAATGCCAAACAGACAGTAACAAGAATTGCAAGCAAAAAACAAAGACAGAATATTGTTTGTTTCAGTGCATTTTAATTATATCTTATATATTAACCTTTTTATATAATATCCCCATGAAATGCAGTTTAGAAGAGAATATAGGAATCGCCAGGGGGTCCGTCTCTACGTTTCCAACATATTGTGACTTTAATGCTTCAAGCTCTGTTGTTGAGTGCACGACACAGTGTTTTAGGTGGAGCATAATTGAACGTTGATGGACCATTGTTTATTTACTAAAACCATACATAGCAGCAAATACAATTTAGGTATAACTAGAATATGTTGGTTGTTAATGGGCTTTTTAATGATGTCTTTTAACTGTATCATCATTAGGTTGGTGTATGGTACGTTTGTACATGCAATACGGACAGGGGATATCAATCTGAAGGGTCCTCTCAGTTAAAGCGATTCCAGTTTGTTTCCGCTGTTGAGCCCGGCGTTTGTTTACCCAAAAATATTCACTACTGAGATAAAAAAAAACTAAAAGTGTTGGATTGTGTTTTCACAGCACGTTTTTTTTTTCATATAGCCTTGACCGTATACCTACAGACTATACCTGGTATACTAGTTATTTGATATAATTATTCTTCTACCAATGAAAAAGAGTCATTAAAATTTCTGTGTCACAGAACGCTTCTAGGCAAATGACGTCAGTCGACCTATAAATTAGCTTACAAGTCAGAGTGGTTCAGTGACATTTACCGACAGTGGGTAGCGAGACATCGACGTTGTATTGCGGCGAACGGCTCTTACTTTGAAAAGTTATGACGTTGACGTCAGATTCTGACGTTTGAACTGCGGAGGCTATACTGACCTCATGTAAATGAAAAAGCTGTAGTTTCCTTTATATTGTATGCATCAGTTTGAAATTTTATATGTCATTAACAGCTGAAATAGATTTTATAGCGAACTGACGTTCGTTGAAAAGTGTTAAAATATGTTGATTTTATTAAGCAATTTCACGAACTTCTGGCTATACCCTCGTATGTCCGACGACTATTTAATTCTATTAAACACCATAGTGCATGTTGATTTCTGGTTATCCCATACAATTTTGGTACCATTAGAAAGGAAGTGCTTGCTGATAATATGTAAAGAAATGACAATGGAAAAGTCACAACTTGTCAAGTATAGTATTATTTTCTTGAATTCTCTGCACATAAAACGTTTTAACAAATGCTCTGCTTTGTATTTAACCAAAAGCTTTCATTTGTCCCATGACTCGAGTACCATCGACGTCTACTTGCATGAAGACTCGTATCGGTCTGTTTGCATAAGCAACCAGTTATTTGGTAGCACTGTTCTCGATATAGATATATATAGTCTATGAACGTGGTCGATATTTATAAAAGAACAACAACAAAACATTTTAAGCATTATTTTTATTTGGGTGTTAGATAAATACATACTTATGAGAAAGGTTAATATGAATATTAACAAATCCTGTATTGCAAAAGACAACTATGAATACCTAAATATAATTAGTAAGCAGGGTCGGAAAGATCTGAGTACCAGACATCTATTAAGCAGTGTACGTTAATTTTACGATCAAAAACAAAACAAAATACCGTCAATTTCTATTTTGGCATTAAGTTAGTTATTTTGAAGCGCTCGTATGCGCACTTGATGGAATAGAGGTGGCATTGAGTATCCATTTTGCGCATTCGGAGCTCCTCGGCCATTTCTATTTAAAGGCTTAAATTATATGAATACAAAATACAAAACAAAATTCAATTATAAAAATACAGTTCCTGTATAAGGTATATTACGTTATATACAGGTCTTTGAATGCAAGAGTAGTCATAATATAAAATGAGTAAAATGTGATAAAATACCTTTTCAACAAGAAACAAGATGTATTTATAAAAAAACATTAATGTTGCACTCCGGACAAATTAATCAATACTACTGTATCTGCAAACATGAACAACAATTTCGACAATCACGCCCTCAGACATTTAACAATAAAAGACAGTCAAAAAATTGGAGTAGTCAGTAAGCATGCATCTGAGCAGGTGGCATGGACTAAGCCTTTATTTACTAATAATGGAATCTACGGTAAGCCAACAAATTACAGAGGCCTATGAGCTCCCTCGTCGAAGAGTACTGTGTCGACTCCTTGTCGCTAAAACACGTCTGCTACTAACACTAAGGGATTCGAACGAGAGCAAAAGCGGAGTCACGGTCAGCAGGGTCGGGACAACTTGGACCCTAGGTGAATTGGACGAAATGGGTGTGTATGACATGTTACTCTCTCCAGCCAATTTGAATCAGATAGAAGTTATCAGAAGACCATACCTGATCGCTATGTGAGAACATAGGATTGCTGCGGCATATAATTCTTTGCTCAATAGATTTGGCGCAAGGGTGGTATACATGGCGCCACGACCATGTTCTAGGAGTATTGGCATACAGTGGAAGCTGGATGTAGAGCCTTTCCATCACAGTTAGTGTGGAAAATGCTGGGAGCCGTGTGCATTAAGGGACGAGTCGGAAAGACCGCCACCCAAGATTTCGGGAGAGCTTCAGAGAGAGCGTCCAGTTGGCTCTGTCTACGACGCAGTGAACCAACCTGGAAGCTCACTTAGACAAGGTACGTAGTGACTGATCACGACTACCTGCACCGCCATCTAGAGGGTCTACCGAGGGGCGAAACACTCAGTGACAGATGGGCACTCGGCTAAGGACGTCTATGTTAAGCAGTACATCTGTATCTCCGCAATATTAATCCTTCATATGAAGAGAAATGCACTTGATAAGCAATATTGAAGAGCATTAGGGTATGAATAGGCGATAAATCACCTACAAATATTGTTGAATTGTGACGTGTTTCGTAATCGCTGTCGTCAGTGCCGACTCCTTACTGTTAAAATATTGAATACACTGAATATGCTGTGAGACTGGGGGAATGGTGAGTGATATTCATTAGCCACACAGTTTTTAGGACAATTATCATTAAGATCTTATGCATAATTATATTCCAATGACGTGGTGTGATATTAAAGGACTAACATGTGACACTCGGTTTTTCAAACATGTCTTACTAATTCAAGGGCCACAGTCATTGTAAGAACGTATAAGTGTCAAATATAACCCACTTGTACAGCTTCTCATGCTTACCAATATTCTTTTGAAGTTCCATGAATATAGATGTAATAACATTGGAGTTACATGCAACACAATAATTTTCAGACCATAATTACAAAATTAGGGGCCATTTCTATTGTGTCAGATCGAAATTCATATGATACATGATGGGAGGTTATGTCCCCGGTTCCCCTGTTTGTAGAGGCTTTAGAACTATATATGCAAGATAGCATCACTTCCGGTTTAAGCATTGATGATATTATTTTGATTATGTTGCTTTTTGCAGATGATATGGCCATTTCAGGGAAATCGCCTGAAGAAGTACAAAGTCATTTCAACAATCTATACTTATATTGCAATGCATGGGGCATAAAAGATAAATACATCAAAGACAAAAATAATGGTTTTTCGTAAACGGGGTAGAATACGTCATAATGAGCATTGGACATATAATGGCCATAATATCGATGTTGAAAATTTTAATTATTTAGGTACTGTGATAAATTACACTGGGAGTTTTACGTTGAATCAAGAGCATTTGGCTGGAAAAGCCCCCAGGGCTATGAATACTTTATTATATATATGCAAACAATACGACCTTAAACCTAAAATATTTTCCAATTATTGATTCTTTTGTTGGCTCAATATTGAATTATGCCTGTGAAATTTGGGGCTTTAGGAAGAAAAGAAATAGAACGTACACATTTAAAATTTTGTAAGCGATTGTTACATGTTAAAATAAACACATGTAATGCTGTAGTGTATGGAGAACTAGGGAGACATCCTCTATATATTAATAGATATGTTAGAATTATTAGTTACTGGTTTAAATTTTACGGTAAGTACATTATAATAAAGTCAATGTATTAATAGACCATTGATGACTGTAATAAAGATTGTATTAACTGGGTTTCTAAGGTTTAAACAACTGATAAATGATTATGGTTTTGCATATGTATTTAACAACCCAAATATTGTACATGTTAATATTTTATAAACGAATTCGACCTAGTGAAAAAAGTCGAGATAACGAAAAGTCGACTCATCCGAATTACAAAAAATATCACCAATCCCAACACGTTTGGGTTGGATTGTCCGATGTTTACATGCACAATTGAACGGTCTTGTTAAATATTTTCGTCGTGAAAACAGCAAAGTTATTGAAAAACAAAAGAAGAATTATTTGTGGCAAATTTCTTTTGCGTTTATGGTTCACTCAAAACACATATAAAACCACAATTGCATACATTTGTACATTGTAAGATTTTATACCGGGTCCTTCTCTGAATTCGTCGACCAGAGCAGTGGAACTGACATTTGACATTTTGAAGTTAATCTTTCTGTTCCCATTCGTGATTGATAACTAATCAATAAAATGTTCATGTTTTATACAATACCAAAGAGCTTGAGCAATAGATGTCTCTTTAATTAAATACATAAACAAACAACTTAAATTATTCGCACTTACATTTTTGTATCCCCCAATTATGACAGTTTGTTATATTGCAGAGGCCGTTTGGTTCGCGTTGGTAATGCTAAAAATAGCACTATAATAAAGAAATCACATGATCGGTCATATGATTTAGATAAGGTCAAGGTAATCAGAAACGGATGCGGTGCATTCTCTCGAATGTTCCAGAGGAAAACCCCAAATTTTTCTCAACATTGCAAAAAGACTGTTTTCAAAGCGCTCTGCTTGTTCTTGTCATAACGTTTCGATTGCCGATTGATCTTTATAAATATTTAATTCTTCGTTACGCATTAAAAGTTTTGTGACGCGCTCCTTTTTTGAAGCCTGTCAACTTCAGTACTAAAAGTCTTGTATTTTCGCGATCGAATCTAGATTTTTGAATTTCTCCGCGTGCTTTATGTTGATTTTAAAATCAAATTATATCCGTACACTTTGCAAAATTGCTGTTTAGTTTATTTTAAGCTTATCATGGAAGGTGTTTTGGTGGCTGGTGACTCCAATGTCTACAGATTCGAGCAACACTCGGTCTGGCAACGTGAATATTTCATTCCTGGCCGTCTCAGGTAAGTTTCATTATACAATTTTTGAATTGGATAAAAACCTAAATTTTTACGACATAAATTTGTTTTGATTCATGAGTACTATATCTTTCAGATCTTATACTGATTATGTCAATCATAGTAACTGTAAAAAGAAGGTTTTTGAGTACAAAACTGCAGCCGTTCCAGATGTATGTATGTTTGTATCCTTGTGGTCAAGGATAACCCGTGAAAGTGCAAGCACTTATTTCTAATTGGGTCCTTTGTTTTTGCTGAAGGGACAGCACGGGGAAGAGACAGTGGCGGGATACAAGGAAATCTGTGTGCGATACCCTAGCTTTTTGGAAAGGACCCTTTGGTTCTTTTACGTGCTCGGTGTAAAGCACCGATACACCGGCTACAACTCTCCTGGGTTTAACCAGTACTGAGTACACCACTTATAATGTCTTTAATTGCCGAGTGCCAGGCAAGGGAACTACTTATACCAACTTTTAACGTCTGGTATGACGCGGCCAGGAATCAAACCCACAACCTCCCGCTCCGTAGGCAGACATCTAGGCCACAGAGTGTTACACACAATAGTACTATCTAAGTCGTTAACATTGGTGAACTTGTTGCCTGACTGTACCAGGTCGTTCAAGTGGGTTTCCCCCGGGTACTCATGGTTTCCCTAACAACACAAGACCACACTTAAAGGTAATGTTGTGCCAAGGAGAGATATAATGCACCAGTCAATTGTAACCATGCCCCCCAGTCCATCGAATAGCAGGAACTTTGACCTGTCCAGTCAATTCCAAGTAAATTTGCCACCATGTGGGAACAAACTGCTGGTAAAATTTCTGCCAAATGGAAGGCCCATTCCCCAGTTTTCAGCGCGAAAAAACAAAACCACAGAATTCACTTGGCACTGAGGGGCTTAAAGGCTAAATAAAGGAAGAGACGATTCCAGCCATCATAGCAAGCCAATAGACTGTGACACCTGTATGAAATGGTGGTGCAATCAAATAAAACTGCATTTGTTAAAGGAACCATATCTTTAAGAATAGATTAAATATGTAAGCGTGAGATCAGTGACGTTCACAAGTTGCCACACTTGAGGCATGAAGCATTTTTTTTTTTAACTTAATTTATAACGGCAAGTTACATTGGTTTCGGGCAATTAAATTCTAAAAGCAAATTGCCCAACTGGGCAAGTTTCACAAAACTACTATTACAAAGAATGTAACTGCTATGCATAAAAAAGCTGCCAATGCTTTTTAATATCACTAGAAATGCTCACAGTACTTTATGAATGATGTCAAGAACAAATTGCTATCTATGCTAAAATTAATATCTATGTATTTTTCACTTGTTTGAAGGTGCTCGTTACGTAAAAGACAGGAAGAACTTCCGCTGCCGAGTTCGGGAAGAGGTGGAACATCAGCATTTCAGGAGTATATACCTTCACCTTGGTTCCAATGATGTATTTTGTACAATCGAGGATTTCTACAGGTGCATAGTTTAGATGATTTAAATGGATTTTATAAAATATTCATTATTGAATATGTGAATTGCTGTAATAAGTTTTGAAACTCTTATTTTTAAATTTAGTACTTTCTAATTTGACACATGTAAACGCGTTTCTGCAACACCATATATTATCTTTAAACATATGTTACTATATATAGTAACAGTTTGCGTTGTCCAATTGGTAATACCTGCGCACTAGGGCCATACTCATCAAACGTGATTATAGCCCCGGAAATGTTATCAATGACATGTATTTTGCTACATGCCGCATACCGTCATGAATATTTTCACACCTACGTCTCGACCTACAGTTCGACAGAAAGAACATAGGAAATGTGTGAAATTCGACCACTGGGACTGAAAAACGAGGTCGAGATAAAAAAAATCGACACAATTTTGTTTATTTTATATAGAATAAGAAGGAATAAATTCGGGACCGGAAAAAAGTCGACATAACCGGAAAGTCGACTTATCCGACGTCGACATAGCGAGGTTCGACTGTACATTTAAACAGGAATGGTATGGAAATATTAGTAATAGTTTTGTTTTGGATATGTATAGAATTTCTAAATCCTCCTTTGAATATGAACCATATTTAGATTTAGTTCCAAAGAATTTAAGTTTATACTTTGTTAGATTGAGAGTTTTTGCACACCCTTTAAGAATACAAACAGGACGTTATGCACGTAATAATATACCTCGTAACGAACGATATTGTTTATGTTGTAATAGTAGGGACATAGAGGATGAATAACACCTCATATGTATTTGTCCATGTTACATGTACATTGTATCTTCAGTTTCTTAAAACGACTTTACTATGTTAAACCATCTGTATTCAAATTTCATCAATTATTAGTATCATGTGGTAAAAAGGAAGTTATGAATGTTTTGAGCTTTGAGCAGGCTACTTTCTATTTACAACCTATGACGTCACGTCATAGTAGGCAGTTGTTAACATGTGTATTTTCCTTCTTAAAAAATATTTGGGGTTAAAAAAGCAACAATTGAGCAATAAACATTTTAAAAATATTGATCTTGTATTATTGTTTTATTATAAATGAAAATAAATTGATTGCGGAGAACTGGAAGCTGAAAGTTCAGTATGCAGCACAGAATAAACATGGCGGATGATCTGTCAGATTTCGACTTGTTTAAAGATGTTTTTGGTAGTTTTGAGTTGTTTATGCCGGAATTGAGTAAGGATCGAAACTGCTGCTGCTTCTGTGATTTATCCAGAAATTGAAGAACTGATGAACATTTCATTTGATGATTTGCCTGAAGTTACAAATAAAAATGAAAGTGAAAATGAAAGTTTAGATCTAGGCCAACAGTTTAATGAAAGTAATATTTATGTATATAAACAACAGGGCAGTAGGTTTAATGGTAACATATTGTCTCTGGCAAGATACATTTCAGAGTTTAAACAAGTCGTCTTTACGTAAATATCTTACCTGAAAAGTGCTGTTGTTGGATAATAGCAAAATAAAAATTATAGTTTTTTTTTTTATAGTTGTAATTATAAGTATTGAACATGACTTTACTGCGTTTCATTAATGTATGCAGTGTCAAACAATTACATCTCGTAATTTATACATAAACACCTTCGGTTTAGCGAATTAATTTGAATTAGCGAAGGGCATGTACGTAGGGGCTTTAGACAAAATGGGTAGTATTCGACTGGCTGGATCTTGACACACAGGTTAGAACGCATTCCGGGAAATAGAATCAAAGGAATTTCGATGGCTGGAATAAGCCCTACCGTGGGGATATTGACAGATGTAGGATTATAACATCGAACTTCACAGTGTGGCTGGATCCCATGTGTGTATGGCGTTCGGACAAATTTGTTTCATGGAATGGAATTATTATATAAAGATACTACTAAAAAAGTCGATAGAAATGAGTTCATATTTATATGCAAAATGTTATGTAATAGTTACGGCATCCACAATCGAGTTATTGAAAATATATATAACACTTCAGCACTAAAGTATAGTTTTACTAATGAGGGTAGTTGGTGACGTTACTGTAATTGTACCATGTTGTGTATGACAACGTAACGTTAAATAACGTGCGGTATAAGTGGATAACGTTGTAATTTATCCGCACGCTTAAACCCTGCCTTATTGTTACCGTTTCGATACTGGATCTTATACATGTATGTTGACGAAAACAAAGCATGCACTTTCATCAAACATTATAAGTTCATGTAGTTGAAAACGACAAGAAAAGTTAGTAATGTTATTCTATTTAACAAATAAACACGTACAAAATATATTTCGAAATGAAAGAAATACTAAATAACCAATGTTGTATCTAAACACGGCAATAAACAAGTTTAATTGCATAAATTCCCTTTAATCATAAACTCTATTGAATGAATTGTGTATTATAAACTGATATACTTACATTATACTTTCATAGCACTTTTTAATCGGACTTCACACAGTAAACATGTAACCAAAACCTTGTGTCTTTGTACATCCACACCCATCCCAAGGAATACAATTACCACTTTGAAGATTGAGAAGGAAGATTAGAAAGATGGAGGGTAGTAGTGTAGTCATGTATCTTACTTTCTCGTGGAGGTGGATAAAAGAAAGCCCGCCAATTTTCTAAAAAGTGTTTCACCATTTCAAACCCATTGAGCATGAATACTGCATTGTGTTCTTAAAATGTGAGTAACAAACTCATTTTGATCTAACACAACAAGGGAAATAACGGCCGTAACGTGAAACAGGAGACCGAAAATCGAGGCTGTTGCGGAAGATGATGCTAGAAAGCGGGCTTTTAACGATCAGATCCTATTAATAAGTCCATTAAGAAAACAGCATCCGACCTTTTGGTTTTTGTTCGAAGACTACGGCAGTGATGAGGCCTGGAAAACGCCACTAAAAAGAGGCAGTTCCTGTTCGACAAGGTTCAAACTTCCTGAGAATACCGTCTTCTGACACTGCGAGCAGGAAGTGACGCGGAACAATCCGGACGGCCCGGTGCAAGGGGTCGAACGATGGGTAGAAAACGTACTGGAGTGAATGAGAAAAGCGCCCAAAATAAGCATTATCGGGAGTCGTTTATCAAATAGCTGACAATGTTTTTTTGTATCTACCGACCATCTTGCGTTTTGTTTTTTTAAAAACAAAAACGGAAAAAAATATTTATTGAACAATCGGTGTTTGTAATCTTTTTTCTGTCCTTCATCCTCTGATTTTTAAGCGAACCGAGACCATAAGAAGCTTAATGAAGGCAATAAAAACGTTCTGAGCAAAGAAATAAGCAACAATTATAAAGAATAAAACTAATCCGTTTCATTTGAACGTAGATAATTTTTGATTTACCTACGGCTGCTTATAGTCAGAGTACGGTAGCAATTCTATTAACTTTATCTTGTTTTTGAAAAAAATACATACGTATTAAACAATCAATGTTCTTTGACGAAAAACTCATCTCCGTATTTTGCATCACATTACAGCAGTTAACAGGAAGGTATATAAACTACTGAGGGTGAATAATTAGTATCGAATAATTAGTAATAAATTTCAAATGTACGATTACCCGTAGTCATATTATACAATGTGTGCAATGTGATAAATACCTTATTGAAACGGAAAATGATGTATTTTGTTAAAACACATTATAAGGAGAAGTAATAAAAACATAAACATTATTACAAAAAAACACTCGGGCATTTCATTATAAATGAGTAATTATTTTTTCATCTGTCCAGACCTTAGTATAGTGACCACCAACGGTGGTAAAGGAGCAATACTGTCCAGACTAACAAGTTCAGCTACTAAGACATCTGAACCAACTGCTTTAAATTGCAAAAACTAATTAATCGAGCAAATGAATTTAATCAGTACAGTCTATTAATACATTATACAATTCTGTTGCATTGCAAATTTTTATTTTTATTTTAAGGCGGTTGGTTTCAATCAAAGTTTAGCTATAGTAAGCTTCGTGGGTTAAGATGATCGTTATTTATTTACAACATAAATATCACGATTAGATGCATTGGCTGCAATAGGCGACCTAACAGATTCAGGATCATTTTGCAACTCTAGTGTTCAACATGTACATTCAGCAGCAGTTACTGGGCCTGATTCTTTTGTTTTCGACGGTAAGATAAACTATAAAATCATTGAAGGTAATTGATCATGTCGAAATAAATACTTTTGTCTGTCTGTTTGTCTGTCTTTCTGCCAATGCCATCTCTCCATGGATTAGCACGCCTGTTGTCATGCATTATAACAGCACACACGTAAGAATGCGATCAATCTACATAAACAGTTATGCTTTGATTATAACAGCATGCACACACGTAAGCATGCGACCAATCTACATAAGCAGTTATGCTTTGATTATAACAGCATGCACACACGTAAGAATGCGACCAATCTACATTAGCAGTTATGCTTTGATTATAACAGCATGCACACACGTACGAATGCGACCAATCTACATAAGCAGTTATGCTTTGATTATAACAGCATGCACACACGTAAGAATGCGATTAATCTACATAAGCAGTTATGCTTTAATAACAACAGCATGCACACACGTAAGAATGCGATCAATCTACATAAGCAGTTATGCTTTGATTATAACAGCATGCACACACGTAAGCATGCGACCAATCTACATAAGCAGTTTACTTTAATAACAACAGCATGCACACACGTAAGAATGCGATCAATCTACATAAGCAGTTATGCTTTGATTATAACAGCATGCACACACGTAACCATGCGACCAATCTACATAAGCAGTTTACTTTAATAACAACAGCATGCACACACATAAGAATGCGATCAATCTACATAAGCAGTTATGCTTTGATTATAACAGCATGCAAACACGTACGAATGCGACCAATCTACATAAGCAGTTATGCTTTGATTATAACAGCATGCACACACGTAAGCATGCGACCAATCCACATAAGCAGTTATGCTTTGATTATAACAGCATGCGTACACGTAAGAATGCGACCAATCTACATAAGCAGTTATGCTTTGATTATAACAGCATGCACACACGTACGAATGCGACCAATCTACATAAGCAGTTATGCATTAATTACAACAGCATGCACATACACACGTAAGAATGAATCAATCTACATAAGCAGTTATGCTTTGATTATAACAGCATGCACACACGTACGAATGCGACCAATCTACATAAACAGTTATGCTTTGATTATAACAGCATGCACACACGTAAGAATGCGATCAATCTACATAAGCAGTTATGCTTTGATTATAACAGCATGCACACACGTACGAATGCGACCAATCTACATAAGCAGTTATGCTTTGATTATAACAGCATGCAGACACGTACGAATGCGACCAATCTACATAAGCAGTTATGCATTAATTACAACAGCATGCACATACACACGTAAGAATGAATCAATCTACATAAGCAGTTATGCTTTGATTATAACAGCATGCACACACGTACGAATGCGACCAATCTACATAAGCAGTTATGCTTTGATTATAACAGCATGGACACACGTAAGAATGCGATCAATCTACATAAGCAGTTATGCTTTGCATATAACAGCATGCACACACTGAAAATTCCGATCAATCAACGTCTCGAGTTATGCTTTAAAAGTTACAACTTGCACTCACGAAAAAATGCAATCAATATACGTCTATAATTATGCTTTAATACAGCATCTACTAACGGAAGAATGTCACCAATGTACGTTAACATTTGTAGCTATGTTACAACGACATTATCCTGCTTTTGTAAAAAAAAATGATTACCATCTTGTATACAAAAGCGTCTTAACATGAAGATTATTAAATATCGTTGTATTCTTACGACTTAAAATTGCAAAAAAAAGAAATATGATTGAATCCTACTGTAAAAATTGACTTTCAAAGGGTCGGAATGATTACGATTTTAAGGTTTGGATGCTGATATGCTATTCCGGGAACACGAGACATTTATGTTTCAATCTGGAGAGTTGATGTTGAATGTTGTAGCTCGTTATACATAGACAACGAATTTAGATGCGCACATAAAGTTTGAAGTTATATTCATGATTATATTAATATCAAGAACAAACGAGTGCTTGCAGAAATACGACTTTCCTTCGATAGACTAAATGACATAACTGTATTGCAAGCAACGAGAAAAAGAGTATGCCTAAGTTTATCGCGTTATTGTAATTGATAATAAATAATTTCTAGTAAACTAGTTATATTGTTATAAGCCTTTAAGATAAGAAATACTTTTGTATAATGGATGTAGGTACGGAATACATCCCAGCTTTGATGACTTGTGTATAGATTTTATGTTATTTATATGATGTTTTTTTTTCAAAATTGAATTGTCATAATTTTATTATATTGGGCATTCAATTCCTTTATTATTGATATGTTGTTGTTGAATTTTTCATTCGATTCCTTTCTTCGATTTACACGTATGATAAGTGAATTCGTATCATGTTTTGTTGTTTTGTGTCTTTTCTTTTACCTTAATTTAAACAAATTGCAATTTCCCCGATATAATTATAATGTTATTATGCATGTATTTACTATATAATTTACCCCAATGCTGAAAAGCTTCTTCTTCAACCTCGGTATATGTCTTAATGACTTTTGTAATCAAAAGATTGATGAGAAGAACTTGGATGATCAACATGTATACAGCAAGCATGACTGGCACAACGTATTGTGATTGCTCTATCGGACAACGAGGCAAAGACCCGTCCATCCACTTGGACTAGTTATTGATACAATCTGAATTTCCAGAAAATTAGTCGTTTGTTATTCAGACTTGATGCATTTGTACTTCACACAGTGTATGTATCCGATCAACAAATAACCTAGTATTTTATCATGGCATTTGTGATTATGTTAAAGTTTGATGAATGACGACTGATTTATGTTTGGTAGGTTTTGAAAGAATATTGCTTGTTGATTGCTACCATGTTGCATAAATGACCTATAAAGGCTATAATACGTTACAGATAGAGTTATTGCAGTTGGTATGTGTTTTTTTTATATTTCAACAGACATCGGTCATAAAAGAACCAATATTTCCCCTTTCAAAGGCACAAATCATTTGTTTGAAATACATGAATAATTTTTTGTAGCTTATTCTTCCTCTACCCATATCACCCTTACAAATGATTCCAAAAAATGGGGTAACCAGATATTCAAATTCATATTATTGAGTATCGGGCACCGCAACTCTCATTTCAAAGTAATATTACAGAACAGATCAGAACAGAAAACAAAGTTTATTTCGTTTTAATCAGTACACAATAAAGACAATGATATAACACAAAGATGACCCTTGATCACTGATTAATTGAATATTCTGCATATATACATGGCGATCGGTTATAAAATGAATGAAAGACTGAAAAAAAAGAAAAAAAGAAAAAGCATATGAACATTTGATATCAAAATTAAATAAATATTGTTTAAGCTGTATTCCTATAAGATGTCTTATGTATGTATGTCAACGTAATGGTGTTAATACATATGCCATTCACAAACAATAACAGGTTATAAACTGACGAAGTACATTTAAATATTCAATTCGTTGAGACTATACATTATGAAAAAAGTGTTAACAATATGACAGGTAAGGGAACAACATTTAGTGTAACAGTTGAGCATTTCAATTTCCTAATTCAAAAGCCTTTTATACAAAGATGGATACGTTATAAGTTCATTTTCTAACTGTAAAGGTTTTATAGCTTTTAACATAGAGGGCCGTTGACGATAGGTATGTAATTAGTTCTTATCTCAACATACAGCTGACATTCAAAAATAAAATGGAACTCGTCTTCAAGTACATTTCTTATAGGACACAGTCTTTCATTCAAAGGAGTTCTATTCAATCTACCAACTTCTACATTCAATCTATGTGCGCTCATTCTTAATCTACTCAGTGCGATTCTAAAATATCTCTGACACTTTGTCTTAAAGGAAACATAAATAGCGGGATATCATTGACACTCAGGTTTAGCCAAACATGATAAAATCCTTAATCTGTAAGAATCTTCCTGATACACATTGCCCAATTCGTAGTTCGTGGACGTGTTTCTATATCTTGAAGCATTATTTTATGTTAAGATATGTATGTGCTTGCGCATTTATTACTATAAACCAAAGCCGCACCATGTTTAGTATACTATTTGAAATAATATCAAGCCTACCAGTCTCGGCGTAAACAAAGTCATTTTGTGTTGTTGTTTTCACACATAGCACAGATTTAACGTAAAGAGTATGGGTGCGTTCAATAGCCATCCTTTTGGAAGTTCCCAAGTTTTCAGACCCATACAATAATACAGGGTTAATAAGTTTATCAAAACGCTCTTAATTAAACCGGGTATAATATTTGTAAATTTATTTAATTTTAATTCTCGCTTGAAACGTGCAAAAGTTAGACGATGCTGCTTGTTTAGAATTCGTTAATGAAACAACTGATGATTTTTTCATGAAATTGTCACAGAGAATACTGTATGAACACGTGATTACCAAATTCAATAAAAGGAAAATTCAAAGCATTCGTTGGTATGTTAATTCATTCTTTATGAATCAACAGTCAGATTTTTTGCAATATTGTATTTTCAATAATGACACTCGGTAGTACATGAATCACTTTACAACAACAATAGTCAAACTGTATGTGTATTATTATTATTATCATCATCAGAACCACATGTCTCAGTCAGATAAGAATCCATAATGTTCAAAATCTGTGTCCTTTTCCACATTTCAGCATCTTTCTGGATTTCTGTTGTGTTTTTTTCATCGCTGTCGAGCTCACATACATCAGGTCTCTTTTTTGTTTTCATTAAACTTTATTTTGTTCAACTAACATTCGTCGCACTGGCATTTTTCAAGAAAATGGTTGTACTTTCAGGCAACGGTTTGTGATTAGAAAGAGAGTTATCATTCTCATCGCTACGGAATGCCGAGAAAAATTGTCTGCAGTTTCCTTTGTCATGATGCGATTGGTTTGCCATTATTGTTTATTTCAGCTAAATATATTCAAGTGTGTGGCCCTGAAATTATGCATTTAGGAACAAAAAACAGAAATCTCATTACATCGTGTTTAAACTGCTCAAGTCCTTTGTTTGAATCTGGTCAGATAATCTGTCCATAGCTTTTCAAGAAACACAACTTCACCTTCAGAGTTACTTGGTTTATTGTCCTAATCTTTTGTAGTAACGTTTTCTTGAATCTTTTCTGTGTTTTAGGATGTTTTTTTTCCAAAAATGTGAGCAACCTTTTATTTTTCGAAACATCGAAATCACGCGGAAAGTCTCAATGCACATTGTTTTAATAACGATCAAGAAATTGTCAATGTTACTGTAGCCGCCACATAAGCAAGCATCGAAACCTTTTCTGATTTTCTTAACATATAAAATAAATTTTGAGTTGTTTAAGGTGGTGTAAGGCATATTCAAGTTTGAAGTTTTCAACAGATGTTTAAATACGTGTTGGGGACTTTTGAACTGGGGAGGGGGCATTTTTTTGTTTCCGTACATTTATTTAAGTCCACTCAATTTCAATTCACTTCTTCAAACATCAAAAGAAACTTGACAGTTTCCTTTATCTTGAAATAAATCTCTAAGATATATGCTGTCATTGTATACAGTCCCAGTTGTAGAAAAGGTTACTTCAGAAACCATTCGTTCTTCCCATTTATCCAAAATCTTCTCGTCGTCTTTTGAAAGTGGACGACAAAAAGCAGGATTTTTTCCAACGCGAATAGATTCCCTTTTACAAAAGCTGTCGAAGAAATTTTGCCATACGCCATACATGGCAAAAGACAATCAATGGCGGACATAAGCTTGGTCTCTCGCTGTATTCGAGTATCAACTCGTATCTCAGTTTACACCAATGCTGATAAGCCTTCAGTTGAACCTTAGTGTATGTCTTACTGAAAATTGCAATCAAAAGATTGAGGAGAAGTACGTGGACCATTAACATGTAGACGCCCAGCATGACTGGCACGACGTATGTTGATTTCTCGGTCGGGCAACGAGGTAAAGACCCGTTCATCCACTGGGACTTGTTATTGGTACAATCGGCATTTCCTGAAAGTTAGAATACGTTTGTAAAACAGACTTAATACGTTTGCTCTTTACACATTTAATGTATCCGATCCACAAGTAAGCTAGATTTTTATCATGAGAGATGTGATTATGATAAATTTTGGTGCGTGATGACTGATGTAATTTGGGTAGAATTTGAAAGGATATTACTTACTGATATTTACTACGCAACACAGTTGAACAATAATATATAATAGTTACATTTATTGCGGTTTCTATTCTTGTTCTTTATTTATTTTTAAATATGTCAGGAAAGAACCAATAATTTCCCCTTTAATATTTATGCAAAAAGCTACAGAAACAAGCTCAGTAGCAAAAAGTTTAAACATAAACCCGGTTTAATGGCACTGGGCAAACGATAAAGAAATAGAACAATGCACAAACTATTTGTTTACAATATAATTTTAGGTATATTTTGTTACATATTCTTTGTTCACTCATATCTTCCGTTCAAATAAATTCCAAACTAAAATGACATCAGACATCCAAAATTCATATAATTGAGAATGAGACACCGTAACTAACACTTTAAAGTAATATGGCATGTTAAAACATCAAAACACATACATATTTAGTGGTTTACATATTTGGAGTCAGAAATAATACTATTAAAATGCAACTTTTTTAATTCTTCATACTTTTCTCAGCTAATACATTGATGTACAAACGAATTAAAAATAAACAATTTTACCCGTTATTTCATCTAGTGACAGTTCCCCAAATATGTTCCAAAATGGTTTTTTAAATGTCATCAGAGCAGTTTTCCACACAACAGGGGATTTCGGATAAAGTATGGCTTGAGTTGAAATCCCATATGACATTACCATCACGGAGAGAAGTAAAAGGAAATAAAGCAAGTCTTGCATCATTTTGCCAATCATAACTAATTTTGGTCCAAAAGTTTCTAAACATGAAACTGTTTGAAACATTCTTATTGTAAAAAATATAAAGTCGACGGCCAATACAATATTCCCGAATGTGTCACAGCATTTGGATAATCGGAGACCCTCTCCTATTGCAAACAATGTTATTGACAGAACGTCTATTATATTCCAAACATCGTGAAAATAGTTCATCCGTTTTGTGATTAACTGCCGCAATTCTTCAACGAACAAGCTGGCAACCCATATTATTAGGACGATGTCAAAGCCTGTGGTTTTTTGTTCCATTTCAAAGATTAAATAATAGGCATAGATGCACAGAAATATTATCGTTGCTACAATGTTGTACACAACAATTGTGCATGGACAACATATGAAGTTATTTGCACTATGTAACCATTTTATCAGTTTATTGCGGTGGTCTTTTGTTTTGGTTTGAGATGGTTCGGAGTTAACTTCATGAACGGAAGGTTGAAGAAAGCAATGAGCCAAGAATGGACACAGGAAGCATATACCCAGCTTAAGATAACCATTTCGTAGGTAAGTAGTGTTAAATGGTGACATCCATATATCCGTCAGTTTTCTCTGCACCGCTGGGTGAGCGAGAAAACTGGCATTATCTTTCGCTAACAATAACGCTGAGGTATCCCCAAAAGCACACCACCTTTTTCTTATCAAACATTTAGTTGTTCTTGATAGATTTGTCTTGCTCATCTTTTCAAGTGCCGCTACTGCTTTCTCGTCATAGGTAGTTTTCATTTTAAGCAAGGATTCCCTTTCTTCAGGATTTGTGTTTGCTTTCACCAGTTTTTTTCAAATATTTAGAGCCCACAAGAGCAGCAGTCATTTTACTTGTCATTTTATTATAAGCCCAATCTGAGACGCTGCCTTTTTGTTTCAAGAGGGACCACATGAATATGAAAAATATTGCTTGTTCGTCAGTTTCCATTTTACCATCTTTAACAGCTACATGTATCCCTAATTTCTTTCGTATCTTATCAGCAACATGACACAAGCTATTCGTATCAGAACCATCCCCTGGATTATCGAACATTTTAGGCAGTTCTTTCTCACAAAATAGCTTCAAGTAAACAGTGTCCGAATATAGCAACTCATGAACAATATTTTTCTTTAAAATAAACGCAAACAACCTGTTTTTGTAATTAATGTCTTTCAGTCGTCCGGTATCAAGTCCAGAACAAAGTTTGGTTGCTGTTGGATTTAGCACTATCCATAGTTTTAGTAAATCAATGTTCTTGGCATTCATTCGCTTGAAGCCTTCTATAACATTAATATGAAAGTTATCCTGATCTTTATATATACTTTCTCTGAGATAGCCTTCGTATGACTCCTCCGGAAGTGTATCTGAGAAAAGGCCCAATTTAAGATGTATGGGGTCCAATGTTCTACTATTATTTAATTCCTTATCGTTCTGTTTTTTACGAAGTGTTTTAAGAAGTTGCGAAGTTTCATCTGTTTGAAGCAGAGTTAATGGTTTATTGCTCTGAAAAGCAGCTACCGCGCACTCAATCGCTAACGTGTCGATGCAATGTGTTAATAAAATGGTTGGTGTTATTGTGTCGTCTGCAGTATCTTCTGACAAGCATGAATTAAGCTTCCAAAGGATAGATGTACATTGTTTTTCATTTTCCACAAAGATAAAATGTGTGAAGTGAGAGTCATCGCGATCTTCCTTCATCAGTTTATTTGGCAATTCGGTAAAAGTGTCTTTTGTCGATTCCCATTTGAAGATGCCAATAACGACAGGCTTGTAATCAGACAGAATTCTGACTTCATCGATAATATCTCTCACGAGCTCGTGTAACCAACCCCCAACCGCTGTTGTTAAAATTGCACCCGTGTTCCGTATAAGGGTTGTAGTTTCTTTTATGAAATGATCACGTCGAAATTGTTCATGGACATTGTCCGCGTTCCCTGCAGCTGATAATATGAATCCGGGATTTCGAATGCCCCATGGGTTTAAAATGGTCTTTAAATCAGTTTCTGAATTTACGCGACAATAATATTTGATAATCCCTTCTTGTCCGTGTATTTCAAATGTTCCGCTGTTCTCACTTTTACTATCTGTAACACAATAAAAATATAGTCAATGTGACATCATCGGACAATAAGTCCCGTCAGAAAACAAGATTGATTAAGATCCTGACAATGCGTAACAAAAAATACAAATGTCCATTTGTCATCAACAGGACTCGTTTTCACTGACGACTTAAAAAATCCTAAGATGTTAATATGTACACGTGTACGTGGGATTGATCAAAGTGCGGATGGCGGAAACGACGCTTGCCCAGTTACTGGTCAAGCAGCGTGCCCGGGGATGGGATCCTTCGATGCGCCTGGAATACACGTGAATGTTAAAGCTTTCTGTCTAAAACGTACATTTTTAAAAAAAACAAATGACGTTTTCCATTCTGTTGCTTACATTTAACCAAAAGGGCTTTATATCATTTTATTTTAGATTATTTATCAGAGTTTTATATAGAAATATGCATAACTACGTATAAACAAGAAATGTCACAGTACGTGACGAATGCCAATGTGACATTGGCCTATGAACAACGTCAGAAATGAACAAGTTAAAGCCCAATCATGACCTCTTTCACTCATGCACGAGTCTTGCACGCGACACGTCGTCTTGTAATGTCGAACACATGTAGCAAGTTATTTTAAAATCTGACCATACAAGAGAAAATTACAACCCGTACACGACAACCTATACTCTATGTCCTTATATGCAGCCTTCCATTTTGAATAAGAGGTAGGGACACGAGTCTTACACGCTACTCGTCGTATGTATGTCGAACACATGTGACAATTTATTCTAAAATCTGTCCAAACAAGAGAAAGTTACAACACGATCACAACCTATACTCTTTGTCCTTATATGCAGTATGCCATAGTAAAAAACACTAAATTTGACCAAAACCTTAGAGATAGGTCCACAGTATGTCCATACAAAAGAAAGAAATTGAGCCGGACCGATGGACGAACGGAAGTGCGGATTTAATAAGCCCACCTTTTGAGGAATAATAATGATCAAAACATCTTATACTTTTAACTTAAGTTCTAACGCATCACTAAGGGTTTCATTGATGCACGCAGGGTCGCAAATTATTTTCCTATAAATTAATATCAACTTTCGAAGTTGAAAAAAGAAACAATGAAATAGCATTAATAATAAATATATATCAGCAATCGATTGAGGTATCACCGAAAATTGCGAACAAAATCAGATAAATCGGAACATTTCTTTCCATATTGTAAGCTCTTTCTACAATAAACTGTAATGTCATTATCGGGAGTGACCTTCCACCATTCTACGATGAGCAGCGAATATAATTGCAAAGCTCAAATTGCACTTGTCAGCTCTTCAAGAGTGTGCTTAATTATTGCGCCCATACAAATACAAATGGTTAAATTCAAAATCATTGCACAACGCTTTGAAATTTACTAAAGGAAGTGGTTGTGAAATCCCTCATTTCAAGATTGCCAATTTACATTAATTAAAGTGCATTGTGGTCTATTCTCCTACCAATAAAAATATGTTTATTAAAACTACATAAACAAGCACAGAAGTCGACAGTTTAAACATAAACCCCGTTTAATGACACAGGGTCAACGCCACAGATATAGAACACAAAAACAAAAAAATCACAAACGAGAAACATGAAATAAACCACACAAACCCCCACAAACAACACAATACATATATTCTATATAAATAGGGTTGTTTTTTAGACCCAGACCGGAAATTTTCGTTAAAGAAATCATTAAAAAAATCATATCATGAGTTTGTTGATCACGGCCTGTTTTGGCGGGAAATTTTAATTCAAGTAGTGTGAATATAGGGCACACCATATTACTTATATACGTATTTTGTTTCCTCCATATTGGCATGAATTTAGGTAAGTTAAATTATAAGACTTACCTTTCTGTGGTGGTCCAGGGTTTGGCTCGATTCCTCCCATGATTAACAGCAATCCAATAAAAACAACGGCACCAAAAGCGTTCATCCCGGAGCTGAAGTTGACATTGCATGGGACCGTCACAACATCACACCCTATTGAGCCTTTAAAGCCTCCTATTCGGCCCCTGTATGTCTCAATATCGACGCCCATTTCGTAAGCTGAAACAAAACATAAAGAGATCCTTATATTTATCAAATGTATATAAGTCATATATAAGTTGTTTAAATAGTGGGAAAATATGGTAGACAGCCTATAAAGCGCCATGCCATATGTGTTGTTAAAAACTGCGCTACTTTAATCGCTCCTTTCCGCATATCATGTAATAACCAATAGAATCTAGCCTTAAATAAAAGAAAATCATTGATTATTATTGATAATTATATTTGCTGAATTAGATAAACTGTTTTGCACGATGTTTTATGTTAAAGGGACTGTACCAGACAGTTTTTTTTGTAACGAATCTCAGGACAATTATCTAATAGAATGTGTTACGCTTTGATATCATCATTTTAAAAAAAGACCAAAATGTAAAAGAAGGTGTCGGAGACCGGGTTCGAACCCGTGTCGCCAAAATTGTAGTCCAGCGTCGTATCCACTGAGCTACGAAGGCTTACTCTAATTGGGTGACACATGCCTCGGTAATATCACGTGATAACAATAGTCAATCACGCATAAGGAATAAATTCTACCTGGTAGACATACCCAGTAATCTTTTTTAATGGAAAAAATACGAAATAATGGCTGAACTTAAATAAATTGTAGACTATGTGGTACTTCAGTTAGTAAGTTTCAATGCATTGCACACATCGATGCCATGTTTTAGTCAGTTTTCGACAATTTTCTCCTTTTATTTCGCTATTTTATCATACGGAGTGCAGCCCCTTTAATGGAAGGACTACATAAATAAATATTATCCCATGCTTAGTTTACATTTTGGAATAGTGACAATGGTGTTGTTGGCATGAACTATATATTAATGTTATATATATATATATATATATATATATATATATATATATATATATATATATATATATATATATGAAACAGTGGTGAATTTATCGAGACATTGTAAATTTAACTATCATTATAGAACAATTGTGTAGCTGTCGTGAATTATATTTAAGGTTTTGAACTACTCAATTTTTTGTTGTTAAAAGATAACAGTATGAACTATTTTGATGTTCTTCACTTATGTAGCTGCTACACTTGCTTTTTCGGTAATTTGTTAATCAATCGTTAATCTGGGAACGCTCGGGCATGATTTGGCAAATCCATGAAGCATATAAGCAAATTGGGTATACAGAAAAAAAGTTTCGGGTGAAATGTGAGCAAGCTGTTTGTTTCTATGATAAAACACCATCAAAACGAGCTCTACTGTTAATAGTTGTTCCAAAACCGTTATTAACGTTATTATCAACTAAGGCTTTTCAGGCTTCGATTAAATTGTATATCTGCATCTGTATCTGAGCTAAATAACTCAATTTGAACAAATTTATTTATTGGAACATTAAAAATGTGAGTGGTTTCTATTAACGCCTTTACAAACCCTTATTTGGTTTACTAATAAAAAGAGAATACTATCTGAAAATAACGAACAGTGATACTTTCTGCTAGCCGAGAAAGGTTATTTTGTATAATTTTGCACTTTCATTGAATAAACACAATATACAAACTTACCCGATCGTGCAGTTATCGCAAAAACAATTATTCCAATATATCGCACGTTTACTTACCGTTTGTTCAAATTATTATACCAGTCAGTATATGTCGTTATTTCACGGATGTCTTCCTGTTCAAACTTAAACTCTGTCAGTGACGAATACACCCGGTCTTTGTCAATATATAAGCTTCAAAGTGTATGCATACACTCAATGCAAACAGATTACAAGCACGTAAAAATATCTCCGGTAGGGTGTTGAACTAAAAAGCGTGAAGTATGCGGAGTACCACGTAGAAGGTGTCGTAGGGCACACAACAACCTGGGTAACACGCTTACTGATTTAAAACACTCGCAAATATGGCCCAAATTGACACGAAACCAATGTTTCGACTGGGTCTAGTACTATTTAGTGAAGTGTACCGCCTAACAGGTGTTGTTGCGGACACGCCACATACAAACCAATCAAGGTTACGTCGGTGTACATTCTATGATGACAAAATGCGTCTTATATCATAAACGAAAATGAAAACTTTGAAATCTTTGATCCTTGGCAAGTTATTGTCGATTAGTGTGTCAGTCATAGCATGAGGAGGAGCTGCACGAACTTATGGAGAAAAATAGCAACCGTAATGAAAGTCTTAATGAAAGCAAAGCCAAGGAAGATGTTTTGGCGGATATCAGAAATTCTTGCAGAAGGGCCCTAATGACATGTTATAAAACGGTATGAAGCGAGAGCTCTTACATAAAGCCATAAAGAATGCCATTCATTGACACAGAGAACTACAAAGAGGAGAAGCTTTAAGTGCATCATCTTCAAGCGGCGATTTCGTTTAGATCACGTCTTGAACAATAACGACACTCTTTTAATTAGAGCAGGAGAACGACAGAAAACATTAATGAAGATTAATAGACACTATGGAACGATCGCGAGTGGTTAGGAAAATAAATTAACCCCCGGCGTTTATTTCCGAAGGGGGCACACATACTTTCTTAGTTAGATAATTATAATTCAGGAAAAAACCCATTATATTTGTCAATTATTGCAAAGGAAATAAGAGATATGAATCGAACCGGTGAGTTATAAAGGGTGACAGAATTTTCTTTTACACTTAATGTTTAACCAATTTAAAAGAAGTATTTTAAGCGATGGAAATGAACGTGAATATATTTTCTTAACGCAATAGCTTATTCCAGTGTATATCGAAAAACTGCTATACACCAAACATAAATCATTAGATAATTATCATTCAGTGTTGAAAGAGGCATTGAAAGGCCAATACATTCGTCAAATAATGCAAAGGAGATAAGAGGTATAAATTTATGAAACGATCTGGTGAGAAATAAAGACTGACATAATTTTCTATAGCTATTAAATTAAAACCAATTTAAAAGAAATGTTTGTCAGCGGTGGCAGTGAACGAATACGTTTTTTAAAGATATATCTTTTAACGCAATATCTAATTTTATTTATTTGATTTCATTTGATTTTCATTTGATTTTATACCTGCAAAAAACACAAATTCTCCAAGATTTGTTTTAAAACAACTTATTCTTGTCACATCCTTCGGAAGTATTTGAAGGTGTAAAATAAATTGCGTTATTCAGATTTGTTATTGTTTTAACGTTTTTAATCGTTTGGCCTTTAAATACAAAACTGTTAAATCCCTTTCCTTAAAACCCTCAAACGAGAACATTGTTAGTTGTAAGAAATGATTTAGTTAATGCAGAATCTAGAGCACCACAAAAATGACAGTAATCAAATTATGATACCTGAATATGAATACTGTGAATAAATATTCTGTTATAATGACAGAACGCTAGCTTAATGATAGTGTCAATGCGCTTACTGACAAAACACATGTCGTAAAGGCATATACCCCGTAATATATACCACGTTTTAATTTCATCATAGTGTTATAAGTAAAGTACTAGGACACAGTTATTGTGCGTCATTATTGTATACCTTTTTAGGGAAAATTGCCCAGCATGCTTTTATGTTGTAAAAGCATATACCCCACAAAATATAATAATCGCAAAGATTTTAAACATAAACCTACAATTTAATGAGGAACAATTTCAAATGTATATAGCAGGGTTTGGTCTGTTGACATAAGGGTTTATATATATAAGTCGTCATGCGCAGGCTTCTGCGGTCGTCAGGTTGGTGATTGTTTTAAAAAAATCAAAAATCTTATTCAAGCTAAAAAGCATACTATGTATTATTTACAATATTGATTTACTAATCGTGAACATAATACCATATGCTAGGTGAGTTCCAGTACTAAAATGTCCGACCTTCTGCTGTGGGCTCTAGGGTTAACCTTCAGTTATCATTTACTGCAAAGCTCACGTCTAATTGCTATTATGGTCACGGACCGATTTGACTCGTAATTGTGAAATATCCATGAAGACGTCATAAAAGGGACTCGCTTATCTTTTTGTAAAATGCTTTTTTTGTAAGATACTAAGATACTGCCAGCTGGAACCCTTCAACAAATGTTGACATGAAGCCAACGATTTTGAATAGCGTTAGTAACGCGTTTCAACAAAAGGCTTTATGTATGTGTATGAACCCTCGTGGGCGTTTGGTTCGGTTATTAGTCTTCTTATTTGTTCTTGCCTCTACCACCAGTGAGCTCGCTTCCCACCAAACCCAGTTTTTTATACTTAAAGAACATTTTTTGCTATTTCGGTATCAAAGGGTAAACTGGTAGTAATATAAGTGTTTTCAACTGCATTATCGGGAAAAGGTTATTTCCAATAGTAATAATAGCGAATAATTAGAGCGGGTCCCTTCAAGGGTGGTTTTTGCACAATTCATTGATGAAACAAGACGTTATTCGAACACGCCAGTTTTCATTTACATAAAATGTATTTTGTTGATATTTGCCCTTTTCTGAAAAACTACTTGTATCGTCAGCATACTGAAATCTATTTATTTTTGGTCATCACCATGTTTTTTTATAATATATATATTGTCGTCCGTCAAAAAATTGGTCTGAACTAGCTTGAAGTTTTCAACATACTTCAGAAGTCTATTCATTAAAATTGACGTGAATAGCTTTCAAAACATCTAGAAATGTAATTATTGGACTGTAAGTGGCCTTATGATAGGATTGGGAAACCAACAGGCTGGTAATATTAATACCTTTGTTCACCAATATATATCTCAAAGCTTTCAATATCATATTTTACAAGATTATTATTTTTTTTTGTCATCTCCGGTTACTTTAATTATAAACTCCTAACAAAACATCTGCAAAGAATACGCTATGTCATCACACCTCCCGCGGTCGACGTTTATAGCCCCTTCACACACACGGATTTTTCATACGAGTCCTTACGGGTCGTCAACTCGTAGTCAATCGCAAGCATTCGTACATATCTCGTTGGTATCCGTTATTTACACGTCACAACTCACAGACTCTCTAGAGGATCCGTGAAAGTAAAGGCAATTGTTTTGACACGGATTATATTTTCCGTACATAACTCGTAAATTACTTTTAACAATTCGTAAGCATCGTAAACCGGACGAAACAGCACGTAACTCTCCGTAAACTACTCGTAAGTATCCGTAAATGTCTCGTAAAACAATTTTGTTTACGGTTTGATACGGTTGGTCTGATTTCTTAACGGTTTATAACGAATGCTTAAGTTTACTATTTAATTCACGACGTGTTACAATTGCTTTACGGATTGTTGAGAGTTATTACGAGCACTTTAGGTATAGTTACGATTATTTTACGAATACATACGTAAACCTTACGATTAGGAAAGGTATAAGAGTTGCAAAATCGAACAGTTCCCTTCAGTTGATTTCAAGAGGTCAAAGAAGTCACATCTCTCAACATCATGTATAAAATATATACAAGCATGACTCCAAATAGGAAGGCAGTCAAAAGGAAGCAGAGATCGCGATAATTATAACCCTCCACAGAACCTTCTGCGAGATTGACACCCCCTCTGCCTCGGCTTCGGAACATATATTTGCTGTTGGGCATCTTCCTTTTCTCTCTTGGCTAATGGAAGGAGCAATTGTAGAAATCGTTAGTATAGCTGCAATCTGTTTCTCTCATATATCATGATGTCTCGCTGGATGTAAGTTGTCGAATAATGAAACATAGAGAATTGTATACTTTTTTAAAACATAATAACTCGTAACTGACTCGCAACTATTCGTAACAACACGTTAACAACACTTGGATGGATCGTAACATTCCGTAATATACTCGTAACAATCAATAAAAACCGCGTAAAATTTCGTAACTTACTCGTATCTATCCATGGTAACTCGGAACTAATCGAAGGTTTTTGCCGTGAATACATCGCAATAACTCGTAAAAAATTGTAAATGGCTCGTAACTACTCGTAACCACTCATAAATTGCTCATAAAATGGGCCAAATCGTAAGGATCCGTGTGCTTTTACAAATGTGTGCCATACGTAAGGATTCGTAAGAAAAATTCGTGTATGTAAAGGCAGCATTAATAAAGCAGTTATTTATGTCATAAACTCTTCCAGCATTCCAGGGTCGGAGTTTTGAAAATTAGATTATGTCCTGTTGAATTTATAATTGAATCTAACACACCCGTTTATTTATGCAAATCATATGTTTCGTGACATTTCTCTTATCACGTGTTTAAGGAAATTAAATTAAACTTATTAGTCTTCGTCGGTCTTTTTCTTTTTCATTTTTACATGTAGATTTCAAAATAATAACCACTATGTATAGGGTAGAGTTCAGTTTGGCGAAATACAAAAAATGAAACGAGCACAGCGAGACCGCAGTCCGAGATACCTCACACCATTGTACTGTAGATCACCAAAATTAACTCTAAATTATTTGGTGTGCGCACTTATTTCACACACTAGCTCCGCCCCTATGTAATAGCGTAATATTTTGGCGCGAAAGTTAAATCGTCAAAGGGTTATAGCTTAACTTACATTCCTTCAATAAACGGCCTTAAGGCAATTGCGAATATTATCGGATTAACGCAACATCTTCGGATATGTTCGGATCGCGAAACAAAGCGTATTAATATAAGAAACGTACTTTTGTTTGTATTGTGTCAGCAGTCCACGAATGTTTTTATATTCAATTTTACGTTGAAAGTGGTTTTCATTTTGGGACGTTTTTGTCCGTAGCAATAACATGTGTGATCCGGCCGGATTATTCTATTTACAGCATTGGTGAGAAAGAAAAAAAATAAAGAAAGCACTTCAGCACTGTCCCTGGGTGGTCCCTTTTCGTATATAAAATGATGTCACTATCTTTGAGGAATTGCTGGTA
This sequence comes from Mya arenaria, assembly GCF_026914265.1. Classification (NCBI taxonomy): domain Eukaryota; kingdom Metazoa; phylum Mollusca; class Bivalvia; order Myida; family Myidae; genus Mya; species Mya arenaria. Next base: position 6,287,311 of record NC_069127.1, read on the forward strand.
TGAATAAAGGTGCTCAGATATTACATTTTGCCGAGGGGGGGGGGGGGCAGGGACGAAGGTCGACGAAGGGATGCATTAACAGCTTTTTGTTGGGGCACGCTGCCAAAACAATACATTCCCTTCGGCTTTTCCTGACTATCTAGCTGCTATACACGCCGACAATTCTCGATTTGATAATATATAATCAGGATAACTATGGTTTTTTGTTCGCTCAAACCCAAAATCATTTGTACCAAACAACATTCTCTGACTAACCAGCGTTTAAAAACCCTTGAAAATTACTTTGTTGTATTTATTGTTTGGAAATGATTATTAACATGTAAAATGCCCTTATCTTCCCTTTTAAGCGATAATTTAGAGTATCCGTGTTGTTCCTAACATGCGTGAAAAATCAGTAAATGTGCATGAACTTCGTGTTTCTATTAAATTTAATTCTCATTATTTGTACCCCCCTCCACCCCGAATAATACCAAATATAGACTTCTTGCCATCAGAAATGGTTACGATTATATACCCGTGAAGAAACGCTGTCACCATTTAGCCTGGCAGAATGCTAGCACCACGCAAAGGTCATGTGAAAGTCAAACTATGCAATCAAACATGGAAGCTATCTTAAGCAGCTGCTGAATTTCGCCATTTCAATCAAATGGATTACAACTTGCTGGCTGATAGAAGTAACAAGGATTAACTTCCCTTAGATGTTAACCAGGGAGTAACTTGGCAGTTAAAGTTTTCAATGTCAAACACAAGATTTGTAAAATAATACCTGTAACGTAAAATAATCTAGCAGATATATAAAACGTAAAAACGTTTACTTTACAGTAAATCATGCAATTTTTTTAATCAAAGACAATTACTCAGTAGATAACAAATGCGAATGCCGGGCCATATCATTATCATCGAAAATTCACAATTATATTGTGTGATATTTTCTGGTAGAAAAATGTTATGTATAATGTTTTTTTCTACAACTTTTCTTCAAACAAGGCACATTTGTAAATACTGAACGATAACAGAAACATACCGACAAAAAATGAGGTATATCACTGAAATATACATGTTTCTTTCATGCTTTTCGATGAAAAATGTGGTTTTAACAGTAAAATAACAACAGTGAAAATATCAATTTGATATTTTCACTGCAAAATAAGGAGTGAATATATCAACTTTCAGAACTACTTTTAAATTCCTTTTTACTTGCCTTGATCAAAACAGAATACTTCACTTTGAACCAGTTGGCAAAAAAAATTAAAGATATTTTTTATAAATTTAAATAAAAATTTATATTTGGAAATTAACAACTTACCGTTTAATACCAGTCATCCCGTTTTTCAAACATTTTCTTGATCTTGAAGCTGAATGTTCCAACATTTGCTTTCATACCAAACAAATTCAGACGAAAACAACTGTTCGAACATAAATATAATTTTATATCATCGTTCAAATATATTTTGAACTGTTTGCCGTTGTATTTACGTAAAATGAGCTTCCCGGAAAATTCACACAACAATTTACAGATAATCCATTATTTTTTTTACCCCACCCACGCATCAAAATTTGTCAACAACTAGCGTGGCATTCACTCTTTACATGAACAATCCTGTTTTCAAGCGAAACAGACTGGTCTCTGACAGTAAGAAGACTGAATATTGATTTACTATGAAACACACACAGTCTTGAACTAAGGAGAATGTTTAAATTCCAAAGAGTATCCGCATTGAAAATGATTTTTTTGTCGTCTTCAGACTAAGTTCGAATTACATTTTGACGTGGCCATGTCCTTAGAACTGATCGTATTGATCTTATTGAAAGGTTATGGGCCTGGTTAAACTCTTATTTTTCTAAAAGTAATCACATACCCTAAAACTCAATTGAATAAGTCCACACCCTCATTTCAAACACTGTCCTCTCAGTCCTACAAACAGGCACAGAATCAGCCGCATTACTTCAACATATCTCAATTGTGCGTCAGACTACAGCGGTACAATGCAGCAATTCAAGATAAGCAAGCAGAACACAGACCAGACGACCCAATCTATTTTCTGTTTATGGTCGGCCAGAGGTGGTTTTCAATGCATGTAGTTCAGCTTTTAAAGAACCATGTTTGGTAGATCGTATTGTTGATGAATCAAATACTTGTTCTGGGTTTTTTTACGAGGTCTCTGCAAATACTGTGCCAGAAGTTTGACAATTTGCTTTTAACTTTCTTGTTTATCCACCTGTTTTCGTAATATCTACAAATGAACATAAAATTGAAGCTGCTCAAATGAAACTGTGTCCATTTATGATATTGCAAGAGGTCTTGTTAACTATATTCAGAAGGTGGTTACAGAGAATTCTAAAACGGATGTTCCATACCTTGTTTTCCAAGGTTCTGTCTGTACCTCAGCAGAGTAGTGATGCAAAACTCCCTCCATTTTTTCTCTATAAGACTGCGAGGCATATTTCAATTCGCTTGAAGACTTATATTTGGGTAATGAAGTAAAGTTTTTGAATAATCACAAATCTGATTTATTTTCTCAACCCCCTTTTACGACCATTTTGTTGATGATCTTGTTGTCAATATTGACACAGGGAATTTGTCTGCTGCTCAGCTTTGCGTTCGCCGGTTTTTGGAAACTTAAAGAATATATTTCCACTAGTCCCGTGGCTGCTTTAAAATAAATTATAAGATTGTTCTTTTAGACTATACACCCTTCTAACAGCCAAACAGGAACATCCCGCCCGATATTTATAAGCAAGTTAGACAGCACCTCAAACATATGTAATATTGTGGTGCAATCCGTGAGAGCAAATGCCCTTTTAATCTAACATTATTCTTGTTCGTAAGAAGGATAAGTCCCCGTCGTTTTTGCATCGACTTCTGTATGCTTAATTCCCATACCAGAAAATATGCTTTTTAGCTTACTTTATGTTTGACGATTCTTTTGACCTACTTCAAAGTTCATTTCTAGCTTGTTTCTGTAGCTTTTCGCATAAATATTGGCCGCCGTTCAGGTACTGGCAGGTGGAGATGGAGGAGGACTCCTAGCAATTCACTGTCTTTGAACTTTTTGAAACAGCTGTGTCTTATTTGGGTTATGTGGTTTGTGAACAGGGCTTCGCCATTGATCTCGAGAAAACCTTTACCATTACTGATTGGCCAGCCCTATCAACATTTCCCATCTCCGTACCTTTTTATGAACTGCTGGCTTTTATCGTCGCTTCATCAAGGATTATTTCAAAGTATCACAACCCTTGAATCAATTACTTGAGGGACACGGTAACAAAAAATCAGTCAAAGTCCATATCTAAACTAAATAAAACCTGCAGAAAAGTTCTAGGATGACGCCCCATAGGCGTTTTAAGGAGAAACTCTTTTCCCATGTTCTCGCTTTTGCCAACTACTCCAAACACCTTTAAATTACATACCAATGAAATAAGTTTGTAGTCATCACGACGGATAACAACCCGATGCCATACACCTTGTCTACTGCCACAGTTCATTGTTGGGTTCCATCTTTGCATTCAAATGATTGCGATATCAAAATTTAAGTCAGGTAAACTTTATTCCAATCGCGAAGGGGGTAAGTCGTAAATTTCGTTTGTTTTCTGAAAATACTTAAGCTATTTGTCTTGGTGTTTCTGTTTCTATTTTATCTTGTTGAATGCGTGTGTTGTGTGACACTTCCTCACTTGGCCAGTGAAGAGATCGTTTCTCCTGTTCCAGCGGTAAATCCGGTAAACTGAAGACAGAGAAGTCCAACGTCATTTCCTTCATTGCGGCTCTTGTACGAGGGAGGAGGAGACGTCGAAAGATGCCAAATTCCTTTTCCTCGAGAATGGTGTTCTATCTCTTTTGGAAGTGCTGATGTTCTGTTACTTGTTGTACTCGCTTCGTACAGAACTTTTGCTTTTCTAGGTGTGACAATGTCATCCATCTTGTCGTAAGAATTCCGCTCTTCGTCAGCGTTTCAGACAGTCGTATTTTCTCTTATCGTCTGTGCGTTTGTTGTAAAACTCCCACTGTTTCCAGGGCTAATATTGTCCTCTTTGAAACCTCTAGAAATATGCAGCTTGTCTGTAACGACAGCATAGAGCTCGAAGATCGAACAGTGGATACAAATGTTCTGGGGAATACCCACCACTTTACGCGGTATGCCAGAGCTATTCCCTGTCGAAATCGTAAGCCAACCACGACTGCTAAGGCCATATATGAAAAGGTCATAGTTCCTGCACAGCTTCATCTTGATCAAGGCCGCAACTTCGAAAGCAGGATTATCAAAGAGCTGCGCTGTATTGCTTACGGCCAAAACACCTGTACAACTCGATTCCATGCCATGGACAACCCGTCTACTGCAGGATTCACCCGTACGCGGATGCTGGAAACGTTGAGGGGCGACAAGAAATGCAAGTGGAAAGAATACATTCCGTACTTGGTTTCAGCCTCCCATGCTACGTGTTGTTTACCGTGTATTTCATGTTTGGGGGGCACACACGTCTGTCTGTCACTGCTTGTCTCGGAAATGAAGGCTCTAAATCCATAACTTCAAATATTTTCGACGGTCTCCAAGAGCGCATCCAGTACGGCTACCGTGTTTGAGCGGAATCGGAGAAGACACGTACCGACCAGAACATGGTCCAGGAGGACGGAATAGCTCGCGATGTAGTTCTTGTGCGGAATGTCAACCTGTAGCCTAAATGACAGTCTCCTGTATCTTCACAGTTCGTAGTCCATAAGCCCCCTCTCTAGCTCCAGGTACGCCGCCTTTTGTGCCTAGGCCTTATCTCAGTCCAAGGCGTAGTAGACGTCCTCCCAAACGTTACGGGGAGTGGGTATCTTCCAAAATTGCAGATTATGTTTGTTAAGTTGAATGCTTTTTATTGAAAACCACTTGAATAAAGTATGATGTATTTTTTTGAAGTAGACTTTTAGAGATATGCATTGGTGTTATCACTGATATATCAACACATGTTCGAAACATGGTGGCCGTAGGCCCCAGTGTGGATTAAAATGTTCTTGGCCCATCCAAAGAGAACGATCGCAGGCTGACTTCGGCCTGAAAGATATGTCCTCCAATGAGGAGGAATAACAACAAACTAGCGTGGCATTAACTCTTTATCTGGAAAACAAACCTGTTTTCAAGCGAAACAGACTGGTCTGTGACAGGAAGATGACTGAATATTAATTTACTATGAAACACATGCAGTCTTAAACTAAGAAGAATGTTTAAAATCCAATGAGTATTCGCATTTGTTTTGCCAACACATATGACCTTCCAAATTTTCATTCATTAAATAGCGGCGTAGTAATTTAGTTATGTATTCATGCCCCACTTAATATAAAAGTGTTTTCGTTATTTTTTGGAACATATGTGTACTTATAAAACTTCATTGATTACTGCTCATTAAAGCTTTGCACTAAAAAACGAGCGAATAATAAACTATAAGAATGAATAGCAGAGAACTATTTCTCCACAAAGTTGACAGCAATAATTTTGTGTGAGGGGCGCCCAACGGGTAGCGGCATAAAATACACCCTTTTCAAAAAAGGGGGTAATAAAGAAATAAATTAAAAAGCTAATAAAACTCCGAAAATAAGCATAAAAGAAACAGAAAATTTGTTTATTTTAGTGTAAGATAGTATTTGATTTCACTCGTGATCATAGAAAAACTACATTTTTATTCGTGGCTTCGTAACACAATAACAATGAGAAACATAGCCTACATGGCATCTATATGTGCATTGAAAAATAGTTCCGACAGTGAACTCATAACTGTATTGACTAGAAAGTATTATTTTTAACCGTATTATCACTCGGAGGATATAGTCACAGACGTTTTTATTATTTAATGAAATTTCTTGCATATATATCTGCTTTCTGTGATAAAATGACCAATAAAAAAGACGTGTTTAGAAAATGTACACAACTTATTTAAATTTGTATCGAATGTTATTCCAATACGAATAAAACGTCAGAAAAACAAGAAGCAAGTACGTAAATTCAGTGTAAAAAGCGTAAACATCCAAAGTATTTATTTCATGAGGGGCTCTGCTATGAGTTTGGCTTTGTGCTTACTCGGTGCAATCACTGAAATCAAAACAGTTATTCGTATTTATTCATATATTCATCGAAATCAATAACGAATTGATATTCAATTTGCAAATCACGCATAATATTAGCCATTTGATACCCGATGTCTATCTTTCGCGTTCTGTTCATTACCGGCTCTGATCTATGCATTATATTTGGTGACCTTCTGGGTTAGGTTGTGGGTTAAAGCATACTCGACACAGCTGGTGTAGGGTCAGGAAACTCTGCTGAATGCCCGACATTTTAACACGCAGTATTTATTTCTTTTATTTAAAATGATGTAAAGGATTGCAAGAATTCCTATTGGTCCAAATACTCTCCCTCTATGGTTTACGTCATTTTCAATTACACGCTTACCGGTCACAGATGTTGCAACATTGAAATCTGAATGTTTATTAATATTTCAAATCCAACCATTATTAAACGTTATTTAAAAGTCGAAATACGACGTTATTTCAATGTTTTTGGGCTGCTGCGTATTTGTTTAGAACTTACGAACACAGCCTCGGTTGGTTGGTTAATTTACTAATCTCAGTGTCTTATTCTGTCATTATTTACATGTTGTCCCAAATTTGAAATTCAGATTTTATCATTCGAAGAAAGAGTTTGGAAGATTTTAGTTTACGACAATATGATTAACAAATCATCACCCGCAATGTCAGTATCATAGCATCAAGGCTTTGCTCAAGTCAGCCCTCTTAGTGCTTTGATAAGCCGTAGCAGAAAACATTCTCAAAACTGCAATACATTGGTCATTACAAGAAACACAAGATAAGATCAACTCGAAATACAGTACAGTGCATAGCCCTGCAGGATGGCCTGCTAAGTGGTGATTGGTTGAATGATTTAATTATTTCGTGGAGTGATAAGCATTTTCTCAAAATAGTCTGGTTGACTCTTAAATCAGACAAAGAAAACTATCCAGTTTCAAGGTTGTCAATTGTCTTACAAAACAATTAATTGTTTAACAAGCATTAAGTTCGACGCTTATACACTGAACGATAAAGGGTATACATTTTTGAATTCGTGATATTTTACTTCGAATGGAGTACTGTAAAATATTGCACGCTACTTGTTTTTTAAGATATATTTCCACTGAATAAAATAGACGATTGTGTTAAGTTTGGTATGTTGATCGCAGTTAAAATATGCGGTTGCTTTAGAGGTACACCGAAGGACCTGATATTGAGAACAGCTTAGTCGGTTGAAACGGAACTCGAATGTTATTCAGGATTTGAGTGGAAGCAACCGGAAGGAACCCCGATACCCACTCGGCCCCTTAGTACATGACAGAGAAGCGGAAACTCGGCGAAAAACAAAAACATGCAGTCCTAGGAGTCGTCGCCTTAACAACTATTCCTCGGTCATTTTCCATCGAAAATAACCTCGGTTGGATGGTTTACAATGTCAGAATTCTATAGAGATTTAACTACGCTGGAAGTAGATCGCGTATTTCTATTTAGCAGTTAAACTAAGTAATAATAATTACACGTTTAGAGCAATGAATTCATATTGTTAATTGATATAATTAATTTTACGAACTACTTCTACTGATGAACGCACATTAGAATAAAAATTAAAGTAAACGTTTCCTTTTCTAACTTGCCAGCTTCTATTGGTGGCATTTTAATACTGTCATGTCTCGTCTCATTGTAACGCCTAACCATATCTTCAAAAACACATATGTACCTTTCAGTGTTATGTTCAGTACATTATTACCACATTACTCTTTAAATAGTTCGATGAGAGCATGTGTGATACATATTATTACTTTGTTTGGAAATCCAATGTTTAAATACACTATTATAAAAAAAATCATCTACCCAGTTTTTTTTCTGGTTTTCTCTTCGACTCAGTGACTACATCATCAATGGCATTCACTGGTTTATGGAATAAGCTGATATGCAGAGGACTTTTCGCGACTTTGAAAATAATGATCTTATAATGAGTAATATCCGGAAACTTAGAAACACCCCTTTTTCAATAGATTTTTAATGTGAAATTCAAAAGGCTCGGGGGCGTCTATTGCCAGGATATAAACAGCTGAAAAATCGCGCCTTTTAGAGTGCAAACTGTATACTCGGCTAAGCTTATCAAGGACAGGACCTTAGTTTACGATGAGCTACCCAAGTGGGGCCGGTTTATAGGGACCAACATATTATCAAAGCTGGAACACATATAAAATGTAAACCGCCAGTGTATCCGTAATGGCACAGGACATTTGCATGACTCTGCTCATATTTCAAACATTAACAGTACAAACTCACCCCCTGCAATTACATCCCTGCTATATTCTAGCCACGGATAGCCCAGCTCCAAGCGGCGATAGGGCACTGATGGGGCCGCCGACACTTATTCCGCCGAGCACTGCGACTCATCCACCGGTTTTCGTTCCAATGGAAGCACACTTACAGTTCCATAACCCCAGAATGGAATCTCAGAATCCTACGAAATTAGCTCCATTAAACGGCGTAAGCAAGCAGGGCTGCTCCGTGTCTATCGCACTTCCGGTGGAAATGGTTTCGGTGAAGAATGCAATTTCAGTCACCAGAATGACATCTCCCAGCGTCAAGGCAGACAGTCGGTGAGACAATTGTGCAAAACCCAGTTAAAATTACGTAAACCAAATTTAACTTTTCGGCATCGGATGAAAATTCAGTAAAAACCATTTTGTTTATTTTAACAACCCGAATCTAAACCCTTACGCAAACACACGTTCACATGGTCGGCCTAGGGTTGCAAAATCTGTGAGTAGAACTGAGCGCAGGTCACAATCTGCTTCTTCTACAAACGTCCGAACTCGAGCTCTAAAACCAGATCAAAAACTGACTAAAATAACATTGATTACTAGTGCTTCACGTCCCCATACCATATATGGGGAGAATGATCCCCTTGTGTACTAAACATTAAACAACGTTAGAAAAAGTTACGTTTCTCTAAAAAAATATGTTTGAACGTAAATAGTGTGTAGTCGGTAAAATGACAATATCTGGTGTACAACGACAAACAATGCGATGCAAATGTAAACAATAAGGAGTAGAGCATGTACATCTGGCATGTTCAGTCTGTTTTTGAAAGCACAGACCATTCAGCTTCAAAACCTTCAAAGATGGAAGGTAGGCAATGATCTGAGATGGTATAACCATGCTGTGACTCACGGTCATATGTCAATTAAAAGAAATCAGGCTTGTAACATTGATTATGCACTTCCTAATTGGCGTAATTTGCCCTTCATGATATAGAGCTACAGTAAATGGGGTAAATCCTGGATTGTGCGAGAACCAAACTGATATAAACAAAGTGGCGTGTGTTGAAATGCAAAAACTGTATAAATTATGAAAAAGAAACACAGATATTATGCTAAAGCTGCATTGCTACATTAGATCAATTTAAATGGTTTGACAATGTTTGGTGTTTCCTTAAACACAATATAAAAGCTACACTATTACAAAGACTAGTTTATCTTTTTTATAATAATACATTCTTTTGAGATAATTGGATAAACACAATACCATATGGAAAGTAAATCCTTTAAGGTTACCCCAGGAAAGCCATCTGAATGACAACTTTACAAGATTTTTCTTTTTTGTTATCTTTTCAATTTATTTTTTCGATTTTGAAAACATATTTTTTACGTGGATTAGCTCCTGTCCATAAAATGCAGCCTAAATAGATTCTACATTTAAATCTTTAAATTGATAAGTAAATGTATATGTCCTTAGTATTTTACTCTCAGCAATTATTTCTTCTGTCCAATTGGGTGTGTAACCTTTTTTCAAAGTGGTTTTTGTATTTATTTATGAGAACTTGATCTCCTATTTTGTACTTAAATGGTTTTATTTTATTATGCAATGTTTATGCCTTCCCTGAATAATAAAATCGATTATGTCATTTTCATTTTTCTCAAAAACATAATCGTCGTTTGAGGTATGTAATAGTAATATGTCTTCTAGTAATAATATTTTTTTCTTTCAATCTTGTCCATTTTATCAATTAAGTGTTGATATTTTGACTGCTCCAAATTATTTGCATACAAATAAATGTTATCATGACAAATCAATGGTTTTAATAGCATAAGAAGAAGCGTATAAGTCTTCGCAGATTTCTAGAAATCAATATTCACAAAACTGTGGCATGTACGCATAAATTAGCTAAAAAGAATTATGTTTTGTTAATTATCATTATTCGGAACTTCTATTATACATTTTTTAATTAATAAATAAACATATGTTTAAAAATACAAGCATTTAAATCACACACTACAAAATAACACAGTTAAATAAATGTTTATCAAATCAATACAAGTATTTATTCAAGCACTGGTAAAATACATTTTATACTTCAATACCAATTTAACTTGTATGAAAATCACGCGTTTTGCACATGTAGTTCTCCAATAATTATAAACCTGCTTACACCTACTTTATCTCTAAAATTAAACCACAATTGTGCAATCATACGAAGTGTAAAGTACAAATCGACCTTTCCATGCAAAAACATTTTATCAATATCGATATGCGCAATGATTGCTTTCAGTTTTCTTCCATGAATGTTCATTCAAACAAGTCACTTTCTATAAAAAAATGTGCATTTCTAAACTTGCGAGAAATCACGTCTCATGTGACGCCTTTTTTTGTATCTTTAAACCGACAATGAAATATATTTTAGCGAAAGCTGGAATTGAACCCGCATCACAAGATTGTTTTTTCTTTGTTTACCTATGCGTAATTGCGTTATTTCCGTTAAATATATTTCAAGATTAATTCAGTAAATTGTTAAGTTTATGGTTTGTCCTTGACCTTTTGGTTAGTGGTTATTTTATTAACCACTACCTATACTGTAAGTCGTATGCAATATGGAGTTTACCGGAACAGATGATTAATTTGGGGTACCTGCTTTTAAGCTTGTCTCAAAATTTGTGAACTTGTCCGGTAAATCCTATATTGCATACCACTCCTAAGACTAAGGTCTAAGTTATTTTCAATTACGCACTTCCTGTATGCCCAATTACAGATGTTGCAACGTTAAAATCTCATCAATTATTCAATTATTAAATCCAACCATTATTTAACGTTGTTTTAACGTTCAAGTACGACGTTGTTTCGGCTGTTTTTTGTGGCTAAAGGGTATTTACATTGAATTACGAACGCTGTGTTGGCTAATTCATTAATTCCAGTGTCTTAATCTGGCGGTAATCTGTCGATAATAAAATGTTATCCTTAATTTGAAAATTAGATTTTGCCATTTATGACAAGAAGGTAGATTAAGTCAATTTGCTTAATAATTTATCCCTCGCACTGTTATCTAAGCATTGCCGCAGTAAGCCCTCTTATTGCTTTCATAAGTCTTAGCACAAACTCAAATATGCAATATCGATCATTACAAGAAACACTTGGAATACCATACAGTGCATAGCCCAGCAAACTGACCTGCTAAATGCTGATTAATTGGCTGGTTCAAATTCCTCGTGATTTCATGGACAGATAAGCTCTTTTCTCAAAATAATAGGTCTTTTGAGCTCTATAATTCAGACAAGGAAAACTATCAAGTTTCAGCATTATCAATCGTCTTACTAGATAATGAGGTTGTTTAGTTCCACGCTTACACACGAATTTATTCATTAAATATAGCTCACCTCAGAACACGTTAACGTTTACGTCAAGTTTGCATACAATTACACATACGAGGATGAATAAGGAAATAAAACATCGGTAACCAAGCAATGAAATGCATTCATATAAAACCTTTCCGTTTTGTATTTTTAGTTTAATTCAGCGAGTGTAGTACCGTTTAATAGTTTTTAAAGGTGCACTCTTACTCCCAAATAAACAGTAACTAAAAAAAATACAGTTGTTTTAATTTACCGAAAGGATGAATAACTATCGAAAACAATGGTTCTTATTAAGGATACCGTGTCAGGGACAAGAGTTATTCTGTAACAAGTCCTTTTGCACTCCTTTTCATTCCTAAAAAAAACCAAAACATATCTTAATAAAAGACAAGGAAAACTATCCGGTTTCAATCCTGTGCTTTATCGTACAAAATATAATTTAATGCGCTATGTAGTTGCACGCTTTTACACTCAACAAAAAAAGAAGATATGCATTTTCAAAAATAGCGATGCATTCCAAATAGTCTCCATTGTATGTTGAAATTGAAGTATTTGAATGTGATTGTTATGTTTCATAACAACGGACATTAAATTGTCTTAAACTAAACACTTATCTATATTAAACTAAACACTTATTTATAACTTTGAATAACTAAACGTTATGTTTTTTTTTGTCAGACAAAATTTAATTCAGGGATTGTGGTCCCGTATAATAGTACTTAATTTTCAAATAAAAGTTTTGTTTCCAATAACTCGGCCTTCGCTGGTTTATTTTCTTATGCGTACATACACTTTTCCTGTGTTGTTAATGTGAACTAACTAAATTATATATTATCAGCAAAAAACATTCAGATAAATATTTCGAGACATATAATGTTATACAGATTTTTGATTAGAATGTAAGAGGACAAAACATAGTTTACCCTATGAAAACTGTTTCCTTTGCCCCGTATATACCATATCGGCCACCTACTAACCCCGTAACTTATAATGTCAAGGAAAATATTTATCCTGCAACAATTCCTTGTTGCACACTTGTCGTTCCTAGAATGAAAAAAACAACGTTTCCTAAATAAAAGACAAGGAAAACTATCCGGTTTCAATACTTTGCTTTGTCTTACGAAACGACATTATTGTTCAACAAGCCATGTAGTTAGATGCACGCTTATATATTCAGAAGCCCGGGAGCATTCGTTGCTGACAGACTTAAGTCTTAAGACTAGTGGAAGACATCCATGATGTAACGACATAAACTGACTGGTACGACAGTGAGTAGATGTGTCACATGTTGGAATACTTGTCAATGTTTTTGCGGAAAACTGCATGATCAAGTAAGTAAATAGTTGGAGTGCAATATTATACAAAATAACTTATGTTTGCTTGGAGAAAAGTTCTTTTGTTTCGAATGTTTCAAACCAGGATTTTGTAAAAGCTTTAAAAGGTCTCTCTTACGATGGAGAATCAAGCCGTACTATTCACGAATATAATGGAACAGATGCGTCGAAGAATAAAAAATGTATTTTAAAAAGTATTGATATTTAAAAAAACCCAACATCATGCGCACAAAATGTGCGTTAAATAAACCTTTCAGTCTTTACCTTTTCTGTTGCTGAGAATGGTGTCGTGAGGTCCTGAAAGCCGAAAAAGGTGTCATGATATTGACATTTTACAAATCGACAGTAAAGAATCTTTTTCGACTCTCAGGACCTTAAATTATGACACATTTCACAGCAACAAAAAATACGCATTCTGTGCACAGCATATTTGTTAGGATTATTAAAGACTATGTTTCCTCGAAATTAAGCGCACATGCTCAAATAATTATGTTCGAGAATACTTCCTATGCTCTCCGTTATTGGAGGAATAAAACGTATCTAACTATCTGTTTGTTGAGCTTTATGTTTCAATACAAACGAATTCGTCACAAGGTGCGAGGATTTCGTGCGAAAAATTCACAATTGTTTAAGGAATGAATTGTGGGATTGCTGTCATTATCGGGGTATGAACGCAATTGGGCTGGTCAAAGTGTGTGGAGTCCGAAGTTCAAGAATTGTTAAAAAAATACTTTATATCATTTAAGAAAACCTTTCAGTAATCCTTTCTTACCTATTCTGTAAATAGAACGACCCGACTGTAACCGGAAACGTTTTATCAAATGACGTCACGATAACGTGAGAAAAGATCAACCACTTAAAATCATTTTAAACGTTAAATTGATACACTTATGGCAACGATACATTTAACATAGCATAATTTAACACTTTAAAAATGGTTTATTTATATTTTACGGCACCTGCTGACACAATACAAACAATAACAAGATAAAAAAAAATCATGTATATTGTTATGCGATGAATTGCGATCCGAATATATCCGAAGATGTTGCGTTCATCGATTGATAAACGCAATTGCCGAAAGGCAGTTCATTTAGGAAATGGAAGTTGAGGTGTAAATATTGTGATATATACGTTTTGTAACCCTACTAATCAAATTTGTCACATGCTTAAAACAAGATGAAACATAAAATGAAATGCCATATTTTGGTTTTTAACAAAAACGTCCCACGTACAACACAAATCAGCAAAATATGGTCATTAATTTAGTAAAACTGACAGATCATTACATAGAGCAGTAATACATATACGCGTAATAAAATGAAATAGAATTGAACAAAAAAGAACAAATTGGAATATGATTGAATTGAATAGAATATAATTTAACATATAAAGAAAAAAAGAAAGAAGCAGTCAACACTGACCTTGACCTTGACTTTTGATCTACGGGCCTAAATTTAAAAAGCCTTGGGATCGTAGGCCAATTATTGGGCTGATCACCGCGACTTTGACATAATATCAATTATTTACCGACACTGACCAAAAAGCGTATGTAATCCAATTAGTTTGAACTGTCGTCCTTACGATCTCCTCGATTCATTATGTTATTATACGACCGATGGCGATATTCAGTAAAAATGCATTACAAAAGGAAAACGTGGCCTTAACAATTGACTGAATAACTTCAAATTCAGAAGGCGTTATGTATTTTCTGTACATGCTCACAGAAGGTGAATAATACCATCGCAACACAATATTCGCACTATATGAACTTATCCTGTGCTCTTTGCACGAATTCCTTACATGTGTGACGAATTTGTTTGTTGTACGCTAGGATAAAATCAATGCCCGGAAACACATACACTACTAATATATGAATAGGTATTTAGGAAAGTTAATCTTTCTCTTTTATAATTCTTATGTGAAACTATTTTTTTCATCCACGTAGATATCGATAAAGTTTACTACATACAAACTACCTTGAAATTTGCTAGTACCTTGAATTGCCTACACGAAATAGTGTAATAGTCCCTTACAAGATAATCCTGATTTCAGCGAAGACATCGAAGAGGACAATGCCGTGGTGTTGTTGTTGCTGCTGCTTCTCTTGTAAGCAGTAAGTGTTTATTATCATTATTTATTATACATTTTGTTAGTAGTGCTTAAGTAACTTTATAGTCAGTTGGTCAAAAAACAACTTCTTTTCTACTCTGAAATGTCAGAGGAAAAGCACGACAGTGCTCCAGAATCGTATCAATAGTCCGCCATCAAGTTTCATCCCTTTGCAGTATAATGGCACTGGCAAACAAATTCGGACAATACTCTGCATGTACAGTATATTGTGCTTAAAAACTACAAGTTTTGTACTTCATATTATGAAACGTGCTTGTTTATATTAGCAAGTGTTATATGGGAAACAAAACCAAGTATTTAAGGCAAATTTCACCAATTCGGTATGTTATGACAGTACTTTGTTAAGAAAGTATGTGTTTTATATAAATTGCAATATATGTTCAATAAAAACATTTATAAAGTAAACCAAAAAATGTTTCTATAAGAAATATATTTATTCAGTATTTAACGTTCAATAAAATATTTATATGTGGTTAAAATAAATATATTGGGTATAATTAGCATCATGGGATACTATCTACATCTTGTAACAGCAGTTTTGATTGACTTGAGGCAAACCAATATGGCAGCGTCTGAGGATAGTGGCTTTATGACAGGAGCTCAAAGACATGTTAGTCCATCTAGCGATAATAAGTCATTTGAACCTGTATTGTATTATTTTGGCTAGTTGAACTGATGTTTATGGCTAGATGGACTCATTTGAGATCCTTGCCATCAAGTCAATGTGATTATGTTTCCTGTTTTCACATTGTAATCATGGAAGCTGCCATATTGAATGATTTCACATCATGCAAATTATACCCAAATTTATTTATTTTTACCTCACACAAAATTAAACAATAACTGCATTAAAATACACTGCAAATTAGTATTTGATTTAAAAAGTAAACATTTTAATATTTTAACTTGTGTCATGTGCCTTGAACAATTTGTTTTTCAACATCTAGTCATATATTATAGTCTAGTCTATATATTGTAATTATTGAACAAATATTTTGTTTTTAGTTCGTATATATCTTTTTTGAATAAATATATTTGACATCGAATATTGCAATGTTTGTCATGCCAAACTTCGGAAGTGATTACTCAGTGCCTTTCTTTCTTTTTAACACATGACAGAAAATAAAAATTGGACGAACGTTACCACTGTGTATTCGATAAAGAGACCAAAGCCGGTGTAGAAATACAAACCATGCAGTGAAAATGTAAACAAAAAAGAAGATCAAGTAGATCTAGAATGTTCACCTTGTTTTTTGAAATCACAATCCATTCAGCTTTAACACCAGAAAAACGAACACATTCTTTTTTCAGCAAAGATTATAAAATAACGGTGGAAACGGGAGATAAACCCTTGAATGGAAAAAAATCACGTGTGTACATCGAGCTTTACGCCGGAAACGAGAGGATAGCTGAGAAACAACTGGACGCAAGCTTTAGCGGGGAATTCAAGCGTGGTTGTTTGAAAACTCACACTATCAAAAACCTTTCGGTATGAGTTTATATATTTTAATTTAACAGGGGCATAGTCGGCATTGGTGAGCTCGTGTGTTTATATTAAGTTATACAAAAATAAACGAGGGATTAAATAAAGCCCCTTGAAATCTCGTCACTGCGCAACTACCTACTAGCAAAATGTACCCACAAAAGTTGCGCTTTGTTTCCTGCATCTTCCAATAACCTAGTTTTCAAACTAATAACAATACCAAATGAAATATTCAAAACTTTCGTTTAAATTGCATGAAACACATTTACTGCAGTAGAGCATCGGTCTACCTTGGTCTAATGGATAAAGTGCCCGATTGCAGACATTGGTGAAGCGGTTTCGAACCCGCTGACGACAAACTATTTGTTTTAATTTTGTCTTATCAATTACATAACTAATTTATAAAATTATATTAATACCTGGATATGCTTTACAATTGTTTTCCATTTTGAAAAGGTTTATATTTGGTTACATGAAAAACGACAATGCAAGAATGTCACATTAATACTACAGAATTAAAAACTACAGAAACAAGCTCAGAAGCCAAAAGGTTAAACATAATTCCCGTTTAATGGCACTGGATAAACGCTAAAGACATAGAACAGAAACACACAAAAAATCACAAACAAGAAACATGGAACAACAGCACAAAACTCCACAAACAGCACAGTGCATCTTAGATTATATTAACTAAAGACTAGCGTTCTCAGTCTCTGGACTGGAACTGGAAATTATGACAACATTAAATGTAAATGCGGGTTATGGCACTTTAACCTTCCGATATTCCAACAACGAATGGCATTCCAGGATGTATCCTATATTTTTGCGGGAAAGAAATATATCTTATATAATCTAATGTTACTTATGAAGCGTCATTGTTCAGATATCTCCATATTGTTTTTAACCAGACTGAGTATCCAGACATCGACGCGATAAAACTTAGCAAAGGCAATGACGCCGTTGACACAGACTGGTGTATCGATACAATTCGAGTGGAAAAGAAAACCGGAAATTGGAACACAGTCTTCCCTGTATTTCGTCGAATCAAGGCGGGGCAAAGGCACCTCATTCGTGAATATGACACACATCTTCCCACCGACAATCTGTACAAAGAACACCCGGCGTTGCTAGGTTCGTGCTGTGTCTTTAAGTATTACCACAACTAGTTTAAATAGTATAGACTGTAACTGTTTTTTTTTTCTTTTTAGTGTAAGTCGGGATTTAGATCGTCGAACAGTAATATAAATGATGAAAAGATGGAACTTGTACTAGTATTCCTACAAAAATAATATATAGAAGTTTATGGGTTTCTTGCAGATCGAAGATGACGTGATTTAGAAGAAATGAGACATGTCTACCAGTATACATTCGAGAAGGGGCTTCCGGTTACTCTGAAGGCGTTGCCAGAACAGGAAATGTTTTCATTTACGTACGGCTTCCATATATTGGAAAAGATACTTACAGGCGAGTCGTCTCCTCCTTTGGAATGCTTGGCGTGCGAGGATGTCTCTGAATTTGATAATTTATTCATACATTCCGAGAAGCCACATGAACTAGACAGGTAAGGTAAAATAAAAATGGTTGAATGTTGATATACTATTGTTAAGGGCATATAAATGCGTTCAAGAATCACAGGTTCTTTATAACATAATTCTTATCATAGGTTTAAGTCACACGTTATTGTTTTTGTCGGTTACAGATGGGAAAACGACGAGAAATTTGGTTTACAGCGCCTTCTTGGGGTGAACAGTTCTGTCATTCGTCGAGTAAAAGATATGAGTCAACTGAACAATTTGCATGTTGATGAAAATGAAATCCGATGGCTCCTACAGGGTCTCACACTAAAAGAAGCCATTGACGCAAGAAAGCTTTTCATTGTCGACCACGCAATCCTAGATAAGTGTCCAAAAAATCCGAAAATCATCTTATGCTCGCCAATAGCTCTTTTCTTCCGAGAAGAAGACAAAATCATGCCAATAGCTATCCAGTTATTTCAGGGCAGAAGCGACGATAACCCGGTATTTTTTCCAACAGATGACAAGTACACGTGGATTTTGGCGAAAATGTGGTTCAACAATGCCGATGCTCAAATCCATCAAGCAATTTCTCATCTCGGCTACACACACTTGATTATGGGGGGGTTTGCGATCGCTGCCCATAGATACCTTTCTAAATCACATCCGATTTTCAAACTTTTGGCCCCACACTTTCTTTACTTGATGGCTATCAATAATATTGGATTGAAAAGCCTGGTGAGCAAGGGAGCACTTATTGATATACTGATGTCAATGGGGTCGGAGGGAACAGAGTACCTAATCGCAAAGCACAAGGACACCTGGCGCTTGAACGTCGAGGGTTGCCTTCCAGCTGACATCGTCGATCGGGGAGTTGAACCTACTGATGTTCCGTTTTATCCATTCCGAGACGATGCACTGCTTACGTATCAAGCCATAGAGGAATATGTTGATTCGTACGTCAGCTTGTATTACAGGTCAGACAAAGTCCTACAAGAGGATCCCGAGATACAGGCCTGGCGGTACGACATGGATCGGTCTGCATCCGATGGCGGACTTGGAGTCAAAGGTATTCCAGGAGAACAGGGAAGATTTCAAAAACGAGACGAATTGGCTCTTGTACTTAAATGCATAATTTACACGTGCAGTGTCGGACATGCTGCCGTAAACTTCAAGCAGTATGACGAGTACGCATTCCCCCTGAACTATCCGATGATGCTTAATGGGCATCCACCCAAAGACAAGAGAAAACGTGATATGAAACATGATGTCATCCCGACGATCCAACCAAAACACAAACTGCTGAAAATTATGGCACTGACAAAAATTCTCAGTACACGTGCAACAAATGCTCTCGGGAATTTTGAAGTGAACTACATTCATGACCCTCCAGCTGTCAAACTGGTCGAACAGTTTCAGAAAAACCTAGAAATTGCAAGCAAAAGAATAAAGGACGAACACACAAGAAGAACCGCAGAGAGGGCATATCCATTCCTCGACCCTGACAAAATACCAAATGCGATCAGCATTTGAATAGTTTGAAATTATGGTGTAGGGTTTTTCAGTTGTTGTTAATTTAACATTGTTTTAATTAAAGTTGTTATTTATCTGAGTGTTTTTTTAGTGTCATTCTACTTATATACGAAACTTTTTCTGCCGCGGCCCTTGCCTACTGGACAGTAGAAATGTATGCACGTATATGTATACATTTTCTGGGACCAATAACAACCTACTCTACTACCAGATATTTTCATATGATGTTGCAAATCTATTTCTTTTTCATCTTTTTCTTTTCCAGCTGTGTATACATGTATACATGATGTTTGATGTTTGACACATTTCCCGTTTATGGCGATACATGCATTAATGATTATAATGTAGTTATGATTTGGAAATATTAAATGTTACAACGTTTGTTTTTATTTCTATGCTACCGAAGATTCAATGTGAACAAGTCTGTTAAACTCACATATTTTGGGCCATTAAAAGTCTGTTTCAAATAGTGTTTGTGTTTATCTGAAAAATGTTTCGTGTAACTATACCTTCTTTTGGATGGTACAACGAACACTTTCACGAAAAAACAAACTACCACTTCTATTCATTTTCATCGCGAGGTGTTAAGCGTCCGAGTGTTTAATGAGAATGTTGACTGAGATTTTGGCTAGGCTTATAATTTTTATTGATAAATGTTTGGACAAGTGTGAGGTTGCGTTCCAACAGGCCAGGTACTGGGACTGAAGTGACTGTTTCTACCATGTTGTCAAGGACTACGTTTCAATAACTACTTCTCGCTCTGTAAGAGTTAAGTTTAATGGTCACCGTTCTGATATCATCATTAATGAATGAGCGAAACATAAAATACTCTCCAAAATGGAACAAGCTAACTAGAGATTGCTTTTTAAAAACTGGTCGTGAACAACCAGCAAACCAAGGTTGAAGTGCTTAGGTAGAAGTATGAAGTTCCGGGGTCCAAGCGTTGTTTGTTAATTGAGCGGAATGAAGTATGACATACGAACTGGTAACCAACATTTTTTTTCACCTGAAGCTCCCTGGCCCAAGCGTACTTAAGTCATTAAGTGGAAACCATTATTTTGCCTCAAGGTCACCGTGAAATTTGATCTACTGGCCTGACAATCAATAGGGTTCATCTATTAGTTATTACCAACTTGCATACCAAGTATGATGTTCCTCTGTGCAAGCGTTCTTTGGTTATTGAGCTTTGACCTCACGGTCACTGCGACCTATACCGCGTGTTTGACCTTTGAACTACTGATCTTAGAGATTATCAACTAGTCAAGAACAAACGGCATACCAAGTTCAAAGTTCCTAGGGGAAGTATTCTTAAGTTATTCAGCCGAAACTGTTATTTTCATCTCAAGCTCACCGCTACCTTTAACAATGACCTACTTATCCAAATATCAATAGGGATCATTTACTAGTCATGAACAGCTTGCATTCTAAGTGTGAAGTTCCTGAGTGCAAGTGTTCTTAAGCTATAATTGGAAACTGTTTTTCTTCAAGGTCACTACGACCTAGACCTTTGACCTACTGATCCAAAAATCAATAGAAGTCATCTATTAGTCATGACCAACTGCAAAAAAAGCGTATGTATTCAAATTAGTTTGAACTGTCGAAATTTAGTAAAAATGCATTACAAAAGGAAAACGTGGCCTTAACAATTGACTGAATAGTTTCAAATTCAGAAGGCGTTATCTATCTTCTGTACATGATCACAGAAGATGAATAATACCATCGCAACACAATTTTCGCACTATATGCACTTATCCGGTACACTGCGCTCATTGCACGAATTCCTTACATGTGTGACGAATTCGTTTGTGCTGAACAGCGCTCACTCGCACATTTAATACTAGCAACATTATTCTTAACTTCGTTGAACATTAAGTCATTTTACTAGTTCCTCCTCAATGCCCGGAAATACATACACTACTAATATATGAATAAGCTTTGAGGAAAGATAATCTTTTTCTTTTATAGTTAGTTTGTGAAACTATTTTTTCATCCACATATATATCGATAAAGTTTACAACATACAAACTACTTTGAAATTTGCTAGTACCTTGAATTGCCTACATGAAGTAGTGGCCCTTACAAGATAACCGTAATTTCAGCAAAGACATCAAAGAGGACAATGCCGTGGTGTTGTTGTTGCTGCTGCTTTTCTTGTAAGCAGTAAGTGTTCATTATCATTATGAATTATATATTTCGTTGTTTGTCTTTATAGTTAGTTGGTCATGTGACCGCAAAACGGACTTCTTTTCTACTCTTAAATGTCATAGGAAAAGCACGAGTAGTGCTCCAGAATCGTATCAATAGTCCGCCATCAGTCGACCTTAACAGTCACTCGCCCAGAGAGTTTCATCCCTCTGCAGTATAATGACACTGGCAAACAAAATCGGCCAAAATACCTGCATGTACACTAACATGTACCCTACCCGCAAATGCTGCAAAAAATGCAACTGCCCCTTCAACAAAGGTTAATTCCATTTCTGTGGTGAATGACAACATACCACTTACAACATCAATTAATTCTTTCTTTTCCGGTACCGGTGCAGTTCTGACCATCCAACATGGTTCTTTATATCAACATGAATAAAATTTATTGAATATGTGGCGATTGTTTTGCGGAATAATTGTTACATGATAAGATACTTGTTTGGTGACGTTCTTGTTCCACGTTTATGTGCTTTGAAATACTGTTTTGTTTTGAATTGATATTAAATTAAAAAATGCAATTACTTCGAGTACAAACGTTTTAAATAAATTTGAACAGTTTTGAGAACTATTTTTGGCACATTAAACACTGCACGGGTAGTGTGCCAGTGTCATTGCCCCCCCCCCCCTTGTTTAAAGGTACTTGTTTATTTAAAGGTTATTTATCGTGTATTTATAACAAACAGGATAACCAAATATTCTCTATATATAATTACATGACATCCTATATAAATCACCAGTTCATAGTGTTTACTATTTGACTGGTCCGTATAGTTAAATAGGCGTTTAACAGTTATGAAATTTCTTGTGGGTAAAAACTTCTTGTGGGTACATGTACTGACTTTTCAAATTGAAATTGTGCTTAACAACTACAAGTTTTGTATTTTATATTATGGAACGTGCTTGTTAATATTGGCAAGTGTTATATGGGAAACAAAATCAAGTACTTAGGGCAAATTTCACCAATTCGGTATGGCATGACAACGTTGCAAAATTATATGGCAAATATATTTATTCAATAACAAAATACACGAAAATAACTAAGAAATATGTGTTCTATAATTGCAATTTATGTTCAATAAAAGAATTTATGGGCTAAACAAGTGTTGTTCTATAAAAAATAAATTAATTCAGATATTTACGTTCAATAAAATATTTATATGTGGTTTGAATAAATATATTGGGTATAATTAGCATCATTGAATACTGTCTACATCTTGTAACATCAGTTTTGTTTGGTTTAGTCAAAACAATATGGCAGCGCCTGAAGACAGTGGCTTGATGACAGTAGCTCATAGACATGTTAGTCCATCTAGCCATAATAAGTCATTTCCACCTGTTTTGTATTATTTTGGCTAGTTGAACTGATGTTTATGGCAAGATGGACTCATTTGAGATCCTTGCCATCAAGTCACTGTGATTATGTTTCCTGTAATCACGTTGTAATCATGGAAGCTGCCATACTGAATTCAGCGAGCCCATAAAGTGCATCGTTCCAGTAAACCCGATTTCCCATCATACAAATTATACACAAATTTATTTATTTTTACCTCACACAAAATTAAACAACTACTGCATAAAATATACACTACATATTAATATTTGATTGAAAAAGTAAATATTAAATTGGATGAACGTTACCACTGTGTATTCGATAAAGAGACCAAAGCCGGTGTAGAAGTACAAACAATGCAGTGAAAATGTAAACAAAAAAGAAGATCAAGTAGATCTAGCATGTTCACCTTGTTTTTTGAAATCACAAACCATTAAGCTTAAACACCAAAAAGAACACATTTTTTTGCAGCAAAGATTATAAAATAACGGTGGAAACGGGAGATAAACCTTTGAATGGAAAATAATCACGTGTGTACCTCGAGCTTTACGCCGGAAACGAGAGGATAGCTGAGAAACAACTGGACGCAAGCTTAAGTGGGGAATGAATTCAAGCGTGGTTATTTGAATACTCACAATATCAAAACCCTTCGGTATGATATATATTAATATTACAGGGGCATAGTTGGCTATGGTGAACTCATGTGTTTATATTATAATGTTAGTAATTAGGTGATTTCATATTGGCCTAGTTATTTGTCCGAGGTTAGCTGTATTTGCCCGAGCCCGAAAGGCAAATACAGCTGACCGAGGACAAATAACTTGGCCAATATGAAATCACCTAATTAATAAGTATTTTATTAATTAACTATTAGGCCACAACAAATTGATCATTTGTTCGTCGGATTTGCCGCACCTAAAATTCGAAAAACGAAAAAAAAAATAAAAAAAAACCTTTTTTTTGCGCCCGCACTTACTATTTGGCCGCGCATATTATTTATTTTTTTTACTTCCGAATTTCCTCTATTTTCTGAAGTTTTTTTACTTAAAATTTGAACCTGCAACGTCGACTTCGCCTTTTTTGAAGGTATTTCCATGCTTTACTTTCTCCGCGAGCAAACTTTCCTCGTGTCAGGACAAAATCAGGTCCGGGTAACCGCAAAACAGCCGATATTTTTTGACAGTATTTTTTGTCGGGAATATTTTGCAGGACGCACCGTTGTTATCTATTTCCGGTATTAATTTGCAGGATACTTTCAGTTTTCGTTAATGTAAAATACACATTTTTAATTGAAAATCAGTGTCATAGTCAATGGATTATAGTCTTCAGTAAACAACAACAGTTTTACAGCGTCGAAGGCAATAATTATTTATGTGTGTTTAAAGTAATTCAGTGTTTTGTACTCAAAATTTAGTGTTAAATAATAACTAAATCAGATTTTGAGTGCAAAACTTATATTAAAATACACGGACACTCAACTTACAACAAATGAACATGTTTTCGTGAGTTATTTTTTAAATTCTAAAATGCATTTCATTTTATACTCGTAATTGATAAAAATAGAAGGACTTGTAAATGTTTCAGAAACAGTCTGTATTTATGCACCATTCAATTGTAACCATGCCCCCCCCCCCCAGGACCGGGGGTATACCGGAGAGAGCCGGTGAAATGGGCCGTGTTTTTACCTTCCAGGTGGCCCCGCAGTGCCGTTGGTTTTACCCGGTGTTGGCTGGACCAAAAGTCAAAGTCCACGCGATTCCCCGGACCTTGGGGTCGTGGTTACAATTGACTAGTGCATTACACATACATGTACATGTACAGTATAAAAATAACATCAGTAAAATCAGAAAATAAAACCTTTTATAAGTAAAATTAATTTTCTCAATTCTTTGTTCTTATCCACTTGTTTTCTTTGATCGATTTGTAGTAAAGTGGCCTGTTATTAAAGTGGCCTGTTTCTTACGGGCATTGAAGCTATGGAGGGTGTCATGATTTTTTTTTTCAAGGCACAGACCTATAAACCATTGGTTCGTGGTAAAGGAGAGGTCTTGAAAGGGAAACATCTTTATTCCACCACCTGCTCTAATATAATGACCGCTGCCACATTTGCAGATTTGTTTAATACTGCTTCAATTGTGTTGTCCCACGTTTTAATCGGCAGTGTCTTAAGTAATAGTAAAGCACTGGATCTTATTGCCATTTGTTATATATTGAGACAGATTTTCATGTGATACAATCAAAACCTTTTCATTTATATTTAAACTAAGAACCTATGTTTGCAATTAAAAAGCATTTCTTGACATATTGCATGATCAATTTAATAAGAAATAAACTTTTTAATTTTTATTTTATTTTTCGCCTTGCGCTCGCCTCTGAATTGCCTTAAATTTAAAAAAAAGTATTTTAATTTTTTTTTCGCTCGCTCGCTCTTACTTTTTTTGGGCAAAATCCGTAGAACAAATGATCAATTTGTTGTGGCCTTACCATTTTGGTTAAAAACATTCTTATAACTTACCTTTAGTTCACATTGAAGCCTTGACTTTGCTGATTTTGACATGTATCCTTATAGTGACATTGCACATACTAATCAATAAAGCACTGTATATTGTAAGGAAGCATGTCTTTTCGTCTTAATTTTGTAAATCGTTTGCCAGCACGTCAATTGATTCACATTCGTCGTCCATTTTGTCGGCGTACAAAATCATAATAGTCGTAAAATCCACCAACCGGTTAAATACAACTGTTTTATCAAACCGTACAAAGTGGTTCAATCGTTCAGTAGGTTCAATTATGCCAAATATATAGGTTTATACAAACACAAAATTTTCAAAACAGTCGGAAACGGAAAACAAAATAGATACCTTTAAAATTAATTTCCAGCGTATTTATCATATTAGGCGAGTTCTGACAGCCAATGCAAATGGCTCATTTCTCAAATCCTATATTAGGCGAGTGTTGTAGACAATCAAAGCGGAGTAAACTCATATTAGGCGAGTTTTGTCGATATTGGCCGAGTTTGGTCGATAAAGAGAGAGTTCTGACATAAATTGTCTTCAATTGTCTTGTATTGATACGGCAATAGTCTCTGTATCTCATCAAATACGTAATAGTTAATTAATAATTTTATATTAATACTTGGATATGCTTAACAATTATTTTTCTTTTTGAAAAGGTTTATATTTGGTTACATGAAAACAGACAATGCAACAATGCCACATTAAGGCATATTGACCTTCCGATGTTTAAACAACGAATGACATTCCTTTATGTATCCTATTTTTTGCGGGAAATAATATATTTCTTGAATGCTTCTTATGAAGCGTCATTGTTCAGATCTCTCCATATTGTTTTTAACCAATTTGGAAGAGATGAGACATATCTAACAGTATTCATTCGAGAAGGGGCTTCCGGTTACTCTGAAGGCGCAACCAGGACAGTAAATGTTTTTATTTACGTACGGCTTCCATATATTGGAAAAGATACTTACAGGCGAGTCGTCTCCTCCTTTGGAATGCTTGGCGTGCGAGGATGTCTTTGAGGATGTTCATACATTCTGAGAAGCCACATGAACTAGACAGGTAAGGTAAAATAAAAATGGTTGAATGTTGATATACTATTTTAAGGCCATATGAATGCGTTCATGAATCACAGGTTCTTTATAATATAATTCTTATCATTGGTTTAAGTCACGCGTTATTGTTTTTGTCGGTTACAGATGGGAAAACGACGAGAAATTTGGTTTACAGCGCCTTCTTGGGGTGAACAGTTCTGTCATTCGTCGAGTAAAAGATATGAGTCAACTGGACAATTTTAATGTTGATGAAAATGAAATCCGATGGCTCCTACAGGGTCTCACACTAAAAGAAGCCATTGACGCAAGAAAGCTTTTCATTGTCGACCACGCAATCCTAGATAAGTGTCCAAAAAATCCGAAAATCACCTTATGTTCGCCAATAGCTCTTTTCTTCCGAGAAGAAGACAAAATCATGCCAATAGCTATCCAGTTATTTCAGGGCAGAAGCGACGATAACCCGGTATTTTTTCCAACAGATGACAAGTACACGTGGATTTTGGCGAAAATGTGGTTCAACAATGCCGATGCTCAAATCCATCAAGCAATTTCTCATTTCGGCTTTTTCAAACTTTTGGCCCCACACTTGATGGCTATCAATAATATTGGATTGAAATTCCTGGTTAGAAAGGAAGCACTTATTGATATACTGATGTCAATCGGGTCGGAGGGAACATAGTACCTAATCGCAAAGCACAAGGACACCTGGCGCTTGAACGTCGAGGGTTGCCTTCCACCTGACATCGTCGATCGGGGAGTTGAACCTACTGATGTTCCGTTTTATCCATTCCGAGACGATGCACAGCTTACGTACCAAGCCATAGAGGAATACGTTGATTCGTACGTCAGCTTGTATTACAGGTCAGACAAAGTCCTAATAGAGATACCCGAGATACAGGCCTGGCGGTACGACATGGATCGGTCTGCATCCGATGGCGGACTTGGAGTCAAAGGTATTCCAGGAGAACAGGGAAGCTTCCAAAAAACGAGACGAATTGGCTCTTGTACTTAAATGCATAATTTACACGTGCAGTGTCGGGCATGCTGCCGTGAACTTCAAGCAGTATGACGAGTACGCATTGACGCTTATTGGGCACCCACCCAAGGACAAGAGAGAACGTGATCTGAAAGAGGATGCCATCCCAACGATCCAACCAATAAACAAATTGCTCACACTCATGGGACTGACAAAAGTGCTCAGTACACGTGCAACAAATGCTCTGGGGAATTTTGAAGTGAACTACATTCATGACCCGGCAGCAGTCGAACTGGTCGAACAGTTTCAGAAAAACCTGGAAAATACCAGAAAAGAAATCGAGAAAAGAAACAAAACAAGATCTGCGGAGAGAGCATATCCATTCCTTAACCCCGCCGAAATACCAAATGCAATCAGCATTTGAACATGTTGTTATTTTAGACTAGATGTTCTCATTTTCATTCGAAATGTTAACAAAATGTCTAGAGTTTTTTTATTTTATTTTGAATGAGTTGTTATTTGAGCGTTATTCTAATTATATAAGAAGCTATTTTCCCACGGCTGTTGCCTACTGACATGTGATTTATTTTTAAACCAAACTTTTGTTTTCAATTGAAAAAGGCTCCAGTCCGGCCAGTCCTTACACCCATCCCATCAAAAGCCATCATATGTAGACCCACAACCATGACAAAGCTCTACATACAACAATTTGCCACGTGATAAGGGCAAGTCCAGAAGAAGTTTTCTTACCTCAATAGAGGGTGGCTGTTTTATTTATTCATATAACAGGAAGGCCGCCTAGTAAGAGACTTATTTTAATTTGATCTAACTGTTGTGCCTAGTGCGTGGAGAGGCCTATCATGATAAGTCATAATTTGAACAGAAATGGCAGAGGACAAAAAGTATAGTTATAAATGTATAGTATATGTTGTTTTGTGTTCAGTGTATAAACTGTTTATTTGAAGCGACGACGATTCAAATACTACAAATATTGTTAATTGACATCTAGCTAGATAATGCTACATGCCAAATATAACTTGTGAACTTGAAGCATACCCCTCTTGAAACTTCACATAATTATTTATTTTAAAACTTGAAAAACCAAAACCGGGATTGGCATTTAATATACATAGTCAACGGGTTAACACAATAATTTAACATATAAATGTACCTTGGAAAATCAAATCATCAACAAGCATTAATACAATAAGCACAATTAAATATTTATAAACAACATTATATTTTCAATGTCAAAATGATTTAACAAACAGTTCACAGATGATTTAAAGAATAACACTAATAATGATAAGCAGATCCGACCATTGGACAAGGGAGCTGCAAACAGGTACCAACACTTCTCAGTAGAGCAAGGGACATAATTTGACAAATATTTTAACCAGGGTTACATGTAAGTGAGTTATGAAAGTGAACATGTGTAATAAGTTTCATGCTTATATCTGAAATGGTCAAGTTTAAATCAATTTGCATGATGCCGACACAATGGGTTCAACAACACCTAAATTTATATTTCAAAAACAGACAAGATGAAAAGGAGATTCATATTATTGACATTAAGGCACAGATGCACCAAGCTACTAATTTTAAAGAAATAACGAAATATTGTCAGTTATTAAGAGATGGTCATTTTGATTCTAAACCATTATCTTATACAACACATGCATACATGTCTAAAATTGAGCAGTAAAAAATATATGACAATTTTGCTATTCCAATTCATGGCAATATGGAAGCAGTGCCAAAATTCTCTTATAAACTCAAATTTGCATGCCTTTTTCACAAAGAAACATCTAGGAAGAAAAACACTCAAAAGGTACATATAATTACAGTATTAACACCATCTATAACCATCAAAATTTACAATGTTAATTATAGATACAATTTAAACAATTGATGTTATTGTACTGGATCTAGGTTCTTTTTCAGTCACCTATCTGTACTAATTGGTGAATAGTTCTCAGACATAACTTTTTTCTCCCTCTCAAAACATTATCCTGAATTTTGAAGATATCAGAATTAAAAGTTATCTATAAGAAATTCAACTCATCTCCTGTTCCAAAAATGAAAAATTAACCAGAGTTCAAAACTCCATTTTGTTGTTCCGAATGATGTATTCAAAAGAGGTCAAATACTTACTTGACAGTAGTAGTTCTCGGACGCTTCCTTAAAATAAAACAAAAAAATGGAAATCTTGTCCCTAGCATTTTCTAAATAAGATACATGTATGTGTAAATGTTAAATATTTAAAACCAGAAAAAATATAATTGAAGCATTCATTTGCCATACAAATCTTTTTTGAGAACTTTGTTTAGCGGACCAAATATACTGAATCCATGTCATTAAATTTATGGCATACATTGTTCACCTGATAAATATCAGTACTGATGGAATAACATCAGCATATGCTAAAAGGTGTTTTACAATAAGATTTTCTTTCCTTAAACCAAAATTATGTCGGGAATATTTAAAACACAGGATATGAAAATATATATTTTTCTGGCCAAACAAATATTAGACCGTTCCCGCAACTCAAATTCTAACAAGTGTTGGTACCTACAGATATTTTTCAAAAAGCAGGAGTTTGATATGTAACTTTTACAACATGGCGAAAATCGGGACTGTCTGAGAACAACTTACCTACTGGTATTTATTTTTTGATATTCATTTAAAAACTCTTAACGAGTAACAACTGCAGGACTATGGATTATAGTAGAAGAGAAGGTTCATTGTTTTGGTATAAACAGACTATAGAGTTAACATGAATATGACACATGTTATAAACATTTTTGTAATGTCAAACCATTACAATACATATCAGCATGCAAGTACCGTATATATGTTTAGGGACTGACAATCATGTATTGAAAACAATGGATGGAATCAACTTTTAAAAGTTAAGAATGACATCCACTTTTTGCATCTTTTTGTTAGCAACATATTATTACAAAACCAAAAGTTAACTTTATATGTCCAACAACATTCAATTAAACTTTGGAACTTGTATATTCATTTTTTTTGGTCCCAATTAATGAATGCACTTAATAGGAATAGTTACATTATTGTGCAAATAAGCTTCATTGTTTTTGGTTCCAATGTTGAATGTCGTGTTTTCAATAAAAAAATATATTTGATTTATTTACAAAATTCATTTACTTAGAATGACAAATGACACTGTTCCAGGATTTCACAGCATAACTGAACAAGCACTTCATACATATCATATTAATTCAGTAACATTTTGATCTTGAATGTACACATGTATAATATTCCCGTACATCAAATCCCCTTTTACAGTACCGGCACTGGCTCTCATCTTAATGCCACTGGCCGTACTAGGGCTTAAAGCCCCATTCCCCTCTGTGATTTTGCAAAGTTCGTCATCTGAACTCTCACTGTATTCCATGTTTGGCGATTTGCGAAAGCCCCTGTTTACAAAGCCTTGCAATTTACCGGAGGAAGCTAGAAGGAAGCCGAAGTACGGAGGGGAGGGCTTCATTGGGCGGGAAATGTACTCTGGGTGGTACTGAACTCCAACAAAGAACGGATGATCTGAAAATAAAGATGCATTGTTAGACTTGAAAACAACCACAACAGATGCCAAGGCTTGTCCATTTTTCTCACTCAGTCAACAGGGATATACTTTGACAAATATATCATTTGGAGTAATGTGGCTTGTAACACAAACATGTATTGCTATTATCATTATGTGTATTGTGAATCAAAGTTTCCAGTTAAAGGCTTGTCCATTTTTTTCACTCAGTAAAACCTTTTAACAAGAGTTGTCATAAGACTACGGAGCTTTGATTTAGAAGTGAATACAATAATGATGTAATATATGCCTGTCAATATAAATAAAGAAATCAAATTAAAAGGTGAACAAGAATCGCAATATGACAAAACCGGACTTCTAATGATTGGGAGAAGAGATTCAGTTTCAACTGCTTTCTTCTTTTTTTCTTACAGTGACCTTGATCCTAGGGGTCCCAAACACAATCCATGGAAGACCTCCATAAAGTCTTCCTACATATCAAGTTTGGTTCACATTATGTCAACCATAACTTAAGTTATTCAGTACCAAATAGTAATCTATTTTTAGTAACAGTGACCTTGACCCTAGGTGGCAAATAGGCAATTCAATGAAAGCTGTCCATAAACTATTCATATATACCAAGTTTGGCCACACTATGTCAGCCCTTACTTAAGTTATGCAGTACTAACAATATTTCTATTTTTAGCAATAGTGACGTTGAAATAGACTATAACTCTCCGGGCCCCAAACATTATCTTATGAAAGGTCTCTGTACTCTTCATGTATACCAAGTTTGGTCGCAATATGTCGACCTTTACCTAAGTTATTAAATACCAACCATTTTTTCTATAAATAGTAGATTTGACCTTGACCTTGATCCAAGGGCCTCAAAAGGTATCCATTACTTCTTCATATATACCACGTTTGGCCACTATATGTCAAACCTACCTAAAATTATTCGATACATATGGTGACTTTGACACTGCCCTCCCACCAGCCCGACTGAACAATAACGCAGGTCATTCAAATAATTGTTTTCCCTTTGTGAAAACCTGGTTAAGAACATAAAATGTGTCAAAAGAAGTAAAGAGAAAAAATCAAGGGCCATTATTTGTATTCAGGGTTAAAATAGAGTTATGTAACCCTATTGTAAGATGGTCGTCATTAGTTGTGCAAAGAATTAAGTTAATTAAGTTTCTATTTATTAAAATTCCAACTTGCCCTAAAACTTTACCCTGTCCTTAAACGATAACATAAGTACCTTAGTCAATCAGGGGTAATAACATGTATTAAGGATAATATAGAGTTATGTAATCTCATTGTGTGATGGTCCTTAACACCTGTGCGAGGTAT
This sequence comes from Mya arenaria, assembly GCF_026914265.1. NCBI lineage: Eukaryota > Metazoa > Mollusca > Bivalvia > Myida > Myidae > Mya > Mya arenaria. The sequence continues at coordinate 6,319,975 of NC_069127.1, forward strand.
TAAGTCAATTGATTGAAGGATATAGAAGTTATTAATATTTATCCCAACCTGGCCGTAAACTTAAACCTTTGTTACATAGTCAATCAGGGACCATAATTTGTATAAAGGATAATATGGAGTTATATAACCCCATGTGATGGCAATGGACAACGGTGTGAAGTATTAAGTTAATTAGATGAAGGGTATTGGAGTTATACGTGAAAATCCCAACTTGCCCTAAAACTTCAACCAGACGCCAACACCGACGAAAGAAGAAAAGCCCTCTTTTTTCCTCGAATGAGAGCTAAAAAATAACAGTTTCATGTAATGACCTTCAGAAACGTTTATATGCAGCCGACATACGGTAAACATTTAATTTTGTGAGTTCATAAATGAAATATATTTCATTCTTCAATCTTCATTATATTTCAGTGTTCTGTCATTTCTGAAATCAGACGTTGTTGAAATTATGTCCCAGCCCTGTGCGTGCTGACGTTTGATTCAAAAGTGAGAGTTGGCTAAAACTTCCGAACTATTAAAAACACAAATTGTTATTTAACTGTTTGAAACAGTGAAATATCTTCTTAATTACCCTAATAAATATCTATAAATCCCTGGAAAGCATATAAAGACGCTGTCATATCTTACCATCTAGTTCCAGTATCTCCATACCCTTTGCCTCAAACTGCTCCACTAGCTCTGGGTTAATCTGAGATAAAATAAAGTGCAAAGTTTCAACTGGAAAAGTTTTATATCAGTTGATATGATCAGTGATCAGTTGAATAATAAACGAATAAAATGTATGGTAAAGATGGTCAAAGAGCTCAAACTTTATTCTTATGGTGTGACATATATATATATATATATATATATATATATATATATATATATATATATATATATATATATATATATATATATATATATATATATATATATGCAGATACGTAGATAGGTAGACATACAGTAGGTATATACATATGATCACTTACTGGTATTAACATAGATTTGCGAAAAGTGAATTAAATGTAATTTTGATTTTTTTTTTCAAATTTTGAAATCACTCATATTGTCTTTTAAAAATGGAAAACTGGTTTTAAATAGAAAAAGCCGATATACATAAAAACACACACAAGGTTACCTCATATCTATGCATTAAGTTTAACAGAATTACCTCGTATCCATATATAATACTACACAAAATTACCTCGTATCTGTGTATAAAACTACACTAGATTACCTCATATCTGAGTGTAAAACTATACAAGTGTAGCAAATTTGGGCCGAGCGATACATTGTTAAACTGTTGTCTGCTGCTTTTACAGTAAGGTATATATTTTTGCAATGGTAAACTTTCACTTTTGTTTGAATAGTTAGAAAACCGCTGTTTTTCAATTGTTATAAAAGTAATATATTTCTGTAGCAAGTATTCTTTAAAAGAACAAGAGGGAATAGTAAATAGTAAATATTCATTATCAACTATTATTTGGATTACTATTTGGATATCTTTAATATGCGCTTGATGCTTAACTTTTGATATGGGGTATGAAATAGTTTAGAGAGTGAATTACTCAATAAAAACAACAGCTATTGATACAACATGATCGTAAATTGAAATGAGATGGTTGAAAATTAACAATCATGATGCGAACAGCGATTTATACTTATACTGTTGTTTTCTGAAAATATGAAAATATAAGGCAATACCCCTACGGAAAAAGATTTAACGTTGAAAATGGACTATTCCAACCGGTTAGGACCGTCCAATGTGGTCACGTGATATCTTATATCGTGATGTGTATAAATACAGCAAACCAGCGGATTTTATTCATTCTTGTGCTGGCTTCTGCGAGAGCAACAACTTGATAAGACAAGGTGTAATATATTTATTATCTCTAATAGGGGTTAAACACTATTTGTCCTAGCGGCAAATATACATGTTAATTCCCTATGGGTTTATATCGAACTATCTATATTTAATATAGATATAAGTATGATATAAACTGTGAATCAGAGAGTATTAAATAGAAAAGCGCCTCCTTAACCATAGAAATCTTGAAAGTAAACTGAAAAGACATTACCATACATTGACATAATACTATTCGTACAGTTTTAAGTGAAAAGCTAGGGATATAGGAAAAGTAAGATAATTTTATATGTGCGTTTATGAAAACTGTAAATATTCCAATCTTTGTTGATTTATCATTGATTGATCAATAATTGTTTTCACTATCCAATCATTTTAAATAATCATTAGTGCAAATTATTTGGCAAAGTAGCCAAAGAAGAAAATCTTATGTATACAATTTGCAAGTTAGCCCCGGCACGTTACACAAGATTACTTTTTATCTGTCTATAAAACTACAAAAGATTACTTCGTATCTATGTAAGTGTTTTTCTCTACATAGTCAGCGTTTCCGTACAACTTTTCTATAAAAGATAACAATTCATACATAGTCTGTGCAAATTTGATGTCTGCAACGCCATCACTTTCGCAATATCGACAGGGGAGATCATTGTGAAGAGTTCTCTCAGTTTAGTCTATGCAATTATAGCCGCTGTTATTAATTTCGGCGTTGTTTTAATGAGAAAACTGTGTTTGATGGTTGATATTTTGCGAGCACATTGTTTTGGTTTATTAACTGAAGAACGTTGAGTTTATATTTTAGACCGTACCTGGTATATAGTCTTTTGGATACATGAACTTATGAAAATTCAAATTTCTGTATCACAAAACGCTTCCGATTTAATGATGTCGGTAAGACATAACATTTTTTTACCCATAAATAATTTCTAAGACGATTCATTTGTAATTATTTAATTACACAAAATGTAAAACGTGAATGGCTGGTTATCCTATACAGCTATGTTATCACTCGAATATTGCTTGGTGATTGTTGATATGTAAAGTAAAGGACCGAAAAAATATTTAAAAAATCTATAGTTTAAAGCCTTGCACTCACGTAAGAATCGCCCTACGTGTACAGTTATAGCTGTGTTCCAACGACAATCTCGTGATTTGGTAAACCGATATGATAACCACCTGTTAAACAAATACGTTCTCATATATAAAGATTATTAAATATACTTTTATTCTTAATATATTAATTACTGCTGTTAAAATAGAGTTTCAAAAATACGAAATGTTTAAGACTTTAAGGTTTTTATGCTGATTGGCTATTCAGGGAACGCGAAACATTTATGTTTCAGACTGTGGAATATCATTATCTTCAATGGCCGAGAGTGTAAGATATGACACCCTGCACGAGAGTTGGAATGTACCTATCTTACATGAGCAGATATGGCAGATGCTTTATCTCCCAACTCAGTTAAACAAAATAAAGTAAAATGTATTTTTTCGCTGGAACTCTTTTGTGCGTAGTGAAAATAATGTGCATATAGATATGTGATAATTGGTGATTGTCATTGATATGCGCGCAGTGATTCAGATTATGTAAATAGTAAAGTCGTTCTTTAAATAGTTCTGAGGAATGTGCAGCCTTATTTCTTGAAAAGAGAAAGACAACTTTTTTATGGTGCCAATGGAAGCGAGAAAAAAATTAATAGGATTTTTTTGTCACAAGACAAGATTTCCATGATGCTACCGACGACGGTCTTTAATAAGGAGGCAATTGTGTGATGACAATACAAAAAGAGTTCCATACGGGTACTTGTTTTATCTTTGCCCACGGGCAATAAATGAATTACAAGCATGGCCATTTTTTTTAATCTACTTATCTGAGGTGCGAGAATGCTGTAGCTTGTTATACATAGACAACGAGTCAAGAGTATGTCTAAGTTTATCTAATTATTGTAATGGATGATAAATATTTTCTTGTTAACTAGCAAAATATTGATATAAGCCTTTAAGATGAGAAATAATTTTGTCTAAATAGGTGTAGGTATGAAATTAATCCATGCTTTGATGACTTGTGTATAAAATTTGTGTTATTCATATGATGTTTTTTCCAAAATTACATAATTGTCATAGTTTTATCATATTGTGCATTCATTTCTTTTATTATTACGATGTGAGTGTTGTATTTCTTCATTGGATTCCTATCTACAGTTTACAAATGTGATAAGTGAATTCGTATAATGTTTGTTGTTTTGTGTCTTTTCTTTTACTTTAATTTAAACACATCGCAAATTCCCCGGATTATAATGTTATTATACATGTATTTACTATATTATGTGTATGTATTTACTATATATGTGTATGTTTTTACTATATATGTGTAAGTATTTCGTGAGATCGGCGACGAGCTATTTATACTTAATACAAAAATAAATCTCTTTGTTCCTCGCTCTGATCCTCTTGATCCCCTAGTGTAAAGGGTCAAATCAAAATTAATCATTTCTTTCCACTTATCCAAAAGCTTGTCTTCGTCTTTTAAAAGTGACGACAAAAACATGATTTCTTACAAGACGACTAGATTCCCCTTTACAGAGATTTTGCAGAAAACTTGCCATACGCCATACAAACAAAACAAAATCTATGGCGAAGATAAGCTTGGTTTCTCCCTTTATTTGAGTATCAATTTATATCAGTTAGTTAACATCAATGCTGAAAAGCTTTTTTTCAACATCGGAATATGTCTTAATGACCATTGCAATCAAAAGATTGAGAATTGTATATAGCAAGCATGTCTAGCACAACGTATTGTGATTGCTCTATCGGGCAACGAGGCACAGACCCGTCCATCCACTGGGACTAGTTATTAGAACAATCTGAATTTCCAGAAAATCAGTCGTTTGTGACACAAACTTGATACATTTGTACTTCACACAGTGTATGTATCCGATCCTAAAATAACCTAGTATTTTATCATGACATTTGCGATTATGTTAAAGTTTGATGAATGACGATTGATGTACGTTTGGTAGGTTTTGGAAGAATATTGCTTGCTGATTGCTACCATTTTACATAAATGACCAATAATACGTTACAGATAGAGTTATTGTAGTTGGTATATTTTTATATTTCAACAGACATTTGTCATGAAAGAACCAATTTTTCCCCTTTCAAGGCACAAATCATTTGTTTGAAATACATGCATATTTTTTGTTACATATTCTTCCTCTGCCCAAAGCACCCTTACAAATGATTCCAAAGAAATGGGGTATCCAGATATTCAAACTCATTTTATTGAGTATCGGACACCGCAACTCTCATTTCAAAGTAATATTACAGAACAGATCAGAACAGAACAAAGTTTATTTCGTATTAATCAGTTTACACAATAAAGACAATGATATATGTCAAAGACCCTTGATCACTGATAAATGGAATATTCTGCATATATACATGGCGATCGGTTATAAAATGAATGAAAGACTGAAAAAGAAAAGAAAAAAGATTAAGCATATGAACATTTGATATCAAAATTAAATAAATATTGTTTAAGCTGTATTCCTATAAGATGTCTTATGTATGTATGTCTACGTAATGGTGTTAATACTTATGTCATTCAGAAACAATAACAGGTTATAAACTGACAAAGCACATATAAATATGCAATTCGTCGAGACTATACATTATGAAAAAAGTGTAGTTTACAATATGACAGGTAGGGGAACAACATTTAGTGTTACAGTTGAGCATTTCTATTTCTTAATTCAAAAGCTTTGTATACAAAGATGGATATGTTACATGTTTATTTTCTGCCTGTAAAAGTTTTATAGCTTTTAACAAAGACGGTCGATGACGATAGGTATGTAATTATTTCTTATCTCAACATACATCTGGCATTCAAAAATAAAATGGAAGTCGTCTTCAAGTCCATTTCATATAGGACACAGTCTTTCATTCAAAGGAGTTCTATTCAATCTACCAACTTCTATATTCAATCTATGTGCGCTCTTTCTTTATTAACTCAGTACAATTCTAAAATATCTCTGACACTTTGTCTTAAAAGAAACATAAATAGCGGGATATCATTGACACTCTGGTTTAGCCGTGTTTCTATATCTTGAAACATTAATTTATGTTAAGATATGTATGTGCTTGCGCATTTATTACTTTAAACCAAAGCCGCACCATGTTAATTATACTATTTGAAATAATACCAGTCTCGGCGTAAACAAAGTCATTTTGTGGTGTTGTTTTTACACATAGCACAGATTTAACGTAAAGAGTCTGGGTGCGTTCAATGGCCATCCTTTTGGAAGTTCCCCAGATTTCAGACCCATACAACAATATGGGTTAATAAGTTTATCAAAACGCTCTTAATTTAACCGGGTATATTATTTGTAAATTTATTTAATTTTAATTCTCGCTTGAAACATGCAAACGTTCGACGATGCTGCCTGTTTACAATTACTTAATGAAACTACTGATGATTTTTCATGAAATTGTCACAGAGAATACTGTATGAACACGTGATCATCAAATTCAATAAAAGGAAAATTCAAAGCATTCGTTGGTATGTTAATTCATTGCTTTAGGAATCAACAGTCAGATTTTTTTGCAATATTGTATTTTCAATAATGATACTCGGTAGTACATGAATCACTTCTACAACAAAAATAGTCAAACTGTATGTGTATTAATATTATTATCAGAACCACATGTCTCAGTCAGATAAGATCCATTATGTTCAAAATATGTGTCCTTTTCCACATTTCAGCATCTTTCTGGATTTTATTTTTTTCATCGCTGTCGAGCTCACATACATCAGGTCTCTTTTTTTTCATAAAATTTTATTTTGTTCAACTAACATTCGTCGCACTGGCATTTTTCAAGACAATGGTTGTACTTTCAGGCAACGGTTTGTGATCAGAAAGAGAGTGATCATTCTCATCGCTACGGAATGCAGATGAAAAAGTTTGCTTTGTCATGATGCGATTGGTTTGCCATTTATTGTTTATTTCAGCTAAATATATTCAAGTGTGTGGCCCTGAAATTATGCATTTAGGAACAAAAAACTGAAATCTCATTACAACGTGTTTAAACTGCTCAAAGTCCTTTGTTTGAATCTGGTCAGATAATCTGTCCATAGCTTTTCAAGAAACACAACTTCACCTTCAGTGTTACTGTGGTTTATTGTCCCTAATCTTTTGTAGTAACGTTTTCTTTTTCTTGAATCTTTTCTGTGTTTAAGGATGGTTTTTTTCCAAAAATGTGAGCAGACACCTTTGTATTTTTCGAAACATCGAAATCACGCGGAAAGTCTCAATACACATTGTTTTATAACGATCAAGAAATTGTCAATGTTACTGTAGCCGCCACATAAGCAAGCATCGAAACCTTTTCTGAGTTTCTTATCATACAAAATAAATTTTGAGTTGTTTAAGGTGGTGTAAGGCATATTCAAGTTTGAAGTTTTCAACAGATGTGTTGGGGACTTTTAACTGGGGAGGGGGCATTTTTTGTATCCGTACATTTATTCAAGTCCACTCCATTTGATTTCACTTCCTCAAACATCCAAAGAAACTTGACAGTTTGCGTTATCTTGAATAAAACCCCTAAGATATATGGTGTCATTGTATTCAGTCCCAGTTGTAGAAAAGGTTACTTCAGAAACCATTCGTTCTTCCCATTTATCCAAAATCTTCTCGTCGTCTTTTGAAAGTGGACGACAAAAAGCAGGATTTTTTCCAACGCGAATAGATTCCCTTTTACAAAGCTGTCGAAGAAATTTTGCCATACATGGCAAAAGACAATCAATGGCGGACATAGGCTTGGTCTCTCGCTGTATTCGAGTATCAACTCGTATCTCAGTTTATACCAATGTTGATAAGCCTTCAGGTGAACCTTAGTGTACGTCTTACTGAAAATTGCAATCAAAAGATTGAGGAGAAGTACGTGGACCATTAACATGTAGACGCCCAGCATGACTGGCACGACGTATGTTGATTTCTCGGTCGGGCAACGAGGTAAAGACCCGTTCATCCACTGGGACTTGTTATTGGTACAATCGGCATTTCCTGAAAATTAGAATACAAAACAAACTTGATACGTTTGCTCTTTACACATTTAATGTATCCGATCCACAATTAAGCTAGTTTTTTATCATGAGAGATGTGATTATGTGAAATTTTGAAAGGATATTACTTGCTGATATTTACTACGCAACACAGTTGAACAATAATATATAAAAGTTACATTTATTGCAGTTTCTTTTTTTGTTCTTTATTTATTTTTAAATATGTCAAGAAAGAACCAGTAATTTCCCCTTTTATATTTATGCAAAAAGCTACAGAAACAAGCTCAGTAGCAAAACGTTTAAACATAAACCCGGTTTAATGGCACTGGGCAAACGCCAAAGACATAGAACAAGGCACAAACTATTTGTTTACAATATAATTTTAGGTATATTTTGTTACATATTCTTTGTTCACCCATATCATCCGTTCAAATAAATTCCAAATTAAAATGACATATGACATCCAAAATTCATATAATTGAGAATGAGACACCGTAACTTACACTTTAAAGTAACATGGCATGTTAAAACATTAAAACACATACATATTTAGTGGTTTACATATTTGGAGTCAGAATTAATATCATTAAAAATGCAACTTTTTTAATTCTTCATACTTTTCTCAGCTCGTATTACATTGATGTACAAACGAATTAACAAATAAACAATTTTACCCGTTATTTCATCTAGTGACAGTTCCAAAAATATGTTCCAAAATGTTTTTTTTAAATGTCATCAGAGCAGTTTTCCACACAACAGGGGATTTCGGATAAAGTATGGCTTGAGTTGAAATCCCATATGATATTACCATCACGGAGAGAAGTAAAGGGAAATAAAGCAAGTCTTGCATTATTTTGCCAATCATAACTAATTTTGGTCCAAAGGTTTCTAAACATGAAACTGTTTGAAACATTCTTATGATAAAAAAAATAAAGTCGACGGCCATTACAATATTCCCGAATGTGTCACAGCATTTGGATAATCGGAGACCCTCTCCTATTGCAAATAATGTTATTGAGAGGCAGTCTATTATATTCCAAACATCGAGAAAATAGTTCATCCGTTTGGTGATGAACTGCCGCATTTCTTCAACGAACAAGCTGGCAAGCCATATTATTAGGACGATGTCAAAGCCGGTGGTTATTTGTTCCATTTCAAAGATTAAATAATAGGCATAGATGCACAGAAATATTATCGTTGCTACAATGTTGTACACAACAATTGTGCATGGACAACATATGAAGTTATTTGCACTATGTAACCATTTTATCAGTTTATTGCGGTGGTCTTTTGTTTTGGTTTGAGATGGTTCGGAGTCAACGGAAGGTTGAAGAACGCAATGAGCCAAGAATGGACACAGGAATCATATAGCCAGCTTAAGATAACCATTTTGTAGGTAATTAGTGTTAAATGGTGACATCCATATATCCGCAAGTTTCTCTGAACTGCAGGGTGAGCGAAAAAATCGGTATTATCTTTCGCAATAACAATAACGCTGAGGTATTCCCAAAAGCACACCACCTTTCTCTTATCAATCATTTAGCTGTTCTTGATAGATTTGTCTTGCTCATTTTTTCAAGTGCCGCTAATGCTCTCTCGTCATATGTTGTTTTCATTTTAAGTAAGGAATCCCTTTCTTCAGGATTTGTGTTTGCTTTCACCAGTTCTTTCACATATTTAGAGCCCACAAGAGCAGCAGTCATTTTACTTGTCATTTTATTATAAGCCCAATCTGAGACGCTGCCTTTTTGTTTCAAGAGGGACCACATGAATATGAAAAATATTGCCTGTTCTTGAGTTTCCACTTAACTATCTTTAACAGCTACATGTATCCCTGATATCTTTCGTATCTTATCAGCAACATGACGCAAGCTATTCGTATCAGAACCATCCCCTGGATTATCGAACATTTTAGGCAGTTCTTCCTCACAAAATAGCTTCTAGTAGATACTGTCCGAATATAGCATCTCATGAAAAATATTTTTCTTTAAAATAAACGCAAACAAGCTGTTTTTGTAATTAATGTCTTTCAGTCGTCCGGTATCAAGTCCAGAACAAAGTTTGGTTGCTGTTGGATTTAGAACTATCCATACTTTTAGTAAATCAATGTTCTTGGCATTTATTCGCTTGTACGAAAGTTATCCTGATCTTTATATATACTTTCTCTGAGATAGCCTTCGTATGACTCCTCCGCAAATGTATCGGACAAAAGACTCAATTTACGATGTATGGGGTCCATTGTTCTACTATTATTTAATTCCTTATCATTCTGTTTTGTACGAAGTGTTTTAAGAAATTGCGAAGTTCCAACTGTTTGTAACAGAGTTAATGGTATATTGCTCTGAAAAGCAGTTACCGCGCACTGTATCGCTAACGTGTCGATGCAATGTGTTCATAAAATGGTTGGTGTTATGGGTCGTCTGCAATAACTTCTAACAAGCATGAATTAAGCTTCCAAAGGGTTATACATTGTTTTTCATTTTCCACAAAGATAAAATGTGTGAAGTGAGAGTCATCACGATCCTCCTTCATCCGTATATTTGGCAATTCGGTAAAAGTGTCTTTTGTCGATTCCCAATTGAAGATGCCAATAACGACAGGCTTGAAATCAGACAGAATTTTGACTTCATCGATGATATCTCTCACGAGCTCGTGTGACCAACCCCCAACCGCTGTTGTTAAAATTGCACCCGTGTTCCGTATGAGGGTTGTAGTTTCTTTTATGAAATGATCACGTCGAAATTGTCCATGGACATTGTCCGCGTTCCCTGCAGCTGATAATATAAATCCGCCTTTTGCAAGGTCCCATTGCTGTAAAATGGTCTTTAAATCAGTTTCTGAATTTACGCGACAATAATATTTGATAATCCCTTCTTGTCCGTATATTTCAAATGTTCCGCTGTTTTCACTTTTACTATCTGAAACACAATAAAAATATAGTCAATGTGATATCATCGGACAATGAGTCCCGTCGAGAAAACAAGATTGATTAAGATCCTGACGATGCGTAACAAAAAATAAAAATGTCCATTTGTCATCAACAGGACTCTTATTTTTACTGTCGACTTAAAAAATCCTAAGATGTTAATATAAGTATATGTTTGTTTCACGTGTACGTGGGATTGATCAAGGTAAAGTGCGGATGGCGGAAACGACGCTTGCCCAGTTACTGGCCAAGCAGCGTGCCCGGGGATGGGATCTTTCGATGCGCCTGGAATACACGTGAATGTTAAAGCTTCATGTTTATAACGTATATGTTTTAAAAACAAATGAAGTTTTCCATTCTGTTGCTAACATTTAACTAAAAAGGGCTTTATATCATTTTATTTTAGATTATTTATCGGAGTTTTATATAGAAATATGCATAACTACGTATAAACAAGAAATGTCACAGTACGTGACGAATGCCTTCAATGTGACATTGGCCTATGAACAACGTCAGAAATGAACAAGTTAAAGCCCAATCATGACCTCTTTCACTCATACACGGGTCTTGCACGCGACACGTCGTCTTGTAATGTCGAACACATGTAGCAAGTTATTTTAAAATCTGACCATACAAGAGAAAATTACAACCCGTACACGACAACCTATACTTATATGCAGCATTCCATTGTGAATAAGAGGTAGGGACACGAGTCTTACACGCTACTCGTCGTATGTATGTCGAACAGATGTGACAATTTATTCTAAAATCTGTCCAAACAAGAGATAGTTACAACACGACCACAACGTATACTCTTTGTCCTTATATGCAGTATGCCATAGTAAAAAACACTAAATGTGACCAAAACCATAGAGATAGGTCCACAGTATGTCCATACAAAAGAAAGAAATTGAGCCGGACCGATGGACGAACGGAAGTGCGGATTTAATATGCCCACCTTTTGGAGAATAATAATGATCAAAACATCTTATACTTTTCTAACGCATCACTAAGGGTTTCATTGATGCACGCAGGGTCGCAAATTAATTTTCCTATAAATCAATATCAACTTTCGAAGTTGAAAAAAGAAACAATGAAATAGGATTAATAATAAATATATATCAGCAATCGATTGAGGTATCACCGAAAATTGCGAACAAAATCAGATAAATCGGAACATTTCTTTCCATATCGTAAGCTCTTTCTACAATAAACTGTAATGTCATTATCGGGAGTGACCTTCCCCCATTCTACGATGAGCGGCGAATATAATTGCAAAGCTCAAATTGCACTTGTCAGCTCTCCAAGCCAAGAGTGTGCTTAATTATTGCGCCCATACAAATACAAATGGTTAAATTCAAAATCATTGCACAATGCTTTGAAATTCACTAAAGGGAGTGGTTCTGAAAATTCCCTCATTTCAAGATTGCCAATTTACATTAATTATAGTGCATTGTGGTCTATTCTCCTACAAATACAAATAGAATTATGAAAAACTACATAAACAAGCACAGAAGTCGAAAGTTTGAACATAAACCTCGTTTAATGGCACAGGGTCAACGCCACAGACGTAGAATACAAAAACAAACAATCACAAACAAGAATAATGAAATAAACCGCACAAACCTCCACAAACAACACAGTTAATACATACTACATAAATAGGGTTGTTTATCGGGGCCAGACCGGAAATTTTCGTTAAAGAAATCATTAAAGAAATCATATCATAATACATGAGTTTGTTGATCACGGCCTGTTTTGGCGGTAAACTTTAATTCAAGTAGTGCGAATATAGGGCACACCAGATTACTAATACGTATTTTGTTTCAACCATATCGACATTAAATTAGGTAAGTGAAACTATAAGTCTTGCCTTTTTGTGGTGGTCCAGGGTTTGGCTCAATTCTTCCCATGATTAACAGCAATCCAATAAAAAACAACGGCACTAACAGTGTTCATCCCGGAGCTGAAGTTCACAGTGCATGGGATCGTCACAACATCACACCCTATTGAGCCTTGAAAGCCTCCTATTCGGCCCCTGTATGCCTCAATATTGACGCCCATTTCGTAAGCTGAAAAAACCCATAAAGAGATCCTTATATTTATCAAAGGTATATAAGTCATATATAAGTTGTTTAAATAGTGGGAAAATATGGTAGACAGCCTATGAAGCGCCATGCCAAATGTGTTGTTAAAAACTGCGCTTCTTTATCGCTCCTTTCCGCATATCATGTAATGACCAATAGAATCTATCCTAAAATAAAAGAAAATCACTCTATTGATAATAATATTTGCTGAATTAGATAAACTGTTGAATTTTGCACGACGTTTTAAGTTAATGGAAGGACTACATGTAAATATTATCCCATGCTTTTATTACATTTTGGAATAGTGGCAATGTTGTTGTTGGCATGAACTATTTATTATTTTGTTATATATAGATATATGAAACAGTGGTGAACTTATCGAGACATTGTAAATGTAACTATCATTATAGAACAATTGTGTAGCTGTCGTGAATACAGTAATATTTAAGGTTTTGAACAACCCAAATTTTATTTTTTTGTTAAATGATAACAGTATGAACTATTTTTTATTTACTTACCTAATGTAGCTGCTATACATGCTTATTCGGTAATTTGTTAATCAATCTTATATCGTGACTGTAGATAGATATGTTTGGCAATTACATTTCGTTAATTACGCTGTTAACTTGAACCATCGACCGACTATTGGATAATACAAAAACTGGACACGTATGGCACCCTGCAATAAATCATAAAAATCAAACCCTTTTGAAGAATCAATCTACAGCTTGTATTGATTCGTATGTTTCTGCGTTCGTGGAGTATTAACGGGGCACTCGGACATGATTTGGCAAACCCATGAAGCATGTAAGCAAACTGTCCAAATAGTTTAAATTACCTTATTGGGTAAGTTATACAGAAAAAATAGTTTCGGGTGAAATGTGAGCAAGCTAGTTGTTTCTATGATAACACACCATCAAAACGAGCTCTAATGTTAATAGTTGTTTTAAAAAAAAACGTTATAAACGTTATTATCAACTATGGCTTTCCAGGCTTCGATAAAATTGTGTATTTGTCTGTTGTTGTTTGGTGATTTTTAAAAAAAAACTTATTCAAGTAAGCAAAATACCTCAATTTGAACACATTTATTTTTTGGAACATTAAACATGTGCGTGATTTCTATTTAAGCCTTTACAAACCTTTGTTTGGTTTATTAATAAAAAAAAATACTATTTGGAAAAGAACAAACGGTAATACTTTTCTGCTAGCAGATAGATGGTATTTTGTATAATTTTGCACTTTCATTGAAGGAACACAATATACAAACTAACCCGATAGTGCAGTTTTCGCAAAAAAATAAACAATTATTTTAAAATATCTGACGTTTACTTACCGTTTGTTCAAATTATTATACCAGTCAGTATCTGTCGTTAATTCACGGATGTCTTCCTTTTCATACTTAAACTCTGTCAGGGAACGAATACAACCGGTCTTTGTCAATATATAAGCTGCAAAATGTATTCATACGCTCAATGCAAACAGAGATTACAAGCATGTGAAATGCTAGGCTTTTGAGTTCATCTACCACAAGTTCATCAATGGTACATTTATCATGAGCTCCAGCAGAGCGTTTAACTAAAAAGCATGAAGTATGCGGAATACCACATAGTATGTGTCGTAAGGCACGTAACCATTTACTACCCTATATAGGTCTACACGCTGGGATTACATGTTACCTTCTTCGACTGGGTCTAGTTCTTTTTAGAGTGAAGTAGATGGAGTACCGCCTAACAGGTATTGTTGGAGACACGCCTACCTACCACATAGATCATCTCTCTGGTAGAACACGTTAACTGGTAAAAACAGTCGCAAAAAATGCCCAAAATTTACTCAAAACCTGTTTTCCGGCTGGGTCGTGTACTCAGAGTGCAGCCTTAGCCACAAAGCCTATCTTAGGGTTGTCACTAAAGTGCGCAGCCTAACCCCCTCGACCGATCTGAGAGCCGTCACAAAGAGTACAGCCTATGCCGCGAAGCCCATTTTAGGACTGTCACTGAAGGGCAGAGCCTAAGCCCTCAATCCAAACAGAGGATTGTCACTAGGTACAACCTAAGCAACAAAGCCCATCTTAGGGCTGTCACAAAATTGCGCATTCTAAGCCAACAATCCAGCTTAGGGCTGTTGCTAAATGTACAGCCTAAACCTCAGAGCCAATCTTACAGCTTCGCTAAATAGTGCAGCATAAGCCATCAACCCACCTTAGGGCTGTAACTTAATTGCACCACCTTTGCCCCGAACTATTTTAAGGCTGCCGAGGAAAGAAGGCCGCGGGGGACAGAGACGGTTAAACCTCGCGTGAAATACTACTAAGGACTTGAGATCGATGCTCTACGAGCAAGTATTGAAAAAATATAATTTAAACCAGAATGCACACTATCGACCATGTGGACACCAACCGTCTATTTTTGAACCCTCGAGTACCCCTGTTTTTTGCCCAGTTATAGGACCATATGGTCGGGACCAGCCTCATAGGCCCTTATAACGTGAATGAAAAGTAAAATTTCATACAGTGTACTTGCACTAATAAAGTTTTCATAAACGTTTACAATATACCGATTTAACAGCAATGACAGAAATATTTATGTTTAATAAAAATAAATTGAGGCAGAGTAGAGGAAGTGTATATATGGCTCATCTTTAATATATCTGGTAGGAATATTTTTACCTTCGAAAGTAATAAGTGTTTAAACATAGCAATAAAAAAGAATACCTTTAAGATTGCATTTTATGATTTAGTGAGATCAGTGTAAAAAAACAACAATGCATTCGAAATGCGCGTTACATTTTTTTTTTCTCATTTTTACTGTAGGTTGGCTTTTTCAAAGAGCTCTAAAATCTTAAGTTTTTTTGCAATACGAAGAACTTCAAATCAAACCTTTTTTCCTTGGAAATAATTTACCTTATGTATTTTAATCGACACATGACAGTGTATCAAAGCATGGTTATATCAGACTAAATCCTACCTTCCATATTTATAGGTTTTGAACCGGAATGGTTTGTGATTTCAAAACAGGCTGAAAATGCTTTAATAAAATAGCTACTTGATCTAATCACCGCATTGTTTGTCCTCGTACACCGGATATTGCCAGTGTACCGAATGCACAGTGGCTACGCTCAACCAGTTTCATTCTTTTTTCTAACGTTGCTTAATGTTTAGTACACAAGTGGAGCTTTCTCTCCATATTGGTGTTGGGAGTCGTGAAGCACTGGACATCAGCATCATCTTGCATACATATTGGTCAAATGACTATAGAATATATAGGAATATTATTTTGTGGTCCGTGCCCTGTATGGACAGTTTACACTGTCAGAAATCATTACATTTAAATACGCTAAAAGTAGATCGCGTAGTTATTTCAATCAAGCAGTTAAACATAAGGACTTCTCTCTTGGGAATCCTATTTTTTCTGCAATAGTACACTTCACTGGAAATCAGTTTAAACTTGGTAATACAAATTACACGTTAAAACACTACAAAAGCGCCTTCATTCGAATCTTCGTTTGGATGCGCAGACCTTTTATGTCGTAACATATTATCGCGTCTTCCGAAACTTTTTAAATAAATATCCCACCCGTTCATCGCAACGAAATCCTTTAGCGCTATTGAGGAAGCGTGAGTGAAACATTCAGCTTTATACCTGCACGATGGTAACGATGTTTTCGGACTTTTCTGAAGTTTGTCTTGGTGTTTTCTGTCTAGATGTTGCCACCTTTCTAGGTTTTTCATTGTCCGTATTACCAATAACATCCGCACTGGACACTTTGCCCTTTCGTTTTTTGCTTTCTTCTTTCATGCTTTGTAATTCCAGGTAAAACCAAGTCCTGTTATGTTTCGATTTACGGTCAAGCATGCTTTTGGCGATAGCTGTCGTCTGTTCAACCGGGAAAACCATCCGTATATACATTTTTGAGAGAGGGTCATGTCTTTTTCGAGACGCATTGCTTTTCAACTTCCTTTTATCTTATTTTTTCTTGTATCCAATAGATTTTTTTTCCACAAATGTACGACTTGACTACTTATCATCCAAACACTCACTGAGGTTGAAAATTTCATGACACTTGATTTTATAGTAGAATCATTAACCGCGCGGCTTCGTACCAGGTCTATTCTTCAAATGAAACAAAAATGTTTTCCGTTCCTGAAACGTTTGCTCATGTGTAGGAATAATACGTGCAGGTATTCCATACTCGTAAATGGTGCAACATATTCCTCCACGACATGAAAAAGAAGCTACATTTGACGCACGAATATAGACGAATTCTGTTTTCGTTTCGTACGATTGTAATTACAACTTTAAGCAGGTGCGAGTAAATGCTAGAATCCTATTGGATAAGACAACCCATGTGACATTCATTCATTTCTCCATGAAGCAATCGTGTATACAAATCAGCTTATTGATATTCATAACTGGACTACTTTCTATTTACAACCTATGACGTCACGTTGTAGTAGGGAGTTGTTTACATGTGTATTTCCCTTCTTTGGGGTTAAAAAAAGCAACAATTGAACAGTAAACCATAACTGATGAACATTTCATTTGATGATTTGTCCAAGTTGCAAATACAAATGAAAGTGAAAATGAAAGTTAAGATCTAGGTCAACAGCTTAATGAAAGTAATGACATGCCGAAAACTCATGAAATTTAAACAACAGGGCAGTAGGTTTAATGGTATGAATATTGTCTTAGGCAAGGGATAATGGAATATACATTTCAGAATTTAAACAAGTCGCCTTTACGTAAATATCTTACCTGAAAAGTAATCATTGTTACTAAATTTAGCTCCACGTGTCTCCAAGACGATGATGTATTCATACGCGTGGGTAGGCTACAAACTACTTTGAATTATCTAATGATTAATTGCGGTTCTTGGATAATAGCAAAATAAAAATGATCTTTTATTTTTTTTATAGTTGCAATAATTAATTATTGAACATTATATATTGAAAAAATTACACCTAATTTATACATAAACATCTATGCAAAATAGGTTGTATATGCAAATTAGTTGTAATTTTTCTGACACTTCATACATCAATAAAACGCAGAAAAATAATGTCCAATTCTTAAATAAATGCAGATCTGTCAACGGTATGTCGGCGGACACTGACTTTAATTTAACACAAGTATATATGTTAAAGGGATGAGCACAATGCAAACCCTTACGTTATTCAAATGCGTGGAAAACTCGCGTGTCAGATGATGATATTCAAGCGACGGCATTCAAACAAAGTTTAAATTTTCTTATACATTTTGTTTTGTTTTATTAACTGTAAAACGTTCGTTCGTAAAATTTGAATACAATATTACATTAATATACGAAAAATATTTATTTATCAAAAATAAACCGATAATAAGATAAGCTCAAATCAAGTTAGTTGTCTTAAGCGGTGTCATAGATTTTCTCTGCTCAAAAAGGGATATCATTGTCAATTAGCATCAAACGCCAATGTTGACTGCTTCTCTAGTCAATTTCGCGATCGCTTTTTTAGGTTAAGCAGAGAAGGGGACAGATGATCCACTAAAGGAGGACTTCAACAGATGATTAAAACACAGCGGAACCAAGAGAGAAAAACCAACATGTTTCTCCATGCTTATGAGTAGGTTCGGAGAATTTAGGGGCCAAATCGAGTTCAGTGACATTGAAAAGGAGTTTGAGTATAGCGAATCCTTCATCGGGTTATCAAGAACAAGAGAGAAAATTACATTGGAAAAATTCAAAGAGAAAAAGGAGAACCAAGTAGTAAACATCAACAAAATACTTGAAGACTGTAAAGAATATGAGCTGATGTTCACTGATGGGTCGACGCTAGGCAATCCCGGACGGGGGCAGGGTCAGTTTTCTATGTTGATGACTACAATTCAGCACCAATACAGATCAAGAAACCTGTCTCAAAGCTGAGCTATAACTATGCTTGGGAAATAGTTGTCATAGAGATGGCCTTTACTTTTGCCAGCGAACTAAGGCCTAAAAAATAAATTGTGTGGTAAGGGTAACATGGCCCCCAAGAATAGGTAGGGTAGGTAGGGATTTCTTTGTACATGTTTGTTTGCTTTGTTTTTGTCCCATTTCAACAGTATTTCAGTTACATTAGGACATTGTTGGGGCTAAAGATTCGGTAACAATGATTTTCCTGGATAAACAAACCCTTAGATTGATAGAATGGCGCTCTCCCAACTGAGCTAGCCGAGTTCCGTTGTCATTCGTTACACACCTTCTGAAAGCAAAACATATTGATAATTAAATGACAATATTGACCTGCTTCAGCATCTCAAAAAGATTTCTCTGCCATTCTCCAAGAAGTAAATTTGGAATATTTTATAAACTGTACAAATGGCAACAGACCCAGGTTTCAGTCCCAGTTTAAAATAAAGTCACATTTTGTCAGGCACCAGCCTGTGTCAGAACTCTCAGAATTATATATTTCCGTTCTATACTAGCAGTATGTTTGCCCAGCTGCTATTTTATTAAAACTATTCCTTTGCATCATTGGATAAAAACATGACAAGTGAAAAGGGTCATGTCTTGTTGGTGGGTGGGGTATATTAAAATTAGACGACATTCAATCGACCGAATTGTCGTACAGCTGTTCTTCAAACAAACGGGTACATGGCCCCTTGTCGGATGTTGACATGTCAATCTCGGATATAGACCCCTGCTCGCACAAAAACATTATCTTTACATCTTCGAAACTCATCTTGGGTGTTATGAGCTTAAACTCCCGACGTTTTGGAGTTTTATGTCGACCACGCGCCGTTTTTACGTTTCTTATGACGGCGGAATTGGTCGCTATGTTTAGTTGTGTAGCGATTCGCACAACTTCTTTCTTTTTGCTGTAGCGATTCGCACAACTCATTTTTTTTTGCGACGCACCGAGCATAACGCCCTTACAGTAACGTACAGTTCCGTACCGGGCACAAATTGGCGATTATTTTTTTTTTTTGGAAGTCCCACCAAAAAACAGTAGGGTCGGCGGTATTTTCCAGGTAGGGTCGGGTGACTCGAACCACACAATTTCTTTTTTTAAGCTTAACCAACATAGAAAGAAAATATATATCATATCTTCACAGACTGTCAAGCAGCAATAAGGTCAGCTTTTATAAAAGAAATTCCAAAGACCAAAATAGAAACAGTACTCAAAATTAAAACTGCAGTTGCTACTCTAGAAGAAAGCCAAAATAAAATAACTACACATCGGGTACCAGGCCATAATAATGTTTTTGGAAACGAACTAGCTGACCGCCTGGCCACAGAAGCTGCCAGAGAAGCTCAAACACATAAGAGATACCATTACAAGAGAAAAGGGAATCTAGAGATGTTATAAGGCAAATGAAAGAAACTTCCAAGCACAAATGGGAAAGTCAGTATGGACACTTAGAAAAGGCAGAACAACTGCAGGACATCTTTTCAATACCAGGACGGAAGAACTGCGTAGGAGACAGAAACAGAAATAATTTTAGTATTATTAACAAGCTTCTGAGAGGACACAGCCATCTCAAAAACCATTGGGCAAATATTACAAACAGTAACGACCAAAACTGTGCCACTTGTAAGTTTCCTGAAACAGTGGACCACTACATATTTCAATGTAGAAGTTTTGTAGAGGCTAGAAATGGACTAGAAAGAAGAACGGGGGAGCACCTGAATTTCTTTGGTAAGGACTGCGGGGTGATCATATTAGCCGTCCTTACAGGAGACATTTCTGTGGAAGCCAAAGAAGCTTTAGTCGCGCCATTGGCAGTCAATTTGACTAAAACGAAAAGGATGTAATAATCAGAATAAGAACAAAATTAGATACGCTCAAACAACTTGCCATATTAAGTGACGTTAACAAAAGTTATTAAGTAGCAAGAGTTAAAGCACATCGAGAAGTAGTAACGGCGTATCAATTCGTCAAAGTACAAGGAGAACATCGGCGACAACAAGCCAAAAATTCGATAAAACAACAAGGTGTAAAAACTATAAGTGTTAAATGATAAAAGGATAAAAAGGCTTGAAGCGATTTAAATCAATTTGATAGTACTTGCGTGAAAAGGATAAGAAGAAATATCGGTAATACATCGCAAGATCTTGTAGTAAATGATGCTAAAATCGAGGGACCTATAAGTGGCTTAAACTTCGGATAAAACTATTTGTGTGCGCCAGAAGGATCAATTAAGTGAACATACTACAAAATTTAAAATACAATAAGTGACAGAAAGTTTTATTCGATTGACCTCAATTTAACATTGCTTGTCTCAAAATAAAGCAAATATTTTCGGATAATTAAGTAATCATCTTAGCAATAAATAAAAGTGAAAACCGGAGACCTTAATTCAGATAGGAACATTTTTTTGATTAAATGGTGAGAGGAAAAAAGAAAAGAATGCCTTGTTGAAGACATTTCTGCGAGGAACACGATTTAATGATAGAACTGAAATCAGCCATGCGATACAAACATTCAATCGCACATTAGACCGTGACTTGTTCATGAATGTTTATGAGAATTGGGTAAGACGCCACCACAAGTGTTTTGCACATCAGGGTGAATAGTTCGAGATAGCATAATATGTGACAATATTATGACGTTTACCACCACAATTGCGACGTCGGCTTGGGCCGCTTATGTATACATGGTATTATTAAATGATTTGTAAATTTTTTATTTATTGTAACATTGTAGTGTAATTGTGTGTGTAAATGCACAAGATGAATAAAACGTCAGTGAACTTTGTCAACAATGAGTTCATTTGTTTTTTTTGGAAATAAAGAAAGTCTACGATTTAGTGGGACAGCACTCGTATCTGGTATTTTTTTCTGCGTCAGTCGCGGGAAATATGTATAATAAGGCATTTTTTAAAATCTACGTAAACGGTGAAATTGTTAGCTCTGGTAAGTTATTAAACAAACATTGTATACACTTTACTAAACTTTCATCTGTAAAACCTAATACAAGTTTGGAAAATGGATATGCGCTAACGTGTTTTAAACTTTGCTTATTAAAAAGGCGCTAAAACGTGACTATGTTTTCAAAGCCTTACCTTAAGTTATGTTCGAAGTGTGCAATCGCATCTTTTCCCTTCTTGTTTAGCTTACGTTTAATGCTTTAACACGAACAAGTAAACAATGTATTTCCTAAAAACACTGATTTCCAGTACAGTTCAACAATAAAAACACATTCAAACAAAACAAAAACAAAACGCAACTTAATAAAAGTTGTTTTGCACATACCCCTAACGATCACAAAAACTGCTGTTGCAAATGTTTTGAAGATGTATGTAATTAGGCGTACTGCACAATTAATATAGAAGACAGGCCGAGGATCTTTCACATAAACCTACTTAAGGAGTACGAAAAGAGGCCGAACGTTCTTGTGCTGAGAAGGGGTGTGTGTGCGTACGTTCTTGTGCTGAGGAGGGGTGTGTGTGCGTACGTTTTTGTGCTGAGGAGGGGTGTGTGTGCGTACGTTCTTGTGCTGAGGGGTGTGTATGAGTACGTTTTTGTGCTGAGGGGGGTGTGTGTGTGCGTACGTTTTTGTGCTGAGGAGGGATGTGTGTGCGGACGTTCTTGTGCTGAGGAGGGGTGCGTGTGCGTACGTTCTTGTGCTGAGGAGGGGTGTATGCGTACGTTCTTGTGCTGAAGAGTGGTCTGTATGAGTACGTTCTTCTGCTGAGGAGGGGTGTGTGTGCGTACGTTCTTGTGCTGAGGAGGGGTGGGTGTGCGTACGTTCTTGTGCTGAGGAGGGGTGTGTGTGTGCGAACGTTCTTGTGCTGAGAAGGGGTGTGTGTGCGTACGTTCTTGTGCCGAGGAGGGGTGTGTGTGCGTACGTTTTTGTGCTGAGGAGGGGTGTGTGTGCGTACGTTCTTGTGCTGAGGGGTGTGTATGAGTACGTTTTTGTGCTGAGGGGTGTGTGTGTGTGCGTACGTTCTTGTGCGGAGGGGGGGGGGTGCGTAGGTTCTTGTGCTGAGGGTTGTGTGTGCGTAGGTTCTTATGCTGAGGGTTGTGCATGTGTGTGCGTAGGTTCTTGTGCTGAGGAGGGGTGTGTGTGTGCGTAGGTTCTTGTGCTGAGGAGGGGTGTGTGTGCGTAGGTTCTTGTGCTGAGGAGGGGCGTGTGTGTGTGTGTGTGTGTGTGTAGGTTCTTGTGCTGAGGAGGGGTGTGTATGAGTATGTTCTTGTGCTGAGGAGTGGTGTGTGTGCGTACGTTCTTGTGCTGAGAAGGGGTGTGTATGCGTACGTTTTTGTGCTGAGGAGGGTTGTGTATGAGTACGTTCTTGTGCTGAGGAGGGGTGTGTGTGCGTACGTTCTTGTGTTGAGGGGTGTGTATAAGTACGTTCTTGTGCTGAGGGGGGGGGGGGGGTGTGCGTAGGTTTTTGTGCGGAGGTGTGTGTGTGTGTGTGTGCGTGCGTGCGTGCGTGCGTGCGTGCGTGCGTGCGTGCGTGTGTGTGTGTGCGCGCGTACGTTCTTGTTCTGAGGAGGGGTGTGTGTGCGTACGTTTTTGTGCTGAGGAGGGATGTGTGTGCGGACGTTCTTGTGCTGAGGAGGGGTGCGTGTGCGTACGTTCTTGTGCTGTGGAGGGGTGTGTGTGCGTACGTTCTTGTGCTGAGGAAGGGCGTGTGTGTGTGTGTAGGTTCTTGTGCTGAGGAGGTGTGTGTATGAGTACGTTCTTGTGCTGAGGAGTGGTGTGTGTGTGTGTGTAGGTTCTTGTGCTGAGGAGGGGTGTGTATGAGTACGTTCTTGTGCTGAGGAAGGGCGTGTGTGTGTGTGTGTAGGTTCTTGTGCTGAGGAGGGGTGTGTATGAGTACGCTCTTCTGCTGAGGAGGGGTGTGTGTGCGTACGTTCTTGTGCTGAGGAGGGGTGTGTGTGCGTACGTTCTTGTGCTGGGGAAGGGCGTGTGTGTGTGTGTAGGTTCTTGTGCTGAGGAGGGGTGTGTATGAGTACGTTCTTGTGCTGAGGAGTGGTGTGTGTGCGTACGTTCTTGTGCTGAGAAGGGGTGTGTATGAGTACGTTCTTGTGCTGAGGAGGGGTGTGTGTGCGTACGTTCTTTTGCTGAGGAGTGGTGTGTGTGCGTACGTTCTTGTGCTGAGAAGGGGTGTGTATGAGTACGTTCTTGTGCTGAGGAGGGGTGTGTGTACGTACGTTCTTGTGTTGAGGGGTGTGTATAAGTACGTTCTTGTGCTGAGGGGTGTGTGTGCGTAGGTTTTTGTGCGGAGGTGTGTGTGTGTGTGTGTGTGTGTGTGCGCGCGCGCGTGCGTGCGTGCGTGCGTGCGTTCGCGTAGGTTCTTGTGCGGAGGTGTGTGTGTGTGTGAGTGTGTGTGTGTGCGCGCGCGCGCGTGCGTGCGTGCGTGCGTGCGTGCGTGCGCGTAGGTTCTTGTGCTGAGGAGGGGTGGGTGTGCGTATGTTCTTGTGCTGGGGAGGGGCGTGTGTGTGTGCGTAGGTTCTTGTGTTGAGGAGGGGTGTGTATGAGTACGTTCTTGCGCTGAGGAGTGGTGCATTACATAAATGTATTAATAGCCTGTCCAGGAACTTTAAGAACAACGCTCGTACATGTAGTATTTTTTGTGAAAGTGTTTTTGTTTCTCATCCATGTAGACGTCGATAGTTTAGTGCATGCAAACTACATTCAAATTTGCCAGTACCTTGTTTTACCTGCATGTATATTTTCCCCTTACACGACAATCCTTATTCCAGTTGAGAAATTAAGGAAGACAATGCCGTGGTGTTCTTATTGTTGCAGCTTTTGTTGTAAGCAGTAAGTGTTTTTTATCATTATTTATTATACATGTGGTTTGTAGTGCTTTAGTTCCGTTATTGATCTTTACTTAGTAATATTTTATAAATGACAAAAAAAAGAAGAGTGGGGTGGGGAAGATGACCTACTAAATAATTCTAAATAACTAACTTAAGTGGGTAAATACATACTGTATACTATTACATGTATAACATCCTGTATAAATCACCAACAAATAATTTTACTTTGATCGGTCAATAATTCGATAGTCGGTTGACAGGTCCGAAATTTCTTGTAGGTAAAATATTTTCTTTGGGTTAATATGTATTGTTGTAAACAAATGATCAGATAAAATACATATTATACATATCTATTTAAATTACTTAAGAAATAAATCAATGATCTGAGAAAATATAATTAAAAACATGTATATATTCTCGAACGTGTACTTACTTTAAATGAAATTTCCATTTCAAATCCAAATTGTGCTTTAAAGTAACGCGTTTTGTACTTTTGCTATGAAACGTGAATGCTAATATTTTGCTTAGTAAAATAACATTCTGTAGGAGGTATTATGAATGGACGTTTTTCTGACATCCAGTATCACGTCGAGTTTGGTGCCGGTGTAAATGCGTAATACGGCGTCAAGACCGCGATGAATGTTTTTATTATATGCCTATCAAATTCCTTTTTCATATCCAACAGTGAAAATACAGCACGCCGTATTGAAAAATCCGTATCATGATACTGTCGTTTCTGATTCTGTATCATGTGAGTACCGTGTGTAGTCTTGGAACTACTTTCGCGTTGCTAAAACTGGAGTGACAAAAAAACCCAGTCAACTTAAAAGCATTAAATTATCTAACTTTACTCACGCCCTAGAAGCATGTAAATATTCAGAAACATGAGGATACACGTGAAGCAGAGAACACTTCCAATCTATCTAGACAGCTACATCAGTGAACTAGTTGTTTGCCGTTTCGAAGTTCATAAGTTGTTGTTTATTATCATAGATATAAATAGTAATACAAAGACGAAGGCGAATTCGCGTCATCGATAGAAATAGCGATTGACTCACGAACTTCCCTAAATTCTGCATATTATGATCGTCAAAATATCCCACGAATATTCACTTTGTTAAAAATGTCCGCGTTACGTCTACAGGAAATGACGATTAGTGTATACTCGTAAAATAAGTACCGTTTTTTGGAAAAAAAATTGTGCTATTGTTATCGTTTTAGCAATTTGTTAATTTTGCTAAGACATAAAATATTTTGTTCTTATTTTACTCAGTAAAGTGAATTCTGTTACTTCCGACTTTGTTTCGCTGTAGTACTACGAAACACAGTCGAATTCATACGAGCATTTGACAGATAGTGGTAAATTTAAATCAAATTTGAAACCGAAAAATAAAAAGGAATACTTAAATAGGCAGGTATATAATAATTGAAATATTACGATAAAACGCTTTTCTGTTGACCTGCATCACGTCTCGTTCGGTGAGTAAACATGTATCCGTCTCCATCTGCGGTCTCGACAGATACGTGTTTACACACCGAACTCGACTTGATACAGGTCACCAGAAAAGCGTCCTATCATAATATCCCCTATGTACATCGAACAAGACGTGATAGAGGTCTTCAGAAAAAGTCCTATAGTAATATTCCTTATTACTTTTTTATTATATGTCTCCTTTGATTATATCCATGTTTAAATGCACTACTTGTAGTTTAAACTTAGGTTTTATACATCATTTTTCGGACTTTTGATAACGGAAATGACGTTTTCAGGAGAGTATTTTTTTTAAGAATTAAATGATATCGATACTATTCAGTTGCTGATTTGTGTCAATATTAAGAAAATACACTTATTGATGACGTAATATCCGATATGCTGTCCATAAAAAGATACCTGTTTTCATATTTTATGAATTGTACATGCATGACTTGACACCAATATTGTGTTATATTTTGATTGTTGTATTTTGGGCCGGATGCTTTGCACCACAATCAAAAGTATTTTATAATATATTGTTAGGTTATTCAAGAACCTTTTTCATAAACAGATTTTGCATACCATAACAACTGAACATATTTTTTAAATATTTTTGCAGCGATTATATAATAACGGTGGAGACGGGAGTTAAACCTTTAAACGGAAATAAAGCATGTGTGAACTTCGAGCTCTACGCCGGAAACGAGATGATTGCTGGGAATCAACTGGACGCAAACTTTAGTGGGGAATTCAAACGTGGTCGTCTAAATACTTTCACTATCGAAAAACCTTCGGTATGATTCTACTTATCGTAATATTACAGGCGCAAAGCCGGCTTTTGAGAGTTCAGTTTTTATACAAACAGTAATAAAAAATAAATAAGGGATTGAAATAGGCCTTTTGTAAGTTTCTCAGTACCCAAAAAATGCCGACAAAAAGTATGCTTTGTTTTAAGCATCTTCCAACATCTCTTATAATTCAACATACATTTTAGAATACAGCCTACATGTTAAGCCAATAAAATTGCAGTTAGAATACAGCCTACATTTAAAGCCCATGCAATTGCAAATAGGCAATCATAAGTACTAGACTTAATCATTAAGAATTTCAACTTTCGCGGGCGTTTAATTAAAGGTCTGCACACTGCCACTCATCCGATACACACTCCCCGCCTCAGATTTTGATCTGTCAATGTATCAGCCAATGAGGTTGTATTCTAAGTCAGTTCTGGCTATACTCACTCGGTCCATTCTTAATCATTAAGAATTTATTTAATGTCATCTAACTATTAAATAACTTTTTTTACACCAATAACGATAGCAATTAAAATGTTGAAATTTTTCGATTTATTATTGACAATTTTTAAATTGTTTTTAAATGTTGCCTACAACTCATCTAGCGGATCTGTGTACCATGGTCTAATATATAAACTGTCTTATTGCAGACATAGATTACACGGGTTGGAGCGCTACTATCGGCAAACTTTTATTTTTCTTCTAATTTATTGATATTATTTATAGAATTAATTTATGATCTTACATTGCTACCTGGATATGTTTTACAAATTTCTAGAAAATATTCATATTTGATTTCATACAGTCATGTAAAAAGAGACAATGACCCATTAAGAAATCGACCAGGCGAGGTTCCAACAACGAATGGCATTCTTAAATTTTGTCGCGGGAAGTAATAAATGTAATATAATTGAATCTTATTTATAAAGCGTCATTGTTCAGATATCTCAATATTGTTTTTTTAACCAGACTGAGTATCCAGAAATCGACGCGATAAAGCTTAGCAAAGGCAATGACGCGGTTGACACAGACTGGTGTATCGACACAGTTCGAGTGGAAAAAAACCCCGGAATTTTGAAAAGAGTTTTTCCAGTATTTTGTCGAATCAAGGCAGGGCAAAGTCACCTCATTCGTGGATATGACACGCATCTTCCCAACGACACTATGTACCAAGAACAACCGGCGTTGCTAGGTTCGTATTGTGTCTCTCAGTATTACCACAACTAGTTTAAATAGTGTACGCGCATAAGACTGTACATGTTTTCTTTTTTACATGTTTACATTGTTCAGGATGTAAATATAAATAATGTAATAGATGAAACGTATACTAGAATTTCCTCGAAAATAATATATAGAAGTTCATTGGTTTCTTGTAGATAGAAGACAAAGTGATTTAAAGGATATGAGAGATAGCTACGAGTATAGATACGAGAACGGGCTTCCTGTTACTCTGAAGAAGCTGCCAGAACAGGAAAAGTTTTCCTTTATGTACGGCTTGAAGATAGCGGATATACTTTCGGACCAATTGTTTGATTCTGTGGTCGGCTCGACGTGCGAGAATCTCTCTGATTTTGTTAAATTGTGCAAATTGTTTTGGGAGCCACATGAAATAGACAGGTACGGCAAAACAATGGTTGACCTTTGATCTAATACCGTTAAGGCCAAATAACTGAAATCAAGTATCACAGGTGCTTTATAAAACAGAAGATCAGATTAATTCCACAAGTTTGTGTCACATATTATTGTTTTTGCTAGTTTCAGATGGGACGACGACGAGAAATTTGGTTTACAGCGCTTACTAGGGGTGAACAGTTCTGTCATTCGTCGAGTAAAAGATATGAAACAACTGGAGAAACTGCATGTCGGTGAACAAGACATTCAACCACTCCTACAGGGTCTCACGTTGAAAGATGCCATAAAAGCAAGACAGCTTTTCATTGTCGACCACGCTATCCTAGATAAGTGTCCTAAAAGTCCGAATATCATCTTATGTTCGCCAATAGCTCTTTTCTTCTTGAAAGAAGACAAACTAATGCCAGTAGCTATCCAGTTATTTCAGAGCAGAAGCGACAACAACCCGGTATTTTTTCCAACAGATGACAAGTACACGTGGATTTTGGCGAAAATGTGGTTCAACAATGCAGATGCTCAAATCCATCAAGCAATTTCTCATCTCGGATACACACACTTGATAATGGAGGGTTTTGCGATCGCTGCACATCGACATCTTTCAAAATTACATCCGATTTTCAAACTTTTGGCTCCACACTTTCTTTACTTGATGGCCATCAATGATCTTGGATTGAAAGAACTTCTTGCGAAGGGAGAATTGATTGATAAACTGATGTCAATGGGGTCGGAAGGAGCAGATTACCTGATAGCAAAGCACAAGGACACCTGGCGCTTGAACGTCGAGGGTTGCCTTCCAGCTGATATTGTCGATCGGGGAGTTGAACCTACTGATGTTCCGTTTTATCCATTTCGAGACGATGCTCTGCTTACGTACAAAGCCATAGAGGAATACGTTGATTCGTGCGTCAGCTTGTTTTACAGGTCAGACAAAGTCCTAATAGAGGATCCCGAGATACAGGCCTGGCGGTATGACATGGATCGATCTGCATCCGATGGCGGACTTGGAGTCAAGGGTATTCCAGGAGAACAGGGAAGCTTCCAAAAACGAGAAGAATTGGCTCTTGTACTAAAATGCATAATTTACACGTGCAGTGTCTGGCATGCTGCCGTGAACTTCAAGCAGTATGACGAGTACGCATTGACGCTTATTGGGCACCCACCCAAGGACAAGAGAGAACGTGATCTGAAAGAGGATGCCATCCCAACGATCCAACCAATAAACAAATTGCTCACACTCATGGGACTGACAAAAGTGCTCAGTACACGTGCAACAAATGCTCTGGGGAATTTTGAAGTGAACTACATTCATGACCCGGCAGCAGTCGAACTGGTCGAACAGTTTCAGAAAAACCTGGAAAATACCAGAAAAGAAATCGAGAAAAGAAACGAAACAAGATCTGCGGAGAGAGCATATCCATTCCTTAACCCCGCCGAAATACCAAATGCAATCAGCATTTGAACATGTTGGTATTTTAGACTAGATGTTCTCATTTTCATTCGAAATGTTAACAAAATGTCTAGAGTTTTTTTATTTTATTTTGAATGAGTTGTTATTTGAGCGTTATTCTAATTATATAAGAAGCTATTTTCCCACGGCTGTTGCCTACTGACATGTGATTTATTTTTAAACTAACACAGTGATAAACTATTGATATATGACACACATATACAATGTATCCATATATATTTGTTTATTTTAAAATGATTTTGTAAATGCTTTCCATTTTAATTAAACATGATATTAATAATCGTTTATGTACATACATGTACACACTGTTTTTCATGAGCATGTTGCAATGCAAACAGTCGATGACGTAATGTTTGTAAAGATACGAATGTGTTGATATTTGACCTATTTCCAGTCATGGTATCACGTTCGCCAAGCTACGAGCGTGGTGATGCTTGACCCATTTCGTTCATTGAATCACATTCGCACGGTTACTAGTGTGGTGAAGCTTGACCATTTCTCGTAGACAAGAACATTTTTAAGACAAAACAAAAATGAACACTGTGCGTTTTATATTTTGTATCATGATACGAATATATATTATCTTTGCAATACTCTATAAGGCAACAGCCCTTATCATAAATGCATTAATGCCTAGTATGAAATAAAATTTCAATGAAAATCAAGACGTAAGTTTCTTATTAAATGTTACAAGGTTGAAAAAGGTCGTTCGTTTTATTGATATTGCAGATTCGATGCGATAATCTGTTAACCCAACATCTTTGTAAGTCATGCCTCGGCCAGAAAACTTCAAAACGCGTCTCATAGTTTGTGTTCATCTGAAAAACGTTTTATATCACCGTACCTTTTTTGGTTGGAACAACGAACACTTCACGAAACTACATCCACTCACTTTTATTGCGAGATTATAAGTATCTTCCATGGCCAAGAGTGTAAGATCGGTTCATTCCGACCCGAGCGTATGGTGTTTTGCGGAAACGAGGTTTACCGAGCTATGGTTGATGCTTTTTCTCCCACCTAAGTTAAACAAAATTAAGTAAAAATGTATTTTTTGCTGGGATTCTTGTGCGTAGTGAAAATAAATGCGCATCGATATGTGATAATTCGTGGTTGTCATGGATATGCGCAAGATAAGAATTTCTAGCATGGTTAAATGTTTGGATCTTCTTATCTGAGGTGGGAGAAATTGAGCGTCCGAGGTTTACCAAAATTGTCGGTGTTGACTACCTTTGACAAGGCTTATCATTGTTTTATTCATTTATTGATATGTGAGGTTGCGTGCCCATCAACTGGTTTGCACCCGTTGTGTCAAGCATCAAAATACTCACTCTCTTCAAGTTACGAGAATACTTCATGTCTATGGTCACCGTTGTACGTCTATACGTCTGTAGATATACAATTTTAGACGATTCTTCTTGGACCGGAATCAATTGCTCTTACTTTTTGGTACTTGTTTTCCCTGTTATTATTCACATAAATTAATCATACAGTGATAGATGCAATTATTCCATCTGAGTAGTCAGAATACAGAAAACTGCTCGTCTTTTTCCTATCTCAATTTTTGCTGATGCTGATGTTACTGTTTTCCTGAGCAGTGTTTTTGGTAACGGTTTTAAATGACCAAAATGTCTCCATTGGATGACTCCCATATATGCTATTCCATTTGTGATTATTCTCGCATTTCATTTCCTATTTCTCTGATGGATGCAGGAGCCGGAAATAATGATGTAACACTCATTCTACACCAGAAGCGGCAAATCATGTAAAGAAAAGTTTTATACAATCGGACAAATTCGATGATAAGAGTCATCACATCTATATTAATATGATTAATAAACTTAATGAAAAAGAAAAACAGTGGAGCAAACACTCGTCTGTTGTTTATTAGGAAAATTGGTTTAACTCTACACGAGTTATGGGCCTTCCTAAAGATGTGCATACTATCTCAGGTAACATGTGTACCAAGTTTCATTCAAATATCGTGAATGTGTAAATATTGAGAATGTTTTTTTAATTATACCCAAAGTTTAGTTTTTTCTCGCCAATAATAACAATGCTATGACAAAACCTTATCGTTTAAAGATCAGAGAGCTAAAACATATGCACAAAAAACTTATTTTATTTAAACAAGAGGCCCAAAAGGGCCTATGCTCTACTGGCATGGCTTTTGTGGTCATATCAATCCAGAGCATGTATGTATGGGTAAAAGGCAACAGACATATAGTTTATGTTTTGTGTTTGGGTTACCTGAAAACATAGCACGTTCCACATCTGAGCCCAGAAAGTATTTTAAGCAGATAAGTTGCATGAACTATTTTAATATGTGCCAAGTAAAAGTCATCTGACCAAAAAAAAATGCTTTCAAAACTGTACTCATAGTAAAAATTTCTGTAGTTTTAAAAGTTAAAAAAAGGTGGTCAAAGTCAAGGGCATCCTAGGACAACATTGATCAATTTGAACAAACATTCACAATCAATTGTGCTGAGATGGATGCACGAACACACAAAAAGATTTTCAAAC
This sequence comes from Mya arenaria, assembly GCF_026914265.1. NCBI lineage: Eukaryota > Metazoa > Mollusca > Bivalvia > Myida > Myidae > Mya > Mya arenaria. The sequence goes on from NC_069127.1 coordinate 6,352,510, forward strand.
CTTTCCAGATTTATGTTTACCAAACCTGTGAACCCTGGGTGTGGCCAGTAATGACACCAGGTGCATAACTTAAACATTCACAACCAATTTTGTTAAGATGAATGCGCAAACTACAGAACTTAAAGCTAAAAAATGGCCATTGGGCTTTCAACAAGAACAAGGCAGAGTATTTCACAAAATCAGCTGCAGAAGCCAAAAGCAAATTGTCTCTCAAAATCCTAGACTTGCAAATTGTCTCCCTTAACTCTAGACTTGAATTTACATGTACATGTAAACTTGGCTAAAAATAGAATTCGCTCATGCAGACCTGGCTAAAAATAGAAAGGATTTCTTTGAAACTTTCATGGCCCATAATCTAGGCATTCATGGGCGGATCTGGCTGGTTTTCGAAAGGAACCAAGCTCTAATTGATATCTAGATACTGTACAAGTTTCATCGAGATACAATCAAAACTGAAGACTGTATCATGTTCACAACCAATTGTTTACACAGTAGCATTTTTTTATACTATCAATGGCCATAATCTAGGCATGCATGGGCGGATCTGGCTGGTTTTCGAAAGGAAAACAAAGATTTGATAACATTTATCACCTTAAGGTGACCTTTAACTCAGATAGAATGCCTCATAGATGCCTCAACATCATGTACGACTTCTTTGGTAAAATGTTTATTCATAATAATTACATTTAAAAAAACAACAACAACAACAGCAAAACCAAACCATTGTTTTCAATTGCAAAAGGCTCCAGTCCGGCCAATCCTTACACCCATCCCATCAAAAGCCATCATATGTAGACCCACAACCATGACCAAGCTCTACCTACAACAATTTGCCACGTGATAAGGGCAAGTCCAGGAGAAGTTTTCTTACCTCAATAGAGGGTGGCTGTTTTATTTATTCATATAACAGGAAGGCCGCCTAGTAAGAGACTTATTTTAATTTGATCTAACTGTTGTGCCTAGTACGTGGAGAGGCCTATCATGATAAGTCATAATTTGAACACAAATGGCAGAGGACAAAAAGTATAGTTATAAATGTATAGTATATGTTGTTTTGTGTTCAGTGTATAAACTGTTCATTTGAAGCGACGACGATTTAAATACTACAAATATTGTTAATTGACATCTAGCTAGATAATGCTACGCGTCAAATATAACTTGAACTTGAAGCATATCCCTCTTTAACCTTCACATAATTATTTATTTTAAAACTTTTAAAAAATTTAAAACCAAAACCTCAGAAATGGCATTTAATATACATATTCAACGGGTTAACACAATAATTTTACACATAAATGTACCTTGGAAAAATAAATCATCAACAAGCATTAATACAATAAGCACAATTAAATATTTACAAACAACATTATATTTTCAATGTCAAAAGGATTTAACAAACAGTTCACAAATGAGATAAAGATAGCACTAATAAGGATAAGCTAATCCGACCAGTGGACATTAGGGGACTACAAACGGGTACCAACACTTATCAGTTGAGCAAGTGACATACATGTAATTTGACAAATATTTTAGCCAGGGTTCTGAAATTTGTAATTCTATGTGAGTTACGAAAGTAAGCAAGAGTATTAAGTTTCAAGCTTATATCTGAAATGGTTATGTCTGAGATATGCCAAAGTTTAAATAATTTTGCATGATGCCAACACAACGGTTTTGACAACACCTAAAATTATCTTTTAAAAACAGACAAGTTAAAAATAAGATTCTTATTATTAAGTGAGCTGGGCACAATTACACGAGGCTCCACCTGAAAGAAGTATCATTAAAATATTGTTTATAGTAATGAAAGGATGGTAATTTTGATTCTAAACCATTATTTTACACAACACATTAAATGCATACATGTATGATATTTAGCAATAAAAATAAATTATGACAATTATGCTATTCCAAATCATGGCAATGTGGAAGCAGTGCCAAAAACTAAAAACTCAAATTTGCTTGCCTATTGCACTAAAAAACACTAAGAAATGCACCTCAAAAGTACATGCAAGTACAGAATTTACACCATCTAGAACCATCAGTATTAACAATGTAAATTATAGACAAGATGCAAACAATTAAAGTTATTGTTCTGGATCTAGGTTCCAATCGGTGAATAGTTCTCAGACATATTTTTTCTTTCTCAAGACATTTACCTGAATTTTGAAGGTGTTTGAATAGAATTTTCTCCATAAAATAAGAGTTCAACTCATCTTCTGTTCCAAAAATGCAAAATTAACCAGAGTTAAATAAATCCATTTTGTTTTCGATGGTTCCGAATGACGTTTACAAAAGAAGTCAAATACTAGCTTGACAGTAGTAGATCTCGAACGCTTCCTTAAATAAAAAACAGAACCGGAAATCTTGTCCTTAGCATTTTCTAAATTAGATACATGTATGTGTAAAATTTGAATATTTAAAACCAGAAAAAATTGAATTGAAGCATTCATTTGCCATACAAATCATTTTGATAACTCTGTTAAGCGGACCAAATATACTGAGTTCATGTCATAACATTTATGGCATACATTGTTCACCTGATAATTATCAGAACTGGCGGAATAACATCAGCATATGCTAAAAGGTGTTTTACAGGAAGATTTTCCTTCCTTAAATCAGCATTTATCCAGATTTTACTTCACCTATCTGCTCTTGGCACTGCCCTTGAATTCCCAATGGAAGTAAACAGATTTCGTAAACATGGATCAACTTTTAATATGTTATTTAAAATACTCCGTACTTGTTGGAAAGTGTTGATACCTACAGGTTTATTTCAGAAACCAGGAGTTTGATATGTAACTTCTACAACATGGCGAAAATCGTGACTGTCTAAGAACTACTTACCTACTGGTATGTATGTTTTTATATTCATTTAAAAAGTCTTGAAGAGTAACAACTGCAGGACTATAGATTATGGTGGAAGAGAACATTCATTGTTGTGGTATAAACAGACTATAGAAAGTTAACATGAATATGACACTTGTTATAAACATTTTTGTAATGTCAACCATTACAATAAGCTGTAGAATAAAATATTCAAACGCTTTATCATATTAGCATGCAAGTACCATATATATGTTTAGGGACTGACAATCATGTATTGAAAACAATAGATGGAATCAACTTTTAAAAGCTAAGAATGACATCCACTTTTTGCGTCTTTTTGTTGGCAACATATATTATTACAAAACCAAAAGTTAACTTTATATGTCCAACAACATTCAATTAAACATTGGAACTTGTATATTCATTTTTCTTTGGTCCCAATTAATGAATGCACTGAATAGGAATAGTTACATTATTGTGCAAATAAGTTCCATTGTTCTTGGTTCCAATGTTGAAAACCATGTATGCACTAAACATGTATGTTGTTTTTGTCGTGTTTTCAATAAACAAAATTCAATTCGATTTTTTTTACAAAATTCATTGACTTGAAATGACAAATGGCACTGTTCAAGGATTTCACAGCACAACTGAACAAGCACATATCATATTAATTCAGTAACATTTTGATCTTGAATGTACACATGTATAATATTTCCGTACATCAATCACCTTTTACAGTACCGGCACTGGCTCTCATCTTAATGCCACTGGCCGTACTAGGGCTTAAAGCCCCATTCCCCTCTGTGATTTTGCAAAGTTCGTCATCTGAACTTTCACTGTATTCCATGTTTGGTGATTTGCGAAAGCCCCTGTTTACAAAGCCTTGCAATTTACCGGAGGAAGCTAGTAAGAAGCCGAAGTACGGAGGGGAGGGCTTCATCGGGCGGGAAATGTACTCTGGGTGGTACTGAACTCCAACAAAGAACGGATGATCTGAAATTAAAGATGCATTGTTAGACTTGAAAACAACTGCCTACCACAACAGATGCCAAGGCTCGTCCTTTTTCTTTCACTCAGTCAACAGGGATATACTTTGACAAATATTTCAGTCGGAGTAATGTGGCTTGTAACACAAACATGTATTGCCATTATCACTATGTGTATTGTGAATCGAAGTTTCCAGTTAGAATCTTTTAAAAAATAATAGTTTCAAGTTATAACGAACAGAAACATTTATATGCAGCCGACATATGGTAAACATTTAATTTTGTGAGCTCATAAATGAAATATTTTTCAGTGATGAAGCCACATACCGGTATTTCATGGAAAAGGATTATTGTTTGTTTCAGGGTTAGATCATTATATCTTTCACGTGAGCACCAAAAGCTATATTTCAAAGATTTTTTTTAATTTTTTTTCAGAAAAGCATGCCAAAAGATATGCTAACGTAACATCATTTCGGAAAACAGACGTTGTTGAAATTGTGTCCTAGCCCTGTGCCCTCTGACTTTGATTCGGAAATGAGATTGGGCTAAAATTTTAGAAATGATAAAAATATCAACTTGTTATTACACTGTTTTTATTTCCCTGATAAATCTTATCAATCACTGGAAAGCATATAAAGGCAATGTCATATCTCACCATCTAGTTCCAGTATCTCCATACGTTCCCCGTCCTCACTGCGTCCTACAAATCTCATACCCTTTGCCTCAAACTGCTCCACTAGCTCTGGGTTAATCTGAGATAAAAAAGTGCAAGGTTCAACTACTACAGTTTTAAATCAGGAAGAAAGGAGGGAAGGAGGGGGGTTACAGGTTTTACACACAAAAAAACAATATACATAAGAAAATAAACAAGATTACCTCATGTCAATGCATTAAGCTATACAGAATTACCTTGTATCTATGTATAAAACTATACAAGATAACCTTGTATCTATGTTTAAAACTACACAAGATAACCTTGTATCTATAGATGTATAAAACTACACAAGATAACCTTGTATCTATAGATGTATAAAACTACACAAGATAACGTTGTACCTATTTACAAACTACACAAGATTACCACCTCGTATCTATGTACAAAACTACACAAGATTACCTTGTATCTATGCACAAATATACACAAGATTACCTAGTTTCTATGTACAAAAATAGACGAGATTACCGGTACCTAATATCTATGTACAAGAGCTGTCACAGTATGTGAGGAATGCCCCCGATTGTGACATTGACCTATGAACAAGGTCAGTACATGAAAAGTTGATCTTGCCTTTACATGTCAAATACATATGGCAAGTTACTTTAAATTGCCTCTAAACATAAAAAATACCACCCACAGTTGACAACCGACACTGTTATGTCCTTATATATGCAGCATTCCATTGTGAATAAACACCCAAGTGTGACCTTGACCTTTGAGATAGGGACACGGGTCTGTCATGCGACACGTCGTCTTGGTATGTGGAACACATGTGGCAAGATATTTTAAAATCTGTCCATACATGGGAAAGTTACAGCCCGGACACGACAACCTATACTCTATGTCCTATATGCAGCACTCCATTGTGAACAAGAGATGTTTGTCAAACATTATGCCCCCCCTGAGCACCATGTTGTCAGGATTATATGGACAATTGTATGAAATATGCATGGACCGAAATGACAGCTGATTTGTTGCTGTTTTAAGATTATGACCATTAAAGTGTGAGGATAAAGTGTGTTATGACCGTCATGACCTTTGACTCTATGAACTCAAAATCCAGAGTCATCAGCTGGTCACCAGAAACCTTAATGTCAAGTTTGAGGGCCATAGGTGCAGGCATTGTCAAGTTATCACAAGACAAGTTTTTTTCGTTCAATGTCACTGTGACCTTGACCTTTGACCTGATGACCCCTTAAATCATAAGGGGTCATCTACAAGTCAGAAGGATGCAACTCCAAGTCAAGTTTGAAGGCCATGGGTTCAGGCATTGTTGAGTTATCACTCGGACAACCTTTTACCATTCAAGATCACTGTGACCTTGACCTTTGGCTCTATGAATCCTAAAATCAATAAGGGTGATCTACTGGTCAGGCTTAACATCCATGTCAAGTTTAATGCTCATAGGTTCAGGCATTGTTCAGATATCAGTGGGGGAAGATTTGTTAACTTTTTTGCGTTAAAGGTTACTGTGACATTGACCTTGGCCTGATGACCCCCAAAGTCGATAGGGGTCATCTACTGGGCAGGCCCAACCTTCATGTCAAGTTTGATGACCATAGGTCCAAGAATTGTCGAGTTTGCTTTCAAGGTCACTGTGACCTTGACCTTTGACCCCATAAAATCAATAGGGGTCATCTACTGGTCAGGCCCAACCTCCATGTCAAGTTTGAGGGCCATGGGTGCAGGCATTGTTGAGTTATCACTTGGACAACCTTTTATCATTCAAGGTCACTGTGACCTTGACCTTTGGCCCAACGACCCCTAAAATTAATAGGGACAATCTTCTGGCCAGGCTCAACCTCCAAATCAAGTTTGAGGGCCATGGGTGCAGCCATTGTCAAGTTATCACTCGGATAACCTTTTACCATTCCAGGTCACTGTGACCTTCACCTTTGGCCCAATGACCCCTTAAATCAATAGGGATCATCTTCTGGCCAGGCCCAACCTCCAAGTCAAGTTTGAGGGTCATGGGTGCAGGCATTGTCGAGTTATCACTCGGACAACCTTTTACCATTCCAGGTCACTGTGACCTTGACCTTTGGCCAGATGACCCCCAAAACCATAGGGGTCATCTCCTGGTCAGGCCAATTCTCCAAGTCAAGTTTGAGGGCCATGGGTGCAGGCATTGTTGAGTTATCAATCGGACAACCTTTTACCATTCAAGGTCACTGTGACCTTGACCTTTGGCCCAATTACCCCCAAAAACAATAGGGGTCATCGACTGGTCAGGCCCAACCTCCAAGTCAAGTTTGAGGGCCATGGGTGCAGGCATTGTTGAGTTATCACTCGAACAACCTTTTACCATTCAAGGTCACTGTGACCTTGACCTTTGACCCATTGAGCCCAAAAAACAATAGGGGTCAGCTACTCGTCAGGCCCAACCTCCAAGTCAAGTTTGAGGGCCATGGGTGCAGGCATTGTCACATTATCACTCGGACAACCTTTTACCATTCAAGGTCACTGTGACCTTGACCTTTAACCTGATGATCCCCAAAAACAATAGGGGTCATCTACTGGTCAGGCCCAACCTCAATGTCAAGTTTGAGGGCCATGGGTGCAGGCATTGTTGAGTTAGCACTCGGACAAGCTTTAAAAAAAAAATTACCATTAAAGGTCACTGTGACCTTGACCTTTGACCCGATGACCCCCAAAATCAATGGTTTATCTACTGGTCAGGCCCAACCTTCATGTGAAGTTTGATGACCATACGTCCAGGAATTGTTGAGTTATCACTCGGACAAGCTTTGGTCTACCGACGGACCGACCGACATGCCTGTGCAAAGCAATATACCCCTCTTCTTCGAAGGGGGGCATAATAAACACTAAGTGTGACCTTGACCTTTGAGGTAGGGACACAAGTCTTGCACGCGACACGTCGTCTTGTTATGTGGAACACATGTGGCAAGTTATTTTAAAATCTGTCCATACAAGGGAAAGTTACAGCCCGGACACGACAACCTATACTCTATGTCCTTATATGCAGCACTCCATTGTGAATAAACACTAAGTGTGACCTTGACCTTTGAGGTAGGGACACGGGTCTTGCACTCGACACGTCGTCTTGGTATGTGGAACACATGTGGCAAGTTATTTTAAAATCTGTCCATACAAGGGAAAGTTACAGCCTGGACACGAGTTATTGAGCCGGACACATGGACGGACGGAAGGACGGACAGACAGACAGACGGACGGTGCGATTTTAATATGCCCACCTTCGGGGGCATAAAAACACAAGATTAACTAGTATCTATGTACAAAACTACACAAGATTACCTAGTATCATGTACAAACATACACAAACTTACCTCATATCTATGTCTGTGTCTTTCCTCTACATAGTCACTGTTTCCGTACAACTTTTCTGTAAAACATTTATTTATGATATAACACAAATAACATGCCACAATTTTTATTTTTTTGTTAACAATTTGCCAGTCTTTATATTGATCTCTCATATAGTAATATTTAGATAACTCTATATCATCTTTTTAGTTTTATATTGTTAATTTTACACTGATAACATTAAAGTCTATTGAATACCATTAAGGCAAATAAGAATCTAATCCCCTTTGTAGTTTTCCAATCTTAATATAGCAATGTAGTTACAAACACTAGAACTACACAAGAAACTCATGAAAGAACCGGATAAGGACTTACTCATAATGGATTTGTCCGTCTTGAAGAGTGTCTTGCGCAGGCCGAGCCGCATGGTTCCCCCCATCATGCCTGTGTTGTGTTCCGGCATGTCAATCACCTGCAAGGTCAGGGACAAATTTGTTCATTTGATCGAGTTCATACCACAAACTAGTTTAGTTTGAAACAAATGGTACGATATGAATCACCCTCAAAACCATTGATTATGTGCGTGTTCTCTTGAAGATCATGCGAAATGTCCCTGGTAACATGAACTCAATACCTCTTCAAGAACTTGACCAGCTTATTCTAGCTGTATCAAATGAATTTTTTTTATACTGATAATGAATCAAGTTTTGTCCTTTCAAGTCTTAAAATATGGTACATCGTTTCAAAAACTGTTAGATCTGAAAGGTAAGGATGGTATATAGAAAATGAACCCAACCCACCACTGGGTGTTTTGTTTCGGGGAAGAACTCGGTGGAGTTGGCTTCCTTCATGTCCAGCACATTGCGGGCAAACTCTATGGCCGCACACTGCAGGCCCAGACACACACCTGCAAGAGAGAAATGAACTTGTTTAACTCGGAACAAGGGATCATTCTGATAGTTACAGCAGTATTTAATTTGATTTACTTCTGTGACATATTCAAACAAGAGCGATCAGCTTTGATCACTCAACTGTTGCTTTTTTTAAAGAATCCTTTCTTAAAAACATGTCAATTTTTCCATAAACTAAATATGAAATTCAAAACAAGAGCACTGCAATGCCTATCTGTTGTTGTATTTCCCGTCAAACAATTATTTATGGCAGCTTTATGTCCCTTCAGTTAGGGCCAAGGTTCAAGATTTTGCATGCAATCTACACCAGCTATAAGTTATAATAACACAATCTAAACTTTTTTTCTGAAAGAGAAAAACCAACTGGTTTCATATGTGTACCATAGACTCCATATAAAACAATCATACCGTAACAACAGTTGTTGATTTTTTCCATTTAATTCTTGCTTTAAAAGTTTTATTACCCAAGAATGGAACCTTCTTTGTTCTGGCCCAGTTGACAGCTAGCACCTTCCCCTCGGTTCCCCGCACACCAAACCCCCCAGGTACCAGGATACCACTGAAACAGCCATGATAAACATAACATTGTAGTTTCAAGAGGAACAAGAAATGCCGCAATGCGAAAAAACCAGGTTTTCAATGGTTGACAGAAGAACTTCAGCTTTCATTGTGAGATTTTTCTATTTTCAGTAACATTGACCTTGACCCCAAATCAGGGTTCATACAGCCAGATTGGTAATGAAAATTTCAAGGACCTTTATTCGATTTCCCAGGACTATTGTTAATTAAAAACTATGAGATAACACTCATTTTAAAGACTTCAGTTAATAGCAAACTATGAAAACAACTCATATTTGTGACATTGTCAAAAATTTGATTGCCCTTTAAGGTTTTCATTGAATTGTCTAATTTCTCTGAAATATAATTAAGCACAGCTCTTTTCTCTTACTCCCTCCTGAACAGGATGGTGAACTTGTCTAGGGTTTAACTGGTGGTACCAATAATAGGCAAATTTCTCTTGTGTTTTTCGAACTTTGAGTGGGATTTTAGGGCAGACTCACCCATTGAACTAATTTTAATTACACAAATTCAAGCAAACATTGTTCTGTGTTTATTTTCATGGTCAACCAGTCTAGTATAAGCAAAAGGCCACTTTTTGTTCAAATTAAAAGAGACAACAAAACCAAAACCAGAAACCGGTTTCCACGTAAATTGTATCAATGGAGACTAAAACTTGTACCATACCCATATCGCCACAGGCACACCAACAGATTTGAATGGCAAAAAGTTAATAGCGAAGGGTACACTAAGATCAATGATTTTTTGTAAAGATAAACTTTTTTCTACAGAGTACAGACTTTATTTCAGACAGAACAAGGAAATTTAATGTCTGCTTCCGAAAAAAAAACCCCAAACACTTTCCAAGCAGTTTTCAAAGCAAAATAAAAATTAATGTGGTTTTAAGGAGTTTTTTGGCAAATTTAAGAACTTTTCATCCAGCAGCCTTAACTTCAAGTACTTTTCAAGTCTGTGTGACCCCTGCAAATGCAATCCCATGAAAGGTCTCCATAAACTCTTCCTAAATACCATGTTAAGACAAGATATGTCAACCTTAACTTGAGTTATTCAGTTTCAACTTTTTTTTTTAATTGTAAGTAACAGTGACCTTGATTCTAAAAGCAATCCCATGAAAGGTCTCCATGAACTCTTCCTAAATACCATGTTTAGTCAAGCTATGTCAACCCTAACTAAAGTTATTCAGCTTCAACCGTTTTACTATTTTCAGAAGAAGAAACATTGTCCTTGACTCCAGGGGCCCCAAACGCAATCCCTTGCAAGGTCTTCCTAAACACCAAGTTTAATAAAGTTATGTAAACCCTGGCAATACTTAATACTGTAGTTCAAGGAAGCATAAAACTTCATTATTTTGGCCCAAATCCCAAAGTTCCCCACACTGCAACCCCGCTAGGTACCAGGATGACACTGAAACATCCATGATATATATAACACAGTAGTTGAAGGAAGAATAAAGCTTCTTGATTTTGGCTCGGTTCTGAAAGTTCGCACTCGAGACCTTTCAGTTACCAGGACACCACTGAAACAACCACATCACTTCGTACACTACATTTGTCAAGCATATGTCTAACCATATCACCTCATGATATTAAACGTTGGTTTGGAATATCATCTCCATTAAAGCAATGTGGTTCAAGTCACGTCAAATACATATGCCATATTCAGTAATCAAATTGGTAGTACATCAGTAGGTACAGGGCTTTTTCTATAGTACCCATGGGTCCGACTATCGGACCCGTTCCAATAGCAAAATATAAGATATTTTTCCCAATCTTCAGAAAAAATCCCAATCCAAAAAAAAAAAACATTTTTTTTTTATTTTTTTTTTTTTAGAAATTCTTTTTACCTGTACTGGTTCATTTTCAACATCATAATAAATTATGTGATATGAAGTTTTTTTGGTAATTGAACTCAGAAATCATTGATTTTCTTCACATTCAGAGATATGAAATATTATCTGTCATGATTTATTGCCATAGATATTTACACCCCAAGGATTGATATTTCAGCCATTGTGGGTCCTTTAAAGGGAAAATAAACTAATATTAAATCATTTCCTAATTCACAGGAGACTAGACAGCTTTTTCTTTTCACTGTAAAATTTCCCAATTTCCGCATTTTCACGACGCAAAATTTCCCAAAATGTCTAGGGTCTTTTCCCCAAAATGGGCAGAAAAAGCCCTGAGGTACAAAAGCATTACTGGAACTGTATTTTCATCTGTAGTTTTCAACTTGTGTGGATTTTTGCAGATTCAGATTTCACAGGCGCTAGACCTGTAAAATTAAAATCTACCAAAATCATTGGGTAGAATACCACCTTCTAGATCAAAATGTAGTTCTTATGAGCCAACCATTATTATGTATACATTTCTCGTTACTTAGTAAGATAATGTGTCAAAACATAACAAATCACATTTTAATGTCACTATTTTGTTCTCAGATCTCATTTTAACATCATTCCATAATGCTTGTTATGACGTGACATCAGCAGAGAGGAATATGGCCACACTGCACTAGGTTGAATAAGGACAAGCATATTTTAGGACATGTATTGCTGGTATATTTAGACCAGTATATAATAAAACAAGAGCTGTCAGAGAGACAGCGTATTTAAGTTTAAGGATTGCAATGTATTAAAAAAAAAGGTGCTTACATACAAACCCTCAACCAAGGTTTGATGCCGATGCCACCTCCAACGCAAGGGTAAGTAGAATAGACTATACGCAACTCTGTATTAGGAATGATTGCATTATTGATGTAATATGTGCCTGTCAAAAAAAATAAAAAAGTCAAATAAAAGTCAATCAAGGGCAGTAATTTGAATTTAAGGGTATATGTAGTTATGTAACCTTATTGTGTGATGGCCCTGAACAGCTGTGTAAAGTATGAGGTCCAATGAATGAATGAATGGTATACGTGTTAAAACCCGAAGTTGCCTTAAAACTTTAACAAACTTAATAAGTAAATCAAGGGCAGTAATTTGTATTTTGGATAACATGAAGTTATGTCACTTAATTTATATGATGGCCGTTAACAAATGAGTGGAGAATGAAGTTAATTGAGTGAAGGGTATAGAAGATATAAGTGAAAATGCCAACTTGCCCTAAAACTTTAACAGGACACAATGTGCCCTAAAACTAAATATGAAAAGTTCCTATGTCAATCAGGGGCCATAATTTGTATTTAGGATGATATGAAGTTATGTGATCTAATTGTTTGACGGTACAGAACAACTGTATGAAGCATCAAGTGAATAGAATGAAGGCTATTGGAGTTATAAGTGAAAATGCCAACTTGCCCTAGAACTTTCAACGGATGCTGACGCTGGGGTGAGTAGTATATCTCTCTTTATTCTTTGAATAGTCAAGCTTAAAAAAATATGAACCTTCCATTTGTAATTATAATTATTTAAATGCAGAGAAAATTGTGCAGAACAGCTTTTCTCTTACAAATTCAATGCAATGGAGATCGCCACCTATGTTTATCCATCTATTTTTATTCAGGTCATTGCTTCAATAAGGAGGGCTCTCACATAGCACTATGTAGTAGTTTCTGCCTACTCAACTAGCTCAGGTCTGCCTTCATAAATGTTATTGATCTTGGCAGAAACAAGCTGTTTTTTTTGGTCACTTGGCGGAGACAAATTGTTATTGTGCGTACTTGGATGATGCCAGCCATTATTGTGCTTTCTTTGCTGAGGCCAGCTGTAATTATGTTTACTTGGCTGAGGCCAGCTGTAATTATGTTTACTTGGCTGAGGCCAGTTGTTATAATTCTTATTTGGCTGAGGCCAACTATTATTATGCTTTCTTGGCTGAGGCCAGCTGTTATTACAATTACTTGGCTGAATTTCGCTGTTATTATGCTTACTTGGCTGAGGCCAGCTGTTTTTATGCTTACTTGGCTGAATTCACCTGTTATTATACTTACTTGGCTGAGGCCAGCTGTTATTATGCTTACTTGGCTGAGGCCAGCTGTTGTTATGCTTAATTGACTGAGGCCAGCTGTTATTATGCTTACTTGGCTGAGGCCAGCTGTTTTTTTATGCTTACTTGGCTGAATTCACCTGTTATTATGCTTACTTGGCTGAGGCCAGCTGCTGTTATGCTTAATTGACTGAGGCCAGCTGTTATTATGCTTACTTGGCTGAGGCCAGCTGTTGTTATGCTTACTTGGCTGAATTCACCTGTTATTATGCTTACTTGGCTGAGGCCAGCTGTTATTATGCTTACTTGGCTGAGGCCAGCTGTTGTTATGCTTACTTGGCTGAGGCCAGCTGTTATTATGCTTACTTGGCTGAGGCCAGCTGTTGTTATGCTTAATTGACTGAGGCCAGCTGTTATTATGCTTACTTGGCTGAGGCCAGCTGTTGTTATGCTTACTTGGCTGAATTCACCTGTTATTATGCTTACTTGGCTGAGGCCAGCTGTTGTTATGCTTAATTGACTGAGGCCAGCTGTTATTATGCTTACTTGGCTGAGGCCAGCTGTTATTATGCTTACTTGGCTGAATTCACCTGTTATTATGCTTACTTGGCTGAGGCCAGCTGTTATTATGCTTACTTGGCTGAGGCCAGCTGTTGTTATGCTTACTTGGCTGAGGCCAGCTGTTATTATGCTTACTTGGCTGAGGCCAGCTGTTTTTTATGCTTACTTGGCTGAATTCACCTGTTATTATGCTTACTTGGCTGAGGCAAGCTGTTATTATGCTTATTTGGCTAAATTCCAGCTGTTGTTATGCTTACTTTGCTGAGGCCAGCTGTTATAATGCTTTCTAGGCTGAGGCCAGCTGTTATTATGCTTACTTAACAGAGACATAGTGTTATTGAGCGTACTTGGCTGAGACAAGCTTTTATTATGCTTACTTGGCTGAATATAACTATTATTATGCTAACTTGACTGAATTCAGCTTTTAGTATGCTAACTTGACCGAGGCCAGCTGTAAGTATGCTTACTTGGCTGAGGCCAGCTGTAAGTATGCTTACTTAGCTAAATTCAGCTATAATTATGCTTACTTGGCTGAAACAAGCTGGTGCCAGGCCTCGTGGTATCTGCACGGATCCTCCGCCAGCATGGACATCTCCAAGTCAGCGGCCTCTATGTACTGGTAAATAATACTCATTGTCATATGAATACATGTACAAGGCCTGCCCTAGGCCATTTAAGCAGACTAGGGTGTCTGTTTGTCAAAATCTGTTTCACTAGAGCGTTTGAAAATCGTATTGCATTAAGATCGAACTCCTGGGGTGCTTGTATTTTCGTACGTGAAAATTTTCCATTAGCGAAAAATAGGTCTGCAATGATCAGATTCCTGGGACGCTTGCATTTTCTTGACCAATTAGCCCGTGCCAAACATGGGCATTACGTAATTTTGAACGACTGGGTGTTTTTTTGCAGCTTATTGTTAGGACCACATTAATGACTCTCTTTATGACTTATGCCAATCAATAATTGATTTAAGTCGGTGTTTTCGACCCAGGGTAATAATTTTGGATGATTGGTTATGTTAATTGACTAGATTTTGCAGGTTGTAATTCCAGGAACTGTATTTGAATTTGTTTCAAAATCATCTTCGGAATTTGTTGAATTTCAAGATGAATTCCCTTGTTTAGTCAAACAAAACTAATGAGTAAGTATTCCAGCTGAAGCAAGATACAAATCAAATGGTTACTTCCTACTCTTTGGTATAAATAAGTCACAATTTGCAACCAGGTAAGTATCAGCTGAATATGAGCATCCAAATTTAGGAAAGTTGAGGTTGAAAACAAATTGCAACTTTTTTTGCGTGTCAGACAAAACAAGCAAAATTTTGTTGAAAACACAGATTCTAATGTGTTGATTATGAATTGCCTACCTAGGGTTTCTCATTCTAAGAGTTTGGGCTCAAAATATCCATAGTGCTGATCTACATTTTCTAAAACTTTTTTTAAATTCTGAGACAATTGCAAGTTATTTGAAGAAATTGGTTGAAAAAAAGTAAAAAAAGTAAGTTATGAGCTTGCATCATAGGATGGTATTGACTTTAAAACTATGTAATGATAGCATAAATTTGGGTTGTTTTGCTGATGGCTTTTTCTTCTTCTGTTTTTTGAAATATAAAATCAAGTTTCAATCACTTTTGGTCTTCAAAAAAATGGGGTGGGGAGAGGGGGTAAGGGGTGGGGTCCTGTTAACATTTTCTGCAGCCTGTGATTCTGATGGTGTACATCAATTCATATCACGCCTCCAACATAAATGACGCAACGCAATTGTTCCAGGACTGGTCACGCGCTGACCCCATATTGGGGCACCAAATTTGTATCATAACAAAATGGCGTCTATTTTCTGATTCCAATTAATATTCCGATGAATAAATGAAGCATTTAAACATGTAAACAGGTTGTCGACGTTATATATACGTTATGGGGGTAGTAGGTGACCCGATAAGGGATATACTGGGCGCAAGAAACAATATTCGGTTCCAAGGTTCGCTCTCACCTGATACGGTTTCCTTTCCCAGGTATATCCCATATCAGATCACCTACTTATCCCGTAACTGATAATATCATATTTTTCATTCACTATATCATGCCTTTTAAAGACATGATTTGGCAAACAAATTCAGATGTCACAATATGGAATCTAATGAAAAGCACATACATCTTTTACAATGTTATTTACTCAGAAATAATTTTCTAATATATATCCCAAAATTTAAAATTAATATGCTGGTATGCCAACTAATGCGAAATAAAAGTTATGTTTTGGAATTAATTAAAATTAAAATTGCAAAGAATGTACAAAAAACCAAATGTGACAAATCTAAATCAGTTCATTCTCATTAATAATCATTATGAACATGACTCATATCTTTAACACATGTAATATTAACATCCGTAAATAACAACAGTAAACATCTACCTTGAGATTGAGCCTGTGGCTGACTGCAAGGGCAGAGTGTTGTAGGGCCTTTATGACGGAGGCATAGGCATCCTCCAGCTTTGTGTACTTGCCCACAAGAGCTATAGTCACCTCTCGTAGTAGCCGGTCATACCTGATATGCAAGATTTTATCACCACACATGTTTTACTGTGAAATCATATAAATTCGTGGGACATTTCATTTTTCATGGATATTGTGGGTTGGCTTTTCCAAGAAATCAAGATCCAAACAAAAATTTGACCTTTAATTCTGAAATCATACTGTCTATGTAAGAGGAAATACATCTCTACACATGAATATATATGATCACAGCATACAACTTGTTATATCATGTACAGGTATATATATGATAACAGCATACAACTTGTTATATCATGTACCGGTATATATATGATCACAGCATACAACTTGTTATATCATGTACCGGTATATATGTGATCACAGCATACAACTTGTTATATCATGTACCGGTATATATATGATAACAGCATACAACTTGTTATATCATGTACCGGTATATATATGATCACAGCATACAACTTGTTATATCATGTACCGGTATATATATGATCACAGCATACAACTTGTTATATCATGTACCGGTATATATATGATCACAGAGCTCCAGCTAGCCCGTTTTTCAATGGCGCAGCGCCCGTGCCCCTTTTTTTACCGCCCTGCCCTTTTTTGAGTAGTGCCCTTTTCACAAATACTCTATTAGGACCAATTATTCCGTTAGTGCCCTTTTTACTATTGAAATCATTATGAAAGAGCAGCAGCCCTTAATCCGCTGTCATAATTTAGACAAATTACGTAATACTTATGATAATAGTGATCCCGCTAGGTGTCACCATGCCCCCATTGTCTGCTTAAAATATGCCGTACTGCCCTTTCATCTTCCCATGTGCCTTGTCCAAGTCATATGACAGCTAAGTGTGTATTTGTGTAGTGAGCAGACGACCTGTGTTTTCATAATTGGTCATCTTCTAATCCAATAATTAGGAAGAGCCAAATACGGAAACATCACCAGGAGGCGGGGCTATTTAATGTCAGCCAATCAGAATATACATTGAGAACTCGTTCATTCAATCATGAAAGTTTCTAAAATGCGATAGAAAATGTGAAGGGATGGTGAAAAGAGTTGTCAAGCACAAATCTTTAAAAATAATTGTTAATTGTATTGTACTGATGATACTCGCCATTTTAATTAAAAATTGTTGATTTGAAGCAGACGGTCACTGCCGATTTGTAAACATAAGAAAGGTGGCGCTGACACAATCAAATACATCACCTTTTCAGTAAAAGTTTTGAAAATTAATTTCTAATTTCTAATGATTAATTTTCATGATGAAAATTTCTTTGTTAACCACAAAAATATGTTGATGTTTTATGTAGCATTTATTTACCATGTCCACGATCTTGTCAAAATTCGCCGAAACCGCCATTTTGTCAGAACATTTTTCGGAGTTATTTTATCAATGCTCTGTTTTATAAGTGATTTTTTAAACCAGGGAAGTGATTTTTATTGTCATTTTATTCTAAAACATCTGCATATTAAACATTATTTTACCAAAGACAATTAAATAACAGCCAGGCTGAATGTAACATTCGTACCCAATCGCGATCGTACCAAACTAAGATTCGTCCCCAACATATATCTTTTTTTTGTTTATATTTATTTGAATGCTTCAAATGTTTAACTGTGTTTGTTTTTTTCTTCATTTAACATAATTTTTAGGAGAAATATGTGACATTGCACTAAAGAAGATGCCAAACAAGTACAATCATACTACCAGAGACAAAAAGACAAATTTTAATATTAAAACACACCCTTCTAATTTTAGAGAAAAAAAACAACACCATTTTGTATAAGTCTGAAAATCATGAAAAATGATTTAAATTGAGTATGTAAACAAAACAAATTCTAGAGGCAGACCCCCCCCCCCCCTAAAAAAACAACAACAAAAACAACCTTGTGACAGGGATTGACCCCTCCCACCACCACCCCCAATCGCCTCTACACGATTCATGTAGCCTGCCCTTTTCAAAACTCCACCCTGCCCTTTTCAAATCCTGGCTGGAGCACTGTGATCACAGCATACAACTTGTTATATCATGTACAGGTATATATATGATCACAGCATACAACTTGTTATATCATGTACCTGTACCTAAATCATTGATTATATGACTGTTAGTTTGTTTTATATTATATATCATTTCACCTCAATGATGATAAACTGATTTTGTTTCTTTGATCAAATTTTTAATCGATTATTTAATTAAACACACTTACTATATTTTCACAGTTTGCAAAAATACTTAATTGAAATTCAGACGCTTCCCTATTTTATATGCTTGATGTGGGTGCATCTTTTTTTATGACTGTTAAATTAACAATTAAGCGATAATTGACATGGGCATCTGCTTTAAATGACATATTGACCCATTGTAGTACCATAAGCTGCGAGCAGCACCAGGTGAATTTGCACACAATTTAGGATCACAGTTTCAATTATTATATTTTTTCCCCAAGTAAATGAAAATCCACGAATGCAAGATTGTCCTTTTTCAAAAAAGCATATGAAATTTCCCACAAATATCAATTACTTCACAGTAATAGTGATATTATCCGACATCAAGAGCACAATATTTTTATGCACCAGAACGAGTGCAGAGATTTTCATTTTTCTTATATATTTGTCATCTAGTTTTATTGTAATTCGATAAAAAAAGTCAATTGGCATGTAAAAAATTTCAAACATAGTTGCTATGTCTTTGGAAGGTGTTTCGCATTAACACAATGTGTATAAGTGACTGACTGTCAGTATGAACTGACTGGACAAAACTTCTGATTGATCACAAAAATGACACCATCAGATAGATATAGAATAATGATGTTCATTGGTAATGTCAGATATGTTCCGAGAAAATTTTCCCGAACATCAAAATCACTTCCCCTTGTCCAGGCTTACCAGTATAACTACTTCATTACAAATCTATTTCAAATAATGTAATAATTTTGATATTACACAGGAAGTTCTCAACTACTGCAAAAATGCGATGAAATGATTACACAAACTAAATTTAAATTCAATGCCAATCAACATTGCAATTCCCATTTCTGCAGTTAATTCAAACCCAATATGACAATATAGCTAAAACTACATTAATAAAGTTACTAAAGAAGTATATTGGCCATGAAAATTCACCTGTCAGCGAGTTCCTTCCAATCTGCCATAAACTTTTTGGGTCGCATGTTGAGGTGGGGGTGCAGATTCAGTCTCCGCATTATGTATGCCGACGCCCCCTGATTCTCCAATAACAACGGCACACGGTAGATAGATGACAGGTCGTGGATACTCATCACCTGGCATACATGGACAAGGACTTCAACTACATGTACATACTGGTACACACATATTGATGAAGGCTGACCCTTTTCCCACCATTAGGTATGTTAGTTAACAAATAAGTAGACATACATTATGGATAACCTACAAAAGCACTGCAAGCAGAAAGCCAATGCCCAATAAATTCATGAAGTAGTATCACATGTACATGTTAATGATTTGGCCACTTTGATAAGACCAGTAAATATGGCTGATGCCACTGTAAATATATAACAAGTTGCATGTGATATTGTAAAATGTGTGGGCCTACAGATTAAAGGTGTACTTAATTCCTCATTCCCCTAGAGCTAAGAGGGCCCCACCCTTTCTGTACCTGCTGTGGTTCCACGTGGCAGAAGAGGGACACCTTTTCCCGGACAGCATCAGTTATAGTTACTGTGCTTCGGCATACAATCTGGAACATAAACATTTACAATATCAGTATTCAAAATTCACACAAGTCCTCATACCCAAATCAAGCTGGGGCTTATAAAAGACTTTTAATCTGGATTTTTTAATAGGTTTGAAACAGTTTGATGTATTTGGGCTTGTTTATGAACTCAATATCTGAATGTGAGTTTGGTTGGTGGTCACCGAGTGTTCTCCAGTTTCCCGACAACACAAGACCACACTCTTGCGCTACATCATGCCAAAGAGAGTGACTTAGCATAAGTTTACATAACTTTCTTCACAACATTTAAACTAATATCTGCTTTTATATATATATATGCACTTATTGAAGTCTTGCTCGAATGAGAGAATATGGTGATACTATTTGTGAACAGTGCTCTTCATATCGCATCACTGATCGATATCAACTATTTATTACCATACCTTGATTTGCTGCTATTTCTTTCACTTAAGAATTGAACATAATCATAAATCACACATAAACTTGCACCAACCAGATCTGGTGAGAGGCCAAGACCTCTCAGTTCTCGTATACTGGACTGCGTAGGCTTTGTTTTCTGTTCTCCTGTAGCTTTGGGCTGGAACAAAACATGCAGATCATAATCAAGTTTTAATGAGACTGGAGTGAAACAATTAGGGCAATATCACAGACAACATCCAAACTAGACATGTGTACATTGGCAATGACAGCTGGGCTAAAGTAATGTCTTTGCACACTCAATATTTTAGTCAGTCATGTGCCAAAACGCTATGTTAATGTTATAAGACACGAGACATTCCCATAATGTGACAAAAATAGCAATCACTGGAATTTTGACTTTTAGATGAACACGCCCTCATTTGCCATCATTTCTTTAAACAGAACCTGCTACATTAAACCCAGAATTTGAGCAAGCCCAGAACACACCTTACTAGTGCATGCTTTGCAGGCTTGTGCTAATTTCCACCACTGAATATAGTTAATAATTTTGAATTTTGAGGCTCTATGAATTTGACAGAGGGTCACCTTAGGAATATTTTCCACGTAAACATATAATCATATAGTGAAAAGTAGTCTATCCCTGGTGGATGCCTTTTTACTTATCAACACATGGTGAAGTAATTTGATAGAGGGTCACCTAAGGATCATTTATGTGGAATTATTTTAAAATTTGGGAGAATATTTTCAATAAAGACAAATTATAGCCAGCTCCCCCCTTGGGGCCATGTTTCTTTACAAATCAGCAAGGAATTCAATCCAAGGTCACTTAAAGAATATTTCTGTGTAATTATTTTGAAATCAGGCCAGCGGTTTCCTGTCGGTTGCCATGGCAATTGGAGTTCTGCATGAAACAACTTTTTTTGAAGGAATCTAAGACGACCACCCAAGGAAATTCATGTGAAGTTTTGTTGAAATTGTTCCAGCGGATTAAGAGGAGAAACTGTTTGAAGGAAGATGTTGACGCTGGATGGACCTGACGGACAATCACCCCATCATAATAGCTTACGCTGAGCACTTTAAGCTCAGGTGAGCTAAAAAAGCAACTGCACTTATGGAATACTGGTTGTCTCCCTTTGACTTTTATTTATCATTTGGCAACAATAGCAAATTTGATCATTTCAAAGGCCATAATACAGTAATGCATGGGCAGATCTATCTGGTTTAAGAAAAGGATATCAAACAACTGTATAAGCTTGATTAAGATAACCATTCATTGGAGGTCAGCTGTTTAAGAGATTCTTCAGAAAAGACCCTAATCCTTACCTGGGGTACGAGACTGACATGTACACAGCAGAAATTTTCCCGTTTCACTCGAAACTGAAACTGTCTAAAGGCCTCAACAAAAGGCATACCCTCTATATCTCCTATAGTTCCTCCTAGCTGAAATGGAAAGGAAAACTATTAGGTGAATTTTAAAGGCTTGTTGAAATTTACATTACTTAAATGGAAGACTATTATTTTAATTAACATCCTTTGGTGGAAGCTACTTTCCTAATTCTTTGACCTTTTGAACTTAAAACTTATGTCACAAGAGTGCCACAGGAGATAAAACATTGGCTCTGCTGTTGTTGTTGTTTTATTTCATAAAGGAAAATAATTCATCAACTATTAAAACCATAGTTATAAGTCTTGCAGTAAGTGCGTATTATCTCTATTATCTGCAACATTACTGCAACTTGTGACGCGGAAGACACCAAGGCTGCAACATTACTGCAACTTGTGACGCGGAAGACACCAAGGCTGCAACATTACTGCAACTTGTGATGCGGAAGACACCAAGGCCGCAACATTACTGCAACTTGTGATGCGGAAGACACCAAGGCTGCAACATTACTGCAACTTGTGACGCGGAAGACACCAAGGCCGCAACATTACTGCAACTTGTGACGCTGACGACACCAATGCTGCAACAATACTGCAACTTGTGATGCGGAAGACACCAAGGCTGCAACATTACTGCGACTTGTGACGCGGAAGACACCAAGGTTGCAACATTACTGCAACTTGTGACGCTGACGACACCAATGCTGCAACAATACTGCAACTTGTGATGCGGAAGACACTAAGGCTGCAACATTACTGCAACTTGTGACGCGGAAGACACCAAGGCCTTAACATTACTGCAACTTATGACGTGGAAGACACCAAGGCTGCAACAATACTGCAACTTGTGATGCGGAA
Organism: Mya arenaria; assembly: GCF_026914265.1. Classification (NCBI taxonomy): domain Eukaryota; kingdom Metazoa; phylum Mollusca; class Bivalvia; order Myida; family Myidae; genus Mya; species Mya arenaria. The sequence goes on from NC_069127.1 coordinate 6,375,197, forward strand.
GACACCAAGGCCGCAACATTACTGGAACTTGTGATGCGGAAGACACCAAGGCCGCAACATTACTGCAACTTGTGACGCTGACGACACCAATGCTGCAACATTACTGCAACTTGTGACGCGGAAGACACCAAGGCCGCAACATTACTGCAACTTGTGACGCGGAAGACACCAATGCTGCAACATTACTGCAACTTGTGACGCGGAAGACACCAATGCTGCAACATTACTGCAACTTGTGATGCGGAAGACACCAAGGCCGCAACATTACTGCAACTTGTGACGCGGAAGACACCAAGGTCACAACATTACTGCAACTTGTGACGCTGACGACACCAATGCTGCAACAATACTGCAACTTGTGATGCGGAAGACACCAAGGCTGCAACATTACTGCAACTTGTGACGCGGAAGACACCAAGGCCGCAACATTACTGCAACTTGTGACGCTGACGACACCAATGCTGCAACAATACTGCAACTTGTGATGCGGAAGACACCAATGCCGCAACATTACTGCAACTTGTGACGCGGAAGACACCAAGGCCGCAACATTACTGCAACTTGTGACGCTGACGACACTAAGGTTGCAACATTACTGCAACTTGTGATGGGACAACACCAAGGCTATCATGATATTACAACTGATGACTCCAACTCCACCAAGGCTGCCACCATAACTCAACTTACGACAAATTATATTACAATTAATGACGCCTACGACACAAAGTCTTATCATGACACTACAACTGATGACAATGACATCAAGGCTATCACAAAACTACACAACACTTTTCCGTTGCACAACAGACAAGCTAAAAAGAGGGAGATGGTATAATAGATAAATTATATATTAAGAGAATACTACACATTTAATTTTTAAGAAACAAAACGCATGGAATGATAAGGTATGGAATAAATTGAAAAAATAAAGCCAATATAAATTTCTAGATTTTCTTTCATCCAAATTTTTTTAATGGTGGGGGCAAGGGGGTGACATTTTATTTCTAATTTTTTTTATTATTTTTCTAAGATGACTGTTTCACCACTAAATATTCATGCTCTTTCTTATTGCATACGGGACCATATATGTATATATGTGTTTCTAGACGATACACGAACACCCTTGCAACAATTCTTCTTTTTAACATGTGAATGTTACACATTTGACACAGGTATGAAAAAATGCTGTCCCTGGACAGTACCTGACTGATACGCAAATACAGACCCCTGAGTTCAACATTTTTATTTGATTCTCTAAAATTTTAGGGCTGGCAGAAAAAAAGAGGGGGCATGCTGCAGGTATGAAAATCTAGCAATTATTTAAAGTTGCCTAAGACAAAAGATCCTTATATAGAAGACATACTCTTTTATAAATCATAACTTCAGTGCCCATGGCATGTGTACATACCTCAATGATACAGATATCAGGTGTGGCATTGTCACCATCCACAGGGACCTTGGCCACTCTTTCAACCCACTCCTGAATGGCGTCAGTGATGTGGGGCACCACTGAAATGTAGAACCAGGTGTGAATCTTGCTTTATGCCATCCTTGCAAGTGCAAATAATTTTCCAACAAATTCAATTTAATAAATTGGAAACAGTTTTTATTAAAACTTAATGCATATTGGATAGATGGCAACTTTGTTTGAAACACCTGAAAGTGCAGAACATAAATCAAACATGTCCGGTGTCAATCAAGGGAAAATTGTAAAAATATGATGACAAAATACTCAGCTGTCAACACTTTTAAATATAAATTGTATGCCACAGGGATGTGTAGAGCTAAATTTATTTCACAGAATGCAATACCCTGGACAGTTTTGCCGAGGTAATCCCCACGTCTTTCCCTGTCTATGACGGTCTGGTAGATCTTCCCTGTGGTGATGTTGTTGTCACGGTGCAGCGTGATGTCAAGGAAACGTTCATAGTTTCCCAGGTCAAGGTCAACTTCCCCACCATCATTCAGCACAAAAACCTCACCTGCATTGTGAATTGAAAGAATAGATAATGTTGATCAGACTCTGGGAATTTTAAAAATATTTAACTATGTTCTCTTCAGACTACATGTTTCAAAAGCAGGTGAGTGCTTCCTATAGCTTTAATAATTATATATATTTTTTTATAGAAACTACTTCACCAATGCTTTTAATCTTCAGAGCTTTCTTCTCAATTCTTATTCTTTTATGTGCATAATCACTACTGTTCATGTATAATTAGTTGCCACATGTAGAATATCCTTTAATTACGCTCAAGCTTTGTATATCTGGAAATTAAAAATGTTCTATAAGTATTGAAAAAAAAAATAGGGTTTAAAGCCACACTCCAAAAAATTGGTACATTTGTTAACTTTTCTCTTACAACAAGTACTAAATATGCTGGATGTACATAAAAAAACTGACCATGCTCATAGGGAGAGAATGTTCCTGCATCAATGTTGATATAAGGGTCAATCTTAATGGAAGTCACTCTGACCCCTGAAGACTTCAAGATGGTCCCTAGACTGCTGGCAATCACGCCCTTCCCTATCCCACTGATCACACCACCGGTTACAAGGATGTACTTCATATTGCTGATCGCTGTGCTGTGGAATGTTCCAGATGGCTTCACAAAATATGATGCAAATGGAAGTCTAGATCCTACCTGGAGTCCTTTTCTGAGTAAATTAGCCAGCTTGATATATCTGTAAATAAAAACAACATAAAATTATCAAAATGGAATAAGTATACATATGCGTACAGTAAAACTGTGATCCCTCAAGGATGTCAGGGACCGGACTAAAACCTCAAATGATCGGATGTTTTGAACGATCCAAGTTTCCATTTTAGTTGGTAATGAAATGTCTTACAATGCATTGTGAATTTGCTGAAATGTTCAAAAGCTGTCGTACACAAATGTGAAAATGTGAAAATGTAAAAAAACAACAATAAATTAATAAATAGCAGTTTATTTCTACAAAAAATAAATAAAAAAAATTCTAAACAAACAACAAAACAATATGATTAAATTCTTGTCATTAACGAAGAGTAAGCGGACATGCATAAGCGGTGGTAATTGTTTTTTCAGACCTTTTTAAATTCCTTTTCATCATTCATTGCATATTTTACAAATTACAAAAATGTTAACACCTGACAATTGTCTATTTTGGAAAATGCTATCGGGAAAATGTGTGAAATTGTGACCTTGAGGTAATCATGAGGTTTTGCGCATGATTTGTGTGTTTAGGACTGGCAATGGTTCTCGACTGTTTGACTTATTTAGGTTTCCATCCAGAGTCACTATATTTTATATGAAAATAAAAGGAATAATGGTCAGGACTAAGCTTCGACCTCGACTGACTGTCAGTTTTTGAACAACCGCCTGTTCAAATGACTGCAGTTTTACTGTATTTTAAACAGAGTACATTGTAGCAATAGAGTTCCAGCAACAACGTTCTACATGTTCATGTATCTGTCTAACAGATATGTAGCACAACAACAACGCTGTTCTCATCTTTTTATTTAGTCATATAAGGGGCAAAACTAGGCAGGGCGAAGGCCAATACTGACTAACAAATAACTTGGCCAATAATAAATCACCTAATCAATGAGTATTCAGGCTTCCCGCTGGCGAAATCGCAAAAGTGGCGACAATTATTCAAATTTGGCAAATTTATAGCGACAACGATTTTTTTGAAAATCTTTTCTTAAATTGACGTACGTGGCGCCCATGCGGCCTGCATGATATTCGATTCTGTCACTGTAATAAAAGCACATCCGCTGGTGTGACAAGATATCAGATAATTAGGGCAAGCAGTCACCGCCCAGTCAACATCTCGATAATTGCTTTCACAGATTAACAATGGCATCCTTTAACTAATATATGTCTCTTATTAGCAAAAACAATTTTAATATTTAGCTCAACAGCTTTATTTTTGCGTAATTAACGTGTTAAGTGTAAAAATACAAAACATAGAATTTAAGGTTGGCGTAAAGTCACGTGATATGCAAATTTCGTAATGATGTTTGCGCGCTAAAAATAGATCTGCTTTCGGTTTTGTTACAACTTGTAATTGCTTTAAATGCAGCATTCTTTGAAGTTAAAAAGTGTCAAAAAGATTAACAGAAGTCATTTGGGTATGTTTACAAATAAAAAAAATTACATCCCATTTGATAAGGCTTCTGATAAGTTGGCTGGACTAAAGATTAGACAATTTTTTATTAGGATAGTTTGACAATGTATATTTCTTTGAGTTTCCATTTATTTTAAGTTTATCTCATAATTTCATAATTGTATTTTTTAAATTCTATGAGCAGGCGTTAGACAGAAATCAACATATTGATGTATGTCGCATTTTTTTATTTATATACTTGGCAAGTATATAAATAAACAAGAGCTGTCACAGTATGTGACGAATGCCAACGAATGTGACATTGACCTACGAACAAGGTCAGTACATGAAAAGTTGATCTTGCCTTTACGTGTCAAATACATATGGCAAGTTATTTTAAATTGCCTCTGAACATAAAAAAATACCACCCATACTTGACAACCTACACTGTTATGTCCTTATATTCAGAATTCCCTTGTGAATAAACACTTAGTGTATCTTTCACCTAAGAGGTAGGGACATGGGTCTTGCACACGACACGTTGTCTTCGTATGTGGAACACATGTAGCAAGTGATTTTAAAATCTGTCCATACAAGGGAAAGTAACAGCCCTGACACGACAACCTATACTCTATGTCCTTATATGCAGCACTCCATTGTGAATAAACACTAAGTGTGACCTTGACCTTTGAGGTAGGGACACGGGTCTTGCACGCGACACGTCGTCTTGGTATGTGGAACACATGTGTCAAGTTTTTTTAAAATCTGTCCATACAAGGGAAAGTTACAGCCCAGACACGACAACCTATACTCTATGTCCTTATATGCAGCACTCCATTGTGAATAAACACTAAGTGTGACCTTGACCTTTGAGGTAGGGACACGAGTCTTGCACGCCACACGTCGTCTTGGTATGTGGAACACATACGGCAAGTTATTTCAAAATCTGTCCATACAAGGGAAAGTTACAGAGCCGGACGGACAGACGGTGCGATTTTAATATGCCCACCTTCGGGGGCATAAAAAATGCGACATACATCAATATAAGTATTACTTGCCCATATATTTTGTCAATAGAATAACAACTTGCTAATAACTTGTGCTATTATGGTTTTGCATATATAACAATGTGCTAATTATATGCAATCTAAGGCTCTTAAAATGCTTAAACCCCATGAGCTTCAGGGGTGCTTCGACCCCTCTGAACCCCCACAAGGGCGCTGCCCTCGACCCGTAAGGGGCCTATCGTGGCCCCCTTAACCCCCTGCGGAAAAGTGGCGACAACTTTAAAGAACCCAGAGGGAACCCTGAGTATTTTATTAAAAATGTAATACGTGCAGTGCTCCAGCTAAGCATGATTAGCGTGGAGGGGCGCCCCGCTGCCCTTTTATGGCGCCCTGCTGCCTTTTCAAACGCCCTGCTGTGCCCTTTTCATTGAAAGAGCCGCCTTTGATGATAAATAAATCGCCCATTTGTGTCATCAAAGCAACATTGACCTTGCCCAATTGATTGTTTTTATGATATTATATAGACGCTATATGCTTTAACCCGGAATCCTACACACTTCTGATACTAAACAATTTGTACTTGAAGGATTTGCCATATCAAAAATCTAAAAAAAATCTGTCAACATACAATAATTTGGACTATCCTTCATACTGTCAATTAAAAAAAAAGAAAGAAGGCAGTAAGATTAAGAAATAATGTGAACTACATCCAAGGATGAAAACTAAATGGTCTGACGATAACATAATACATTATAAAGAAAATATTTTTAAATCAGTTGTTATTATCAGGATAGACATATTTTATGTAAAGCACGTTTTTGTTTTGGGTCGCGAAAAAATGTGTCATTACACCGCACTGATTATTTGATGTCAAGTTATGAAACATTGTCACAAAAATAACAAAAATATCACAATAAAGGAAATGAAATTAGTCCGTAACGTTGTATGACAATAAAGATGTTGACCAAAATGACGGAAACATACAAACCAAAACAATGAACTTGGGTCTCTTGGATCTCGCGCAAGAATATTCGTACTCATCTGTAATCGTACTTACCTCTAAAATGAGGATAATATATCTTGAAATAAAGCCACCATATTAAACATATCTTAGGTTTATTATACTTTAATTATATTACTTTCACCATTTCTATTAATTTAACTTACAAATTAACAATAAAGAGGTATATATAAATGATGCAATAAAATGTGATTACGAATCACGAAAACCGGAAGTGCTCTTCTATCAGCTGTCAAAATCCGCGGGAAATTGGAAAACAAATCTATCGATATAATTCTTTTATTTCAAAGTCTTATGGAACGTTATATGCAATATGGAATCAAAATCGAGTTCTCAGCAATTTGACTTCTCAGATTCAGAAGACTCTCCTGTTAGACCCTACAGGCCCATCACCAAGGTTTTAAAGGATGTCCTTGTAGACAATCAAACACACATTTCTAGTAGCATTTCCCAAAGTGAAACAGCTGTTGAAGTGTGGTCAAGTACGCATCCAAAAGAGTCTAGCAACGTAGACACTGTAAAATATGAGAAACCATGTGAGGACAATAACAATCTACAGGAGCGGCCATCGCCTGCAGGTGATGCAGATAATGCCCGATTTACAAAGCTTAGACGTTCATTGTCAGTTTCTTCACAAAGAAAAGTTGTTTATATGTGCAGTCACCAATACATAAATCTTTGTGATGAAATGCTAAAAGTTCCTGGAAGGGTATGTATATCAGTTCTTAGTAAAGCAAACAAATATCACAAAAATTATGAATACATATATATAATAATATACATAAGTATTAATAATTTTACGTTTTACATATAATTATACAGTAATATATATGTATTATAATAGTTTGAGAATTGTAATAATAATTTAATAATTTTATTATACACTAATGATATATGTATATGTGTGTGAAAGTTTCGCAAGTCTTGCATTATTCAATGCACATTGAATGTCATTTAGGGCTTTTTCACCAAAAATTGTGAAGAGGCCTAGCCTTTTCATTTTGGGAAATTTAAATGCGTGAAATTCTGCAAATTGGGAAATTAAAATGCGTAAACATCACAAAATGGGAAATTCCACATATGAGGATTGAAGACACCTTTTTAACACGGGTCAAGGTATCCATATATGAAACTTGGAACTCATGTTACAAAAAAGGCTCATATCTTACATTTGAGTCTACTTCTAGGTGATTTTTTTTTTCAGTTATGGCCTTTTTGATATGAAATGTGTACAAACACTCCAGAGCATCATAATTTCTTCTTATGTCAACATAAAAGTTAAAAAGAATAATTTGCTCAAACAGAATTTTTTTTTTATTGTAAATTTTTAAAGTAAGATTTTCCCTTTTGGGAAAAATATCTGGGAATTGTGAAAAAAATATCTGGAAAATGGGAAAATATGTAATTTTTCCCAATTGTGAAGTAGCCTAATTTTGGCCCCTAGCAAAGAAGGTGAAAAAGCCGTGACATTTCTACTTACATATTTTTTAAGATTTATATTATTTATTTAAAGTTGACTGAAGGCAAGATACAATAAAGCAGAACTGTTTTTTAACTGACAAAATGAAATGTTGACTTGCCTTTTACATAATTAATTGGGCAAGCCCATTAGTGGGTGACCAGGGAGAGCAATTAACTTTTGCGATCTTTGATCTCTGATCAAGTTAGCCCGCTGTGGATCCAGTTGTTAAAGTCATTTATGGGAAAAAGGAAGAAACGCCCTAAGGAAGAGGCTTCACCAGGTTCTACTTCTAGCCAGCCGAAGAAGCCTCCAACTGATACCATGACGCCGCCACCATCGTTAAATACAGTGGGTCAAGGAACACCCGTCTCAGTACATGGGACAAAATATACCATGGCATATGCAGTTCATCAATGGGGGGCCTGTTTAATATGCACCACTCGGTACACCGTCGACGCCACTCCAACAGTCGCCACCATACACTGTTCAGCCGTCCATAGATAACTCTCTGTTACAGTCCATTGCGGATAAACTTTCAATTATTGAAACTCAGAAAAATATGGAGTCAAAATTGAACAAATAAGACAAAATTGAATCGAACATTACAAGTATTTCAAATCGAGTGATGTCTTTAGAAACTAGAGTTAAAAGCGTGGATGAGAAAGTTACGGAAATAGAAGCTAGTAGATTGTACAACAGCCAAGTTTGCGAAGATTTAAGAAAGAGTCATGAACAGTTTGAAAAAATACTTAAAGCTGTAAAGTCGCGAAATGATAACATTTTGAACGATATTCACCAATTGAAGCGTGATAATGATATTTTACGCAACGATGTTATTGACAGCCAATGATAATGATATTTTAAAGCGCCATAGGAAGTTGATTCCATATCTCATGCAGGCCCGTAACGCGCATAAACAAACTGTTTTTAGCTTATGACACTCTATATATCGATAACCAGAGGTTCACAGCTTATCACCTCCCCCCAGGCCAAGTACCGGAATTCCTGCTGGGGCATCCCAGGAACCAGGCTGCTGCCCGCCAAGCGGGATACCGTCCAACGCTGTCTAGTAATTGTGTTCCACGTGCGGCGGTTGTTCAGCATAACACGCCCAACCCCGGGACTGGCGGCACACCCCGACACGGACCCAGAGACTGACGGACCGGAATCAACCGCCGGGACTCCAAGACGGTATCCAGAGCAACACGGATACAGCGTAGGACAGCTGTGAGAAGCAGCTCATCTTTCTAGTTTAGAATGTTAACAGTTTTATGTTCAAAACATGATGATATTAAATGACTTTCTAAATATTTTATTGAAGTATGACGTATTGTTTCTTACTGAAACTTGGAATCATAAACACAAAAATGTTAATAAAGAAAATTACGAAGTTTTCTCCTTTCCGAGACCAAAATATAATAAAGAAGCCAAACGTTAAGTGGGGGTGTCGTCATATATTATAAAATTAAATTTAGCGGTCATATAGAGCTAATTAATTTAGATGAAAAAGGAATTGTTTGGATAAAGCGCAACAAAACGTATTTTGGATCATTAAATGATATATATATATGTTGTTGCTATATTAACCGCCTGAGGATTCTAGTTTAATTAAAAAACAAGATTCTCCATTATTTGAGTTCGATTTTTTTGATAAGCTTGAAGATGATATCCGTCTTTATTCCCATTTAGGTGATATTATAGTCTGTGGTGGCTTAAATGCTAGAGTAGGTCAAAGATTAGATTTTGTTGAAAATATTAATCTTCACCGCTATGTTGATTTGCCTGATGATAATGACGTACCTGTTGGCTTACGGATACGACAATCATTTGATGAATCGTCAAATAATTTTGGAAATAAATTATTATCACTGTGTAAGCAGTCTAGTTTATATATTATGAATGGTCGTATTGGACCTGGGCATTTTACTTGCTATAATTTAATCTGTAATAATGTATCAGCAAGTGTTGTTGACTATGTTATATGCAATAGCATTCTGTATTCGCTGTTTGATAACATGGTTGTTAAACAGTTATCAGAATTTTCGGACCATTGTCCTTTTTCGTTTACGTTATAGTTGAACAATAACAGTATGTGTAATAATGTCCAAGGCCGTTGTGTACAATAAAATTGTATGGGAAAATTGTAACGTAGACTCTTTGAATGATGCTTAAGACAATAGCAAAATTCACTTAAGTTAGTAAATGATTTACTCTCAAATACTATTAATGTTACGACGTGTATAGATAACATGTCAAATATTATATTTGATATTTCGTCCCGTCTTCATGGTCGACAATTCTATAATAACTCGTCTAAACCTAAAAAAGTTAAAAAGTCGGGGGCTGATTCAATGCATACATGCCATATTTTCTGGAGACCATTCAGGGGGATTTGTTCAAAAGTCTGAAAATTCAGGGGGATTTTGGTAGTATTCAGGGGGATTTTTTAGCAGATCTAATTCAGCAAAATTTCAAAGTATTTTAAGACGCAAGTACGAAAAAAAACAAATTGCCATAATTTTGAAAGGCTCCTGAGGGGATTATGTCCAGAATTTAAGGGGATTTTGGTCACATACCAGGGGATTTTCATCATTGCCATGTAGCATTACGGGCATGACACACATGCCAATTCACCTTGTTTACCCCTTTTTCCAGCACTTCATCTATATTTTTATGAGACACAACCATATTGCATAATAAAATCACTCACTTGCAAAATAGAATACTTCACAGAAAAATATGTTTCAGAGACAATTTAATGGGCTTACTTGCAAAATAGAATACTTCACAGAAAAATATGTTTCAGAGACAATTTAATGGGCTTACCTTCCTCTAAAATTGGATACAAAATCTGCTGCCTATGATCATAAATGATGACTTTCAGACTATTAGAGAGAATGGAATGAATTATCAATATTTTTCATTTCAGTTCCCAAATAGTCAGATTTGTTTGCTTCTGATAAAAAGCAAATGCATAATTTATTGTTTAAGTTCATAAACATATCTTCTTTTGGCATTGGTCAAAAAATAAAAACATCACCACCATAATAAATAAATAAAAGTCATTTCATCCGAATTGTCTACTTTCAGTTTCTCTTCTGGAAGTTCTGTTATTTTCCGATATTTGCGATGAAGGTCAATGTCATGTATGTAAACATATGTCAATGTCATGTATGTAAACATATTAGTGAGGCATAACAAAGAACAGCATTGTCTATTAGTTATAATAATCCTTTTCTTTAATGAATAATTTACTGTCACATTTTAATTATCAATCCTTTTGATGACAATGACACATGTTATGAAGAACGCTTTAATTTGTTACATCCTCTCTGATTGGATAAAAATCATAGTTTTAACCAATGAAAATCGTCCTTTTATCTGACCAGTCTAATTGACATTTCTTACGCAAATTCTGTCAGTTTCAATCAAAACAATACATGAAATGTGCCCTGCTGATTTATTAAGTGTCACCCAATAGGTGTTGTTAAAACACACCATCAGTTGATAATCCAATTAAGCTTCAAGACAGGAAGGGCATTATAACTGTAAACAGGCATATATAATTAAACCCTGTGATAAATTTGCGTAATTTTAAACACTTTAATTCCGGGGGATTTTCATCCCCCTCCGGGAGACCGGGGGATGGGTCGAAATTCCGGGGGATTTTATCCCCCTCCGGGGGATATGGCATGTATGCAATGGTAACTGTAAACGATGTAAAGATGAGTTCTACAGATGTAAACGTTTATTTAATTCAAACCCGACTGCTGAAAATAAGATTATATTTTTAAAAGCTAGCAGATTGTATTGTTAAGCTAAACGGTCAGCAAAGTATGATTTTTATAACAAAGAAAAAAAGACGCTATCTTTGTTAAGTAAACAGAAGCCACGTAAATTCTGGAAACATATTAAGAAATGTGAAAAGTGCTAATCCTATTGAGGTAGAAATCAATGAATTTTTTTATCATTTTAAGAATGTATCTAATGCCCCGCATCCTAGCACTTTTGGTGATAAAGATGATGATTATTCGAATGAAGAAGTGAATATTGAAATGTTAGATTGTCCGTTTTCTGTTGAGGAAATATGCAAAACTATATCTATGTTAAACAGACATAAAAGTGCTGATATCACAAACAATGTTGCTGATTTTTTTATTGATAGCAAAATTTTTATTGCACAATATTTAGTTCAATTATTTAACCATATTTATGATATGGGTGAATACCCTGAGTCTTGGACAAAGGGCATAATTGACCTTACGACAGGATTTGATTGACAGGTCCTATCAGCCAATCAGAATGTAGGGCTGATAAGCCGTGTTGCTATCCGCCATTTTGTCCGTCAAACTGACCAGAGTCCGTCATATACATGCGCTGGCAATTCCTCGCCTTTTTAAATATTATGGTAAAAAGGTGTTGTCATGGCACTTGTAATTCGGATACAAGGTAGCCAGGCCGACTAAAGATGGCTTCCAATTCGTTCCGTATTCGAAACCAGCGAGTTATTTAGAAAAATGCAAGTGCTGTATCAGACTCTGTGGAAGACCTCATCAACAGCTGAACTTGGAAATTTTGAAAGATCGTTCAAAGGCGAAACATCTATACGTCTGTACAAAAGTATTTTTTTGAACAAAACTACTTATTTCAATCCACTCAAAATTTATTTAATACTGAAATTGTCCGTGCATGACCTAAATAAGTGTTACTATTTTTAAACTATAAACATCGTACATTTATGCTTTGGCTTGTGTTGTCAAATCGGCATTAATGGCCATTTAATATCAGGTTCAACATGGACACGATTGATTTCATTCAAGATAGAGGTATTTTTGTTGATACCGTTATGTAGTTTTTATAAACTGCTTTACTTTCAAAGTAAATCAGGAAATATCGGACAACTAAATTTTTGTCCGAACCATCGCATGCTTCCGAATCTCATCTACTCGTATGGTTCCTATGTAAACAATGGCTTTTGTAGCTGTCATTCCGACACATTTCATAGATTTCTTATTTTCATATCAGCACTTTGTCGACGGGAAATCCAATCAAGAAAACCCTGACCCTCAAGCAGCTACTGTATTTGACCAGCTCACACCAGCTAGGCCTCCTCCAAAACTCAGATAAATATTTGAGCCACCAAAACATTCTTTAAGAAAGGAGATCACTCTTGTCAATATAATGGCTAAAATATTTTCTCTTACTCTTTGTAGTAGAATAAATGATTGGTGTGAAAATGGAAATATTTTAAATGACACACAATTTGGATTTAGAGATAACCACAGCACTTCAGATTGTATTTTTATATTGCATATGAATTATTCAGAAGGTTTTAATGAATAAATCAAAATTGTATTGTGCCTTTATTGATTATGAAAAGGTGTTCGATACAGTTAATCATGCTCAGAGGCTTTATGGATAAAATTATTAAAATCTGGTGTGAGTTGCAAAATGTTAAGGATCAGATCAAATCAATATATATATATGAATGTCAAATCGTGTGTACACAACTGTAGAAATATGGAAATATCTGATTTTTTAGCTCGACTATTCAATAAGAATAAGGAGAGCTATCCTAGTCACCCGAGCGTCGGCGTAACCACTTATGTTAAAGTTTGCGTACCACCTCAAATATTTTCAAAGTCCATCGACATATGGCTTTGAAACTTTGCACACTTGTTCACCATCATGATCTCAACTGAAAAGCGGCGGAATAGTCGAGTGCGCTGTCTCTGTGACAGCTCTTGTTTTAGCAAAGTTCATCTTGATGTTAAATCTAAACTAAAATTATTTGATTCACTCATTTCTCCCATTCTGATGTATGGCTCTGAAATATGGGGCATTTATAATTATAAAGAAGTTGATAGATTACATCTGAAATTTTGCAAACACCTGCTGGGTGTCAAACCACAGACTTCTAGTGCAGCAGTTCTTGGAGAACTGGGAAGATATCAATTGTTTGTTAAATGTAAGGAACATGCACTGAGGTATTGGTTAAGAATAATGAAAAATATTGATAACCCTATTATATATGTTTTATTCAGAACAGTTACAAGTTGTACACTTAAATAGAAATAATACTTGGGCTTTTGCTTTAAAAACATTGTTAAACAACTTGGATTCAATGATACTTTCACAGCTTTCAATAATGATGTTAATTACTTACTTCTGTTTAAACAGAGATTGCATGATCATAAGGAGTGGAACACAACTGTAGCTAAACAAACAAAATTAGATTTTTATAGACTATTTAAAACTGAGCTTATATTTGAAAAATATCTTGGTGTTATTAACAATGATTGTATTAGAAAAGAAATGTCGAAATTATGTTTGGTGTTCTCACTCTTTGGAAATTGAAACAGGCAGATATCTAAATAGTGATAGACCCTTCCCTAAATTTGCCACCAACTTCCACCAAATGCCACCCAAATCCATGGCAAATGGGTGGCACTTGGTGGAAAATGGGTGGCACTTGGTGGAATATCAAGAATTCCACCAACTGCCATGAAATTTCCACCCAACTGGAGGTGGCAGTTGGTGTAAAATTGAACTCAGTTGTTTTTTTCATGTGGCACTTGGTGAAAAAGTTGGACTTAGTTAATTTTTCATATGGCAGTTGGTGAAAAAATGAACTTAGTTAATTTTTTGGGTGGCATTTAGTGAAAAAAGACTTAGAAAATCTCAAGAGTTCTGTAAAATGGAACCATTACTTATCATGATGGAATAATAATAGAATTTACGACAGTTGCTGTTCATGCTGCTGTTTTAGCATCATTACATATGCTACTATTTTAAACTAACTGGTAATGTTGCTCAGGTTATACTGATGATGATTACGATGTTGGTGGTTCTATTGATGATGATTATGATGTTGGTGGTTCTATTGATGATGATTATGATGTTGGTGGTTCTATTGATAATGATTATGATGGTGGTGGTGGTGGTGGTAATTATGATGATTGTGGTGGTGGTGATTATGATGATTGTGGTGGTGGTGGTTGATTTTGACAATTGTGTTGTTGTTGGTAGTTCATTGTGGTGTTGGTGAATATGATTGTGGTGGTATTGGTGATTATGATGATTGTGGTGGTGGTGATAGTGATCATGATGATTGTGGTGGTGGTGACAACAACAACAACATGTTGTTATTGATGATGATGATGATGATGATGATGGTGGTGGTGGTGGTGGTGGTGGTGGTGGTGGTGGTGGTGATGATGATGATGATGATGATGATGATGATGATGATGATGATGATGATGATGATGATGATGACAACAACAACAATGTGATGGTGATTATCATGATCATGATAATGATGAGTTAAACTAAGTTTTCTGTGTACATGTGCTCTGTTGCTATTTCCCCAAAGGTACAGGGATGCATTAATGTTTGATTTAAACTCGGAATGACCTCTCTGCTGGAAAATCTCCTCAAAATATTTGAATCTTCTGACAGTTACTAGCATTAATTTTGTGGAACTTTGAATAGTGAGAAAAAAATTTGTGCAGTTTTGTTTAATAAAATGGATTGATTATAAGGTAACTGTGTTTTTTTATCATAGTAACATCCAAAAAAGATCATGACTTATCATTTTATTTTATTTTTACACATATTAGGCTCTTTGTCTTTGTTTAAAGTTTGACTAAGAGATAAGCTTTATGCATGTACTGTCAAGTATGTTTCACTTTATTCCAAAATAATTGACAAATACTCAGTCAAGCAATGTACTAAGTTTAAAAATTATCATTCAATTTGTACAATAAAGTTGAAGATGTATAAAGAAATGTTATACACATTTTTTCCAGACAAAACCCCCCCATAAGGATGACAATGTACTTGGACAAGATTCTAAGACCTTTTTGGTAAATATATGAATATTACAATAACTTAAATGAAGACTGACCTCATAGTTTTATCATATTTTATTAGCTTATACTTATTTAAAAGTGCTAAGTGCTATGAAGGGTGAGATAAACAATATTAAATGCCAGTCAAGAAAAGATGTAGAAGATGTATATGATCTAAAGGGTGTGTGTGTTTTTAAGAAAAATCGTTATTGGTATTGACAAAGCCTTGGTGTAATTCATGTTGTTGGCTGCATGATTTTGAAAAAATAAAGATATTAAAGTGAATCTTGGTGTACACATGTTTCCAAAGACATTTGTAGAACAAATTGTAGAACAAATAACATTCTTCTGTGAGGCAAACCCTGTTATATTGAACAGATTTATTAAAATGATCGCTTTTTTCAGAAAGAAATATGAATAGGGGACTTCTATAGCAGAAGAAGTATAGCCAAACTTGCAGAAAACAACAACCGAATGACTGCATCACTAAAGAAAAGAAACAGGTTATTGACATTTCAATATTCAAAATACCAAAACCGGTAGTTAAATTAACTTTTTACCTGTATTGTCATTGCTAATACAACAGACAAGTGCTCTTGTAAAACATATTTGCAATGATTCAATGTCTGAGGCTGAATTCTATAATTAGTTATGGTATATCATTTTGTTGTTATACTTGGTATTAATCTGGCTAGGCCCAAAGCTGAAGAAACTTATTTAAGAGTATGTTTTTAATGTTGTCATTTTATTTATGCATCTAATTTTGAAATATATTTTGAATAATGATAGCTAAAATGAAACCTCCAAAATAAATAATACTAAAACTGTTTTCAGGATTTCTCCAAATGTAGAAATGCAGACAGCTCTTCACCATCAACTGTGATCCTTTGTAATTTTGTGTACATATGAAACTAAATGACTTCAAAGAAATGTTTTTTGTTGTTCTTAGGTTGTTGTATGCATACTTCATAAATCCCATGATTTTATTTCCACCAAGTGCCACGTAATTTCCACCAACTGCCACATTGGCATGGCATTTGGTGAAAAAAGATCAAAGAAACTGAACGTGGCATTTGATGGAAAATTGTTCCAATACTCCACCAACTGCCACCTTGGGGTGGCATTTGGTGAAAAATTTGCCACCAACTGCCACGTGGCAATTGGTGGAAAACGTTCCAATACTCCACCAACTGCCACGTTGGGGTGGCATTTGTAGAAAAAATTTGCCACGTGGCATTTGGTGGAAAACGTTCCAATACTCCACCAAGTGCCACGTTGGGGTGGCATTTGGTGAAAAAAATTGCCACGTGGCATTTGGTGGAAAATGTTCCAATACTCCACCAAGTGCCACGTTGGGGTGGCATTTGGTGGAAAATGGTGAAAAATTAGATCAAAGTCCCATTTTATTCTGTTTTTCATCGTTTTACACCAAGTGCCACCCGTTCCAATACTCCACCAACTGCCACCCATTTTCCACATCCAATTCGTGGCAAATTTAGGGAAGGGGAAATGCTAGACTTTGTAAATGTTGTAATTTGAGAGTAGTCGAATCTGAATACCATTTTATTTTATGCTGCCCACGTTATCGTAATTTAAGACTAAAATATTGTATAAATGTAGCATTCCCGACTATTCAAAAGTTTATCAATTAAGTTAATGTCGTGTGAAAAATCAAAAACATTTCTCTAAATATATTCATCATGCTAATATACCTAATAGACAAGAACAAATTGATAATATACCTGCTTCTTTACTTGTGCTTAATATCTATCTATATGTTCTTTAAAAACATGAACTCCTTATAAGTATATATGTAATTGTGTTGTAAAAAAATATCTGTACAATGTTAAATATGTTTAATGGCCAAAGGTATTGTTATATGCCGATTTGTCAAAAAACTTTGAAGTTGAAGTTTAAGTTGCTAATACTCTGAATTTAGATTATTCTTAAAGTACACTGTACAGCTCTTTGCTAAAAATAAAATTTTATTTACTTCAGAATTCAGATTTTTACAAAACTGAAAAGCATGTTTTACATATTTCGTAGACTCGGGCGTGTATACTAGCTGCCGTTTATTAAAATGCAGTGCAGCAATATCAGAAGCTACCTATTCAAAGTTCATATTGATATCAAACACTTCTTACGGACCATTTGGCTAAATCTTTCTGCAGGTAATTCTTTTAAATTAATCTATCATATTACCGGTAGGTATGAAAAGATGGTCAGTGGTTTCGTGTAATTTGGTTTACCCATACGACGTAAACAATGAGCACAATAATGTTTAAGAAAGGTCATTTTTTCTGTTTGGGAAATTGAAATAGAATTTGAGCTAATATGATACTGAGAGTTGTGTACAGTTAGGAAACATAAAAATGTCCAAATGAAAGGTTTCTCCTAACTCCCACATTGTGCAACCCTTTGCTTGAAGTTAATTTTGCATTCTAAAATTAAACAGAAGGTAAGTTGAAAATTTTATTTAGTATCTTCAATCTACTCCATGTCCTCACCTACTTGTATTTAAGCCCCTGTCAGACCTAGCCACTGCGATTGCACGCCGCAAGATCGCTGGAATTAATGATATTTTTCATGAAGATGTCAATGTCACTGCAACCTCGGGATTTCTACGATGTTCGTAACTGCGTCCCTACAGAGTTCTAGTTGGTGATGGTCTGCGCTCTCATGGTGCTCTCACTGCATGCATTGAGTTGTCACGGGGCACACACTGCATGTCAGCGTTTTATTTTGCACTGCCTACAAAAACAATATCTCAATCAGTTCTTCCATTTGCTGCAACCGTCTTGAGGGCCTCCTTTGTCATCTAAGAATGAGATCTAAAGCTTCTGCATCATCATGGATCTGCTGGACCTGCATATAGGCAAACAGTAGCCCTGCTTGCTGTTGCACATCAGTCATGTTAAAATGAATGTTTATTTGCATATATATACTCTATACACTATTGGGCTGGTTCATTGTCATGCAAACGCCGATTGCATTGAGATGATCGCCATAGCGGCTCCATACCATTATGTAAGCGCGCAGTAACAAAAGTAAAACTCATTGTAAGCACCATAGACCTGCCGTATAAGCTCAATAGGGATGCAGTGTCATCTTAAAGAACGCTTGGCAAGCACCACCTATAACCATTGTGTTCCCATGCTACCTCTGTGTGAGCCCCATGCGATCCTTTTGCATTGTAGGAGACCTAACTGCACTGCTACGATGACCTAATGGCGATCCCACTGCGCTCTTATCAGAACACCGAGCAACGGTGTTTGTTTTGGGCATGCTCAAAGTTGTTCCATTGCTAAGCGTCCCACCGCATTTGCTTGCAATGCTACAGCGATGCTTGCAATTCCACTGCGCGCAGATTGGCCTTTTGGATTTTTCTTGAACGCTGTGGGAACGCGGCCCTAGTGTGACAGGGGTTTAATGCTGCTTCTCAGTAGTGATGTTCCGATGATCAATTATAATTAAAAATCAATTGGTTTGGCCTGAAATCGATAGTATTTAGTTATAATCAATTATCGAAAAAAAAATAAAAAAATATATATATATATATATATATATATATTAGTAAGTGTTCTGATGTTATCTTTAACAAGATGACTGATGAAAGCCACAATGAGCAAATAAATGAACAATTTTTTATACAACAACACTTAATAACTTCAATCATAGACATAAGGTATATGCATATAATGATTAAGAGTTTAATACTGTACATGAATAAAACTACAACGCAGGTACAAATGTACTATCCAGTATTTTATAAACCGATTGTACTATCGATAATCGGTTACTTGAGTGAAACCGATCATTGATAGTAAAATTGCAACCGATTCCCAACACTACTTCTCTGTATACTTCAACATTTGTTGGTGGTGGACCTGACATGATCGAATATATGAAACATTGTCAGCCCCTATAAATAGTCAGTTGTTAAAACACATGTGCTCTTGTATATTATATTATTTTCAGGCCAGCATGGTAGCAGGGTTGATAGAGGCCTACCGGTTGACTAACCTGCTAAGGTATAATAGTTCATGCTGTTGTTGTTGAGTTTATTAAGGTCTACCTATAGTGGCTGCATTATGGCTTGACCCTGTCACATCCCCAAGTGTGACTGAAACATATTTTTGATGCCAAAGGGGGAGTTTTTTCCCACGGTTTAATGAGATATTCGCCAAATGAATAATTTTGAACCCCAAATGCCGCGGACTCTACGATGAATGGCATTATGGTATTATAGTTCATAAACTACCTCATTATGCCCCCACAAAGTGGCGGCATATAGGGTTGCCCTTGTCCGTACGTACGTCTGTCCGTACGTACGTACGTACGTACGTCCCGAAGATTGTTTCCGATCTAATTCTTGAAAACCGTTTGTCCAATCCTCACCAGACTTTAAACACATGTTTGTGACCATAATATCTTGATCAAGTTCGATAGTCATGGAAATCGCTTTAGTCATTTAGGAGTTACGGCCCTTTTTTGCCAAAAATACTTCAAAAATATATGTTTCCAATCTAATTCTTGAAAAGTATGTGTCCAATCCTCACCAAACTTTACATACATGATTGTGACCATAATATCTTGATCAAGTTCGATAGCCATGGAAATCGCTTTTGTCATTTAGGAGTTACGGCCCTTTATTTGCAAAAAATGACTTGAAAAATACGTCCCGAAGATTGTTTCCGATCTAATTCTTGAAAACTGTTTGTCCAATCCTCACCAAACTTTAAACACATGTTTGTGACCATAATATCTTGATCAAGTTCGATAGTCATGGAAATCGCTTTAGTCATTTAGGAGTTACGGCCCTTTTTTGCCAAAAATACTTCAAAAATCATTATGGCTTATTTTCTGTGACAAAAAACCGAAGTGGGGGCATCCGTGTCCTATGGACACATTTCTAGTTATTAATAACTTCTATACCTTTCATTCTATTGACTTAATACTTCACACAGTTGTTCAGGACCATCACACAATGAGGTTACGTAACTCCATACTATCCTTAATACAAATTATGGCCCCTGATCTACTTAGGAACTTTTATTTTATTATGCCCCCACAAAGTGGCGGCATATAGGGTTGCCCTTGTCCGTACGTACGTCTGTCTGTACGTACGTACGTCCCGAAGATTGTTTCCGATCTAATTCTTGAAAACCGTTTGTCCAATCCTCACCAAACTTTAAACACATGTTTGTGACCATAATATCTTGATCAAGTTCGATAGTCATGGAAATCGCTTTAGTCATTTAGGAGTTACGGCCCTTTTTTGCCAAAAAAACTTCAAAAATATATGTTTCCAATCTAATTCTTGAAAACTGTTTGTCCAATCCTCACCAAACTTTAAACACATGTTTGTGACCATAATATCTTGATCAAGTTCGATAGTCATGGAAATCGCTTTAGTCATTTAGGAGTTACGGCCCTTTTTTGCCAAAAATACTTCAAAAATATATGTTTCCAATCTAATTCTTGAAAAGTATGTGTCCAATGTGGATCCAACAAGTTTTTTCCTGCCTGAATGGCGCCATATAACCTATACAGTCTTGCGATGCCGTAAAACCCAACTCAACTCAACTTATCCTATATGTGCAGATTATCCTGAATAATCATTATGGCTTATTTTCTGTGACAAAAAATCGAAGTGGGGGCATCCGTGTCCTATGGACACATTTCTAGTTCTATTCTATAATACTCTTCACATTAAAGCAAACCAATTCTTAAATGTACCTGAAAATGTTTCACTGTCTGCCTGTCTTTATCAAAGCTGTTCCCTCTCATGTTTTAACAGTGTGGTAGAGCCAAGGGCAGCAACCTTCGAGGACCTTTGTTCATTTCATGACACGGAGTATCTGGACTTCCTTCAGCGACTCAGTAACCAGGATGACCAAGAGAAATATGATGACGTAGCTCAACAATACGGGCTGAGTATGCACAGATTGTAGATTTTTATAGTAAAATGTTCTTATTTTAAGTTAAGACCTCTCCAGTATATTGTTTACTACCACACGATGGTGTTGTTTTTACTACTGAGTATCGGTGAAATTGTGGGACTGTTTTTCTAGTGTTTGGTGGCAATCATTCAGACACAGTGAAGCCCCATCAAGTTGATTGTTTGATGAACATTAGGGTATCAACAAGACTGATATATTTGTCGGATTATTTTTGTGGACCATTTTCATACTATTTTCTATAAGCTGTGGCAGTATCTGATTATTGTGGTTGACCATTTTCATACTATTTGCTATAAGCTGTAGCAGTATCTAATTATTGTGGTTGATCATTTTCATACTATTTGCTATAAGCTGTAGCAGTATCTAATTATTGTGATTGATCACTTTCATACTATTTGCTATAAGCTGTGGAAGTATCTGATTATTGTTGTTGATCATTTTCATACTATTTGCTATAAGCTGTGGAAGTACGGTATCTGATTATTGTGGTTGATCATTTTCATACTATTTGCTGTAAGCTGTGACAGTATCTGATTATTGTGGTTGATCATTTTCATACTTCATTGTACTTGCTGTACGCTGTGTTAGTATCTGATTATCGTAGTTGATGATTTTCATACGGTTGACCATTTTCATACTATTTGCTATAAGCTGTGGCAGTATCTGATTATTGTGGTTGATCATTTTCATACTATTTGCTGTAAGCTGTGGCAGTATCTGATAATTGTGGTTGATCATTTTCATACTATTTGCTGTAAGCTGTGGAAGTATCTGATTATTGTGGTTGATCATTTTCATACCTTTTGCGATAAGCTGTGGCAGTATCTTATTAATGTGGTTGATCATTTTCATAGTATTTGCTATAAGCTGTGGAAGTTTCTGATTATTGTGGTTGATCATTTTCATACTTCATTGTACTTGCTGTATGCTGTGTTAGTATCTGATTATTGTAGTTGATGATTTTCATACTATTTGCTATAAGCTTTGGCAGTATCTGATTATTGTGGTTGATCATTTTCATGCTATTTGCTATAAGCTGTGGAAGTATCTGATTATTGTGGTTGATCATTTTCATACTATTTGCTGTAAGCTGTGAAAGTATCTGAGTATTGTGGTTGATCATTTTCATACTATTTGCTGTAAGCTGTGGAAGTATCTGATTATTGTGGTTGATCATTTTCATACTATTTGCTGTAAGCTGTGGCAGTATCTGATTATTGTGGTTGATCATTTTCATATTATTTGCTATAAGCTGTGGCAGTATCTGATTATTGTGGTTGATCATGTTCATACTTCATTGTACTTGCTGTACGCTGTGTTAGTATCTGATTATTGTGGTTGATGATTTTCATACTATTTGCTATTTAAGCTGTGGCCAAATCTGATTATTATAGTTGATGATTTTCATACTATTTGCTGTAAGCTGTGGCAGTATCTGATTATTGTGGTTGATCATTTTCATACTAATTGCTACAAGCTGAGGCTGCTTGACAGATTTTGAATTTACTAGCTGCAAATGATCACCATATTATGATGATGTGCAAAGTGGATGGAACAGCCATCTTGGTTCAAGGTCAAGGTCACACTTAGAGGTGATAGGTCAAATGACTTCAAAACATGTCGCCTTATATCTCTTAAATCCTTTGAAAGATTTTGAAATAACTTGCCACAAATGTTCACCATATTGAGACTATGTGCAGAGCGCATGTTACAACTAGCTCGGTTAAAGGTCAAGGTCACACTTTGAGGTTAAAGGTCATATGACTATAATATGACTATTTTTCATGTCTTCTCTATATGTCTTAAACCCCTTAATGGATTTTGAAATAATTTGCCATAAATGTTCACCATATCGAGCTCGGTTCAAGGTCAAGGTCACACTGATGTCAATCGCTTGCTGGATTTTAAAATTACTCGCCACAAATGTTTACCATATTGAGGAGATGTGCAGAGCGCATGTCACAACATGTCTGTCTGTCCTTCTGTCTGTCTGTCACAAATAGTGTCCAACTCTATAATTCTTGAACTGCTTGAAGGATTATTTTCAAACTGTTACAAGCTGTGGCAGCGTTTGATTATTTTGGGCAGAGGAAAAAAAACAACTTGGCATTAACATTTTAGGAGAAGGAATTGAACAGCAATTTTTACTCTGATTCCTGCTTCTGATTCTTGGCTTATTTTCATTTGTTTAGTAACCTCGTAGTATATGTTCCTAAAAGTCATAGGTTTACGGAGGATTATAATGAGATTCAAACTGTTTATCTGTGGGTAATAATTAGTTTAGTCAGACAATTTAATGATAAGACTTTGGGATGTATTTTTCATGAAAATGAATATAAGTTGAATTTTTTCTTCACTCATTCTGAGTTTTAAACAAAAAAATGTTGTTTATTTGGTTAAAAGAAATTATAACGGCAAATTGTGGTTTCAAGATCCTCCATGAACATGCATTTTTGGGCTCTTGAAAGAGCACCAGTACGTGTCTACTCAGAAAACAGTCTTGTGATTGATTCAAATCAGTTAATAGTTGTCTTTAATATCAAGCCAAAACGAATAAGTATAAACTTTTAGGTTATGACTGCCCTGCCCACCCAGGAGTGTATGACTACGCAGCTATGGTTTCCGGGGCAACCATGCAGGCAGCGCAGAGCTTGATGAACGACACTGCTGATGTTGTTATCAACTGGTTTGGTGGCTGGCATCACGGCAAAAAGTAATTTATATTTTAAAGCTCCCCAAAGGGAGAGCATATAGTTGCCCCTTTGTCTGTCCATTTTCCCTCCATCCATTGCAATCTTGTTTGAAAAACAACCAAAATCCTTTCATGCATATTTTTTAAGTAATCTCCCCTTAAGCATTTTTTCATAATTGGCGTTTGTCCGGGACATAACTTTAAAACTACTCTTGGGGTTGAAATACAACTTGGTATATAGATTTATGGCAATGAGAGGAAGTTCACAAGCAGTAGTGCACAAGCACTATAATCCAATCATGTCTAGCACATCCTTTATGAAAACCTCCACTTAAAACTTAATTTTAATGCTTCAGACTATGGTATTAAGGGCAGGACTATAAATGTTTTGAGGGTTGAATCCTTCTAGAAGCATTTTTTTCTTCCTTCTTCCTAGCTCACATTTTTTTACAGAAGTTTATAAAAAAAAATCATAAAAGAGTAATTAAATACATTTCTATACATAAATAAACGAGAAGTAAATGAAGTAAAGGATTTTAAAACTCCTCAGGTGAGGTCATTTTGATACAAAAAGTGGGAAATGGGAGAAGGTTTAAATGAAATTGTTATTTGATGGTAAAGATCTTTTAAACTTTGTTTTTGAATGAAGTAAATGGTACACATCAAGAAATTATCAAGCTGATCATAGTTTCAAATGAAGCCCATAAGGGTCTTACTTCCTTAACTAAGTTATCGCCCCTTAACCATTATTTCATAATTGGTGCCTTTTTGTGCACATCTTGGGAATGACTGAAAGGATTGAAATGAGACTTGAAATATAGATGGCAATGCAGGGACGTGAAGTGCAGAAGAACCATACTTCTGCCCTGCATATTTAAGTTCCCTCCCTTTCCCTGGTATTTAAAAAAATGGGTACTTGTCCAGGTCTTGGAAAATATTAGATTGATTGAAATGAAACTTGAATGGCAAATAGAGGCAGTGCATTTTTAAAGAACCGTAATCCTTCCCTGCACTTTTTTCAGTTATCTCCCCTTATCTGATAGTTTTTGAAAATCTGAATTGTATGCACATGTAAATTTCAATTGTAGCTTTATTTATTTTTTTTTATATCATTTTTTGATATTTTCTTTAGATTTGATATTTTCTTTAGATTTAATTGTAAAACCTGCTGTTTACCTTCTACCAGCACATTTTATTACAATTTCTGGCTTTTCATATGAAATGGGGGTTATGGGGAGCATCCTTCATGTCCAGCAATATCCTTGTTTATATTTCTTTAGAAAGTCAATTAAAAATCATTTTGATGCTGAATGCTTATTATTTTCTAATATAATGACTTTAATGATATTAATCATTTTTCAAATCATTGATATTTAATGAAAAGAACAGAAGCCAGAGGAATGTTCTATACATAAAGACAGCACGAAAAATGTTACACTTAAATGAGAATTCAACTGAACTGAAGTTATGTCGATAAGCTTCTTTAAAGATTAATAAAATTCAACAGATCTGTACTTATGTAAATAAGCTGTTTTTAACAACTAATAAAATTCAACTGAAGTGGAGTTATGGTATGACAATAATATTCTGTAATGATTAATAATGAAAATCAAACAGGGCAAAGTTTAGTCAAAGGTTAGTCATGGATTATAATGTTTTCATGTGACCACAATGAATACTTATTCAGATTTATTGATCTCCTCCCATTGCTATTCATTTATAAAGGACTTCAGATTACAAGTCAGTAAACACAGACAGTGACTGTCTATGCCAGGCCTGTTAATGTGATGTAATTTTTTTTCTTGTTAACAAACCAGTCTGTCTCTTGCCTCGCAAAATATAATTCTAATGTCTGCTTTGCAGGGACGCAGCTTCAGGGTTCTGTTACACCAACGATATTGTCCTAGGAATTCTCAAA
This sequence comes from Mya arenaria, assembly GCF_026914265.1. Lineage (NCBI taxonomy): Eukaryota > Metazoa > Mollusca > Bivalvia > Myida > Myidae > Mya > Mya arenaria. The sequence continues at coordinate 6,401,199 of NC_069127.1, forward strand.
TTACGGGAAAAATTCAGCAAGATTCTCTACGTGGACCTCGATTTACACCATGGTGATGGTAAGAATACAATGATTTAGTAACACTGCTCAGAAGTGGTGACTTAGCCCAAGAATAGGATATTACAATGCCCTGCAGTGGCGACATTGGCCCTAGGATAAGAAATGCAGTGTGAAATGTCAAGGAGTTGAATTGCAGATTGTAAGATGGTGAATTATCTTGCGCATTATATGAAGAGCTTGATAACCAAGTAGATGAAGTTAGCTTGTCTTGCACTATTGACAGGTGACTTTACTTAGTTAATCAGAAATATAAACCTTTGATGAGATGTTGTTTTCAAAGCGGTAAGATAAACAGAAAAAAGCTTTAGATGCCTTCCGGTGGTATTTAGAGATTTATCAATGAAATAAAATGATATTTCTCTGTCTTGAACTGTTAGCCCATTCTTACATCAAAATAAATTCAAACCTGCACAGGACTTGGACACAATTTCAACAAAGTCATTTTCATAATGATGTTTCGTTGGCATTAAATTTTAATTTGGCACACATTCTGAAAAACTAAAATAAAATGTAATTTTATATCCACTTAAGGCATATAATAAAAGAAAATGTTTTATTTTTGATAACAATAATGCAGTTCAAAGTAATATTAATAAAAAAAAACACACATTTAAAAAGACACACATTTATAATGATGTTTTTTTTCCAGTTTTAATGTCGGAAATTTCAATTTCAATTAAAAGGGTGAAAAATGATTTTTTCCATCATTTCTTTAAATAATAGTTCTTATGGGGATGGAAGATACCATTATTAATCATTACTTTACATTCCTTAATATCATTATTTTGTGCTTTAATTATACTGCCACAAACAAAGTTTAAAGGGTGATATAATGGAGTCACCATATGGTGGATAAATGAACAGTTAGTCAGTTGCATTACATCATTATCCCTAACAAATGATGACAGAAGTTTAATATCTAACACTGTACATATAATATTATTATGGCATTTGAGAATATAAATCTATTTATGGTCTACTCAATTCATATACATGCAATAGTATTTAATAGTTCCATTGGTATGTTTGTTTAATCATGTCAAACAATTTGTGATTCAAAGGAGAAAAATAGGTCTTCAATAAATGTACTGTGTTTTCATCAATTTCTGGATGCTTTCGACCCTTGTCTTCAGTCATGCATTTCACATCACTGGATTGTCCTTTTACACATCGCTCTCCTTTGTTTGCATCAACTGGAAACATTTCTTTAGTAAAATAGTCCGCTACTCCCAAGAATTGTTCAAGCTTCTTGAGCTCCACCCATGGCTGTGTTCGGAATGTGTCTCCATCCACAAAATGCAAATTTGAACGATTAAACTGTTCCAACCACATTTTCACATGAAGCCAGTAGCTGGATTTCCTTACAGGCGAGGTTGAATTGTTAACAGTCTTTCCATCAGGACGAATCACATCTTTAGTGAATTTATGTCCGAGATCTGTTTCACCTTGATGACTTTGCAAATAACCTGACACTGCTCTCTCCACTGGTTCCCGTAATATGAATATTAGTTTTATGTTCTTGTCAAATTTGTACATCCTAGGAGGACAAAGTTTATTCGTAAAGCAGGATGGGGTCTTTTCAATAGCTATTTGATTGGAGTAAGTGCATGGCATGAGATCACGGTACCAGGAGAGGGGCTTGTCGTAATTGTCATTGAAGTAATAAGGCTCAGAGGGGTGTCTCAATTCTTCTATCTGTGGATGCTGTCCAAGAAAACTTCTCAATGTGCCTGTTCCTCCTTTCTCGACACCAGCTATTATTGCCTTTGGCAAACGTTTGATGCAGCTGTCCTGAGGCGTTTTCATTAAAAATATCACAGTTAATAGGAAAATGATAAGTAGGCATATTTTTAAACTGTTTTTAAATAAACCTTTTCTCAGAAAAGCCATGTTTCCACTGCTGTTAACTAGATGTAAGCTGCAATCTTTATCTGAAATAAAACAAATATAGCTTTATTAGATTATTGATTATTATTTTTCGGATCGTATGGTATTTCCTGATCAGCCTAGACGCAAACATGGTAAATACGGCTGTTGGCTAACCAGCCTAGAATAAAGTGGGGGGATCATACAGTATCCGAATGACAGAAGTAAAATTTCATTGGACAAACCACAGTTGCTATATATTACCACGCACTTTTAATCTCTACACCACTTGTGCTCTGACGTCACACAGTGTACTGTTTGATACGACCCATTTCAATACATTTGTAAATAGGTTAAACTCTCGCAGGTGTTAGTTTGGAATGTAGTTGATGGGACTTACGTTAGGCATAATAAATCACCATTGAAAATTGCAGATAAATTATTGTAACAATTAATGGAATGTGTATGGAAACCTACCATTTAGCCTGCATATACACGAACCTGATAGTAGGGAATAGTAGATTTTATTTGGGACATGGAAACATTAAAAAGGCGAACATTATCAAATTTATTTCCATTATATAGTTAGCAAAATGTGTCTCCTGGGATCTACCACGTGTTTTGACCGATTACAAGCATCTGCCAATTGGAAGGTATTGCATGTTCATGGAGCGAAACAAAAGATGCTGGTGGTGTTAATATCTGATGGTTAGCGTTTCACTTTTAATTGGGCATTTTTGAGGGGTATTAATGATAAGCCAGGTTTGTGTATTTAATTTACAATTTTTCCTGACTTATAGTGGTTTTGGATCGAAAATATAAAAAAATGAACAAATTTCAGACCGAATTTTTAACCATTTTCTGTTAGTGATTTTGGTCCGGTGTGGTCAAAATCGGTCCAGACTGGCAAATTGATAGTTTTTAGAAGCCCCAAATATGCAATAGTTTTATTAAGAATATAAGACGTTTGATGATCCTGCAGTCCTCAAACTTAGTAGGGTTTTTTGGTCATGATCGGTACATACCCCTTTCAAGTCTCATTCCATAGGGTTAGGGTGATTTATGTGTATTGACCACTAGTTAAATGAATTTGTAGTTTTATAGTCAAATCAAATGTTTATTATCTCTGTTATAGTCAAGTCAAGTCATAGAGGATATTAGTTGATTTCAGTGTAAGATCGTATTTTATTTCACGAGTGTCAAAGGGAAACATATTTAAATGAGTGAAAAGTTTTACTTGAACATGATGTTACACTGAAATCACCAAATCTTCTGGTTTTTTTTCTTCTAATTTTGCTTAGTTTTATTGATATTTTAATTGTTTTTTCTGAATACCCTCTTTGTGAAAAAGTGTTTGTTATGCGGCTACCCGTTGAAAGCCCCTCATGCTAAGTTTTGACAGCTGATGAAATAGTTGTCTTTTATTTCCCGTTTGTGGAGAAAATTAATGATAAACAATAAAATCTATCTTTTAATATTGTTTAGAAAATGTTGATATATGCTCAAATATTGTCTTTGAAGTCCACAATTTTGAATAACTTTTCATCAAAAATCTTAAAGGTTAAATTATCCCTCAATTTATGTAAGAGTCCTCGTGGGCGAGCAGATTTGTTGTCAGTTTTCTGTGATTGTACCAGCTTGGGTTAGCTCCCAACTAAAAACCAGGGTTTTTTTATACTTTATTTGTATTTTTGTCTGCAATTTCAGTATTAAAAAGTAAAATAATTTTAATATTAGTATTTTCAGATGCATTACTGTGAAAAAACGTTTGTCCAAAAATATGAGTAAGTCCATTTAAAGCTTAACTCGCCACCAAAATATGACCTCAGTAAGTAGAAGAAAATAACTAATTTGTTTTCTTTTTAATTTTGCGAAATCTGTTGCAGTGTCATATCAGATAATCATGGTACTAATATATATGATAATCATTGGGCGCATTGGGCGTATATTAGATAATCATTGGGCATATATATAAACATTGGGCCTGTATAAGATAATCATTGGGTGTATATATATATAATCATTTGGGTGTATATAAGATAATCATTGGGCGTATATATAATCATTGGGCATATATATATATAATCATTGGGCCTAACTATAAGATAATCATTGGGTGTATATATATAATCATTGGGCATATATAAGATAATCATTTGGCATATATAAGATAATCATTGGTCGTATATATAATCATTGTGCGTATATAAAAAATCATTGGGCGTATATAATCATGGGGTGTATATAAGATAATCATGGGGTGTATAAGATAATCATGGGGTGTATATAAGATAATTATTGGGTGTGTATAAGATAATTATTGGGTGTGTATAAGATAATCATTGGGTGTGTATAAGATAATCATTGGGTGTATGTAAGATAATCATGGGGTGTATGTAAGATATTCATGGTGTGTATATAAGATAATTATTGGGTGTGTATAAGATAATCATTGGGTGTGAATAAGATAATTATTGGGTGTATATAAGATAATCATAGGGTATATATAAGATAATAATTGGGCTTATATAAGATAATCATTGGGTGTGTATAAGATAATCATTGGGTGTATATAAGATAATCATTGGGTGTATGTAAGATAATCATGGGGTGTATATAAGATATTCATGGTGTGTATATAAGATAATTATTGGGTGTGTATAAGATAATCATTGGGTGTGAATAAGATAATTATTGGGTGTATAAGGTATTGGCATATATAAGATAATCATTGGGCATAATTATAAGATAATCATGGGGCGTATATATGATAATCATTTGGGCATATATAAGATAATCATTGGGTATATATAAGATAATCATAGGGCATATATAAGATAATAATTGGGCTTATATAAGATAATCATTGGGTTTATATAAGATAATCATAGGGTATATATAAGATAATAATTGGGCTTATATAAGATAATCATTTGTACATATATAAGATAATCATTGGGTATATATAAGATAATCATAGGGTATATATAAGATAATAATTGGGCTTATATAAGATAATCATGGGGCTTTGGATACTTTGATAGCCTTCAAGTTGTCATTGTTGGTGTTATTGTGCAAAATCTTTAACATTGGGTTTCTCTAAAACCATTCAAAACATTCAACTGAAACTTGGTACACATGCTGGCAGAGACAATATGCATATACATGTATGTAGAGTGCAGTTTTAATTAAGGAATGAATTGCAGGATTGATGTCATTTATAATTGTGGTATAAACATAGGTATCCACGCGTACTTTGACCAGCCCAATTGCATTTATATCCCCGATAATGACATCAATCCCGCAATTCATTCCTTTTATTTACACCAATAGTTCATAATTTCATTTAAGAATTGTTAAAAAAATACTTAATTTCATTTTAGAAAACCTTTCAGTAATCCTTTCTTACACTTTCTGTCAACAGAACAACCGGGAAAGGATCAACCTCTTGAAATCACTTTGAAACATAATATTGAAACACTTATTGCAACAATACATTTAACATATCATAAATTAACACTTTCTAAAATATTGATTTATATTTTACGGGACCTGCTGACACAATACAAACAATAACAAGATCAACAATTTTCATGTATATTGTTATACGATGAATTGCAATGCGACATATCCGAAGATGTTGCAATTGCTGAAAGGCAGTTCATTTTAGGAATGGAAGTTGAGGAGTAAATATTAATTGTTGAGTATGCCTGTTGTTGGAATAAAAACAACAACAGACATGTGTTTGCATTCACTCTGTGATGCTCTTGTCTTTTGATATAACAGTAGGGCTTCTAAAAATTAACTATTTGCCGGTCTGGACCAATTTTGTCAATGCTGGAGTGAAACCGTTAAATAAGTAAAAATTGTAATACACAAACCTGGTTTGTCATTAACACCCCTCAAAAACACCCCAATCACATGGTAGACCACAGGAGACACCCCAATCACATGGTAGACCACAGGAGACACCCCAATCACATGGTAGACCACAGGAGACACCCCAATCACATGGTAGACCACATGAGACACATTTTGCTGATTATATAATGCAAATATTTTGGATATTGTTCGCATTTTTAATTTTTCCATGTCCGAAAAAAAATATACTTTTTTTCCTACGATCAGGCTTTGCGTATACAAACAATAAATGGCAGGTTGCAAAACACATTACATTCATTATATTAATTTATCGGCAATTATCAATGATTATGTTTAAAAGCATGTAGTATAGTTTAACATTTTGTCACTACAAGAAATTAAATATATAATAATATGATACAACATGATCAATATTTTTTCAGTATTCTAATAATTCATTTAAGGAATGAATGGTGTGATTGATGTCATTATCAGGGTATGAATGCAGTTGGGCTAATTAAAGTGTATTGAGTCCAAAGGACTCCATGCCTTAACTTTATAAACCAGCCCAAATGCGTTCATATCCCCAATATGACATCAGTCACACAATTCATTAGTTACATTTACACCACTAGTTAATCTTTTTTTAAAGAACTGCTAAAAAATACTTCACTTCATTTAAGAAAACCTTACAGAAATTCTTTCTCACCTATTCTGTAAATAGAATGACTCAACTGTAACCGGAAACAGTTTATCATAATAATATCACAATAACACAGTAAAAAAAAAATCACTTCCAAAATCACTTTTAAATGGAAAATTGAAACGCTAATGAAAACAGTACATTTAACATTAAATAAATTAACACTTTCTAACATGTTGATTTTAGTTTTTCGTGGCCTGGTGGCACAATACAAACAATAACAAGATGAACACTTTTAATATACATGTACTGTATATTGATATTTGATGATTCGTGATCTGAATATAACCGAAGATGTTGCATTCATCCGAAAATATTTGCAATTGCCAAAAGGCAGTTCATTTTAGGAATGGAAGTTTAGGTGTAAATATATATAGATAAATGAAATGTAGGTAATATACGGTACACATACCCAAATATATATTCCAAAGATTTAAATCAAAACAACAGACTGACCCCCATTTATAAATATAAGGACAATCTTTCACATTTAATAGGTAGCAAAATACTTTCAATATGCTCTACAAATATCTTAACAATATTTTAATACAAAATCAAGATTGTATTGACAATAGAATTACTATAATCCAACAAATAGCATTATGTTAAGGAGAAAAGTGTGCACATTTAAGGTTTAAAAGTTAATATGCTGTATTAAATCAACATCAATTCTATGGTTGTTAATCTCAACTAATTATCCAAACTTCAATCTCTTTGGTGACCAATGTAACAAATTAAGCCATGTAAAAGTTGAAAACCAACACGTATATAACTGAGTCAACTGAAATATTCTAAGGTCATTATAAAATGTAGGAAATGATATTCATCACCTTGGTCAACTGTATATATCCTGAGGTTGATAATTTAGCTATCAATAAAATCAGCAGTTTAACAAGAGTTATAGCCTTGACTAATAGTACAACATGGTCTAAAAACCTTTGTTTGACATGTAGCTCTGGAAGTATTGCACCTGGGTCGAAAACCGTTGGCTTGACATCACAGGGACTGGCTAAAATACTCTGAGCCTCGCGATTATTGAGACAAGCAGGAATGTTTACATAGAGTTAAAATAATTATTCCTTTACATCAAGTGGAAGCTAATGAGGAAATCAAGCTATATCGAGTCAACGGGTTTTGACTGTATGTACAGGGTGAGGAATCATGTGACAGGAGTTCTAACATGGGTCACCACCGGTCACAACTGATGTAAACAAACAAATAAGTGACATTTTAAATTTCTAAATTTTTTATTTGACAGAAAAAACATAAAAATAGTTTTTGCCTATAAATGACAATGGTGCAATCGTTGGCCAAATTTCAGTGTTGCATCTTTCTACTAAAAGAACCTTTATTTAGCTCATTATGACAATTATGTAAGCATGACGTTAAGAATACTAATTTGCATCTTATACTATACTGTGGTGGAAAGAAAACAGGCTGCATAAAGATATACTGCTATTTGTATTTATGAATGACGGGATAATGACTAACATAGACTGGACTTGTAGTAAGTAACACATGGACAGGAAAGTTTATAGGGATTGCGAGGTGGCGTTCTGTGAATAAAGATGACCAATACCCAAATAAGACTTCCGGTGTTTATAGTCCAAGGTTAAATGACAACTTAAATTTAACTAAATTTTAAAGTAAATCAGCATAATGATGTATATGCATGAATATGTGACAATTAAGAATATTAACAATATTTGGGGAATATTGATAATTACAACGCTTAGCAATATGAAAGATACTAATTGATATGAATGTATTTGATAAAGAATTACCCGACCTTACCTATAAAAATGCGCCGACCCTAACTATTTTTTTCCGTTTCTGAGCAAATTTTTTTTATTCGTTAGCGAATAGAGAGTTACGAAGGCGGATAAATGCAGATTTTAATCAGAATTATTGTTTATATGATAAAAGAAAGTCAGGCAATGACAGTAATGTAGGAAAGACTGCCATGTGTAAGAAAACACTCTGAACTTACGACAGATTTTGAAAAAAAAAATCCCTACCTACCCTACCTAGAATTTTTTGGAACGTTACCCTAAACAAACAACTTTTTTGGCCTTATGAAGTACAAATGAATTATAAAGTCAACATTATGCACTTGCAACATGATTGTAACAACAATATTAATGACTTACCATTTTACTTTAACCTATTTTATGAACTTAATTTCAAGCTTTTAAGTAAAAAAATAAAATGACAATCTTATCTATTAAATAGTGTTTATTGTCCAAGGTGAAAAGACAACCTGGACTGAGAAGTCATGGGTTTAAATACTAAATAGGAGTCTTTAAATGTTGCCAACAAGTTGTCATCTTAAGAGTTTTACTCCGCTTAGAACCAGAGTTTCCTTTGAAATAATCTATGTCTCTTTAATCTAGTATAGAAAGTTGTCACAACTTGTCTGGCTTGTATTGGTGTTTAAGCCTAATTCTTATGATTAGCCAAACCGTAGAACAATAAAGGTGCTAAAATATCTATAGTGACAACAGACAAATGTAAGAATTAAGTGTTGGCTTAAGAATTTACTGAAGTTATGTAAGTTGCAAATATGATGACAAAAATACCAAATATATCATATAATGTTTATAATATCATGTTATTATATTATAAGTTGTCTGAATCAATTCTAGATCAGTAGAGAATCATTTCTATACTATAAATATTTATTAAATATTACAGGTCAATCTAAAATTTAAAAGTTGAATTTTTGTTTGACTGAGGAATTTTTTGTCCTTGCAATTTCTGTCTTAGAGGGTGAATTTATTATCATTTTCAACTTACCTTATGGATAGAACCAATCTGCTCGATCAATGTTTGTGGTTTGTCAAACAAAATCAAATGAAATCAAATATTTTCATGGCTAAAAGATAACAAGTTTTCTATTTGTCTATTGCAAGAAACACATGTTTTAAAAAGGAATTTTGGACAATGTAAAGATGATTGGGGTGGAGATTTTTACTTCAGCGGCAATTTTACAAATAGTGAAGGTGTTGCAATACTGATTCATTCTAACTGTCTTGTAGAAATAAAAAATGTTCTTGAAATAAAAACTGGTAGAATATTAGGTTTGGAAATAACCACAGAAAACAAAGAGTTACTTATTATTAACCTATACGGGTCAAAACAAGACGAACCGCTCTTTTTTGAAACATTAGAAAATTCCATAAATGAATATAGTGATCGAAACATAATTGTTGGAGGAGATTTTAACACCTTTTTTAGATAGTAGTCTAGATAAGAAAAATGGTAATGTTGAATTACATAAGCGCTCGAGACAAACTCTATTAAACATGATCACTTCCTGTAACCTTTTTGATGTTTGGCGTGAACAACACCATTGAACATAAAAAACAATTTACTTGGCATTCAAATACTAAACCTATCGCACATAGCCGATTGGACTATTTTTTAGTTTCAAATTACATGCAAAATAAACGAGGGCTGTCCCACTAAATCTTTGTTGATAAAAAAATTATACGACATCACATATGAAAAATACTTTGTATCTAATTTATTCAATATATAACAAATAAAAAAATCAAGAAAAACTGAATCGTTATTGTTTAGTATAGATTTCATACATTGTTTTTAATGTACAAGTATACCTTACTGGCGCAGTCGGATAAACAAACGTTAGAAAATTCATTAGTTCTGATGAAAGTGTTCTGAGAAGACATTTGTGTCAATTTCCCTGAGAAAACGTCATATCGTATGACGACGCCGTTGTTTGACGTCATCATGTTAAGTTTCAAACAATATTGACGTTATTACTGACAACGATACACAGGATAGTATTACATCATCACAAACTGTGATAAGCAGAAAATGGCGACGTCAGACGAAGAAGCGGCGCATATAACAGCTTTTCAATTCTGTGTACAATCAGGAATGACACCTATCAATACGTTACGCCAGATGAAATTCACAGAACGTTACAAGAATGTTTCAAGAGCACTTGTGTTTAAATGGCATGGTAGATTTAGCGCCGGCAATACAGAGTGTACACCTCGTGGGTGGCAGAAGTACAAGGATTGCAGAACAGTGAAATTTGTGCTACTATTCGCAGGTTGGTTAATAATAAATTACTTAAATACTTAAGATAAAAATATAACTTAAGATAAAATTATTATAATAATAAAAACGTTTATGCTTGAAGTTGATTAAATGTTTAAATGTTTAAAACTCTTATAACATTTATTCATCAAACTAAGGAAATTGTATTTTGTCTCATTCCAGACGGTACGCCATGATCTTATGCATGCATTAGGGAAGAAGCGCCCAGACATGGCAGCTCAGATTGAAAACGTAGTATTGCACCAGGACAACGCCCCAAGTCATACCTCTAGGAACACACAACTAGACATCGATGTGTTAAGGTTCCAGCGAGCTTTCCATCCACCAAATCCCCCGATCTTGCGCCATTGGATTTCGCATATATTCCAAAGTTGAAGACATTTTTGCGAGGAACACGATTCAATGATAGAACTGAGATCAGCCATGCGATACAAACATTCAATCGCACATTAGACCGTGATTGGTTCATAAACGTTTATGAGAACTGGGTAAGACGCCACCATAAGTGTATCGCACATCAGGGCGAATTCTTTGAGAAGGCATAATATGTGACATTATTTTGACGTCTACCGACACAATTATGACGTCGGCTTGAGCCGGTTATATGTACATGGAATTATCAAATGTTTTGTAGAATTTTTATTTATTGTTTCTTTGTAGTGTTATTTCGTGTGTATTTGCACAAGATGACGAATAAAACGTCAGAGAACTTTGTCAACAATTGGTTCATTAGTTTATTTCAACAAATGTCTACGATTTAATGGGACAGCCCTCATATGTATGAGTATAAGTAGCAAAATTATCCACGGATTTAAAACTGATCATTGTTATACGCCCGAAGGGTCGTATTATGTTATGGCCTCCATCGTCTGTCCGTCTGTCTGTCCGTCTGTCCGTCCGATAGCAATTCCGTGTCCGGGCCATAACTTGGTAACTAATAAAGCGATTTTCAAATAACTTTATACAAATCATCACTACATTAAAAGGATGTGTCGCGCACAATTTCCAGGTCCATACCTCAAAGACTAGAATCACCATGGGGGTGCGTTAGCAATTCCGTGTCCGGGCCACAACTTGGTCACTTATAAAGTCATTTTCAAATAACTTTATACAAAGCATCATTACATTAAAAGGATGCGTTGCGCGCAATTTCCAGGTCCATTTCTCAAAGACTAGAATCACAATGGGGGGGGGGGGGGGGGCGTTAGCAATTCTGTGTCCGGGCCACATCTTTGTTACTAATAAAGTGATTTTCAAATAACTTTATACAAATCATCACTACATTAAAAGGATGTGTCACATGGAATTTCCAGGTCCATACCTCAAAGTCTAGAATCACCATGGACGTTAGCAATTCCATGTCCAGGCCATAACTCAAAGACTAGAATCACCATGGGGGGGCGTTAGCAATTCTGTGTCTGGGCCACATCTTTGTAATTCGTCCGTTAGCAATTCCGTGTCCGGGCCATAACTTGGTAACTAATAAAGTGATTTTCAAATAACTTTATACAAATCATCACTACATTAAAAGGATGTGTCGCGCGCAATTTCCAGGTCCATACCTCAAAGACTAGAATCACCATGGGGGCTTTAGCAATTCTGTGTCCGGGCCACATCTTTGTTACTCATCCGTTAGCAATTCCGTGTCCGGGCCATAACTTGGTAACTAATGAAGCGATTTTCAAATAACTTTATACAAATCATCACTTCATTAAAAGGACCTCAAGCCGAATCTTCTTTGGGCGTATAATGCTCCATTTCGCGGTGCTCTTGTTTAGTATATATAAAAATAAATTTTTCCGATAACAAAAGGGGTCCAGGATATTTAAAAAAAAATAATAGTATACTATTAATTAGCGAATACCAACAGCTTATAAAAGATACCATAACAAACACTGCTGAAATCAATAAGGAAACAAACCTCATAACATTTTGGGAGATATTAAAAGGAATCATAAGAAACTCAACAATAAGTTTTTCATCAAATTTAAAGCGAAAAACAAACGAGAAAGAGAAAACCATAATAAACGATATATCTAATTTAGAGCAAAAGCTAAATAATACAGAGAGTGAAAGTAACCAAATAATAGAAGCAATTTCAAAACTTAAAGGCGAACTGGACGAGATACTCACTAAAAGAATAAATGGAAATATTTTGAGAGCAAAAGCTCGACATGTTGAAAATAATGAGAAAAACTCAAAATACTTTGCAAACCTTGAAAAAAGGCATGCAGAAATGAAAACAATACACACTTTGAAAGTTGAAAATAAAATTATTAGTAAGCCTTCAGAAATACTGAATGCTCAACGGACATTCTACAAGAAATTATACACAAAAGATGATATTGATTTTAATTACAATAGTGAGTTTTTCTCAACACCAATTGTCAAACTAAATGATGAAGATAAAGCTGGCTGTGAAGGTATTTGAACAGAATACGAATGCAGACAAGCATTAAAAGAGATGAAAAATAAAAAAGCCCAGGGTCTGATGGTTTCACTGCCGAGTTTTATAAGATATTTTGGAATGATATAAGAATATTCTTTGTCAATGCTATTAATCAATGTTTTACAGAAGGTAATTTATCTCTTCTTATGAAACAAGGTTTAATTTCTTTAATTCCAAAACAAGGCAGAGATTTAGAAGTGATCTCAAACTGGAGACCAATAAGTTTACTTAATGTAGACTATAAGATAGCAACAAAATCCATTTCAAATAGAATGAAAATAATTTTAAATAAAACATGCAAAGTTTGAAAAGGAGTTTTTAGTCATAATAGTGATTCTTAAACTAGAGCTAGATAAGTAATTCTGAGTTTAACAAACGGCTAAAACACGGTATTTGTCCATTTTATATTTTTTGGTTGTTATACATAGATTGAAGGAAAGTGTGTGATTTCAAACTTAATTCTTTGCAGCCAAAGCATGTAACCTAGTCCACTCCTGCTGGCCTCCAAATTTCAAGTGAAAATATCAATTTGTATTCGAGTAACAGCAAAAAACATATCCCAAAAATGGCCATTTTCAAGCGTTATGCTGTCTCATTTGATTTTTTTATATATTCAAACTGTTATATATCTATTTTGCATGATGATTTGGAAAAAATGCATTACCTCAGCTTATAGAAAATTTCAAGTGCTAAATTTTGGTGGGTAAATCAAGAAAATAGACAAATTATTACAGAAAATATGACTTATTAACATAAAGTGGTGCTTTTGCCAATTTTTCAAAATCACAATAAGTATCCCTTGTTATATGCATGAAAAACATTGAAAATTCACCCATTTACAAGTGATAACTGTTTTGTACGACTGACTATTAATCAAACTTCCAATTTTTTGTTGCTTTGGGCATTCATGATTCACATTCTTAAAAAGAAGGAGGTTCACCTGTAAGATTTTCAGGGTTAAAAAATCTGTAGAGTCTGTAACCATGGGTTTGTATCTACATATGTATTAATGACAGAAATGTGGCATTCCACAAATAAAAACCTCTGTATGAGTATGTTTAATGGCTGAAATATTTTTGGAATATTTTGATTTTAAGTTGCATTTTTTTACATATTTAATGTTACGGACACTACAAAATCTGCCTTCAAATTTTGATTTGAAATTTCCATTGTTTTCAATAGCTTATTTCCTTATATTTTTTCATGGTAAAAGCATTTTTTTTATTGTGCAATATTGCATCATCTTTTAACTATTGGAAAATACCAATAAAACGGCTGATGCAACAATATTTGTGATGAATTATTGCATCATCCAAAACAACCGCCTTTCTAAGAAATACAACAGTCCAGCTGTAATGATGGAATCAGCTAAGAAAATGGCTTATTTTGGGTAATAGTCGGTCAGATTCCAGCAAGAAGTCCTTTCAAATGGAAAACACTAAAGGTGTTGGTTCCAGTGATGCTCTAGGTATGTATTATCCTTATCTAAACATTCCATGCTATGTTACGTAGGGTCCGTAACCAAAACCATATGTCTGTACATGATGCCCTGAATTAATGCAATTGTCCACATGAAATGCACATGTTGTGATGCTTATTTGTTGAAATTGCCATGCCCAACATATAACAAACTAAAATGGTCTTAACAGGTTGTTTAATGGAAATCCTATGACAGTACGACACACAATTTCATTTTGTGTAGCCTATTACGGAGCCGAGATGAAATATTTTTACATAAAGATTGGCGTGTATGCCAATGAATACAATCAGTGTTATAATATACAGATCACAGACACAGTGGATACTTGTTAAATGTACAGAATTGAAGCTTAAGTAATATTTGATTTGTACTTGTACTCAGGTTACAGACTCTACAAAATACGGCCACTTGTTTCTAAGTCTACTGTAAGTATGTTCAAAAACATTTTTATGAACAGAAACAATACAATTGAAACATATAGGGACATTTATACCTTTTGAGGTTTTTCTTTTCACAAAACCTGTCTTTATATGAAGATTTATATACCATATATATTAATATTCTAAGGTATACATTGAACCCAACCGTTTAAGGTTAATTAATATTCAGAATGTCTTTTTACAGAAGAGAGCCGAAAATCATCACTGCGATCCCGGAAACTTGAAAAAAATGCTGAAATGAATGCTGAAAAGAATGAAGACATAGAAAAGAAGCAAAAGGAGAAAAACAGGCTGAAAGTCAAGGCATGGAGAATGCGTCAGAAAACAGAAAACTCCACAAAATATTCTGAAATCAAAAAGAAAGACACAGAAAGAAAGAAGGAAGCTCGAATGAAAGTGAAACTCATGGCCAATTCAGATCCTGAATTAAAAGCCTCCTTAAGAAAGAAAAAAGCTGAAGAAATGAAAAGATACAAACAGAGAAAAAAGATGAAAACAACATGTTCTTATGAAGATCCTGGTGTTAAAAAGAGTAAGAAACCGGCTCTGGAAGAAAAAAAGAAAAAAGCTGTGAAGCGAACACAAGCCTGGAGAATGCCAATTAAACTTAAGTCTCCTACAATTCCAATTGTTAACACAGTTGATGAAAATGACAGTCATGGAGAAAGCAGACAGAACAAAAGTAACTTATCCCGTGCAACAGTATACAGACGAGCGCAAATGGTGAAAGGCATTCTGCCTAGGACACCAAAGAAGAAAGCCGCCATTTTAAAGAAGCTTATTGAGTCACCTTCAACATCCAAAGTACTTTCTGACCAAGGAGTAACAATGACACCAGCTTGTAAGAAGAAACTTGAAGTAGCAGATGCTATAGTGAATTCCTTGAAAGAAAGTATTTCCGAAGTAAACATTGGTGTTCGAAAAGACAGAGAAAAGAAACATGCATATGATGTAATACGTGAATCAGTACTAAGGAAATACAAAAAGATCACAGTTAGTAAATATATCAATGTGTCTTACAAGACAAGGAATATGAGAAATGAATGGTGGAAAAAGAAACAGAGAAAAACAAGATGTGATGTGATAAGTGATCATGTGAAACAATCAGTGAAAGAGTTCTACCTGAGTGCTGAAATAAGCAGAGGTGCCATCCAAACGTGATGTTGTTAGAATCAAAACTCAGACTGGTATGAAAGAAACACTACAGAAACATGTGATGACAATGACACTAGAAGAAGCACACAAGTTATACAAAACAAGAAACCCCAATCATAAAATAGGACTTACATCATTCAGCAAACTAAAACCAGTTAATGTAAAGAAAGTGTCCGAGACAAGCAGACGGTCATGCCTGTGCCAGACTTGTTGTAATGTAGCCCTGAAAGTAGAAGCACTTACAACATTGAAACTAGTTGTAAAAGAGACTGACATGACAGAAGACATTAAGATTGATAAGAAGAGTCTGAGTGATGCAACATTCTGCAGCTATGAACAAGAGCCATCTTTAAAATGTGTGTCAAGAAATTGTGAAAAATGTGGAGTACAAGGCCTTAAAAAGTATTTGGCGACTATGGAAGAAAAGAACAGAGATGGGATGGTGTCATGGTATCAATGGGAAAGCATTGAAATAAAGAAATATGACTAAGTAAAGCGCTGCGTTTCTTGTGTGCCCAAAGAAGCTGATTTCAAAGTGTTTTTGACAGCTTTAGAGAAAGACATGATGGTGTACCCAGAGCATGCATTTAGAGCATCCTGGCAACAGAAACAAATGGGTGTATGTGTAGAGAAATTAACAAAGGGATCTGTAGCCATGGTAATGGATTTCAGTGAGAACTATGCATGTGTCTTCCAAAGTGAAGTGCAGTCAGGGTTCTTTGATAGAAACCAGGTAACTGTACATCCAATGATGTGCTACTATAAAGAAAGTCTTGATGACAAAGATGTTACAGTAAAACATGCCATCATTGGAATAAGTGAAGAAACCAAACATGATGCGGATTTAGCAATTGTCTTCGAGAATCAAGCCATTAAATTACTAGAAAGCAGAGGGGTGAAGATTGGTGAACTCCACGAGTGGACTGATGGGTGTGCAGCCCAGTACAAGGGGAAAAAGGCGTTTGCTGATATCAGTCTCAGAAAGCAGCCCAAAATGACTCGAAACTACTTTGAAACGTCTCATGGAAAGAATGTCTGTGATGGGTTGGGTGCAACTGTAAAGAATGCTTGTTATCGTGCTGTAATAAGTAACAGGAAAGTTCTTGGTAATGCTGAAGACGTTTACCAATTTTGTCAAGAAACTCTGAATGGAAGTAGTGGACACGGTAAAAAGCACTCTGTCGAGAAGAGAATTTGTATTTGTTGAAAATGTGAATAGAAACCGACCAGAAACAAATGTACAAACATTAACTGGAACACGGAAGCTGCACTCTGTTAAGTCTGTTGGTAAAGACTATGAGCTGAACTCAAGGAAACTTAGTTGTTACTGTGATGCTTGTGTGAATGGTGTAACATCAAAATGTGAGAATGTAGACATAGTTAATAAGTGGGAGAAAAGAAACCTTGATGTTATTAGTAAAGTCCAAGAAAAACTAAATGTAAAGAAGAAACAACCATCTAACAAGGAGCAGCCTAAAGCAACCTGCAAAGAACAAACAAAAGGACAGAAACAAATAACTTTGAAAAGAAAATCGGAGACCAAGCAACCAAAAGCCAAGAGGAGAAAAATAGAAGAGACAGCAGCAACAACATCCCAACAAGATACAGCCTTTCAACCTGGTGATTTTGTTACCGTTGGGCTCAAACCGAGAAAAGGACCCATAAGTGTTTACGTTGCTGAAATTACAAGTAAATCTGAAACAGAATATGGGCTTAAATATATGAAGAAAGCTGGAAACGCATATGTGTGGCCTGAGAAGTCAGACGTTTCTCAGGAGCCAACAGAACATATCATTTCAAAGCTAGAAGCTCCTGAACTTGTCAATGAAAGAGGTCATTTTAAATTCAATACACAGGAACTCAGCAAAGTTAAAGTTAATCTGTTGAAAATACACAAACATGTGTATTTCAAATAGAAAATGTTGAGCATGTGTTGGTTCTTACAATGTGTAGAGTCCGTAACCGTAGTGCAGTCTATTTCTATCTCATACAAAAAATATGTTCTATTGATATAAACAGCAGAAACTGACTATACTTGATAGGAAAAGTGTTTATTTTAGAAAAACAATGTGCTTGGGGCACTTGGTTCTACAAACTTTAAAAGTTACAGTTAAAGTTGTGTGATCATTTTTGTCAATTTTTAGAGTTCATCGCAACTGGGATGAAATATGGTTTTTTTATGCTTATCTCAAGCAGAGATTTTATGCATTTGTTTGTTAACATTCTAATTGTTAGTTTTCTGTGTTTACCTGAATAATACAGACTTGTTTCCATTAAAATCTTTGTTGTTATATGCCTGTTGTAGTGTCTGTAACCTTACACTGACCTGTATGTAAAAGTCGCCAAAAAAATAAATTTATAAAAGCGACTGTAGGAAAACAAATATCATTTCCAATGACTGAAACTTTAAACTAAAAATGGACAAAATTTCATGGCCCTGCATGGAAGTTCATTTTTCCACCTTGGTGAGACACTTAGGTGGACAAATACCGTGTTTTAGCCGAAAATACACATGGTTTAAACCCCCAGTAAATTTACATTTTACTGACCGTTCCAAGGCGGTACCTAACAATTCTTGATAAACATACCAATTATTTATATATATATATATATATATATATATATATATATATATATATATATATATATATATAGTATTTATGCACTGTGCTGTTTGTAGAGTTTTGTGCTGTTCTATGTTTCTTGTTCGTGATTTTGTGTTCTAATTATGTCTTTGGCGTTTGCCCATGCATTGCCACTAAACCGGGTTTATGTTTAAACTTTTTGCTACTGAGCATGTTTCTGTAGCTTTTGGCATAAATATTGCTCTACAGCCAATAACAAGATATAATGTTTATCTTTAAATGTTAGAATAGAACTTGTATTTAAATATTAGAACAGAACTTTGAAATAATGAGATTGAATATGAATATAAATGATATAATGATGATAACCATTAACACAATGAAAATTAAAAATAACTTTGTGAAATTATGGTCTACACATGCACATGCAATAGTATTTAATAGTTCCATTGGTATTTTTGATAAATCATGTCAAACAAATTGTGATTGAAAGGAGAAAAATAGGTCTTTAATAAATGTACTGTGTTTTCATCAATTTCTGGATGCTTCCGACCCTTGCCAACATTCATACATTCCACATCACCGGATTGTCCTTTTACACATCGCTCTCCTTTGTTTGTATCAACTGGAAACATTTCTTTTGTAAAATAGTCTGCTACTCCCAAGAACTGTTCAAGCTTCTTGAGCTCCACCCAAGGCTGTGTTCGAAATGTGTCTCCGTCTACGAAATGCAAATTTGACTGTTTAAATTGTTCCAACCACATTTTCACATGAAGCGAGTAGCTAGATCTCCGTACAGGCTCACTAGAACTGTTAACAGTCTTTCCATCGGGATGAATCACATGTTTAGTGAATTTATATCCAAGATTGGTTTTGTCATGATCGGCATGATGGATTTGCAAATAACTTGACACTGTTCTCTCCACTGGTTCCCGTAATATGAATATTAGCTTAATGTTTTTGTCAAATTTGTATATCCTAGTAGGGCAGTGTTTATTCTCAAAGCAGGATGGGGTCTTTTCAATAGCTATTTGATTGGAGAAAGTACATGGCATGAGATCACGATACCAGGAGAGGGGCTTGTCATAATTTTTGTTGAAGTATTTAGCCTCACCAGGGTGTCTCAATACTTCTATCTGTGGATGATTTCCAAGAAAATTTCTTAATGTGCCTGTTCCTCCTTTCATGACACCAACTATTATTGCCGTTGGGAAACGTTTGATGCAGCTGTCCTTGTTCTTATTTATTACTCTATTCATTAAAAATGTCACAGTTAATATAAAAAAGATAAAAACGAAAAACATTGATTTCTTTTTTAACAGTTCTTCTTTCAGAAAGGCCATGTTGGGACTGATGTCAATTCTGTAAGCTGCAAACTAACACCAAATCTGTAACAGAAATAAAGGGTCAATAAGTAACAGTTAATAAGTCAATAAATTTAGATTTTTTGTATATACATCAACAGCATCATTACAATATAACAATAATAGATATATATATTTAAATTGTTTTATAATGACTTAAACATGTTTGATGATCCTAAACTTAGATAACTAATTGGTCATGGTTGCTCAGTAGCCCCTTTAAATTTTGAGGACAGTTGGTTGAATATGTGTACAGGGATGGAAAGTAACTTTGCCAGCATGGTTGCCCGTCTGGGCAACCAACTTTTGGGTTTTGGTTGCCCATCTTATAATCTATGATCCCATATTTTTTAGCTAGAAAAAAACAATGTTAAATTTGATTTCCTTCTTAAAACCATATAACTTGTTTTGTAATTCACGTTTACGTTTTGATTAATCATATTCATGATTGTAGATTTTTTTATCACTTTTTTGTTTGCCGTTGACGTTTATTAGAGGACTCGCACCATCTAGGAAACGCCACATTGTTTATAAAATGTCACAACAACGGTCAACTAGGGCGCCACCATTGCGATAAAGAATAAAACGGCTGTTCGGGCCAGAGCATAAGTATCGAGCGATTTCAATGGATATAACAATAGTGCCGAGAGGGGTGAGTGCATTGATCATTTGTTGAAGCAAAAACAAGCATCTGCTGTTTGTTTTGATCTGTCATTTTTACGACAAGAATATTTGCAAAATGAAAAAGAAAACGTGTTCCCAAAAAAAACTTATCGCCCGGCCGGATTACCATCTGAGATAATTCACTCGCCCGATCTGAAAATAACTCGCCTCAGGTGAACGGGCAACCGTTAGTTTCCATCCCTGGTGTATAATAATGCTAAACTCAAAAGAGTGCCAGTCACATTCTATAGGGTTAGGGTGCATCAAGAGCATTGACCACAAGTTGTTCACTGAATGGTGTGTGTAAACATCTTTTAAGCAAAAGTGTGACAATTATGACAACTGCTTACATGAGAAAAAGACGGTGAAGGTGACTTCCCTTTGTTGTAAAAAACCCCACAGCGAAGTAAATTAAGAATGTCCACTGTTAATTTTGGGATGACAAAATACTTTGAATGTCAGACAATGTTTGTGTATTTATACATTTTCTCTCACTTCGCTGTTTTGGACCGAAATATAAAAATAAAAATGAACACAGTTATCAATTTTCTAATCTTTTTTTTTATACTGAAATCTGTCCGGCAGTGTCAATTTGACTGTCAAATTGCTTAACACTCATAAGTTGAGCTTCTATTTTTTCTTAACAATATGTCCAAAATGAAATTAACCATTTCTACCTTGCAATACACTCATGGTAATCTGTAAACTAAAATACTATCTAAAAGTAAAATTAAGCTCTGTTACGGATCATTTTCATTTTGAATGATTGAAACTTATCTCCCATGTTTCTGATTGTTTTTTTGGGCAAGGAGAAGGCAGATTATATAACTAGAGCTCCCATTGTATAAATATACAGATCATAATATATTTGCTACAATATCTTCTGCCCCCACTATATTCTATCATTTTTTAGACTGTAATGTCGCCTACAATATTTTTCATTTTTTTCAACACACTATGTTAAGTCCTGTATGTGTTTATTTAATCCATGTTGGCGAATTATTAGCTTTCATGAAATTGAACATTACGCAAAAGTTCATTTTCATTAAAGTCTTAAACATTTAAGCAAAATGTTTATCAAAGTGCCATTTTAACTTGTAATAGATAGACCATAATGTCACTTACATTAAACTAATAACTATATGTGCATTTCCTATAAACCTAAATTTCTACCACGCGATTTTTGACTTGGTTATCAAGCTGGTTTCCATGCTATTTATTGAATTGTTTGACCAGCTTAGCACCGTTAACTGTAATTATACGACATTACCCCCGGCAGAGCTATTGAAAAAGTGTCTTCTTACGGTTGAAAGCGGACGGTGCACGAGAATTTCAATTCAAACCCCACTAGCCTTTACATTGTATTTAGAAAGTCCATGATAATAATCTTATGTTTATCTTTCGGAAATATATTTCTATTCATCTACAGAAATGGCTAGAGTCTGTTACATTGAAAACACCAAATTCCTTACAACAGGATTAAACAATGTCTTTAGATGAAACCACTGTGTGTGTTTATTATGCTAGAATGAGTGATAACTCAAAAGAGAAAACCAAAAAGACAGTTTCTGCTCCTCACCTATGTTTTTCAACATCACTGTGTATTTATGAGTTCTGTTAGTCATATCCCTAAAAATGAACCTTTATAAATGTTCTTTTTTAATTAACAGGTATGTAGCCACAAATTCCCAAGTTAAAAAAGCGTAAAAATACCGCTAACATTTTTAACCTGAACCTAAATTTTTATTTTGATCATTAAAGTCAAATTAGTTAAACATGATAATGCATAATTAAAGCTGCACTCTCACAGATTTACCCATTTTTACAACTTTTTTGTTTTTTGTCTTGGAGAGAGCATTACTATTTGCAAACCAATGATAACAGTCGGCTAACAAAAGATCAGCTCGCAGATTTTCTTATTTCCGTTCGAAAATTATTTTTTTATGGCTTACTAACGGTTTAAGAAAAATGCATAAAACATCAATTTTAGAACTTGACTATAAAATTTCTGCGATCTAATGTTTTGTCTGCACTCTTATATAACTAGTTTGCAAGCATTTTCGCCAAGGTTGGCTCGTTTAAAGACAAAAAATAAAAACATTTGTCAAAACGTTCAATCAGTGAGAGTGCAGGTTTAAAATTAAAAAAATATGCATCAACCTAAATTGAACTCGTTTATATCTACTCACAAGTAAGTTGTACAAAATAAAGTTCAAAATGCCTTACCCTTTACGTTGTATTAAGAACTGATTACACCACACACACTTGCACAAGGTTGGCGATGCCTCCGGTGAATAACGTTGACAAGTATCCAAGTTAGCCTTTGTAACTTTATTATACTTATGCCCAAGAATGACTTATTTTTTATACCTGACCATTGAAGTCACTGTAATAATACTGATTAAGAGGCATTAAGATTTAATCAAGCTTGAAGTATAGTTTCATTGAAATAGTCCAAGACTCTCTGACCAGTTTATAATGTTCACAGTTTGTCCGGCTTATGTTGATATATAAGCCTTAAATTCTTATGATGATGCAGGTCATAGAATAATAAAGGTGCTATAAATATAGTGACAGCAGTTACTTATGTGAGAATCTACTGTTTGCTGAAGAATTAATTTATGAAATTTAAAAATGTAATACAAGAGTATAAGTTCTATAAATCAGTTCCTGATAAAATAAAATATCTAAGTAGCTTTACTCAAGCTTTGATTATTGAACAGAATTATTGGGGATCAAATAAAGCTACTTTGTTTTTTTAAAGTATTGAAACAGATTATAAAGGTTTAATTTGTCTGAAATACTATTGAAAGAATATAGATTTGACTATCAGTTGACCCCTATAACTCTACATGCATGCCTCTTGGACATGTCTTAGCATGTTCTTGCCAAAACAATTTTGTTCAATAGTTTTTAGACTATCTGCGCATGCGTGCAGGTAGTCTTAAGACCACGAACTCCAAAGAACTACTTCTATTCATGTCAGTCATAGTCACACCAACTAAATCAGGAAAAAATTAAAAAGGCAGCTAGCTAGTATACACAAGCAATGCTAAGAATATGTGGAGTTGCAAGAAATGTCTTTGACAATTTGAGCGCCTAAAAATGGACCAAAGTAAAACCATGCTTTTACCGTGCCAGGTGAATTTAAATCCTTGTGGAAACCAAAAGTTGAGAATTTTCTTGAATTTAATTATTATATAATGCCTGATAAAAAATATACTATTCTATTGAACAGGATGCCAAAGGCAAAGAGGCATCTCTTAAATTCAGACATGTTCACAAAAGTTTTAATGGTAACAGGTGCATTGAGACCAAAAACTTTATCACGCTCTCAGTGGACATATTTTATTCCATTGTTTAGAAATTTAATTATGTAGGCTCCAATGTAATCTTTCACTCATTTACAGTATTGTTTCAAGCTTTACTGAAAGTACAGTTCCTCTTATTGTAAAAATGTTTACCAAGAATAGTTAAGTTACAAAAATAATTACACTATTAAAAAATATTATTACATAACAAAGCACTAAACATGTATGAATTCTGGTACTTTATATTACCATTGATGATAATTTCTTATTTTAAGACTCGATATGAAGCAATAAATGTTATATATGTGATTGTTTGCTGTAAGTTGTTCTCTTAGCCACTATTTTCCATTTGCATCATTACATGCTGTTGAATTTTGAGGAAATTGTTGTGAAAAATGTGATACTGAAGAAATTTTGAGGAATACACTCTATCATATACACAGAAATGTCTTAGGTTGATCACAAATAGTTATTTTATTAACATAAAAGGTATTATAAATGCGTATTATATTGGCTTTCAATATGTGTCCCCAGAGTGTGCACTGAAAAATAGTTCAATTTTGAAATGAAAAATTTGGCAATTGTAAGTTACAATACATTTTTGAAATTTGGTATGTGGTCTATAAAGATGCATAAGGTGAGATTAATGTAGATTTTCCCCTTATTTGATTCTTGTTTTAATTACAGCAAAAACTTTGAGAGGTAACAACTTATTTTTATGCCCCCCAAAGGTGGGCATATTAAAATCGCACCGTCCGTCCGTCCGTCCGTCCGTCCGTCCGTCCGTCCGTCCGTCCGTCCGTCCGTCCGTCCGTCCGTCCGTCCGGCTCTGTAACTTTCCCTTGTATGGACAGATTTTAAAATAACTTGCCACATGTGTTCCACATACCAAGACGACGTGTGGCGTGCAAGACTCGTGTCCCTACCTCAAAGGTCAAGGTCACACTTAGTGTTTATTCACAATGGAGTGCTGCATATAAGGACATAGAGTATAGGTTGTCGTGTCCGGGCTGTAACTTTCTCTTGTATGGACAGATTTTAAAATAACTTGCCACATGTGTACCACATACCAAGACGACGTGTCGCGTGCAAGACCCGTGTCCCTACCTCAAAGGTCAAGGTCACACTTAGTGTTTATTCACAATGGAGTGCTGCATATAAGGACATAGAGTATAGGTTGTCGTGTCAGGGCTGTAACTTTCCCTTGTATGGACAGATTTTAAAATAACTTGCCACATGTGTTCCACATTCCAAGACGTCACACTTAGTGTTTATTCACAATGGAGTGCTGCATATAAGGACATAGAGTATAGTTGTTGTGTCCGGGCTGTAACTTTCCCTTGTATGGACAGATTTGAAAATAACTTGCCACATGTGTTCCACATACCAAGATGATGTGTCGCGTGCAAGACCCGTGTCCCTACCTCTAAGGTCAAGGTCACACTTAGTGTTTATTCACAATGGAGTGCTGCATATAGGACATAGAGTATAGGTTTTCGTGTCCGAGCTGTTACTTTCCCATGTATAGACAGATTTTAAAATAACTTGCCACATGTGTTCCGGCATACCAAGACGACGTGTCGCGTGCAAGACCCGTGTCCCTACCTCAAAGGTCAAGGTCACACTTAGTGTTTATTCACAATGGAGTGCTGCATATAAGGACATAGAGTATAGGTTGTCGTGTCCGGGCTGTAACTTTCTCTTGTATGGACAGATTTTAAAATATCTTGCCACATGTGTTCCACATACCAAGACGACATGTCGCGTGCAAGACCCGTGTCCCTACCTCTAAAGTCAAGGTCACACTTAGTGTTTATTCACAATGGAGTGCTGCATATAAGGACATAGAGTATAGGTTGTCGTGTCCGGGCTGTAACTTTCCCTTGTATGGACATATTTTAAAATAACTTGCCACATGTGTTCCACATACCAAGACGACGTGTCGCGTGCAAAACCCGTGTCCCTACCTCAAAGGTCAAGGTCACACTTAGTGTTTATTCACAATGGAGTGCTGCATATAAGGACATAGAGTATAGGTTGTCGTGTCCGGGCTGTTACTTTCCCATGTATAGACAGATTTTAAAATAACTTGCCACATGTGTTCCACATACAAAGACGACGTGTCGCGTGCAAGACCCGTGTCCCTACCTCAAAGGTCAAGGTCACACTTAGTGTTTATTCACAATGGAGTGCTGCATATAAGGACATAGGTTGTCCTGTCCGGGCTGTAACTTTCCCTTGTATGGACAGATTTTAAAATCACTTGCTACATGTGTTCCACATACGAAGACGACGTTTCTTGTGCAAGACCCATGTCCCTTCCTCTAAGGTGAAAGATACAGTGTTTATTCACAAGGGAATTCTGAATATAAGGACATAACAGTGTAGGTTGTCAAGTATGGGTGGTATTTTTTATGTTCAGAGGCAATTTAAAATAACTTGCCATATGTATTTGACACGTAAAGGCAAGGTCAACTTTTCATGTACTGACCTTGTTCGTAGGTCAATGTCACATTCGGGGGCATTCGTCACATACTGTGACAGCTCTTGTTGGTTTCAAATTTAGACAAAATGTGTTGATTTTTTTGATTTTTCTTGAACAACTGAGTTATTATGCATGCACATGACTACACACAAGTACCAATTACTGATTATATAATTCAGAAAAAGCATATGATTTATGCTTGGTTCTTGTCATAAGACAGTTTTTATATCACCCATATTGTAAGAAATGTTCACAATATTTGGATTTAAGGCGCGTAATACATACTTTTATAAAAGCTTTAACCGACAACATAGTTATAATCACGGTACAATATGGGACTTTTATCCAAATTTTGAAGATTTTTTACCATGAGTTAAAAAAGTTATTTATGTTTCATAACACCCACCCCCAATTAAACTCCAAGGGCTACAAAGAGCGACAAGTAAATATTTTGTCTATTTTTGAATTTTTTTTGCATTATCAGAGATTATGAAATTAACACAACAGTATCTGGTTAAATAAACTTCAGTTAACAGAAAACTTAAGTTCAAACGAACACATTATTGATACACATGGAAAAAAATCATTTTGATTGATCTTGTGTCAGTCTTCGGAAAAGAGCAGTTTTTCGATGTTTGAAAATTTATAGCAGTTTTATAAAATTCATAAAAAAAATAGTTAAATATAAGGCAAGCTGCTGAAATCATTTTAAATATTATCTATGATGTCTATTGAACAATTTAAAAGACAATTTATGATAGTTTACCGTCCACTTTTGAAGAAAATATACATAATGTCATGTAACCATACATTTTTATAGCTATTAAAATGCTTAAAAATCAACCTGTTTCTTGTACAAATTTATAAAGCTTAATTGGACTTATTCATAAACTGTACTCTTTCAAATAAATGAATTTTACTTATAATTCTAACCCAGAATACAGAGTTTAAAAGAATGAGTGTACTTTTGAAGTAACATATGTGAAGAAACAAGAATACTGAGCAGGCGGAAATGCCCCTCCAAAATGTCAGAGTGAATGTTATTTTAATATTATAACTTGTAAACACTCTCTTTGGGTAATTTGATGTCTATCTGTTTTATCTTGTCATTGGTATTCTAACATTTAGATTTTTTCACAATAATTCTTCACTCTTCAATATTTGAAGTTTTGTCTGTTCCCATGCGTTTGTACTTGTGTGCACAGATGATAACTACTCAATGCTGAGTCAATGCTGATTTGGTTTTCATGCCCCTTCAGGTACTTTTCTCATCTACAAAGTTTAGTGCTGTAAAGGAAAAAAGTTGTACTTTAAAGCCTTTCTAACTAATTAGTATAGATAATTATACTGTCATACATATACAAAATAAAATATAAGAAGTATAATATTTCTCGACATTTTTAAAAAAACAACAACAACAAGCTGATACATACATGTATATATAAATAAATTATTAAATTTATCAATCAAATTCATCATCATCATCATCACCACCACCACCACCACCACTTGATCACCACCACCACCACCACCACCACTTGATTACAGTGTGTATATAAAAACAAAAACCAAGTAAAATATGTTTTATGATATATATTATATGAAATTACTCACATCATCTCTATCAGATGCGACTGCCTTGTGGATAGACATGGCTGTCAAATCCGCTCTCAAGGATCCAACATAGTATTTAATGCAGGCTGGAATTCTTCATAACCCAGTGTTGTTGACTAAGTAATATTCAGTCATTTTCCTGCCTGAAAGAAATTAGACTTCTGATTATCAACCAGCAGAAACTACCACTGTAAAATACAAATGCACAAGAATTATACATTCTGCACTTATATCCATTTTAGCCAAGAGTAAGGGGTGGTAGGCACAAATGTGTAGTTGTTGTGCATATGGTAAATAATAATTTACGACAGTTTGGGGTTTTAACGAGACCAACACCTGTCACCAAGCAAATAAATGTCGCTAGTGTCCAAGCAGTCAAAACACGTACAATTTTTTCTCACAGGTTAATTTTAAAAATATGCATTTTGTAAACAAATAACGGGCATGTACATGTATTATGGTATGTTAAAATTGGGCACGTACCAAAACACATCATTTTTAAACACAATTTTAAGTCTAATATTTTTCTAAGATAAAACAATCATATTAAAGATTACATACTCATATCATATACATAAATAATGTACATAAGTACATATAAAAATATATAACATGTACATAAGTACATGTAAAATATGTAACATGTACATAAGTACATGTAAAAATATGAACATGCTGTCTTAACATTTAGCTAATAAAAATGATTTAAGAATTCCAAAGATAAATTAAAAAAACAACGTTTTTGAACACATCAACGTACAAAACTGCTCAAGGATACTTACATTCATAGCCCTTTGATACGAATATCTGAATATCCCAGTTCCATGCATTGACAGTTCGTTTTTTCGACAGAAAATCTTCTCTTAAGCGAATAATTCACTTATAATCCATGTTTTACCATAATGACTCAAATTTTTAGATGTATCGTAATAAACTGTCAGCGTGCACTTTAAGTGTTTATTTATTTTAAATGTATATTCATGAGAAAAACATAACAGAGTTTCCAAATTAATACTACGATGTAGAAATTCCATTATTGACCTATGAATAGCGGGAAAATACCGTGTGTATCTAAAAATAGTAAGATATTAAGTTGCCCGATGTTCGTCTCGATATATTACAGCGAGTGGCGATATATGTCGATGTTACCTAATGTTTCCCAAGTTGTATTACATGGTTAATACCTTAAGGTCAAAATATTTTTTTATTTGTATTTCCTGAGACTTCCTCAAAGCTATTTCTGTGTAATTTGAAGTATTTACTTTCATGTAAAATAGGTGACAATCATGATTGAAAACTGGGTTTGAATTTTCAAAACCTATGTCACACTTTTGCCTCATTATTTTGAAAAGCACCCATATTTGCCTTAGTGACCTAGTTTTTGACCCCATGTGATCCAATTTTACAAGCGGTTGAGACTTGGTCAAGGGTAACATTGTACGGTAACCAATGTTTCTGGACAAAAATCTAATATTTGACCTAGTGACCTAGTTTTTGAAACCACATCATCTATATTTAAATTAATCCAAGAGTTCATAAAGGATAACATTTTGATAAAGTTTTATCAATATTTGACCAAATAAAATTTCTCTATAAGGTTTTTTTACTAAAATTTGACCAGTGACCTATAGCTAGTTTTTAACCCCATCACTCTATTAGCGGTCGAGATTTAATTAAGGGGAACTGTGAGTGAGTCTGACCAATTTTAACATTATAATTATATTGACCTTCCCAGCTTCCAAGATATTTCCTATAATGGTTTTTGACAGAAAAAATGTGGTGTTCAGAAAGACGGACAGACAATGTCTAATAATGTCTTGATAATTTCTTAATGTGTATCATTTCCTGGATTCAAAAACAAAATTTAAAAGAAATTTACATTCAAATTAACAATTTTATTCAAATTTGCATTACCCTATCCCCATTTCAGAATTGTCCATAAAAACGACATCACCCGAGAGACAAAAACAATCCTTTATTTCTTTTATTTTTCAACATTTTGGTAATAATTTGGTATCAGAGTAACAAGAAATATATTTGCTTTCTGAAATAATACATTATTGATCACATCACCAACAAATATAATCATACTGTACTGAAATAGCCAGATGGTATTTCAATTTTAACATACTGTTTTGAATGCGTGAAATTGGAACACCGATGTTTAAAAGCAAAAATAACAAGTTCTAGAAATACTCATGACCTGTTCATTATTAAAAATTATCTTTAATCTTTTGGGAACATTATGCCAAAAAATTAAAATGTTTTACCGTCTCATTTTAGAAAAAATAAAGTTTTAATTCCCAACCAACTACTTCAGCCGTGCCTGCAAGTTATAAAATCTTTACTAATATGTATGTAATAAAAATGTACTTAATTACTTTTTAATGAAAATGCAATAATAAATTTTGTAAAAAAATGTAAGCTTATGAAAACAAAGAAGAAAAAAGAATAATATATTTGTGCTTCTGGCTGGATTCGAACCACTTAACCTTGAAACCCTCAAAAGATTTGTAGTCCTGTGCTTAAGAACATAGGCTAAAGCATTAAAATTGAAGAGTTTCAAGTGGAGGTTTTCATTAGGGGTGAGCTACCTTAAAGTTGACAGTAAATTATTCAGTGCAGAAGGGAATTAAATTAACTAATAGACAATGCTGTTCTTTGTCATGCCTCACCTACATGTTTACATACATGACATTGACAGAACTGAGAAGTGAAAATGAAAGTAGACAACTAGGTGAAATGACCGAGTATCTATTTATTATAATGACGCTGTATTTACTTTTTGATGAATGCCGAAGGAAACATGTTGATGAAATTTTACAAAAAATCACTCATTTGTTTTTTGTATCAATTGCAAACAAGTCTGACTATTTGGAAATTGGAAGAAATGAAAAATATTGATATATTCATTTCATTTTCTCTATGAGTCTGAAAGTCATCATTTTTAATAGACAGCAGATTTTGTATCCAATTTAAGAAGAAGGTAAGCCCATTAAATTGTCTCTGAAATATAATTTTCTATGAAGTATTTGGTTATGCAAGTGAGTGTTTTTATTATGGAATATGACAGTGTCTCATAGAAATATAAATAAAGTGTAAGAAAAAAGGGATAAACAAAGTGAATTGGCATGCGCCCCAAAGCGCTGGGCTGGTGATAATGAAAATCCCCTGGTATGTGACCCAAATCCCAGATATTCTAAACAAAATTATCTCGGAGCCTTTAAAGCTGCACTCTCACAGATTGACCGTTTTGACAACTTTTTTAATTTTTGTCTTTGAACAAGCCAATTTTTGCAAAAATCCATGGAAACCAATAAATAAGACGGGTGACAAAAATTAGATCGCGGATTTTTATATAAAGGTTTAAAAATTTATGTTTTATGCATTTTTCTTAAACCGTTAGTAGCGGTTTAAGCCATAAAACATTAATTTTCGAACGGAAATAAGAAAAAAATACGATTTGATCTTTTGTCAGCAATCTTATATCATTGGTTTGCAGATATTCAAGCAAAAATTTGCACTTTCCAAGACAAAAAAATAAAAAAGTTGTAAAAATGGTATATCTGTGAGAGTGCAGCTTTAAAAAATATGGCATGTATGTAATATAATATCTTGGTTCCAATACCTCATGCAGCAGCAATGTTTTGGTGGTTGTCTTGTTGACGTTATTGTAACACTTTTATGTTTATTTCATATAAATAACAATTTTAGCAAATTTTATTACAATAACTACAAATGATCTTGAAATAAGGTTTACAATTTTCTTTAAGCATTTGGCAATTTTGATGCAGCGATGAGAATTGTATGCATCATCAAGATGACCAATCTCCCAGCTAAGAACTTGTTAATCAAACAATTGACTTTTTTAAGAGTTAAAACAAGGGATTAAATAATGCAACATGTTATCAGAGTCACTGCATATTATGTTGAAAATGCCAATGTTAATCATTATAGTATTATATAAATTATATCCTTAATTATTTATGAAGAATTTCCCAATTTTGCCAAATTAACGCGAAAATTCCAAATCTCACGGGTATAGGTCATATTCCCAAAATACCGGAAAAAAACCTGCATGTCTAATGTCATTATTTATGCGAAAAAGCTACAGAAACAAGCTCAGTAGCAAAAAGTTTAAACATTATAAACCCGGTTTAATGGCACAGGGTCAATGCCAAAGACATAAAACATAAAATCTCAAACAAGAAACATGGAAGAACAGCACAAAACTCCACAAACAGCACAGTGCATACATACTATATATAAAAAACTAGGTATGTTTATCAAGAATTGTTAGGTACCGCCTTGGAACGGTCAGTAAAATGTAAATTTACTGGGGGTTTAAACCAGTTTATGTGCACAACCTCACTCTTATCCCAACAATCCTGAATAAAGTAATATCGTAAATGGTTGAGCGTCAAATTTCCAGGTGTTTCTTTAACATTTGCTTACCTAGTTTTTGTCATGTCTCATTTAAAACAGGACTTCTTTAATTTTCTATTTATATATAAAAAAATAGGTGTGTTTATCAAGGATTGTAAGGTACCGCCTTGGAACGGTCAGTAAAATGTAAATTTACTGGGGGTTTAAACCACTTAATTTCATTTTGTTCTATCCAGTCAGTATTACTGACACATGGGTGTGTGGGGGTATTAATCACTCTACGATAGCTCTAGTATTTCTTGCCCTGGCTACAGGTAAGGGTGTTATTTCGAAGACAGAGATATGCCAATTTTCTTTAAAATAAATGCTTTATGCATTATGCTATTTAAGTTTTACGTTTGTTTTACAGGAGTGGAGGATGCTTTTTGTTCCACTAACAAAGTGATGACTGTGTCGGTACACAAACATGATGTTGGCTTCTTCCCAGGTTAACTTTTAAGATATTTCTAACACACATTAACTTATGTACAGTATTAATAAAACTATTAAAATTAAAAACAATATGCAGATGTAAGAAGTATTAACTTTATATATAATTGCAGATGTAATTGTAATTTTTATTCCCCTCTGAAAATTTCATTAAAATTTTCCAGGGCTTTTTCTAAATTGGGAAATTTTACAATTAAAAGAACAAGCTTTTAGTTTTTAGTTTTTTTTGTTTTTACTTTTGATTGGGATTTTTTTCTGAAGATCGGGAAAAATATCATATATTTTGCTTTGGGAATGGGTCCGATAGTCAAACCCGTGGGTACTATAGAAAAAGCCCTGTATTAAAATTTTAATACTACATGTACCTCTGGAAATTTCAGGCATTATTTTTCTCCAGCATTAGAAGGATTAGTTGCGGCCTCTTGGCCGGAGAATAAAAAGCAATATTGATCATGTTTTGAGCAACCAGCTAGAATTTAAATTTCATCAAAATTGAGATATGTGTACATGTATACGGTAATATTGGTAAGAAAAAGAAAATTGGCATAACTTGATCATTTGATCATTAATTGGAAAGAAGATTAACAAGATTTACTGTTGAAGAGTTTCCCTTTAGTAAATAATCCTCGTGTTCCAGGAACTGGCAGTATAAATGATGTCGGTTTTGGAAAAGGACGCTACCATACCGTCAATATTCCGCTACGAGATGGTATCAGGGACACTGAATTCTCTGCTCTAGTGTGCAGGTAAACATTATAATGCTCTCAACATCATCTGCCTGCTCTTTTGTTTGCAATCAGACTTTCACATTAATTGTTAGTAGGGATGGCAACGAGTACCCGAGTACTTGATCGATCATCCGAGTACTCGATCGATCGTCCGAGTACTCGAGTACCAAATCACTACTCGAGTACTCGTAATTTTTTTTAAAAATCTAGAAAAATCACCAAAAACACGATTTACAGACAAAGTTACAGATCTGGTTAGTTGCCAAGAGGGCAATATATGGTCCCCCTAATCCCCGCTGTGTACACAATTGACCCTAATAAATTAGTTGAGAGTTGCAAACTGTCAACAAAGGGCCCCTATTTCCAATTTGCACTGATGTCAATTAGCGAAGTTTTGATGAACTTTCACCTACACAATTCTATTGCTTACCAATTAGAGACCTTTCGCAAAACAATGGATGCTAACAAGCGAACAAGTAGCGACCGTAACGAGCATTGATATCTTATTGGGTGTATTTTAACTATTTTTGTAATGATTATCACAATTGATTGGTTGATATCTGAAATCAAGAATTATGAATATTAATGAGGTAAACAACAATAATACAGTACTATTAATGACAAAATGTATCACGCAAAACAGGCAGTTTATAAGAATGTGACTTGCTGCGTCATGGTAAATGGCATGCTGTCAGAATGGCTCAACATAAAACTAGGTTTAAGACAGGGTATTTTGTCCTCAATTTTATTTAATTGCTTTATGAAATTCTGATTTAAAGATGAAATTGACCAAAAATACGACCAATGAACAATAAACGTCATGAACGATACATGTATACACGATCTTGTCTTTCCCAAATAAGAATTCATTTTTTCCGAGTAATCGAGTACCCGAGTACTCAATCGAAAGATCGGCCGAGTACTCGAGTACCAATTTTACTACTCGTTGCCATCCCTAATTGTTAGCCATGACCAGTATTGTATTGAAGCATTTTTTGCCCTTGTACAAAAAGCAGATTCTGTAATATACCTCCAAAACCATTCACCTATTAAAACTTATCTCATAATGCTTAAGATGTTTTTGTAAAGGGGATATTAATGTACATCTTATGTTAAGAGCAATAAGTTTCTTATCTAGCTTCATAAATCATCTCTGTCATTGTCATGGTTACTCTCTTGAACCACTTGAAGGATTTTGAAATAACTCACCACAAATGTTAACCATATTGGGAAGATGTGCAGAATCAATGTTACAAACATCATTGTTCAAGGTCAAGGTGACACTAAGAGGTCAAAGGTCATATGACTACATTTAGTGTCCACTAATCTATGTATCTCTTGAAGATTTTGAATGTTCACCATATTGAGATGGTGACTGTGACGAGGGGAGACATTGGTTTAAGATTGCAAAAACAACCATTTAGTTCATCTCTGTCATTGCCATGGTTACCAGGATTCTGGTGAAAGTGAAGGAACAGTATCAGCCAGACGTGGTGGTGTGTCAGTGTGGGGCGGATGGGCTGGCAGGCGACCCCATGGAGTCCTTTAACCTCACACCTTTTGCCCTTGGCAAATGTCTGTACACACTGTTGTCATGGAAACTACCTCTGCTGTTGCTTGGGGGAGGTGAGTACTGAGCATTGATGTTCAATAAAAAATCATCTTTAAATTATTCAAATACCTTGATGAATGCAAACTGTTGTTTAAGATGATTGAAAACTTTAGTAGTTGTTTGTAGGTAACGTATGATGCATATTTAGCTAAATATTGTCTAGTCAGTGCCTAATAAAGTCTCAGAAAATAAAGAGTGATTATATGAATTTGCGGAAAGGAAAACAGCCTCTAAAGATGCTTCATGAAAATGACACCATATTGTAAGATTAGCAAAATAAATGTATTATAATACCAATACAACTCAACTATCCTTTATAATCAGGGCTCGAATTTAACTTTTTTTGTTACTTGCAAATATTTGCGAGTGCTAAATTTTCAATTCGCAAAACCTGAAACTCATTGACATTTTTTAAGTCAACCCTTTGTGTTTGCTATGAAAAAATATATAATGGAAAACACTGATTTAAGGCATAGTTTTATTGTTTTAATGAATAATCTTGTAATAAGTTTTGGCTTCTTTTTGGAACCGATTAATCATCACCAACAGCCGTCAGCGATTTTAAATCTGACTACGCGGGAAAAAACTTAAATTTTTGCTTGTCATCATTCTACAGACTGTGTCTCTATTATCGCTAAATACCGCCGCCAAAAATGAAAACAAAAGACCAGTCTATAAAGCTGTAAACATAGTAATGAGTACCTGCCACATAGTAACGAGTACTAGCCTGTGCCTAGAAAATTAATCTAAGTCATCACTTTCTGTGTGTTTATCGGAAAACAAAAGTAGGCATTTCTAAAATGAGTTTTACATCTATTGTGCAGGAATCGATCACAGATTATGTTTGTATCTCTTTCAAGGATTGCATTTTTTCTGCAAATTTTGAACTCTCAAATTTTTGCGCCTGTCTTTAAATTCAACTCGCATTTTCCAATTTTGACTCGCGGGTGCTAAATTCGAGCCCTGATAATAGTTTATCAAGTGTCTACATCTGGTGTCCAAGAATATTGTAGAAAATAGCTAAGGCAAAATGAGTGAAGGCCAGAGACTCCTGATTTGGTGACTCTGGATACCTAATACTTGCAATCATTGGCAATTTTTTTTTGTAAAAAAGCTCAGAAAAGAAACAAAATATGTAGGTTTAAAATAATACACCACTACATGAAACCGGGCAACAAATGTCAATTATTTTCTGTAAATTTACATTTAAAAATACAAATTTACCCCACATACATGTATTATACAGGTATGTAATACGTACTACAGTCTAAACTACATCTGTGATGGTCAAAATTTCATTTCTGTGAATAATAGTATACAGGTATTGATGATAATGAGGTTTAATCCTGTTTTATAGACAATAAAAATATAAAGAATATCAAACTGTGTGCACCATAATCAGGACATAAAATTATGTTTTATTATAATTATGCTTTCAGTGATAAAGTTTCTAAAAACTGTGTTTACATCATATTTTATTCATTAATTTCATTTCATATTGTGTTTCACACATAGGTTTGTTTACATATTTTATATGTTTTTTTATAAATGGGAGAGACATTTTTAATCAATGAAAAGGTGGGAATTAGACCAATCTTATAATCATGTTTGATAATTTCTTGTCTTTGTGACTTACAGTCTATATGTAATTTCTTTGTTTTTATTCCCCCAAAGGTGAGCATATTAAAATTGCACAGTCCGTCTATCCGCCAGTCCATCTTTTCGTCCGTCCATGTGTCAGGCTGATATTTTCATGTCAAAGCTATATCATTTTCTTGTTTGGACAGATGTTAAAATAACTTGCCACATGTTTTCAGCATATAAAGATGATGTGTCCCATACAAGACCTGTCTTCCTATCTTTAAGGTTAAGGTCACACAAGTGTTTGAATGCTATGGAATGCTGCATATAAGGACATAGAGAATAGTTGGTTGTGTCCTGGCTGTTTCTCTTGTATGGACAGATTAAAAAATAAATTGCCAAATGTTTTCGACATATCAAGACGACGTGTCATGTGCAAGACCCATGTCCCGACCTCTTAGGTAATGGTCACACCCTCTAAGGTAAAGGTCACAACCTAAAAGGTGAAGGTCACACTCAGTGTTTGTTGACCATGGAATGCTGTTTATTAGGACATAAGAGTGTAGGTTAGGTGGTTCAGAGGCAACTTAAGATAACTTGCCATACATTTCATTGCTGTTTTCTTCCCTTTTTTTATGACATTGTTCAAAGGTCAATGTCACAGTCAGGGGCATTTGTTTTACACTGTGGCACCTCTTGTTTTACTTGTAGTTGCAAGTGAATATACCAGTGGTGTTTTTTTTTGTAGTTAATGATTTAATGCCCTCACTTATTAAATGCTATTTTACACAGATTTTATAATTATATATATTTTACTGTGCTGCCCTATGGCCTGGCATCTTTGTTTGATGTTTTCAGTTTTGTCTTCTGTTAATGAAGACATTGTAGAATGATAAATTGTCATTTTAGAGAAATGATTCATTGCGTAATATTTGTTTAGATAATAATTTAAACATCCATAATTATTAAATGAAATAGAAACCATGTGCTGAAATAACTAATACCAAAATTAGCTATTTTTAATCACCGTCCACAGAGTGGGGAGGGGATTATATGAATGCACTTAGTCCGTCAGTCCGTCCGTCCGTTTGGCTGTAACATTTCGTGTCCGAGCTATAACTTACTTATGCATGGATGCATTACCATATTACTTGGTACAAATGTTGTCCTCATTGAGACGATGTGCAGTGACCTTGACCCGGGTCCATACCTCAAAGGTCAAGGTCACACGAGACATTTAAAGGTCAGAGTTAACATGCTCGTGTCCGCGCAATAACTTACTTATGCATTGATGGATTACCATATTACTTGGTACAAATGTTGTCCTCATTGAGGCAATGTGCAGTTACCTTGACCCAGGTTCATACCTCAAAGGTCAAGGTCAGACGAGACATTTAAAAGTCAGACTACATATGTTCATGTCCGTGCTATAACTAACTTATGCATTGATGGATTACCATATTACTTGGTACAAATCTTGTCCTCATTGAGACGATATGCAGTGACCTTGGCCCGGGTCCATACCTCAAAGGTCAAGGTCACACAAGACATTTAAAGGTTAAAATACACATGCTTGTGTCCGTGCAATAACTTACTTATGCATTGATGGATAACCATATTATTTGGTACAAATGTTGTCCTCCTTCAGACGATGTGCAGTTACCTTGACACGGGTCCATACCTCAAAGGTCAAGTTCACACATAAAATTTAAAGGTGCCATCCAGAAGTGGTGATGGGGCAAATGGGCTGGTTGATGACCCTATGGAATTCTTTTACCTCACCAATTACCCTAGGTTGTGATGTGATACTGTGACTTCAGGCTTATCTAACCTCATAAGTATTGTTTTTGCTCATGTTGTCTTATCTGTCTTGAGGGATTTTGAAATATCTTTCCACAAGTGTTCACCATATTGAGACAATGTGCAAAGCACATGTTACAACTAGCTTGGTTGAAGGTCAAGGTCCCATTTAGAGGTCAAAGGTTATATTCATAATTATCATTATGTGCAACAAACTTAATATTAAAAAAAAACAATGGACACAAATGTGATAATATATTGATAACATGTGTTTTCTCGTCAAAAGCAGTAAAACAATGTTATGACGTCACCACAATATATATGTATCACTTTATAGAAAATACTTAAGGCTTGCTATTTCATCAATGTTATAAATCAAGGACTCATTTTACTTCCTATTTTTAGCTAAAATAACCTTGACATTGATCTTACCTACACTACACTCAATATGAAAAACTTGAACAAATATCCTTTTATAATATGTTCAAATATCCAAGAATATTTAGGTTACCGATCAAACAACTTGTATTTCCTATATTCCCACTCTTGACCAGTGGTTGTGTACAATTTTGGTCAGATTCAACGTACCAGTCAGGTTGCGAGAAAAACATAATACACTAAAAAACAACGGTGGGGGATATAGCTGTCCTTTGGACTGCCTTGTTATCCCCCGCCGAATCGAAGATTTCGGGAGGGGGATATTGTTTTGGCGTTGTCATTCTGTCCGTCCGTCCGTCTGTCCGGTACCATATCTTGGTAGGCATTGATCAGAAAATGTATAAACTTGGTCAGAATGTTCCCCTTGATCATATCTCGACCTATTTTAAAAGTGGGTCACATGGGGTCAAAAACTAGGTCACTAGGTTAAATCTTAGAAAAATCTTTTGAACATACTAGAGGCATTATACATGGTCAAATATTCATGAAACCTTATCAGAATGTTTTCCGTGTTGAAGTCTTGGTTGTTAATAAAACTGGGTCACATATGATGGAAAATAAGGTCATTAGGTCAAATCTCAGAAAAATATTGTCCAGAACCATATCATGGTAATGATTGGTCAAGTTATGTTCAAAATTAGTCATGATGTACCCCTTGATGAAATATGGACCACTTATAAAAGTGGTTCACATGGGGTCAAAAATTAGGTCACTAGGTCAAGTCTTAGAAAAATCTTTGAAACACATTAGAGGCAATATGTATGGTCTTATATTTATTAAACTTGATCAGAATGTTCTCCTTGATGAACTCTTCGACATATTTTAAACTGAGTCACGTGATTAGAAATTAGGTCACTAGGTCAAATCTTTCAAAAATCTTGTCCAAAACTATTTTATGGTGGTGATTGGTCTATTTTATGGTGGTGATTGGTCTGATTAAGTTCAAACATGGTCAGAATGTTCTCTTGGGTTGAATTTCGACTGCGTTTTAAAAATGGGTCATATGGTTCAAAAACTAGGTCACTAGGTCATATCTTACAGAAATCTTGGGAACACTCGAGAGGCAATACATCTGCTCTAATTTCCATGAAACTTAATCAAAATGCCTCAATGAAATCTTGGAATAGTTTGAAACTAGTCGGTCATGTGGGGTCAAAAATGAGATCACTGAGTTAAATCTTAAAAAAAACACTTTTGGACACTCTAGAGGCTATATTTTTGGCAATATATCTGGACCAATCTTCATGAAACTTGATCAGAATGTTTGCCTTGATGAAATCTTAGATCAGTTTGGAACTGGGTAACATGGAGTCATAAACTAGGTTTCTTGGTCAATTATAAATGTTACATTATATACAATATTTATTTATTTTTCAAACAGTTGCAATCAAACTTAAAATCATTTAATTATATATTTCATCAACAATTGATTTCCATTCCTTGACTTAGCCCAATCAGGCTGGGGATATCAATTCAACGAATTTGCTTGCTATACTAGGCAGAAGTTTATGGTGTTCAACTGTCCATATGACCTATTGATAATGAATTGTCCATATATCATAAATCATAAAATACATGTTTTGTGGCTCCAAAACTGTTCACAAGTCATGTATTAACAATGATTTTGAAGTATCCTGTAAAAGTTTTATGGCATATATGATGGCAACATTTTGAGAAATAGCATTTGTCTTTGATACTTTCTGACAAATTTGGTATATGTGTACAGCAACATTTTTGGTCTCTGTTAGAATGTTAAAACTATTAAGACATATTTAACAAAATTTCATACACAGCACCTTGCTATCATTGAACAGATAAAAAATATATTAATAAGGCCACACCAAATTGATAACTTGTTCATCGGATTTTTTCCATAAAATAATGGGGCGAGCGAGCGAAATAATAATACAAATATTTGTTTTGCATTTAGCAAAAATGAGGAGCGAGCGAAGAGCGAACAAATATATATAGTCATTTAACTCACTTTTGATCACATTTTATGCACTTGTTAACTAAACAATGATATTGTAAACAGTACAAGGATAACATCCAGTGAAAAAATGATAACACTAGAAGATAATTCTATACAAATATTAGTTTTGAGATCAAACAATGCTATTAGATCAAGCAAATGTATTTCTTTAAAATATTTAATAAATGAGAGAACTAAAAACCAGTTTTCCAGTTTTTTAAACCTTTTTGATTTTTTTTCCCAAAATACCCTATGCATGGCTGAGTTAAAGCCTGGACACAAGCGCCAATGGTCACAGCCACCTGCCTGCCCAATGGTATATCCAAATCTATTAACTAGGTTTTCCACTTTTCCTTAGGAAAACTTGGTTAAAAATAATTCTCTATTAAATTACATTGTCTTATCTCATGCCATGGAAATGACTAGACAAGGTGACTTGAAAAATAACACACAAAAAAATGTAGGCATTTGCATTTAAATATAAACTACAGCTATCACTCTTGCAATGACTACACGATTGGCCTTGGTAGCCATCTTAGTTCTGGAAAAGAATTTACAAAAATCCTACACCGTATTGTAACCCATTTCAGCACCAAATATGTCACAGAAAATTCCAGCCAGCGCCAGATTGATTTTAGGCTTTCTCAGAATTTAACGCCTATCTTTTTTAAACTTGCAGATTTTCCTTAATTTTTTTTAGATATTTTGTTCAAATTTTGACAAGTAATAGAAATACAAAAGACACTTTTACTTCTTTTGTACTGCAAATACTGATTGTGTCAATCTTCTTATATAGCAAAAAAATATTTCAAGGAAATACAAGAATATGCAATATTTTTTCATAGACAAAAACAATCAGCATTAATATTTAACACTTGAATGATTTCCATATATACTGTGAAATCATTAATGTTCGTGGGCATGAAATTTCGTGGATTGCCGAAAAAAAACAATTTCGTGGGTACTTGAATTCGTGGATTTTCATTTTTTGAAAAAAAAAGATGTGATCGTCCTAGATCATCTGCATAATATCCACGCGCTGGCCCGTGATTTTTGTCTTCTACGTCACTCGGTTTATGACACTCGCTAATGTGGTACGACATGCCAATTAGTGCATATTATTTACCCATGTCACTTATCGATTTAATTGGGAATAAAGGTAATAAAAGAAGATGTACTCTGATCATAAAAAAACAGATAGGGGAAGCCATTGAATGCCAATTAAGAATTTTGCAAACTGTGAAAACACCGAAAAGGTGCGTATATTGTCACGTTCGGTGCTTAGTAACCTTCAATGTACTAGTAATCGATTAATTATTTCATTAAATAAAAAACTCGAGTATGGACACTCATCACGCACATCTTGTAAACTTGGAGATTTTCATTAACAGCACACGTTTAAACACGTGCTTATAACTGTCATTTGCTGCATAAAACACATTTAATTGATTTGGTTCATTATTTGTTAAAGGCAGTTATAATATATTAACAGAATAATGATCGTAAGTTATACAGTGAGACAGGTTTTAACACTGTGTACTGCGATCTTTGTAAATAATACACTAGAGTATGTACGTAACAAGGCAATTGAAAGTGAAGTGAATAAAGGGTTTATATTTCGTGGGATCTTGAATTCGTGGATCACCCAACCCACGAAAACCACGAACATTAATGCCCCACGAACATCTACAAACATTTATTTGCAACACGAAGTGTGATTAATACCTTTTTCCAATCACACAGTCTGACACCATTTTTTTTATCCTTTTTGACTAATATTTACAAAATATACACAATCCCGCTTGTTTGATGTTTTTTTGTGAATGGTAAAACTCATGGGATTGCATTAAGGACAGAGGATTGTCAGTCAGGTTAATTTTTAGCGTCATCCTACTGTCCACGAAGATTGACTCATCGGCGACCAAGGCCTCCACCACGAGCACGCCCTCGTTGCCTCATGGGGACAGGAATTTCATGATCCGCTGCATCGGAGGAATCTGAAATTTAAATAAGCAATATTTTACATAAATGTTCATTGTAGAATAATGTAGTATGCATTACTGAAACAGTTTGATGATAACACAAGAAAAGTGGTGCTCGTTTCTTGGCCAAGCTTTATTTTTCTATTACTGTACATGCATTGCATAGGAATAAAATAAACACTATACTCTGATCTGTAGCAAAATAAAAACAAACATGCATAAATCATTAAATGTATATTTTTGAAGGCAACAAATAATACAAAAGATACATCATATTTGCTAACAACAAAGAAGTTAAAATACACACCTGAAGTTTTTACCTGGACAGGTGTAGTAGGTATAGATGACTGATTGGAAACTGTCTTTTAAAGGTAACGGTCATCCGAATTCCTGTCAAGCATGTCCGAACCAAATTCAAACTTTGGAAAATCACTGTCATTCACGATGAAATTCAGCACGTCTTGCCCATTATATATATGTTTACTCTAAGCGGAAGCCAAATTAAAACAAACACATTTGTCCAAAATTTAATCAAATTTTAAATGGTGGTAGAATTGTCATTTGTTCACGTAATTTTCAAGAATCAGGAAGTGAAATAAATGTTTTCATGTTGCCAATTTAGTCTCGATCATCTAGATGCTTGTATCCTGGTCTATATCGTTCATTGACTCTAATTAGAGTGGCTGCAT
Source organism: Mya arenaria (assembly GCF_026914265.1). NCBI lineage: Eukaryota > Metazoa > Mollusca > Bivalvia > Myida > Myidae > Mya > Mya arenaria. The sequence goes on from NC_069127.1 coordinate 6,445,001, forward strand.
GATTGAGACTAGCCGGTGCTTTGAATTGGTACGATCGAAAAACACGGTTTATAAGGGAAAAGGCTACATTCTACTAAACAAATTAGCGCTCGTAAAAAAAACACTATTTTTTTAGATGGTGATGGCGCAAGTGATAAAAAAATAAAAAATTTTTTTTTTGCTTTTCTGAAGAAATAGGTGCGGGAAATCTGATGAACAAGTTAATTATTTGGTGTGGCCTAAGGTATCATGGAGATGCTGTAGATGATAGACAAAAATATTTAATTTAGATTGTTATGATATAGAACACTGCATTATCACACAATACATCATTTAATTGTACGCAGCCGTTGTTATAAATGAGGGATGACAGCCAGACAATCCATTCTTTAATTTGATAACAGCTGCATCGAGCAGGACAGATTGCAATTCTTGAAATAAATCAAATATTATCATGCCATCTCACGACTTCTAATAATAGACTGGAACTGTGATAAAGTGCAAGCGGCCAAGCCTTGGTTGACAGTTGACCTTTTACCTCCAAGTTTAAAGTCACACTTAGAAATTATAAACACACTTTTCATTTCATTTTTGGCCTAAGCTGCAGTAAAAGATTGCTTCTTTAAAATTGTATGAGACCCTTTAATAGGACTTGACAAAGGCTGTAGCTTCATCTAATAACATACATGCCATATCCCCCGGCGGGGGGATAAATCCCCCGCAATTCCGACCCGTCCCCTTTTTTTCAAAACTAGCTCCAGGTTGACAGTGGAAAGCATCCATAATATAATGAGTGTGAAATTCCATTATGACTAAGTCCAAAAAATATTGTAATTTGAGTGTGTTTCTGTATTTATTCTTATATCATAAATGTAGATATTGCACTAAATTTTGCTGCAAAAATCGACTGGTGTAATATCAAAATCCCCTGGAATTCAGACCTAAATCCCCTGGGAAGCCTCTCAGAAATATGTCATGTACGCAATAAATATTTGCATATGCTTTTGGATTTAAGAGTTGACTATCATTAATGATACGATAAAAAATAATTTTGTGCAAAATAAATCACTGAAAAGAAGAATCAGTATTAAAATAATTCACTCTTTATGTTAGAGAGTTTGGTTCTCTTCAAATTCTCCAAATTATTGGTTAAATACCAGATGGTATTTACTGTTCAGAAAACATGCATGCCTTTGTTTTTAATCTTCCATTTAGTTTATTTTAATCTTCCATCAAGTTTCTCAAAGAATAAGAAAATACACTTCACTTAGTGGAATACAAAATGATTGCCAATATTTGAATTGGATACAAAATTAACAAGTAGAATTCTATGACTAGTGGATGTTATTGGCATCTAAGTGTGAAAATAGTAAAATCTAAGTTATTCATGCTTTTTAACGCACTAACTAAATAGGAAAAGTCAAAGTATTGTAGTTTGCAATAAGATAGCTCAGTAAGTAGCTCATAATTTGAGGGTTTGAGCCCCACACTTGACACATCTTTTTGTATGGTAAAAGATTTATTTATTATTACATTATATCCATTTGTATTTTCATGAGCTGTTATAAGAATTCTGGTCTCTTGCAGGGACACTGAAAAGTTTTTTTTACTGCTTAATTGTGTTACTCTATATAAAGGGTATCCAGAATTAGACGACAAATTTTAAACTCACCTGAGCAGTATGTGTTGCATCAACATTTTGAAATTTTATAAATATTCTCAAAATTGCAAGGCCCAGACCCTTGATATTTGGTAAGCAGCATCATGTAGTGGTCCTACAATTAAGTCCCTGGGGTCAAAGCTGAGACCGCTCCAGTAGTTTCAGGTTTTGTTTATACTTGTATAGTAAAAACTTTGAAAATCTTCTCTGATACCACAAAGCCAAGACTTTTTGTAATTAGTATGTAGCCTCATGTAGTGGTCTTTTACAAAGTTTGTTCCAATTATATCCCAGGGGTAAAAGGTGGCCCAGCTCACTGGGTTTCAGGGTGTCTTAATATTTATTTAGTAATGTCTTCGTAAATCTTCATCTTAGAAACCAAAAGGCCGAGACTTTTGATTATTGGTATGTAGCCTCATGTAGTTGCCAATTACCATGGTTGTTCAAACTATGTTCCTGGGATCAAAGTTTGCCCTGCGCCTGTGGTCCCAGGATTTGTATAATAGATATATATGGTAAATTGAAAAAAAAAACCTTCTTTTCTAAAACTGCAAATCACAGACCTTTGGTATGTCGCTTTATGTAGTGTTCCTTCACCAAATTTGTTCAAATCATGCCCGTGGTGACAAAGCAATCTATTAAAAAAGAGCAAATTCTTACTTCCATAGTAACCATAGTGACTTCCAGTTCCTAATTAGCAAGCACTTTCTTCTAAGCAACAAACTTATGAATTTCATAGCAATCCATGACTCCATTAGCTACTAATTACTTCCTAAGCAACCACTTTCTCACTGAGCAACCAAAGACTTCCACTGACGTCCTTGCCAACTACTTTCAGCAGTAGCAACTTATGACTTCCTAAGGAACTAATGAATTCCCTAGCAACCAATGACTTTCTTAGCAACCAATGACTTAGTAAGCAAGCACTTTCTTTAAGCAACTAACGTATGAATTTCACAGCAATCCACAACTTCATTAGCCTCTTATTACTTCCTAAGCAACCGCTTACTCACTGAGCAACCAAAGACTTCCACTGACATCATTGCCAACTACTGTCATCATTAGCAACTAGTGACGTCCTCAGGAACTAATTATTTCCCTAGCAACCAATGACTTTCTTAGCAACCAATGATAACCTTAGCAACCACCTCCATCAATAGCAGCCTATGACTACTTTTTCAATCAATGACTTCTTCAGCAACTTCTAATTACCTTAGCCACCAACAACTTTCCTAGCAACAAATGACTTTCTTAGCAAGCAATGACTTCCTCAGCTACAAATGACAACCGGTGCAACTACCTACATTCATAGCAACTAATGACTTCCTTTGCAATAAATGACCTTCTTAGCAACCAATTATTACCTTAGAAACTACTTTCATCCATAGCAAACAATGACTTTCTTTTCAACCAATTACTTCCTAGCAACAATTGACTAACTTAGCAATCACTTTCTTTCTTAGCAATCAATAACTACCTTAACCATCAATGACTGCTTTAGCTACCATTGGCGTCCATAGCAACAGAGGGCTTCAATTGCCACCACATCCATTGTCCGTTGAAACAACCATCTGACAACGTTTCGACTATGAATCCCTAGGAATACTATTGATTTCCCTTTACAACTATCAACCATCGAATTACTTGACAACCACTTACCATGTTCTTGCTTAGCAAGCAGCAACTTCCTTAATAACCACTGGTTTGCTGATTATTTTAATTAGGTGGTCTTTATAGGGCAATATAGACCATCTTGTTCATACAAATTATTAATTTTTATTTGTTATCCAATGTACGTGGCTGTAACATCTCTAGCTGGTAATAAATCAACAAAATACCACGTATATTTGAAATTGGGCATTTTTTGGAATGCTTAAACAAATATATACATCAATTGCCTACAAAAAAACAAAAAGTTGATTTCTTATCTGGCAGTAAAATCCGCTCGAAAGACAATATAAAACAATATTAAGCAATCATATCAATTTTACAAACTACACAAGGAAATAAAACATCAAAAGATATAAAAAGGTGTATAATACTGATATAGAGTAGCATGCATGACAATATTATGATAATACTTTTTAGCTCGACTATTCGAAGAATAAGGAGGGCTATACTACTCGCCCCAGCGTTGGCGCAGGTTAAAGTTTTAGGGCAGGTTGGGATTTTTACTTAAAACTCCAATACCATTCATTCTATTGACTTAATACTTTACACAGTTGTTCAGAGCCATCACATAATGAGGTTGGATAACTCCATATTATCCTTTATACAAATTATGGCCCCTGATTGACTATGGAACTTAGGTTAAAGTTTTAGGGCAGGTTGGGATATTTATTGATAACTTTTATACCCTTTGTTCAATTGACTTAATACTTCACACAGTTGTTCAGGACCATCACACAATGAGGTTATATAACTCCATATTATCCTTAATACAAGTTATGGCCCCTGATTGACTTAGGTTAAAACTTTAGGGTAGGTTATAGTTTTAGGGCAAGTTGGTATTTTATTAAAAAAAAACTTCTATACCCTTCATTCAATACACTTAATACTTAGCAGAATTATTGACGACCATCTTACAACAAGGAACATAACTCCATTTTAACCCTAAATACAAATTATGGCCCTTGAATGTTTTTTTTTAATTTTTCTTTAAATTTGTTTTGAAAGGTGCATTTTTATATTCTTAACCACATTTTCATATAGGGAAAGCAAGTTATGTAAATGACTTGCGTCATTGTTCTGGCGGGCTGGTGGGAGGGCAGCGCCAAAGTCACCTTATGTATTGAATAATTTTAGCTAGGTTTGACATAAAGAGACCAAACTTGGTATTTATGAAGAGTTTATGGAGACCTTTTATGGGAGTGTGTTTGAGGCCCTTAGGATCAAGGTCAAGGTTACTATTAATAGAAAAGGGTTGGTATTGAATAACTTAAGTAAGGGTCTACATATTGTGACCAGGCTTGGTATATAGGAAGAGTTTATAGATACCTTTCCTGAGATTGTGTTTTGGGCCCCGAGAGTTATGGTCTAGTTCAAGGTCACTGTTGCTATCAATAGAAATATGGTTAGTACTGAATAACTCAAGTAAGGGTTGACATAGTGTGACCAAACTTGGTATATAGGACAAGTTTATGCAGAGCTTTCATGGATTGCCTTTTGGCCCCCTTGGGTCAAGCAAGGTCACTGTTACTAAAAATAAATTACTGTTTTAATTATGGTTGTCATACCGTGACAAAACTAGATATGTCGGAAGAGTTCATGGAGGACTTCTGTGGGATTGCGTTTGGGGCCCTTAGAATCAAGGTCTCTGCATGTTACAAAAAATAGAAGAAAGCAGTTGAAACTGAATCTCTTCTGCCAATCATTAAAAACCTGGTTTTGTCACATTGTGATTCTTGTTCATTTTATAATTTGATTGTTTATTGCTATTGACAGGAACATATAACATCATTACTGTATACACTTCTAAGTCAAAGCGGCGTAGTCGAGCGCGCTGTCCTACGACAGCTCTTGTTATGACTAGATCTATGCTTTCAGTTTTCCTTTCTTTGAAAACATGTCAACAATGATAAAACCACAAATTGAATACAATACATTTGCTTAAAAATACCATTTAAGTGTAAATAAGTGATGTTTGTATGCATATCACAATATTTGCATTGCACATAATTGTGAGTCACACAAGAAATACAAATACAATATTATCTATTCACATCTATGAAGGATTTAATTTAATATTTGTCTATGCAACTTAAGTAATATGCACTGACTATTGCAATATTTAACCCTCTATCTAATCGTTAATGGTTACAAATTATTGCCAGATAGCTGTGCAGTATCTAACATGATGCTGGTCTGATAAATCATCCATCAAGGTTCTGCATAGACAGATTCAGTGATTGTTTCCAGCTTTGTAATTGCAGACTTCGTGTTGAGATGTGTTTTCAAACACTTTATGTTCATGGATGAAAAGATAATTATCCATGTTTTTATTTTGATTCAATTCTAAGAGGTTTGATATCCAATAAGGGGCTCTATACATGTTATCGTTTTTCTTGAATCTGGATTCGTCATGGCTAAGCCTTGTGATAGAAAAAATATAAACGTATGTTATTTTCACATTGCAGAACGTAAAGTGTGTATGTAATTTGAGGACAACCGGTACTGGTATTCTAGGTAGCTAATAATACATCCTTGAGAATTTTCTCCTTGAATTAATCTGTATATCCTGTTACTTAAAGATAAGATTTCCAAAAAGAAATACTGTTGCATGCACTAATTTAGGTACTTCGTAAAAGGTATTATGATAGGATATGTTTTGAATTTCAAAAAGGGGTGCAAAATGTAATATTTTCTATGTTGTTGGTGGTCATCGATTAATTGCAGACGAAATATATACATCAACTGGGGAATAACTAACACAATAGTGTGCTGTATGACTTCAAGTTTAATACTCAACACTTTTGACAGGAGATACAGAACTCTTAATAATTGGACATGCATAAGAAACATGACCTGTTTCAATAAATATGCTACACATCCTTTAACTAACTGTCTGGTATTGCATTCAAATAGCACTGACAATGATATATTATTTTGTCAAATCACTATAACCACTATTACTATTATAATATAATACATACATTACAGAGTACATGTGGTGTGAGCCTTTGTATAATAGTTAGGTGTCTGTTTTTACCAGGGGGTTACCACCATGCAAACACTGCGAGATGTTGGTCCTACCTGACTGCTGTGGCCCTTGGGCGGAGACTTGGGACTGACATACCTGACCACAAGGTATAAAGCAGTGATGTGCACTCATGTAAAAATGTATTTTTCAAAGAAAAAAAACTGTTGACATTGTGTGTTTGTCTTTTTGTTATTGTCTTCATCCCCTCCATAGTGAAGCAAAATAATTAATTATGACAAAATTTAATATGGCATGTGTACATGTAAGTGCATATTTAATTGATTGTTCCCTTTTTCTCAAAAGTAAGTGGCGATTTTTTTGGTCATTTGATGTTTCTTAAGAAAAGGCTAAACAGGATTTAACACATATGTGATGCACGTTACGTGTTTGTACCATAACTAAGTAGTATAGATTTATTTTTAATTCATTTTTTGACTGAGTATGGGCTTGACGTATCACTGAGGGCAACCCCTAACAACAAGTGAGCAGTATGTTACTTTTTAAAACCATAACTTAATTGTATTGTTTAGTTCTAAATGTTTACCATAGTTTCTCATGGAGTATGGACCTGACTACTCATTGGAGGTTACCCCTGGCAACAAGCGAGATCTCAACACCCAGGATAGCTTACAGCAAATATACTCCCAGCTCCTCTGTAAGTGACAGGCGTGTTTTGAAATGTTTTGGGTTCATAAAGACACTTTGTTACCTGTGTAAGAATCTTTCAAGTTAGATGGTTGGCTTTTACATTTAAGAATGACAAGATGGGGTGGTAGACTTGGTGTCAGCAATGGTCAAATTATTGTTCAAAATTGTGATAATTCCACTGAGAAACAAACTTGGCCATTAACTTACGGTACTTTTAATTCACTTGTAGGTCTGTATTGTTAGTTTTGTCCGCATTGATGTACTGTAACAAAAGGCAATGCTATTTAAAGTTGATTCTTCAAAGAAATTTTACTTTTACATTGACAAATGATTTTGGGGCATTAATTTTGTCCCGTTTGTCCTGTTCCTGAGACACATCGTTTATATCCATTTTGTTCCATTTCAGACAATATAACGCAGATAAAACAGACATCTTGATGAAGACAGTTTGAAAGGATATAATAACCATGGACAAAACCGTACCTTAATTATAAATAAGGCTTAATATCCTTCAATGCATGTGTTATATATATCTGTGGTGTTGTATGTGTCACGACTGTAATGTTTTGAACATTCTGTGTGCTTGTAAAGTGTCGGTTGGGCTTTGACCTTGTGCCTTCAAACAGGGTCTTTGTAGATTGTTTGCCTGTAGGTTTGTCCTTTGTTATCTTCATATTTTATTACTAACATTATTACATTTTAAAGTTGAATAATGGTTGCCTTATGTTGTAAATGAAAATATATATTATTCTCAGTTCAAAGTTAATACTGCCTTATAGGGTTTAAATGATCCAAACTTTAACAATGCATCCTAATATAGTGAATCATGTCTCAATTAAAGGGTACGGATGTGGTTTAATATTTTTTCACAATCCTTAACTTATTTTCAATGCATTGCTTTCAAACTTTCCACTTCAAGGTTACTACAATAAGAATATTTTTTCAGGGCTATTACAATCATGTCACTATTGAGGATAATGATAATTCTCTTCACTGTTGAACACAACACAGAGGCATCTGTGTCTTCAACATTGTCCACTGGCTTTTCAACTGTTTTCGTTTAAGTTGCGTCAATGAAAATATATCATTATATATATATATATATATAACAGTTACTGGTAGTCGTTCTCGATTCTAGCAATTTGGATTTGATTCAAATAGAATTATGTGCAAAGTTGACAATATTTTCAGTTGTGTTCGGTTTAAGTTTTTAATGAAATAAAAAATAAAATCCTTGTTGACTTGCACTTCCTTGAAATTACCCTTTTTCTTATGAATTAATAGTATATTAGTCAATTACACGGGAAAATAACTTTGAAAATAGTTTCATTAAATTTGGTTTAAAAAAATTGCCTGTGGTCGCGTCTGATTAATGGCGCCATATGACCGGTAAAGGAACCAAACGGTAGTCTGTGTGCTAACTATGTTTGTACTGTTACGAGAAAGGATAAAGTAATTTTCTCCTGAAACACAGTTTTAAAACACAAAAACATGTTTGGAAAGTTGATGCATATTATACATAGGGGCCTCTTTTTGCGCACATCGAGTCATTAAAGACATGATTCTAGACGATATTTATGCTTCATTCTTGGATCTAATGTTACAATGACTTTGCGTCTGTTGAAATCATCCCGGGATTAGTCGTGTCGCATTCTTATTAGAACATAAAACTATATGTAAAATAAGGAGCCGCCACATTATGCACAGTCGGGTTTGAAGGACAAAAGCACAACATTTACATATAGTCAAGTTTCCTGCCTTTTTAAGGCTGAATCTTTCGCAAGCATAAGCTATGCATTCTTTCAGACATGTTAAGGTGTTTAAAGATAATTGAATAAATTACTAAATTGTATTTCATCTGAAATTGGCTTTGTGGCTTAAGAACGGATCAAACAACATAATAATAATAATAATAATAATAATATCTTTATTTTAAGAAGGTGACATATTAAGATCATGTACAAAACTACAGAATCTTATTTTCGATATGGCCCTCTGAAACAGAATGAAAATATGGCAAATAATCATAAGACAAACATGAAGACGATGCTAACAACGATGATGATGATGATTATAAGTATGCTGTTGATGCTGACGATAATGATGCATATGATGACATGATGATGATGTTGAATCAATATTAGACAGATACTCTCAGTTAAATATAATTATGAATAAAACATCACAATTTGTATAATCACAAGTTTCCTATGAGGTACTGTTTGACCTTTATTTTATACGTATTAAAGTTTTTTGATTCTCGTATTTCCAAAGGTATATTATTCCAAACAATTCTGCTGTAATATGTAAACGATGCTTATATGTAAACACCTCATGAGTTTATAAGTCCTGTTGTCACGTTTTTAGAATATAACAGTTTATCCATTGTGCAATAAATTACTAAATTATATTTCACCTGAAATTGGCTCTGTGGCTTAAGAATGGATCAAACAACACCTCATGAGTAATATAAGTCCTGTTGTCACGTTTTTAGAATATACCAGTTTATCCATTGTGCAACATATCATCTAAAGGCAACAAATTATGTCTCCGCACGAGTCGAAAATAACGGGAGAAAGAAGGAAACATAAGTTGCTGTGTTATTATGGAAATGAAATTGAAACCTTCTTGCTGTTTTTTTTAAAGATATAATTGCCTTTTTGGTTGACTCTGTAATTTCCATAGTGCTATTATACAGAAAGTGCGTTCGGAAAGTTGAACTATTTATTGTATTTATATCACTAGCGGATCGAACTGGGGACCCGGGGCACGCCCTCTTAATCGTCCAAGATTACTTTGTAAATCAATATAGGAGAAAAACGTGATAGAATACGCTCAAAATGCACCATTTTCTACTAAAAATTGTTGTGTTGTGATCTCACTGATCTGTGTTTAATACATTATAACGACATTTACAATGAAAGAAAGCACTCCATTTATTTTCATTTACTACATCAACTTTACATTATTTTAAAAAAACGTCGGGAACAATTGTATACTTTCTTTTGTCTCCGAGTTTATATTATAAAACATCCAAAGGATACTAACCACTGTAGCCCTTCTCTCAAAAATCAGAATGTTAACAAAGGTGTCATTCACAATTACATCATAACACCACGTTTAAAAAATAGTAATGCTATTATCACGTTTACCATTTACCAATTCCCCCCCAAAACGCGCTAATTTTCTGAGATCTTTGTTTGTTAAACTAAAATACATTAATGCCTCTTGTTAGATCAAAAGGACTTCATTATCATATAATTGAGATTGTTACTCACATTTCACGATGACATTAAATACTACATAGTTAATGGGGTTGTAATTGTGAAACGCTTTTAGAAAATTGGCGCGCTTTTCGGGGGAGCTTCAACCACCACAAGAGGGGCGTAATCAACGTACACCATACTACCAATATCGAACATCAGATCAATGTGTGGAGAGTCTGCATTTAACACTTTCTTAGCAATGTTTTCCGTTTGTTTTAGTTCAATCAAGTGTTCATTTTAGCTTAATATTTCTTAACCAACTCTACCTTTTTGCTCAAACTTTAAGATACAAATTAAATGCCAAGTGAATGTGTGAAACGTAAGAAATGGTTAGGTGTAGTTTGTAAGATAATAACCAAAAGAAGTCGGAAAACTTAACACATTTCGATGTCACTTAAGGCGAGGGGGAGGACGTAATTTCGTTTCATGCAAACATTAAATAAGAAAAATATTTCATGCCAAACAATATTTCATGGCAAACAAAATGGCGTATCTGGAATTCAAAATACCGATTCTGGGACCAACTTTTGCCTGGTAAGTTGACTTTTTCTTTTGATTTTGAAAAAAATTAATGCGTCCAGTGTGTGGCGAAAAACATATTCTTCAATCGACATCTTAGTTTGGTATCATAACTGTAAAGATAAAAACGTTATTGAAGAGATTGTGGCTCAGGAGGCAATGTTTACAAATAAATGTGGTGAATTTATCCTCATTCTTTCGTATTTTCTCGACAAATATGGCATAACTGTGCATGTTGTAACCGTGCCTTCATGTATACATTCCTATCTTCCAAACGTCCTGGTTATTACACGACTGTACACGTTTCCTGGCCGATTTTTTGTACCTTATCCCCCCATTTTGTTTAGTGCAAGCACATTACCCACATTTTGGTGACAATGCAAACAATCTTCTGCATCATTTCAAAATACAAGTGTGTCCAACTGTTAATGTTGTGATGTAAAATTGACTCCCTACCTCTGACTAACTACAATTATATGTGTTTATGATTATCACATAGGTAGTACAACAGAAATTATTCCAGAATACAGTATTAAACAAATGCACCATTGTGTAGTCTTAAGAGACAACACAACCCCTGTTAAATTTAGTTTCTACTCTTATTTTATTTTTATCCTTTAGCTGTCATATCGGTTTTTTTCTATGTATCTGAAAAATGTTAGATAAAATAAAAGACCTAATATCCTGAATGTATACATAAATATAAATAGAGTACCAACATCTCTATTTGACTTTATTACTTGGTTTGTGCTGCAGAACTAAGGAGTGTCATTGACGTTTTTCTTGTGAACTATCGACAAAAATGACAGTCGCAGTCGATAATGTGTGTGTGTTTATCTGCTGAACTGATGTCCAGCAACACTGCGCACCCTTTTAAGGAATAAATATGTATATATGTATTAATATTTATAAATATATATATGTGGTAGTTTCTCTCATTGTGGTAATACATACCAATCATAACTATTTACATATTGTTTTTGTACTAAATGTACAATATTTAAAAAAAAAATCTATACTGTATTTTATTTAATATTTGTCATTTTTGTTTCTTGTCTTCATTCACTTGTTGTAATCAAGTATTTGAAACTTATTGCTGATTCTACCGGAGCTAATGAAATTGTAAAGTAGGGTATTAGGAAATTTCATCTGCTTATGATTCAAGTATGACTGTTGAAGTCATATTCATTTGAAAAAGTGATACTCTTACTCAAAACCAATACTAAACATGCTAAAAAAACTTTTTAGTGATATACCTTGAACTACTTACTAAGTAACGCATTTATTGAAACTATTAATAACTCATAAAAAAACGCACAAGTAATTAATCATTTGTGAGTGCTAAAAGATTAAGTATGATTTTCCTTTGTCTTATAATGTAGAAGTACCTTGTTTTCTGCTCCTTTTATTCAAATTAAACTCGGTTCCCTTCATTAGAACCATTATTTTCGACATTGATGCATTCTTTTTTGTATAACCAATCAATTGTATTAATTGTGGCCAATTTCTTTCGGGAGTACAAACAAAAAGTTAAAAAGGCATCGGTGATATCAATCCTCAGTATGTTGCTGTTACGCTTTGAAATGGAGTGATTAGCTATGGTATCCGATCAGTCACAGAAATTAGTCATTAAGTAATCAATAACGGAAGTCAATATTTCTCAAAAATATTTCTTGCAACCGGTACTTCCAGTACTCTCGATTTGCATTTGAAGTCTAGTACACATGTTTGTTTATGTTAGACCCATAATCAACTTGCTTCACGACACAGCACCATCTATGAACCAGACATAAACGGTGTTCAAAATAGTGCTCAACTGTTTATTGAGATCGGTCATAAAATAAAGACAAATAATGAACTTCAAATATAAAATACAAATGTATTTAACATTAAAGAAAAACAACTTGAGAATCTATTACCTGAGGTAATTCAGCAAACATGCAATCTTAACAACAAACATGGTGCAATAAAAGATGTATCTATAGAAGTAAAACTAAATATTGTAAACACTCGCTTACTTGAAAACGAAACTTGCAATTGAGCGTTTAAAAATGGGTTATGCAGGTTCTTGTCATGTATAATTAAATATACAAGAGCCGTCGTAAGACAGCGCGTTCTACTACGCCGCTTTGACTTCGAAGTGAATACAATAATGATGTATGTGCCTGTCAAAAGTAATAAAAATCAAATTAAAAAGTAAACAGTGACTATAACTCATGAAAGGTCTCCCTTTATATATACCATCTTTGCTTGAAGTATGTCGACTCATAATATAGTAGCTTTGATGCTATGGGCCTCAAACGCAATCCCATGAATGGTCTCCATAACCTCTTCCTATATACCAAATTTGGTCACTAGATGTCAAACCTAGCTAAAATTATTCGATACGTAAGGTGACTTTGACGCTGCCATCCCACCAGCCCGCCCAAACAATGACACAAGTCATTCTTATAACTTGTTTTCCCTTTGTGATAATCTGGTCAAGTATATAAAGATGTGCTTGTCAAAAGAAATCACAATAATAATTAAAAAACTCAATCAAGGGCCATAATTGGTATTTAGGGTTTAATGGAGTTATGTAACCTTATTGTAAGATGGTCGTTAGTACTTTTATTAAAATTCAAACTGGTCATTAAACTTTAACCTAAGTTCCTAAGTCAATCAGGAACCATAACTTGTATTAAGAATGATATGGAGTTATGTAACCTTATTATGTGATGGTCCCGAACAACTATGTGAAGTATAAAGTCAATTGAATGAAGGGTATAGAAGTTATTAATAAATATCCAAACCTGCCCTCAAACTTTAACCTAAGTACCATAGTCAATCAGGGGCTATAATTTGTGTAAATAAGTGAAAATCCAAACTTGCCCTAAAACCCGGGCGCCGACGCCGACACTGGGGCGCGTAGTATAGCCCTCCTTATTCTTCGAAACGTCGAGCTAAAATCATAATCACAGTAAGCACTGGAACTTAAGCATACACAGTATTATTTTACAAATCGCTGCTATAAACAAACAGCAAAACACACTCATACGATTTGACCTGAATAGCAAGGCACTAATTGATATTCGATATTTAAAACTAAAAACTACGAACATAAAGAATAAAACAACAACCACTTGTCCATATCAAGAATTTGTTTAGGAATAAGTCAAAATGAAAATATTATATGTACTTGTTTGCATCAATTAAACTACATTTTTTAATAGCAAACAACAAAACTTCATCTTTAATGGAGATACTTATAAACGTAGAAGACATTTATTTTGGTTGACATGAATCTTAAAAATTGTAAAAGTAACAGACAGATATTATGTTATAGATATATGAATTAAGTTTCAAGTTAATATATCATTTATTTGGTAAATTGAAAATCAAAATTTGAAATGCTAAGCGTAACACTACATATTGCACAATGGACTTATAGTTATACAAACTAGACTTTCTGTATAATGAAAATGACAATTGTAAGTGTTTGCGTGTGTTTGGGGGGTGGAGGGGGGGGGGGGGTATTGCTGATACTTTCCATACAAATATAAAATACTTGAACAAAAACTAGATACAAAACATTGTGCAAAAGTAATAATTACCTGTAAATATGACCAGTCAAAAAACAACAATGCCCTAAGTTTACAAAATGCAACAACTGGTTATAGCAAGCTAAATAGTAATACCAATCAAAACTTAACATCTTGTCGTTCATAATACCAAAACACCATATTCAGGATATGCCTAACACAACAAAATAATGATAAAGTGAATATTATTTACTTACTGAACCTTTCAGTAATATTCACTATTTTTTTTCAGCTCTAAATTTTCTGAAAGTAAATGCTAAATTATTTCGAATTTCCATCAATGATATACAATACAGCATAACTTATAAAAACGTCTGTGTTCAAGACACATGCTTTTAATTTAGATTTCAGACAACCACTTTTGAATATCTATCTTTAATTTTCTGGAACAAAAGCATTTACCAATGAATACCTAGAAAAATTGAAAAAAACATTTGGTGGAATACTTTTCCTACAACATTCAGACATAACCAAGACCTTTATCATGACATTTGTAAAACAAAACAGGAACAACCTAGCTGATCTCAACAGGTTATTTTGGACAAAGTACTCTGAGCAAATAACATATGCATTATCATTCAAAGTGATTAGTGATGTTCTAATGAATATTCACCCAAAATATTGTGAACTTCTGTTCTAGCTTGAAAATTTACTTATTACAAGATTTAAGGCGATTTTTAAAACATTGTCTCCATTTGAAAGGTCTTTCATACACATGGCATGCAAATCTTGGTGCGTAATGAACATGTTTGTGTTGCTTAAGCAACCTGGCTGACTTAAACGTTTTGTCACAAGTCAAACATTTAAAGTTCTTATACATATTGTTCATCATTTTGATGACACAGTTGACTATGCATTTTAAGACTGTACTTGTACCGATATGCTCTGTTGCAGGTTTCACATTTAAAAGGTTTCTCTTGCTTGTGATGGACAGCCTCATGCGACTGAAGAACCGTTTTGCTTGAGCAATGTTTCTCACAAACCTTGCATTTAATTTTTTTTCCGCATGCTTGGCTTCTTCATGTTGTTATAGACTCTGGAAACTGGGCCTTTCCACAAAAATGACATACATTTTCTGTCCTATGGTTCTTTATATATTTTCAAATAGTTCTTGTCATGAAAGGTTTTCCTACACGTTTCACAAGCATATGCATTTGTGTTATAATTTAAGATATGTCGTTTCCACATACTCCACATTCTTTGTTGGTCTCTTCTTCAGAAGAATCCGAATCTGCCATCACAAGCTGAAAAAAGTAAAGAAACCTTTCAATGCATCATTCAATCAGATAATCGTTAACACATACAATTGTAGTTAGTCAGAGGTATTTGTTTAATACTGTACAAGTGTTTATGTCCTTTTGTCGTGAAGATGAAGGTAGGTATAACGTTTCTTAATTTATGAATTAATTGTTACGGATATCATCAAAACAATGTTTTGAATGATAATCGAGGTACGTTATTTTAGAATATTTTCTGTTGTATTAGCTTCTAACTATGTGATAACCTAAACACATACAATTGTAGTTAGTCAGAGGTATGTAGTCAATTTTACAGCACAACATGAACAGTAGAACATACTTGTATTTTGAAATGATTCAGAAGATTGTTTGCAGTGTCACCAAAATGTTGGTAATGTGCTTGCACTGAACAAAATGGGGGGTTAAGGTACAAAAAATCGGCCAGGAAACGTGTACAGTCGTGTAATAACCATGACGTTTGGAAGATAGGAATATATACATGCAAGCACGGTTACAACGTTCACAGTTATGCCATATTTGCCGAGAAAATACGAACAAATGAGGATAAAATCAACACATTTACTAGTAAACATTGCCTCCTGAGCCACAATCTCTTCAATAACTTTTTTATCTTTAAAGTTATGATACCAAACTAAGATGTCGATTGAAAATTATGTTTTTCGCCACACACTGGACGCATTCATTTTTCAAAATCAAAAGAAAAAGTCAACTTACCAGGCAAAAGTTGGTCCCAGAATCGGTATTTTTCATTCCAAATACGCCATTTTGTTTGCCATGAAACATTTTTCCCACTTAATGTTTGCATGAAACGAAATTACGTCCTCCCCCTTGTTAAGGGTATCGTAAACATGAACATTCACTTTTGGGTTTGGACAGAGCATGCATTGACACCAATTAATCATTGGTTTGTAAATTGTGATCCTCATTCGTGTAACAATTAATCTGTCGACAGAAAAATAGTTCTCATAAAAATATTTTTTACTATTAATATGAATAAGATTTGTTTGCCTTGTGCCTCTTAACAGGGGTTTTAGTGATATTTCGGCTAATGGGCTTGTCCTTGTAGTTTCTATTGTATTATTGAACGAATATTAATAACTTTGTGCGGAGTTTGTTTTATTTGTGCATGTTTGGCTTGTAAGGGGTACAGCAAATTGTTATTCACTTGACACCTTATGTGCAGTTCACTGTTTTCGTCGTTAAGCTTGCCAGATACGTTCCTGAATATCCGTCAGATATTACCCAGACACAAAAAACCATTAACGGGCTTAATCATAAGCTACACAACCGGCGTTAAGAGGACAACTAAGAGAAATGATTCATTGAGAGGATTCCTTTTCCAAAAAGTTTAAAAAAGAGGTGCTTAGAAAAGGCGTATTTGTTCAACTCTCAAGTCCGCAAACATTCTGTATTCTGTAAACCCTGAATCTGTTTAAGTATAAGTTCAAGTTCAAAATAAAAAATTACTAGATATTCTTTATAGTAAATATTTCTGATTTGTGTGCATCCTATACAGATTGTTGTGTTTAACTGTTCTCTACTCATAATATGTTTACATTTGTACTTGTTTTAATTCACATTTTCGCATTCTAAATAATTGCTTCAATAGAAATGTGCACGTCCATTATATGGATTATATTTCTGTATTCTATAGCCCAAGTTAATGTGCGTAAGTACCGGAATGCATTGTTGGAATAAGTGGTAAATGGTCTAGATGCAAGTAATTAATTAAGTAATTACCTTGGTGTTTTTTCCATTGTAAAATAAAACAAGTTTACAATACAGTCACCTTGTACATGTAATCTATGTAATGAAAACGTATTTAAACAGGAAATGTCGTCATAAACATATGCTCTGGTCATCTATACGTCACAATTTGAAAGAAAGCAAAATTTATTCAATGTTAAGTGTTTATGTTGTGTTTGTTACTGGATATCATCTCAGTGTTCACATCGACTATAAGAGGCATTTAAAACGATCGTATCTATCTATATATTGTTTATAATTCTTCCGGGTTCTTCATTTATACAATGCATGTAGAGCGGGGAAGGTCATTGATTTCCCAATTTGTGGTCTTCGGCTCACTAGCAGCGCAGGTCAATAAGGGAGCTTTTTTGTTATGTTTTTTTACTGGCAAAAACATGTGATATAAAGAATCTCACACTCGTTATTACATAATAAACAAATATAATCACCTCGTCCAGGAAATATGTAATTAAGATCGCCTAAGGTTTGAAGATTTACAAACAAATTTTCCGAACTCGTTTACTGAAGTTTTGTATTATATGACTCGTGACCCTCTATGCATGCCATGCATTAATCTCTTGGCTATCATGTTTTTCATGTTAATGCCAAAGAGCGATATGTTCATTTTTCAATTAACTTTTCAGTTCAAAACATGGCTACAATAGATCATAGACCCCCCATTTCGATAACTATGTTGAACAACACATACACAAGTTGTTATTCCTTTCTGTCGGAGAACTGCTTGTTCATATAAAGATGATAGAAGGCAGAGGGGTACGAAATATGAACGTGAAGTAATGATTTTAATACAACGGCATTGTTCTTGTTCAACATGTATCGAATTGATACCATTCCTATACACATTAAAGCTGCACTGTTCATAGATTGAACGTTTTGACAACTTTTTTATTTATGTCTTGGAACCAGCCAATTCTTGCGAAAATGCATGGAAACCAGTTATATAAGACTGCTGACAAAAAAATTAGATCGCAGATTATTATATTCAAGTTCAAAATTGATGTTTTATGCATTTTTTTAAAAACGTTAGTAACGGTTTAAGCCATCAAACATTAATTTTCGAACGGAAATATGAAAATCTGCGATCTGATCACTTGTCAGCCATCATTTATCATTGGTTTGCAGATCTTTACGCAAAAATTTGCTCTTTCCAAGACAAAAAAAGTTGTAAAAACGGTGTATCTGTGAGAGTGCAGCTTTAAAGGATTATACAGTCGAAACCCATTGGCTCCAACTCCCAGGGACCGACGAATATAGTTCGAGCCTCGGAAAATTAGAGCCAAGCGGGAACTCAGTATAAAAGATCGAGCTTACGGGGTTCGACTGCATGTTTGTTTATTCGTATTGAATAAGTTCGCATGATCTTTTTTCACGGAGTATCTTGTAATTCAGGATTGCCTTACATTAAATTCTGATTCTTAACGCATCCTGTTCTGTTAACAACATGAAGTTTTGAAACAAACCTTTATAAATATGCGAAAAAACATTAACGAAATTTGGATGAATGTCAATTTGTGTCTGTATTTAGAGATTTTTTGCTTCTGAGTGTTTGTTTATTCTATCAATTTGTCACTACATGTATGTACAAATCTCGTTAAGGGCTGAAACGAGCGCCCGTATTTCGTCACCTGTGTAACTACATTCGAATATTTTCTAGCCGGGAATTCATTAAGCTTAAATTGCTGTGTTAGCTACTGTTAGTTGGCCTTGGCGGTGTTATTCTTTCCATTGTTGTCAATAAACAGTCTAACTCAGACCATGGTCTCTATTCAATATCGGGCATCTTTTGTTTGTATTCAATCATCGTCTAGCCAGCATTTACCAGAACATAATGTAATAAGCAAGGGGACGTCTGCAACAAAATAATTGTGTTGTTTTTGTGTTGTGCTTTGTTACCTAATTTTTTTTTCTCTTACAAAATCTCCATTATGTGTCCTTCATGTTCACATTGAATATACCAGTTTTTATTATTAAAGAAATGGACGTTCAAGGATATGCCCATTCTCATTCACCAGAAGTTTGATAACGATAAATCTAAAGTACGCATAACATCATAGCTCTGGTGAACGAGAATGGGATATTCCCCAAATCCTAAAATCGTATAATAATCTATCATGTTGATACCGTGTATATTATTTTTCATAGTTAAATACTGCTAATTCTATACATTGGATCCGAAGGATTTATATTATTTCCACGTCAAGTACGTTTGTATGTATTTCTCATTTTCATTGTGTACGTCAGAGAACATTTAAAAATAATTAATTGATTTAATCATAAGCTATTAATGGAAAAAAATATTGTCTTTTGTTAAATAGTTCGTTAAAAATTGTCAAGATGTAATTGCTGTTTGACACTAGTTGATAGATGACAAAATGTACAAAATCCGACTCTTTATAAAGAAACAGTAGACATATTGAACGGGAGGATATATTTATTTTCCTGATCCTAAGGACGATCCACTCTCGGGATGAGACACTGATCCGTCTTTTTGTTCTTGATCCAGTCAGGCTAAACGATAGGATTGATGTTGAGTTATATGTGCATGCTAGCCGACCATGAAACAGATTAACAGAAGACCATGCCATTAGTCGAGAAGTTTTACTATCGAGCGGTATCGTTATCAAAGTACTCAGACACGTGCATGAGCCTAACAAATACACCAAAAATCATGGGTACCACTCTCAGTGCTACACAATCCAACTGTCATTTCAAAAGGTCAGGACAATATCAAAAGAAAGCTGTTGCTAAGACTAGTTGCAAATGTTAATGAAACGGATATGAATGATTTGTGTTCCAGCCTTAGTAGAAGTCATGTGGTCAAACAGGGGAGTTAACAGTGATATGTAAAAGTAAAGAACCAGGGACCACTATCAATGAGATAGCATTCTTATTAAACGGTAGTAAGTTATTGTCAAAAGTTGGCACTGTTGACTTAGCTGCTCTAGGGATAACATACTCTCATAGTTGTATAGAAACATATATACATAAAGCAGACACTCCGAGACGAACTGAATATTATATATAACATAACTTACATTCTTATATTAAATCATTGGATTATTATTATTATTATTATTATTATTATTATTATTATTATTATTATTTAAAAAAAACACACAAAAAAAACAAACAAACAGCCGTACCAGTTGAGCTAAAACAGTTGTGTCAAATGTTAACAACGACGTGAACAGATAACACTCTTGAGCCTATATTGTGCCTTTAACAGGATTTAAGCTCAGTTTAAGGCAAATTTGCTGCTTTTCTGTTTCCATTGACTTATTGGAAGTGTTTTCTTGGTTATATTAATGGAATTAATGTTATATATCAATGCAAATAAGCTGTACTTAAAATGTTACCAAGTATATATTTGAGTAGCAATATTTTCGGAAATTTCAGTTAAAATGACAACTATTCAGATAGTGTAATGTAGTGTAGTGTATGTTCAAACATATTTACAGCATCATAAATAGATTACAAGTATAATGAGATGAAATGAACATACCATAACATAAAATAAATTTTATTTTGATTTAAGCATAATTTTATACAGCTTATCATCATGTATATAAATCAATAATTCATAAATACACAAATAATAACAAAGAACTCATTCACAAGTTAAACAAGTTAAAGCACTAATTATCTTCCTTATGCGTAACATGTCACAAATTACAATAGAGAAGGAAATGTATTACACAATATATTTTACAGTACAATGTTGATAATAGTGTCTCTTTGTTTAGAGGCTTTTATAAAATACAATGCTCGTTTATGCAATTGGTGTTTATTTCTTACATTTATAAGTTGAATACATTTGAATATGCTAGGACTATTTATTTAATAAGAATGAATATATTCCCTCCCAATGTCACAGTATATATTGCATACAATCATAAAATGATATTCATCCTCTACCTCATTTAAATTGCAAAGTTTTTCTAACTTGCCTCGCTACACCTGAATATCTAATATGAAGACGGTAATGAAACAATGACTTAGCTGTAGAGCTCATGTTTTTTTAATAGTACACGTGTCTGGGTTGTCATAGATAACAATTGACAGCCAGACAAGCCATTCATATACTTGTTTGATAAAAGCTGAATCGTGCCCGGAAAATTGCAATACCTCTTGAAATCAACCAAATAATGTCATCTCAGCACTCACTAAATAGACCGGAAATGTGATAAAGGGTAACAATTTTCGCCTCAATTGACTGTAGGTGTTCAATAATTCATGAGCTGTATAATAGTTTATAATATTATTCACTGGAGAAATCACCTCCTGAATTCGTATGAAGATGTTACTACTAAATTCCGGAAAAATAATATGTGTAATGATCCGGTTAAGACACTCTTAATCTTAGGTATCTTATTTTGAATATGGAATGATATGATCTGACTTTCAAAAAAGGTGCAGAATTTAATTTACTGTTGTCGACTGGATTAAATGCCACTGACGTTGATTTATAGCTTTGTCCAATCACTATTAACAATATGAGACCTGCATAACTGGGTTCCGATGTTATTGGCGTATACTTGTTAAGTAATGTAACTCTATACTATATATATAAGACCAGTCGAACCCTTCAGGCATGCTTTTCCCTGAAGGGATCTGTTGCCCTTGTACGGCTGGCACATTACATTAATATATGTCGTTACCAAACGCTTAAAGCCATGCAGACACTGCGAGATGTTGGGCCTACCGGACTGCTGCGATCCATGGACGAAATTTGATAACGGACATTCCTGACTACAGTATGACTTTTATAGTGACGATAGTAAGTTGGAATTCGTCCTTTTATGTCTCTTCTGGAAAGCTTTACATGGTTACAAGCAAACAGTATGAATGATATAACCTTCATCTAAACAGTATTGTTTAAATGTCAATGTCCCCAAGAGTTTCTGATGGAGTTTCTTGGCGACAAGTGAGACGGCATGTGACTTGCTAAATTCTTAACTTAATTGTATAAATTAAGCCTCAATGTTCCCGGCAGTTTTTGATGGAGTATGTGCTCGGCTTTGCATTGAAGGTTACCCATGGCAATAGGCAAAAGCTACAACATGTCACTTTTTAATCGGACTAGACACCAGATGGTCCCCCAAAAGGCATGTGCAGTATTTCTTCAAAACAGGCATAGAAATGTCATCGAGAGCTAGTATGTGGCCGATAGTACATCATTTTACAACATATAAAGAACTGACTCAAATAAACTCAACAATCTTGTCGGCCCAGTATCAGCTGAGTTTCCCCTTTCGAAAAAGGCGCGCAATGGTGTCCCCGTTTGAAAAAAGCGCGGGATGTTGTTTTCCAAACAACGGGCAAGTCACGTGATCGTTTCACGCACTTACCTGTCAGTAAGCGTTTATGCCAACTGGCTATTATTTTCAGCCATATAACGGTTTCCCTCACAACACAAGAACACACTCTCGCACAGTATCGTGCCAACGACAGCGAATTAGTGAAAATAAATTTAATTATCTCCATAATCGTTTGGCAAATTGTATTCAAATACTCCTCACAAATGTAAATAATATTTTGCAACACACTTGTTTACATTAACCAATGACTTAGCATGTATTTTTGGAACCTTTGTTCTATGATGATATATATGCAGAAAGCTACAGAAACATGCTTAGTAGCAAAATGTTTAAACATAAACCCGGTTTAGCGGCAATGGGCAAACGCCAAAGACATAGAACACAAAATCACAAACAAGAAACATAGAACAGCACAAAACTCTACAAACAGCACAGTGCATAAATATTATATATACATAAATAATTGGTATGTTTATCAAGAAATGTTAGGTACCGCCTCGGAACGGTCAGTAAAATGTAAATCTACTTGGGGTTTAAACCAGTTTATGTGCACAAGTCTCACTCTTATCCCAACAATTCTTAATACATTCATAAGAATTCGATAACCTCGCGGATGACGTTTCGCTTTAATGTAGGTAGTGAGTCTGCGAACAAAATGTGCCATTTGTCATGTGGCAACAACGAGTCCGAAGTCTTTAGTTATTGTGGAACACATCCTTGCATGCTTACCCCTGATCCGTTGCGTATTCATTTATGGGCTTGTTATGTCTCAGAGTAAAGCCTGATGAATGAGACGTCACAGAAACATCTAATTACAGAAAGACACCACGCTCATTTGTGTCTTAACATTCTTACCCAAAGTTAATGGCAATGCATTTATTAACATCAGGGCTCCTGATATTCTCTTTCCTTTGTAAGTTTTACGAGTTCATAATTATTGAACGGCTAAATTTTTACAAATATCAAAATTATAGTGAATATTTTTTAATTCTTACTAACACTGAAATAAACAATTATCCGTTTTATATTTTACTTAAACTGATATACTCGGCCTTCATCTACATTGAATCATACACCTCAATCCAAACGTTTTGACTAATAAGGAGGCCGGTATGTATTAGTCTCGCTTCGTTGCATCTTTTATTGCATTTGCGTAATATTCTAAAAAGGAGTGCACTTGATTGTGTCGGTGTTTTACTGAACTGATTGAAAGAAAAAATGCAAACATATAATTATTGTGTATGATAACTGTATGCTGGCGGTAAAGTTTTTTTTGTTTTGCTTAAATGTTTCGTATCTTCGAATATTTCAACGAATTGACGTTTTCGTTATAATCAAACTGGTATTAGGCCATACCAAATCGTTTCTATGTTAAACGTCCATATTTTTATGATCAACGATTCTTGGTCTTCGATACCAGAAAATGAGATTTCCACGATGAACACACTTAAATGCAACTTTAGAATTGACTAAGAAGTTTCTGGTGTCGGTATTCTACGTTGGATATTTGTTCTGTTGTTCTGGGTTTTTTTGTTTGTTTGTTTTTTTTTTGTTTTTTTTTTTGGGGGGGGGGGGTCTTTAAGGTATTTTTCAGGATAACTAGAGGACAAAAACACAACATTATCTAGGTCGTAGTTTCTGTCTTTTTTAATGCTGAATCTTTCGGTGGCGTAATACATCCATTCTTTGAGGCATGTTTGGGTGTTTTAAAGAGCTATAAAAACGCAATCATATTTATCTAAGTTTGGCTCAACAAGAATAACGAAATGTTCATAAAATTGTAAAATATGAGGACTAGTTCCAGATGACAACATTTTCACCACCAACCACTTAACAATGTATTGTGGCATTTTTGTGATTGCATTTATTCTTAGAACGGATCTAATGAAATTTCCTGAGTTACATAACTCCTGTTGTCACGTGTTTAGGAAAAAAATGCCTATAGCGCAACATGACATCTGAAAGCAAATAATCATGTCTCTTTACGAGCCGGAAATTACAAAGGAGCCATACAATTTGTGCTATAATGGAAATCAAATGGAAACTTTCTTGCCGCGTTAAAACATAATTACCATAAGGCTTGGTCCTGTTCTTAAGATCCAGTAAGTGTGCTAGGATAGTTCAAATATTTATCGTAGACTTATATAACCACCATTAGGTACTTTGGTATATTAAATGGTTCAAACGTGAACAGAAGCGCGCAACAGTAAGGCAAACATTTACAATTCATAGCTGCTGTTGTAACTGAAGATGCATCTGCATATTAATATATATATCCCAATTTGTAGCTGCATACAGCAACAGTTAGAACTGTATTTATAATTGTAGCTTTACTTTATAATAAAACAGCTATACCTTTATACACAGATATGAAGAAATGTAGTGAATATTTTACTGATCTTGAAAGTCTTTAGCCAAAATTACGTCTGTTACCTTCATGTTTCCGTGATTATTTTTACTTTTGAGCAACTGGGTACGCCCAATGTATATTTGTGATACTTGTTGTTGGTAGACATTTTTAAATAATGATATTATGATTATTATTATTATTTTATTATTATTATTAGTATAATTATTATTATTATTCTTATTTCTAGTTTTGTTTATTATACTTATTTATCACATGCTTAACCTTGTTTTTTGTGTAATATACCCATTACGAATATTTTTATCTTACACACGTGTAAGGCTGCATATCAGGTCTACATCTATATTGGCTAGACTTATCACACGCAACCTAGGTATCCCTCCGCACTGTTTGTAAACAAAATGGTTTAAACGCCCACAAAATAATGATTAATACGTACCCCAATAAGAAGCTGTAGGACTTCCGGGAGACAAATGGCTAACGAATCATATGCAAGAAAATATCTTGTTCAAAAACTTTCTGATAACAATGTTCCGCAAACCAGATAATGCAGGTCACTAAAGTCATAGAAATACCCAGTCAGTCAACAAATACAGCCACATTAGTGACACACAAGACAGGAACATTTCAAACATCTCCATCTTGACAAACACAGGCAATATGCAATCATTGACATTTGCTTGCCAATTTAATCAGCTGTCGGTTACTAAAAACATAAATGCGAATTCCGCAGCACAGGCTTCTCTTTACACATTCCATGACGGCTAGAACATCATGTTCTCTGCAAACATTCTTTGTGGAACTTTTTCAACATCAATATCCATGCAGTACAGATTAAGGCTTCGCCGTAATCATCTGCATGTTGTGAAACTCCATGTACACTTGGAAAAGCTGTAGAAAGTGACAGCGAATAACTTTTCAATCCATGCACACAGTACAACTTGACATACCGATGTAGGTCACACAAACCGCGTGACTGCATGTACTCTCAGTGTGACGTAATCAAATTGTGTACTTATTGTTGATTTTTTTGGTTAAAATTGTTCGTTATTCATGTAGTTGGATATTTTACTACACATATTTTATATTTGTGACTTGTTAAGCGTTCCATAACACTTAAAACTTGATAACTGCTAGCTATTTTGTCATTTTCACTTAGAAATAATAAATATTGAGCATCGTTGACATTCCACTCTGAGTATTTTGGCTGTCATAAAATGGGTTCAGAAAGTGGAACTAAATTGGTATTAAAAACACCGTTTTAATTAAGCATATAATAAAAAGATCTGACACAAGTTCACCAGAGGCTCGCTTACTTACAATTTTCATGAACTTGTTTAATAAAATATTGTATTAAAGAACAACTCGTGTCAGATAATATGTATTTAACCATAGATATAATTTCTTACTAATCAAAAATATATTGGCATCATAATTTATGACTAAAAAACTTGAAAGAAAGAAACCAAAATAATATTCCTAGGGTGGAGCTCCGTCAACTTTGATTTAACATCGACTTCTTTTTAACTAGTGTTCCCTGTCAGTTACTAAGAACGTGGAAAATATCATAGAGATCCAAAGTATGAATGCGCTTTTGCTGTTAATGAATATACACAGCATTACTACATCCTATTATTTATAATGTTTATGCACGCAAAACATATCCTTATATGAACTAAGGCCCTGTCTTCGACGGGCTCTCGTAGTAATGCATCCGGAAATGTTCATATTCATAACGAGTTTTACTTGTTCGTTAGTCTAATGTAACGTTCGATGTCAATTAAACACCAACAGATCCCTTCAGCATGCTCGACCTTGAAGTGGTCCGCTGGTCTTTATATACAGTAAATTCTCAATCCACACAGAGCCCGGGCTTTGCTAATTTGCATATTACCAACCATACGTACTATGAACGTACTTCCGTCTATAACGGAATGATATACTATTAACGCACATCCGCCGCCTACAGCGGATCGTTACACTAATTCATAC
The DNA here is from genome assembly GCF_026914265.1 of Mya arenaria. Lineage (NCBI taxonomy): Eukaryota > Metazoa > Mollusca > Bivalvia > Myida > Myidae > Mya > Mya arenaria. Next base: position 6,472,057 of record NC_069127.1, read on the forward strand.
TGGTCACAACCTGTACTCACATGGGTTTGGGAACTGGTGACTTATTTACGATGCTTCATTTCAATCCCTTGAACAAAATTGTAAAATTGTGAGGCATGGTGTAAATAACAACTTTTGCCAACAATCAAGGGGTGTAACCCCACAAATAATAAATAAAAGGATATGAGCCTTTATACACATCTTAATAACTCTCACCGTTACTCTGTGTATATCTGAATTGTTATAACTAATTATTTCAATGATAAAATATTATAAAAGTTAAACAAGAACTAAATTAATAATAATTAATTTAGTGTTAGCTTTTATTTCCAAAATATTGGCAGTGCTTTATCATTGTTTAAGTCGTAAATTAAAAAAACAACACCGCCATTTGGACAAAGTTTGAAAAGATGATTTTTAAATGCAAAATTTGTGAGCTCTCAGATATATTTCCAGCATTTATCTCCTTCGGTAGGGCAACAGGTTTTTGTCTCAAACAGTAGGGGGAACAGGTCCTGTTGCATCAGACACCTCGTGTACATGAAGTTATTCATCCGCACAGTAGTAATACAAAGGTTACGCCCATGCTTCTTGCTACCGTTCTGCTATGGAGTGAATGTAAAGACGAAAACAGAGAGAACAATCTCAAACATGGTACAATTTAAGTTCCCGAAGACAATGTGCACATTTGACATATATGCAATATGTTGTTTTCGGTTTAATATAACCAGCACATGTTTTTTGTATTTATCATTGCTTTTTTTTAATTGGTCAGAAGTAAATCAATCCGCGTGTGTGTAAATTTAAACAATGAAGTCGGAAAATTAATTGCTCAATTGCCAATATTCCAGCGATTTATACACTTATTTCTCATTTTGTCTTTATGACATAATTTTTTTAATAAAGTAGGTCATTTTCCATATGAATTTTAAGAGGTTAACATGATTTTTCATCTTATTTTGTAGTTTTTGTTAAAGATGTTTAATTTTTATCTAGTTGTGATTTGCGAATTCCACCTTCCTGGTAACTAACTAACTGGTTAACGGTTAGCCAAAAGTGCATTTATAGATAAGTAGTAACTAGTTAACAAGTTATTTATAATGTTACTTATTAAAAAAGCCTTTGACAGCGTTGACCACTCTTTTATATTAGACAGTTTGAAAACTTTAAATTTTTGCTCGTATATAATACAATGGACGAAACTCTTCTACAACAATAAACAAAGCATAATAACGAACAATGGTCATTTGTCTGAAACATTCCAAATTGAAAAAGGGGTAAGACAAGGATGTCCACTCTCATCGATTTTATTATATGCTTACAAATACTGTCTAGCAATATAAAACAAGATACCAATATTAAGGGAATCAAAATTGTTAATACGGAAATCAAACAATCGCTTTTTGCTGATGATGCAACTTACTTTATTGATGGTTCTGAGAAATCTTTCGAATCCTTGATCAAATCATTAGAGTCCTTTTCTAAATGCTCTGGCCTAAACCTCAACATTAATTAATGTATAATCCTAAGATTGGGAACGTTAAAGAATACTACAATTAAATTATGTCAATCTAAATCCTTTATATGGATTTCAGAATGTGCGACAGCGTTAGGCATCACATTCTACAATAACAAGCAACAAACAATCGACACAAATATCAACAAAAAGCTAAACGAACTACATAAGACATTAAGACATTAAAACAATGGGAATATCGAAAACTAACTTTGTTGGGTAAAGTAACAGTTGTGAAAACGTATGCGCTACCAAAGATAATATATCCATTTACCGTGCTGGCGAATCCAAGCAAACCCGTTATTGAAAATGTTAAAAGGGCTATCTTCAAATTTATATGGGATGGGAAGCCAGACAAAATAAAAAGACAAATACTGTATCAAAATTACGAATATGGAGGATTAAAACTAACAAACATTGAACATTTTCTTGACTCAATAAAAGCGTTATGGGTTAAACGATACTTGGATGATAATAATAAAAGCCAATGGAAAATCTTCTTTAAAATAAACTGAAAGCACATGGCAACCAACTAATATTTGAATGTGAAATGGATAAATATTTCATTGATAAAGTGTCAGGACAATGTGCATTTCTGAACAATGTGCTTGAAGCAAAATAAAACAAGTTTACGATCTAAATAAAATAAAAATAGCCAAAACAGTTATATGGAATAACAAAAACGTCCAAAACCTAGGAAACACACTTTACTACAAACATTGGTATGAAAAGGGTATAAAACTTTTTGAACACATTTTCGATTATAGAACCAATAATTTTTATGTTTTTAATGAAATTAAATATCTATACGGCATAGTAAACACCGACTTTATAAGATATTAGACCCTCATTAAATCTATTTCTGCAGAAACGAAACAACAGCTGATAAAAGACGGAATTAACCACATAAACGGCACGTCGCTTCGAGAAAAAATGGTAGAATCTAGGCAAAGAAATAATATCCTGTACTTAATATTGAACAAAGCAACATTTTCATCGCCAGCTTCAGAATTAAAATGGAATGAAGCCCTGGAAGGAAATATTGAGTGGAAAAAAATATACAGTAATATATACATATCTACAATAGATACTACGTTACGTAGCTTTTACTACAAATTTCTTTTAAGGACAATGCCAACCAACAAACTGCTTTTTAAATTGAAACTTGTCGATTGTAGCTTATGTACATTCTGTAACTCGGGTATTGAATCTATTGAACATTTATACTGGGAATGTTACAAGACACAACAATTATAGAATAAATTAAATAACTTCATAGCTTCAACAACAATTAACATAATTATAGGTAAACGCGAAGCTTTATTGGGAACAGTGACAACAAACAAATACAACAACATATGCAACTTTCTTATTATTCTTATGAAATTTTATATACATTCAACCAAGTATAATAACAATAAACTATCCTTTGATGCATACTAGACGTATTTGAGATTAAGGATTAAAATAGAAGAACAAATTGCGTTGAACAATGACAAACTTGAAACCCACAACACAAAATGGGAAGTACTTAAACATACAATATAATTTAACAATAAAAGACACAATTGGCCATACAAAGAAATCTTAGACTTATAAAATATTAAAAAAAACATTAATGGAACAGGGGACACCGATCGTATAAACATCATACGATCGGGTGTGTATGAAATGTGTATGTGTGCGTGCGTGTGTGCCCGTGTGGGAGCGAGTGTTTGTGCGTGTGCATGGGTGAGAGCATTATTGTTTTTGAATATATGTATTTCCTATCAACATACATAGATATGTTGTATATGTTGAGAATTAAAAACTGTACTGATATATGTATCTATGTGAAAAATAAATGAGAAAAAAAAGAGTTACTTATTAAGTGTAATTCGCAAACCATAACTAGTTAACATGCTATTGTGGTATAGGTACGAAGGGTTGTAGGTGGCAGTTCTGGGCACTTTCAAGCCTGTTTTCAGTCTTATGATATTTATCTTACCAAAAACGTTTTGCGTATATTAACTAAATAGCTAAATAAGTATCGCGAAAATTAAGTGGTTAACACGAAACAATTCGCGAACGCTACCAGGTTGTTCGTGCAATACGTCATCATACCAAACAGATACGTCACCCACAAATATCTTGGTTAAAATTCTTAGCTCGCGCAAAAGCTCTGTTTTACAAATTCAGCGATTAGGTATTAGGTGCTGTTACTTTTACCCAGTAAAGTCGGATTTAGATCAAAATAATCCAGTTTCAGTTTGAGAATTTCAAATTGAACGAACAATTATTATTGCTCTTTTGAACTAATTTATATAATATAATGTTATAGACGAGCTGTTTTCTAGATACTTAATGGTTACCTTATACACTGCATGGAATTTAATTTCTGTCCATCCTACCTCAAATTACGTTGTCAAATAATTGTTTTAATGAACTGCATCCAATGTTTTTTTCAGAATGACAGTAGCAAAATCCGCTGACTTCTCTGAAATTCATGTTGACCTTCTTAACACTTGAATAGATAAACTCCTTTAGTAATCTGTTGAAATGAGTGATGGTACATAGGCTGCTGCTGTGAAAAGCCGTTTTGTCCACAAAGTCTTTATATATATTTTTCAAGTATTTTTGAATACGACAAGGGTATTATAAAGTAATACCGTGCCATGACAAATAAACAGTTATTAAAGTCCAAAGACAATTTACAGGGATACGATTGTTATGTTATATGTTCAATCATGATGCATTTTCGTTGGTAAAGAAAGTATATATACATGTAATGTGTCGTAACGTTGAGACTACGTTTATTCATCGTTATCCGTCGGATACCCTGGGAACCTTATTAAGTTCGCGCTTCATTAAATTCTTGTGTTAACTGAATGTGTAACGTGAGTGCCGACTATGCCTTGAATGTGTAGAATTTTGTTCATGTGTAGCTTAGCAAAGCAAATCTTAAATGTTATTGTATGCTTTCAAGTGAGTAATGGAGATAAGTGAAAAGTTACTTGACATTTTCACTGTATCAGTAAAAAGTTTTCGCTGTTAATAAATTTTAGCCGGTTCTTATATGAACCAAATAAATCATTACCGCGCACAGGACTGGGACAAGATATGATCGACAACAAAAACGAGTATTCTACTCGGGGCCATGCCATTCTAAAATATACGTCAATTACAATGTTAACAATAACGCGGGAAAATATCAACCACTTAATATCACAAATAAACGTAAAATTGAAACACTTATGGCAACAAACACTTAACATATTATAAATCAACACTTTCTAAAATGTTGATTGATATTTTACGGGACCTGCTGACACAATACAAGCAAAAACAAGATGAACACTTTGCATGTATATTGTTATACGATGAATTGCGATCCGAACATATCCGAAGATGATAACCGCAATTGCCGAAAGGTAGTTCATTTAACGAATGTAAGTTGAGGTGTAAATATTGTTTCGTGGCAGGAAAAAAGCAATATTGTTGTCTGGAACTCATCGTTAATATCATGCTTTTAACATGTCCATCAATTGTATCGAAAAAAACTTCCGCTTCCACTTCCGATCATTAGCCACAAACAGCAGCACATACAACAACCACTTTACTGAAATAAAGTATTAAATTGTATGCACTGCGATTGTCTACGCCTTTGGTCTTGACAATAATAAAATTGTCTTATAAACAATGGATGTAAAACTTCTAAAAGAAGAAAACATCCCCTAACCTTGAAAATGTATATGTTCCTTAAAATTGAAGATGCGCGTTTAGTGTATTATTTTTTTAATGGACACAACAAGTAAGCTCACTATATAATATACTGAAGCCCAAGAGACAATGTTCCTTGGTTTAACTAGTACTGAGTACATTTATTAAATGATTGACGGTGTTTATTTACTAGTTTCTAAATTTTCAGCCATATGATATTACTTCCTCACACCGGATACCACGCCATGCGAGGGAGCCCACTGGGATCATTTTATATCGCAAATTTAACCCAGCTTCTGTTGATAAAACTTCATTTGTCGATATACAGGACAGAAAGCTTATGTGTCATGAGATTATGGGATGATTGACACTTTTTTGTAGCTTTATATTCTTTTTCTGCAGAATAACAATTGAGTGCTGTTAGATTATTTCATTTGCATGCATGTCCATGCGTCTCTGACACACTATTTTAACAAATGAAACAATTAATTATTTCGCCCTATCAAGGGTTGTGCCCTTAACATTTCTATCCTCTAATTTTTTACAAAAAACACCTTTCAGATAAAGCTTTTGACTACTGGACTTGTTTCTGTAGTTTTTCATATAAATAGTTGCATGAAAGTTTTTATTTATCTTACCACCTTATACGCACAAGTAGTTTCAAATTTGATTGCCAGGGAATGTTAACCAGTGTATTCTTAGAAAACCATTCTAGATAATAATTCGCCGGGTTAATGCCAGACGGCACCCAAACCTTATATATTTAAATATGTGGCTTAGTACCTTCTGGTATTAATCCCACAATTCATACCCAAAACAAGTCAGATGTTTTAACCAAAGATAAGACTGTATCTGCCGAGAACGTGCGTTAAGATCCTATAATCGAATGTATGAACGCGGAAGTTTCTCGCACATCCCATATACGACTATATCTACCCGGATGATTCGCGCATAGCTACCCACAACCTGCCTGAATACCCCTTATACATTTGTATCTGCCCGAAACTTACGTTCATATACAGTTTAAGACTGGGTCCACCAGAACTGTATTTTTATCAACTAGCATTATTTTCACTTCCATTAATTTTCGATATGGTCAATATGTTCTTACCAATGTATCATCATGAAAAGCACTGTATATGAATTATTTTACAAAAAGAGGAGTTCGCAATCTATAAAATGATCTACGAAGTTAGATACCATGTCTCTTAAAGTACTTGCACTTTACCCTTAATATATAAAGAGAGAAGTAAACAATGTGTGTACCACACAGACCTTGACAATTTCTATTTCCTTGTAATATGAACTGCATCAAGGCGACAATAACTTGCTTCTTTGGTCGGCAGATGACACTAGCTTTTTGTAAGATTGAATTAATAAGAGTACATTGATTTATCTCGCACGTATTGTTCGTTTAATGATTAAAACTTGCAATTATGATAAAGCATGGACAATGAAATAGAACAATGAAAACAACAGGAACAAACGAAGTAATCAAACCACTTTGAAAGGATCAAGGCTAGGACTTGAGAGACAATGAACGGGAGACATAAACCGTACAAATACCATAAACAACTAGTCCACATATGCACCAGAAAGCTTTAGCAATAAACGATAAGATCACCGCCCTGGAACGGTCAGTAAAACCACGAGAACCCTGGAACACGAGAACACTGGGGGTTAACAGCCGACATGTGCACATGTGCAATTCTAATAAAGCATGGACAATGAAATAATACAATGAAAACAACAGGACAAGCGAAAAAATCGAAACAATTTGAGGCATAAAGGTACAAGTACCAACAGGCCAAACATGCACCAGGGAGATTAATCACTAAATGATGGGATCACTGCCTTGGAACAGTCAGTAAAATAACACGACCACCTTCACTGGGGGTTTAACCGCCGACATGTGCATATGTGCATACGAGATTAAACTGGGTAAATATTGGCACACTGTGTTGACATCGGTAGTGTCGTCCTTTATAGTATTACCACGAATCTATTATCCAAGAAGTTATGTATATTAACATATTAACAACCAGAAATAACACAGACAAAATTCATTTAATACGTATGGCACTATTATCCCGGTCAAAAGTCAAATGTAATATATATTAAATATTATGTAAGCTGATTTATCTGTGGGGTTGCATCACTTGCAGTTGCTTGCGTTGAGTCCATAACGCACGTGCGTGCATAAAGTCCGTATCGAAAGAGACCGAAGGATGAGTTCGATGTATCTTTACGCCAGCAACATGACTGTTCATTGACAGAAATGTTAGTTGCAAATGTTGTCAATGAACCCTTCCACCGGATAAAACGGTATCTATTTCAAGAATCAGTAAGTCGCAGTTAAAAATCGGGACCAAACCTATGCACTTATTGCTTTTTTTAATACGGATCAGATTACAACGACTGCGGAAGATCTAGTTATTATGAATTCAGAAAATGACATTTTAACAATACAAAATGTTTATGAATTTTTGTGTTAGGTTATTTATGGAAAACTGATAAAAACATTTTCTATAGAACGGTTTGTTAATACTAAATCAATACATTAATACCCTGTTTTTTATTCGAAAAGAAAAAAAAAAACTAAGAAAACAGGAATGATGTAACGAATAATGATCAAGAACGACTCATTCTAAGACATTCTAAGACTCAGAATGAATTCGTTTGACTCAGATGTTTTTAGCTGTTGTTTGTTTATCGACGGACCTCATCAGTGTTGTCATCGTATGGAGGACGCGTAGCTGACGAACGTAATGATTTTCAGATTTATCAGAAATACGTTTTTCCTGATTTGTTATGTAACCCCGGTCGCCATTAATGAATATTATCAACCATAACAAAATTGCTATATAAGGACTCAATCCAATATGAGTATTTTAACATCTGTTTCTTTAGCAGTATTGCCATATTTCATTATGAGGTATTCCATCTACTGTAAAGATTGTATGGGTGCAGATAATATCGTGATCCTTAGATATATAAAATCCTTTACAAGCTGATTGCAATTCAATCTCAAATTATTGATGAAATGAATAAAAAATATTAAGCGAAATTCACATTTAATCAAATCATGTATTTAGTAACTGTCAAAAGAACAGAATCAATAAGCATATATACTCAATTAATGCCTTCTCTACTTTTATAGTGTGTGTATAATAGTATTAGAACTAAAACGTTTTTACAAAATTGCATAGTTTCTTTAAAGATGTGTTTCTTTAAATATTAACCACGGTAACAATTTGTTTTTAGCCGTTGCCAAATTGACCCATCGAGAGTAATTTTCCTGTGAACGGGACTGTGTGCTTTCAGATATAAAACCCTTGATTGCCTTAAAAACACCATGTCATAGCTTCGTCCTTGTAGTAATACACATGTCCTCATGATACCACTTGAAACACGGATAATAGAAAACCCACGTCAAGATCATATAAGCGAATTTACCATGTGACTATCCGCTCAAGAATACAGTCGTATTCATAAACTAAGGTCGATTGTAAACACTACTTCGTTTCTTCAACTGACAGTAGTAACTGTCTTTTTATAATATCTGCTTATTAGACAAGTGACATAACAATTTTAAAGGCCCTTGTCAATTAAGGATTAAAGGAATCACCAAGGTGTTGTCTTGGCTGCAAATAAAGCTATCGCTTTGGTGACATGAATGTTATGTGCTACAATACTGTACTTATAATATCTGTCATGCGTTTTCGTTCCGGATCGAAAAATCCGACCCGAGGGCACCTGCGTTGCCAGGTAACAAGGCTTGCCGAGTTACCGGCTACGCAGCATGCCCGAGGGTCGGATTTTTCGATCCGGAACGGACACACATGATAGATATTTTTTCTAGCATACCTTGAAATACACTTTCTTTTTGTGAAAAATGCATAGAAAAGCGCAGTTTTGTAAATTTCACCAAAAAGCACGTGCGATGATGTTAGCTGACGTCATGACGCGCATTAATATTTATTCACTGCATAAGTCAAGAAGTTCCTTTAGTATCACGTCTTTTAAGGGTTATTTTGTTTTGTTTTGAAGGTGTGTTTTTGTAAAGTTAATAGTTATGGAACTCATCTATTGATATCTCATAATTATGGTTACATTAAATGTAAAATAAAAGAAATGAAAAGTATTACGTCACAGTGCGTGACTCATCTGGCATGGGGGGATGCCAGATGGGATTTTCCAGCACGGCTGACGTCACCGGAAATGCCTATCCGGTGTGCTAGAATTATATATGCTTGAGCTTTAAACTGTTTTCCATGTTTCGATATAATGGTTGTGCTTTGAAATGTAACTGTATAGTATAGCGTTTTAGGATATATTTCCTCCTTTAATGTACAATAGAAGAGCCAAAATCCACTTATGTTTTCGTTCTATTATTTCACTAATTCCCCAGTTTTTTTCAAAGTTACAAAGTTATATTTAGTAGAGGTCAATTCTAGATCAAGGAGGCTGCTCGTCCTACGGAAAGACCTTCCATTGGCGCATAACAACATTTAACCAAGAATCCATCTATTTTTACATTGTTTACAAATATGAAGGCAGTGGAATTTGAATATATTTTTTTCATTATGTAATGGCTTTTTTCTATCTGAAAATTTGAAATCGCAGAAGCTCATTCAGGGAAAATCAGGGTCCGCCGCGTGTACTTGCTACTGCAAAGTATGGTCAATTTGCTCCGACTATTTCTAAAGCGGATAATAATAATAATAATAATAATAATAATAATAATAATAATAATAATAATAATAATAATAATAATAATAATAATAATAACAATAATAATAATATGAAATAAGGCACTGCCTTAGACTGGCTCTAGGTATGTTATCAACTGCAGAAACTGCTAATGCATTACATTTTTTCTTAGGTAAACAAGTGTCAAAGGCAAAATTCATTTTATATGACATACTATGACTTTGACTACACCAATTAGATTATTAAGGTGCAAAACAAGTAAGGTTAAGGCAATGCAAAGCAAATTTAATATTTTAATGTTTGAAAAAACTCATAATAACAAACACAAGTATATTAATTTACCTAATACTAAATATCATACATGCATTTACAGTACAAATAAATGATTCCTACTTTAAACATAAGAAGGTAAACGAAACAGATTGAGTTTACTTAAAACTAATTATTACAGTTATCTGACAATTAACCTGTACTAAACTATTTTAATATGTAAAACAGCATTGTGCATATTTTAGATTTTTAAGGTTTTGCAAATAACCTGGAAAAATGGTTTGACCACCTCAGCAGTTTGAAATGAATATAAATTCTCTGTAGTTGATGTTGCTGGCACCATTCCATCATTGAATATAACGATGTATGCAGAAAGTATGAAAATATTTAATTATTTAAAGTATGAGTCTTTAAACTGAATTATACATCAATAACAGTTAAAAAAAACAAGAGGGCCCTGAATGCCCTGTATCACTCATCTTATCCAATACAGATCATCAAGAATAACAATCTGATCAAGTTCCATGAACATATGGTCATAAATGTGGCCTCTAGAGTGTTATCATGCTTTTCCTATTACTTGACCTGGTGACCTAGTTTTTGACTGCACATGATCCAGATTCGAACTTGGCCTAAAGCTAATCAATAAAAATATTCTGACAAAGTATAATTAACATACAGTCATAAATGTGACTTATAGAGTGGTAATAAGCTTTTCTTATAATTTGACCTAATGACCTAGTTTTTGACCGCACATGACCAAGATCGAACTTGGCCTAGAGCTAATCAATATAAACATTCTGACCAACTTTCAGGAAGATACAGTCGTAAATGAGACCTCAGGCCTCAATTTCTCGAAACTTCTTAAGTCCCTTATAACCAGATTAAGCTAAACTCACTATTTTTGGTTTTCAATAATTTGGATAATATTTACTTCTTTAAGAGCTTTTATACTTTAGATAGGAATTATCTATATGTTAGTTAAATTAAACCATTTTTCATTTATCAAAATTCCATTCAAGTATGTATATTGAGTAATTGAAATATTAAAAGCTACTTAAGCCTGTTAAGCTTAAGAAGTTTTGAGAAATTGGGGCCTAGAGTATTAACAAGCTTTTCCTTTAATTTGACCAGGTGACCTAGTTTTTGACCACACTTGACCCAGATTCGAACTTGATCTAGAGATTATCAATATTAACATTCTGACCAAGTTTCCTGAAGATACAGTGATAAATGTGACTTCTATAGTGTTAACAAGCTTTTCCTTTAATTTGACTGGGTGACCTAATTTTTAACCCCAGCTGACCCAATATCAACTCGTCCAAGATTTTATTGAGAGTAACATTCTGACCAAGTTTCATTAAGATAGTGCCCAAATTGTGACCTCTAGAGTGTAAACAGTCAAATTGTTGACGACGGACAACGATGGACGACTACAACGGATGACGGACACAGGGCGATCAGAATAGCTCACCTTGAGCACTTTGTGCTCAGGTGAGCTAAAAACAAGCACATAGATTATTCAACAAAACATTAGTTCTTGTTATTGATACATATATATTTATGTTGTAAACTTGTAATATATGCACAATAAAGCAATTTAACTGTTCACAACATTATCAGAACAAAAATGTACTATAATTATGCTTACATTAGCTCATTCATAAGCTCATTCAATTTAAAAATACAAAAAGTATATACTTTGCCAATACACTTAATTGATCAGAATGTATTAGGATTTGTCTTAATTTTAACAATGTCACTGTATTTTAGACATAGTAAATTGCCCCCCCCCCCCCCAGCAAGAGTTTAGCAGCCTACTGACAAGATGACTGTAATAAACTATGATGTATTGATCTAATGATAGGGGAATACTGTCCAAGAAAATTGACACATTTCTCTGCATTTGATACATATGCAATTCTTGTCTCTTATTTCAATTGTTCATGATGATTACAGTACTGAAGTCATCGATCCAAGATACATAATGCACTCTGGTATAGGGTACTGAAGTGATCGTCCCATATGCCAACTCTGGTATCCTGGATAAAATGTTACTGGTGAATACAGTACTGAAGTGATCAAATCCTGATGCCACTCTGGTATCCTTGATAAAACGTTACTGGTGAATCCAACTTACTGAAGTGATCAATCCCAGATGCCACTCTGGTATCCTGGATAAAACCTTACTGGCGAATACGGTACTATAGTGATGAATTCCGATCTGAAACAGATAAACACCTATTTTAAATTCAGAATATAATTAACAAGGGTCAATTTGTTTACATTGATGCAGAAGAAGAGACTATCACACTAACAAATGAAGTCACCGTTGTTAAAAATATATAAATATGGCCTAAGACCACAGTTATATATGTTTCATATAGACACTTACCAAGCTTACAATGTATCTCTTCAAAACAGTATTTTCATATAATATTTTTGCAAAAACAGACTTCAAAATTCCTATAGTTCAATTTCAGGCTGTATGCAACACATACTGAAAGTTTGGCAATGATATATTAAACACTGAGTGAGTATAAGCACCACTGGTGTTTTCATAAAAAGCAGAAATAGCCATTGTCATCAATGGATAAGCCGCAAACTTTTAAAGAGCCATTATTTCCTCATGCATTGGATTAATCTGACCAAGTAAAGTTTATATATATATATATATATATATATATATATATATATATATATATATATATATATATATATATATAAGACAGCACCATAAAAATGGCCTGCCTACTCTATTAAGATTTTTTCAAAGCAAAATAAGATTTTTCCACTTTATCAGCTTAGCGTTTATATAAAAAATGATATACTGAACTGAAATGCTTCCAGGGACAAATGGCGCAGCAAAGAAAATGGTAAAAAAAACACCAAAACTGAAAGATTCATGACAACTGCTAGTGTTTTCATGTATGAGATGGCTACATGATGTAGAAAATGCAGTGATAGCATAAAAAATGCTTAAAGTATCTGTTTTGAAGGCTAGATTTGCCTTAAAATTAAGATTACAGCTCTTAACCAGTGTCTATAAGTTGCTTACTTACACCTGATTAGTATAAATCTCAATCATTTATACATAAACAAGTACTACAAAGTTAACTTACATCTTCATTTTGAAATATTAGATTCAGAGCTGCAACTCCTGGATATAGATTGCAGGACCACTGCCATGGGCGAAAAGCCGCAGCAAACTGGAGCTTATTGGCACATCATATTCTGCAAGCAAGACACAAAATCAATGTTTGACACAGAATAAGACTATCTTCTTCTACTGTAAAAGTATGAAAAATGCCTGTAAACACTCATTTGAGACATACATAACCTTTTATGTATAAATGTGCAGAAAAGTTCATTAATTCCAAAAAATGTATAACAAAAAGTATTAAATATATAGTCTTTTGGACGATTTGCAGTAACCTTTTTAACAACTCAAAGGTTAATCTTTACTAATCGAGTACCCAGATGCATTTTGAAAGCCTTTAAACCAGACTTTCTTAGAAATCTTTCTTACTTGCAGACAATATTCCTTTCTAAAAAATCCTTGCCAAGAACGGGTATGGAATTCCATCACTAGACCATGTTTTGATCAGCATTGGTTTTTGTCCTTAAAAATACCTTCAGCAACCTGGATGGCTATATTAAATAAACAGTAAATTAGTGTTTTAATTTATTAAAGCTGCACTCTCACAGATTGAACGTTTTGATCAAATTTTATGAAACAATTGTACCGAGATTCGCTACAGAAAATAATCTTTTTAGTGCCAATCTGGTGTACCCTTTAAGGCATTTTGAGTTTGTTTAGGTTTTTTTCTTTAGTGCATAAAGGGAAAAGGTACTTACCTCAATCCCCCTGCTCACTTTTTATTGCTTTTGCCATCAGAGTTGAGATGTAAATTTTTTCAATGTATTAACTTCAAGTAAATGAATATATTCATGAATGAATGACAGTATGAATGAATGAAAAGTAGCAATATTTCTTTAGATAGGGATCTCATTGTGTTGCTGTGATTGTTTAAGTAGATGTTTTTCATGTTCATAAGCTAAAAATCATATACACACTAAATGAAACATAATTCTGCATAATGTGTAGTAAGTTGTGATACTTGTTTGCAATTAATGCAATGTTTGCTTAAAAGAGCACACAAAATGTGCGAATAGATGCACAATACAGTCCAAAGACCAATGAAGGTCAGCAGTTTTATTAGAAAATGATATTATCTCAAAGCCGCAACAAAAACGGCATGAAAGAAATTCAATTCGGAAAGAAACAGTTCATCAATGAGCTATTGAAATAAACACTGATCATGATGTCATAACAAGCGAATGTTAATATCAAAGAGCAAGAAACATACTGGCAATTTATTTCAGGGAAACCTTGACAAAAGTCTGGTTTATTTCCAAACTTATTGCCTCCAGTAATACATAACATGGCAATACCTACATTGCTGAAAATCTGTCCACAGCAGTAATGTCAAAAACCAGGTGGCATGGATGCATTCTGAAATACAAAAAATGTCTGTAATTTGTGCTAATCTTACATATCCCATTTACAAGTGATTTACACTGAAATCTAAACTATAGTAACACAACTTCTTTGTGAACAAACATATTGCTATTGAGCATAAGTACACTGTATGTACATGACTTTTTTTATTTTGTATGTCATGTTTCTTTGCCCCAATGTATGGAAATATTTTATAACAGGTTCAAGCTTTTTAAGTCCGTTACGCTTACGATTTATCGAGAAGCTTGGGTCTTATGCACCAGTCAATTGTAACCACGCCCCCCCCCCAGGTCCAGGGGTATACAGGGGATAGACGGGGAAATGGGCCGTGTGTTTACCTTTCAGGTGGCCCTCAGTGCCGGGTGAATGCGGTGGTTTTGTCTTCGCTTTAAATATAGCAGGTAATGGGCCTTACCTAGGGTCCCTGGGGTGCAGGGGCATTTGGCGGGGATCTTACCATCTGTTCGTCCCCACAGGGCGGGGATTTTAGCCAGGGTTGGCTAGACCAAATGTCACAAAAAAGTCCCCACTATTCCCCGGACCTGGGGGGGGGGGAGTTACAATTGACTGGTGCATTACCGCATGCAGATTTGAGTGAATCGCAGAGAGTGTTTACAGTATTTACTGTCAACTACACAAACTTCTTTAGGCATCTCATTTAGACTTTTTTACTTATAAACAAGCAGAAATTTTGACACAATGGCAATTTTATAACAAACTTGACCATGAAATTGAGTGTGAGCAAGCCAGTACAGTTTGACTTACCATTTGGGTGAAAAATTACTAAACGGCGATGTAAATTGAAAAAATGGAATTGCACCTAATTTTTTAAGGTGCAGGTCTAAGAAAAGGCATGACGGTCTAAATATAGAGGTGCAGTTGTATATTAAAGATGTGCATTAAAGTTTTAAAGTATATATAGACACAAAACGTATGAATAAAGAATTGCACAGCTTGATAACATACAGGTGCACCTGTAAAGTAAGTGTATTTTAGTATCATTGATGATTCTCTCACAAAGCTTACATATTGATTGTTATGAAATATGCATTAAATTGTGGTTTGTTGAGTTTGTTATTAATTTAAATTAATAATATTTTGCAAATAGTGTGAAATTGTTAAAATATGCAACTTTAAAGCAGTCAAGTAAATGAAGCTTAAAGCATAATGTGATTAAGAAGGGCATTTAAATACTGACTGCTGTGCTGTATATAAACAAATATTCAGGTCATAGAATAGCAGTTTATAAATAATGTACTACTAGTATATTGTAACTATTTAAATATCTGACTGATATTAAAGCTGCATTCTCACAGATTAAACATTTTGACAACTGTTTTATTCATTGTCTTCGAACGAGCCAATTTATGCAAACCTGCACAAAACCAGTAATATAAGACTGCTGACAAAACATCGGATCACAGTTTTCATATTTAAAAACATATTTTAATGCATTTTTCTTAAACCGTTTTTAAAATTAGCCATGAAATTATAATTTTCAAATGGAGATATGAAAATCGGTGATCTGATTTTTTTGTCAGCAGGCTTTTATCACTGGTTTGCAGATATTTACGCAGAAATTGCCTCATTCCAAGACAACAAATAAAAAAAAGTTGTCAAAACGGTAAATCTGTAAGAGTGCAGCTTTAACAGCCTCTTTAGAGTGTTTTATATTTTTCTTTTTCTGGCTAACTTGGATGATGATAAAACTATTTTATTTAATTTCAGAGATGTCCATTCCAGATGTTTGAGTCAGCCAAGTTGATGCTCAACAGGAGTAGGCAGTTGATACCATTAATCTGATAGCACCTGCTATATCAGTGGCTTTACAAGATATTTTTGTTCAAAACACAAGAGACTGGATTCGGTTCAAGAACAGAGATAAAGTAAATGAAGTGTGTCAATATGAATGAAAACTTTCCTTGACTGCAAGGACTAAAGAAATGCACACAAGTGACATAGATATCAAGGTTTGATACAAAAAGTAGACGTTTAGAACTTAAAATTATGACACAGGATGTGAAACAACACTTCATAGCCGATAACAGTCGAACAAGAGATTTTTCAAAAAGAAGAAAGATGGGTTTTTTAACCATTAGCAAATGAACCTTTAAAGGAATTATTGCATACCAAGGACAATTTATTGTTTTTGAATTATATAATGTTATTATTAAATTGTATAAAAACATTTTTATTAATATGATTGTCTATGATCTTCTTATTCCAATGACTGTTTAACTCCCATGGTTAATATTAAAAAGACATAAAATCGAGTTAACGTTTGTAGGCAATAACTAGCCACCCGGTTAACTTAGTTTGTAGGAGCGCCGTGCTAGTATACCGGCAGCCCTTGGTTCGAGCTTTTTCCTATCATGTTACTTTAGTATTTTTATAGTCAATAAGCCCAGGTGTCGTTAGCGTACAGTAGGCCGAATATTTTCTTGGCCCCAATTCAAACAGCCTTGAGATTTAAATGAAACTTGGTACACATGCAAATTTTCAGAAACAGTAGGCTCATGTCCAGCAAGATCATACATAATATTTCAACACTTGAATGTATTTTTATT
This sequence comes from Mya arenaria, assembly GCF_026914265.1. Classification (NCBI taxonomy): domain Eukaryota; kingdom Metazoa; phylum Mollusca; class Bivalvia; order Myida; family Myidae; genus Mya; species Mya arenaria. The sequence continues at coordinate 6,489,323 of NC_069127.1, forward strand.
TCAACACTTGAATGATTAAATACATCTGCTGCTATGTTTTCAAATTTCCATAACTAAGATTGTTCATCATTGTAAATATAGTGCTCAAGTCTAAAGCTGCATTCTCACAGACTGACCGTTTTGACAAAAAAAATGTCTGAAAACCAGTGATATAAGATTGCTGATAAAAGATCAGGAAACATTTTTACATATCTTGACTGTTTTGTTATTTATGGTTAGAAGCGTTACTAACGCTTTAAGAAAATGGAGTCTTTTGACAGTGTTTCAAACAACTGAGATCTGTTCTATTGTGAATCATTTTATATGATTGACTGAATTGAAAGCAATGATACCAAAATCAGTTAATCTGTGAGATTGCAGTTTTAAAGTTGCAGGTCCCTTAAGATCAGTTGGCAGAAGATCTCATCATATTTAATGAAGAATCATACATTCAATGATGCAATTCAACTTATTCATTTTGATTATAATCATCATATTATGAACACCATGAGCTCTGATTTTTTATGAAAAATTTATCATATCTGTAGAAAATGTCTGATACTATCATACAAATTATAGCAAAACCAACAAAAAATGGTTGTACAGAATTAATATTTATTTAAATATCTATAAAAAGAGTTGTTCATATAATAAAACATTATGATGCACATTTTAAATGTAAATACAAGGACATAAAAAATATTTAATTTATATGATTATTGAATAATAATATCTCTTATGATAATAATAATAGTTATAAGTGTTAAATACTAAGCACTTAACATATTATACATGTATGAATATCAATAGTAACAGTCAAAAAACAACAGTTCAACCAACAAAAGAGATCCAACAAGTACTAGCAATGGGAATTCAACCAATATGACCTGACAACCTACAGTAGCGGTTCAATCATCACTTCATTGCGCTCAAATCAGGCTCAACTAGATATCCATCCATTAAATACAGTCCAATCAACACTTGTGGTCAAACCAACACTTCTTGTCCATCCATTAAAATTTGTTCAACCAAAACATGTAAATCAACTGAGTATAGCTATCCGATAAACAATAGCTGTATATCCAACAGTGATTCAAATAACACTAGTTGCCCATCACACATTCTGTCCAACAAGCAGTCCAAGCAACACTGATGGTCCAACCAACACTTCCGGTCCAACCATTTATAATTGTTCAACCAACACGTATGGCCCATCCAATATAGTGTCCAGTAAGCAATAGATGCCCAACCAACAATAGTTTTCAACAGGCACTAGCTGTCCATCACGTTGCTACCAATCTAGCAGCCCAACCAATTGTAGTGATGTTCTTCATTGATAGTAATGATCTCAGAAGATAACATCCGCATATTTGAATCATATCTGTAAAGAAAGGAATGGAACATAAAAAGTATATTTTTTATAAAAAAGGTAAGTTACTCTCAGACTTATTTATGGATGGGTTTTAAGACAATCTGGACCCCGATTTAATTCCAGGCCTGGGTGTATGCGACTATTTGGGTGGCCATCATAATATTTAAACATAACTAACTAGTAACAAATCATTCAGAAGACTACACATTGTGACAGCATGACATAATTACTCTTTCTTAGTAAAATGTTTATTAATAGTAATAAAATACACCGAGCAGTATAAATATCATAATCTATATTGATGATGATTTATATATGTTCATTCATAAAACTATTACATAAAGTAGTTATACCTGGTAATGCATAGATTCCTCATTATAGATTATGACAGTCAGATAGTAAAACACACTAATATATTATTTGTGCTAATTTTCAAAACAAATGTTTAAGAATAGATGATAATTATTTGTTGTTAATAATACTCCAATAAGAATAGTAACCGCAGTCTTTTCTGAACCATCTACCCCACCCACCAGAACTAACTGTCCAGGCAAACAGTCAAGCGATTTATAACTCATGACATTCAAATAATATCACAATAATGTAATATAAACTCATTAAAATGACAAATCTAATAAAAATAAATAAATTATAACAAACCTGGAATGATAATTAGTCCGTATTTATCGCTGTTATTATACTTTGTTATAACCCGGAAATAAACCGGAAGTCACCCTGCCGCAAAGGATTATGGTCTATTGGAAAGTCGAGAATGCACGCGCTCAATATAGTTTATGAACGGAAAAATACTGGTTCCATCACCTTTACGTCTTTTTTTTCAGGCTGATAGTATTTGCAACTTTTGAACGAAAGTAGTGCTACATGTATGTGTGACCGTAATAGGCCTCTGCCGAGCTTCGCTCGGTTTAGAGCCCGTAATAATAATAATAATAATAATAATAATAATAATAATAATAATAATAATCATGATTCTAATGATTCTTATAATAATAATAATAATAATAATACTACTACTACTACTACTAATAATAATAATAATAATAATAATAATAATAATAATGATAATAATAATAATGATAATAATAATGACGATGATGATTATAATAATAATAATAATAATAATGTATTTCAACTTCTAAAAGATGTATTTTGATAATCGGATATTCGAATATTCGATCGAAAGATATACCGATTATTCGAATATCAACATGTTTTGTGCGTTTTTTGCGATCAGTATGATAAGTAAACAGAAGCTGATATATGATTCATATCTTACTGTATGTGGTTAATAGAAACCCCGGTGAGTATGTACAACCATATTGCAGCAGCACAGGTCATGGTAATTAATCAAAAGATTATAGCTCCACACTTTAACACGAACCTCTCCAGACAGGATAAATTTGATTAACACCAAAGCAATAATCGTCTCGCACATTCTATTAGGTTAACGTCTTAAAACGGGGAACATCACTGGCGGCTGAGCCAAACGTCACACTTGAGCGATCAACTTTCAAGAGTACATATTCACCGATTTCTAGCAGCCACAAAAAGGCACACCAAGAACGTGGATAACACAAAGACAATACGTTAGCATGTACTTAGAGATACAATTAAATTTCCTATCAATGCAGTCAGTTAAATCAAGAATAAAATCACTTGAACTTTTTGGGTCTCTGAGGACGCACAATCAAAATCATCACGACATATATCAATTTTCAAAGAAATCAAGCAGTTTACTAAACTTAAATCAGACACGCACACGCAGACGCAAGCATATGCGCACACACGCACAGAAACACACATTTATCAATTTCTACCATGTTTGCAAGTGTTTCCTTTATTTCCGACTGTATATTAATTACTGTTGCGAGCGTTGATACTTTAAATGGTACGCTATGTTATCAAGTTATTTTATAAGGCAGACTGTGTGGGATATTTATAGTTTCTTACAATGACTGCATCGTACCTTTGAAAACTTTTTGCATTAGGTGCTCTGAAGTGTTTCCCTCCGTCTGCAGATAGAGTTGGGATCTCTAATCATAGAAGTACTTGGGGTTTACTTTTACGTTTATAATTATTTGTTTTATTGAGTTTCCTCAATTTAATGCATAATTTGATAAGATTTACCTTTTGCGTTTTATCTTTATTAAGGATTGTTGGGATAAGAGTGAGGTTTGTGCACATAAACTGGTTTAAACCCCCAGTAAATTTACATTTTACTGACCGTTCCAAGGCGGTACCTAACAATTCTTGATAAATATACCTATAGTTTTTTATATATATGGTATGTATGAACTGTGCTGTTTGTGGAGTTTTGTGCTGTTCTTCTTTGTTTCTTGTCTTTGATTTTGTGTTCTATGTCTTTGGCGTTTGCCCAAGGCCACTAAACCGGGTTTATATTTAAACTGTTTGCTGCTGAGCTTGTTTCTGTAGCTTTTTGCATTAATATTGCCTAATATATAAGGTCCCGTATGGCCTATGACCTTAGTTTTAATATTTACTTGATATACTAAGTATTTATATGAAAAACTACAGAAACAAGTTCAGTAGCCGAATGTTTTAACCTAAATATTTTATTGTAGTTAATCACAATATTTAGTGTATAATAATTCAAATATTTGTCTGACATTGACAGTAGAATGTGAACAAAGGCCTCAATGTAATCATCAAATGGGGATTGGTCCCTTTCAATTTATAAACACAAATTCATATTTACAGCACTAAAGTCTCATTATGTGGTGCAAACATTTAAATTATCAAAATATCATCCATTTTATCAAACACAAGCACTAATTATAAATGGAAAGTAATTACTAGAAATGTCTTCAAACAATGGCCCCTAATTATAGGATTAAACCATTTGAATCAAAGCTCTTATTGGACTGGGCCACTGCTGAAGCATCTAAATTTAGACTGATTCATTATCAACTAAAGGAAAGAAAATACTGGTTCAAATGCACATACTTATGTAATTATTTCTCCTTAATGGTAATTAAATTCCCAAGCTCTTATAAAAATAAAGCATCAAATATGATAAAAGGCACCGAAATATGGCAAAATCATAAAATGGTGTCTTCATAATAAGATACAAGCAAGTAAACTCCATACAGGCAAGTAAAATGAGGAGTTACCTGACTTGTATTGATGCATTCATTTATTATATAAGAAAAATAATGTTTTAATTAGTATTCCTTATAGACAATTATGAAATATAATGCAATAATGTTTAACCCAAACCTATTTTTATAACACTACTGAATTAGAGCCGTAACAATAACAATACGGGGCTCCTTAACCTTTTCATGCAGATGATTTAAAAGATGCTATTTAATTATACTCTACGTTATTATTTGCGGATAATAGTTGGGAACACAAACACGCGTACACACCAAAAAGCACCTAGGAAAAAACAAAACACACACATACACATACATGCACTCATAGATACATAACGCACGCACAAACATTTATTCTTCCTCTTTAGTGATTATATCTATTCCTATCCCTGTTAAACTAATAATAAAAGAGTATGTGTATGTGCTAGAAATTGAAATATTTATGCGAAAAGCTACAGAGTCACGCCCAGTAGCAAAAAGTTTAAACATTAACCCGGTTTAATGGCACTGATATTGAAAACTCATAATGTAGGTTTTTTTTTTTTCAAAGTTCAATTTAATAGCGTGGTATTCATATTTATCGTTTTGTAGTGCAATTAGTCCTCAATATTTACCCCTCAACTTCAAATGAGATTTTGTGATAATTTTGTAGCTTTTTATGAAAGAATAATTTCCAATCTCAATTATCCGAAAAAATATAATTGTCCTAGTCTGTCAGATTATTACCACCGTACCCATGATCTTAGTAGATAATATATATTTACTTTATCCTATTTGCCATCCCATATGAGATCGGATACGAATTGCATTAAATTAACAATTGATATAATTGTTCGGTTTCTCGAGTACAGTAAATGGCTTAAAAAGTTTAGGTAATGCATTGTTTTAATTTCTGTAATCTTTCCCATCAATGAAATTTGTCTATGTTGCCATTGTTTCAATGCGCCTTAAACTTATTTAACTTATTTGTATCTTTATTTTGTTTTATATTTATTTGCTTGTCATGAGTAAAGATCATTGCTAAAGAAGTTGCACTATCAGATGACTATATGAATTTATTTGTGTTGCAAAACTGTATCGCATAAAATATTTAAATTTTGGATTGGTGTTTCAAACTGGGTTTCTATCTTTAACAACGATATTCAGGCATTAGACAGGGTTGCCCGTTCTATGCGACTTTGTTTATAATCTGCTTACATGCATTTGCAAACTATATTAGACACTCAACAGCGTTCAAGGTTAAATATATGGTTTAAACTATCAAACTATTTTGCAAAACCAGTAAAAGATAAGAGTCATGTTTTATTGTTTTCTTCTTATTGCTCAATGATATAAAAAAATAAATCGCCTAAAATGTACCTTCCCTTGACAAATCCAGATTGCTCTTGAATAATTTTTGACGGCACATCATTTTTATTCAATTATTTATAGTTTTGTCGCTAATTAATAATACACGCTTAGTAAGTTTATGTGCATCCATTTAGTTAACTCATTAAAGTTCTTTTTCTTTTTTTAAAGTAGCTGTATATTGAAAGAGCAAATGCCACTTCCAGCTAGAACCAAAGAGCGGACATAATTATAAATATGCAAGTATGACTCATTGTTTTACCTAATATCAAGATTATGAGGGCTCATTTTAGAAATCGTGGAATGCAGTGCCATATAGATATGTTAAAGCTTCGCACATATTGGCGATTAGGTCGTGTACCGTAATCGCATTTTCGCATGGGAACATCCGCCATTTTCATAATCGGGGACGAACCGGTTGGTTCGAACCACTGGGTTGCGAATGCAGTTACGAGATTTCTCCCTTTCACTCCCGGTTTCAAAATTTCCTAGATTTACTTTCGTTCTCTCGCAAAAAAGGTTTTTTAATCGAATTTAATCTTCAACAATCTTCAACAATCGGCTATCTTCTACATTTAATATAGTTTTCAAATTAGTTTTGCAAGCATTTCAAAATGCCAGGCAGGGGTAAAGGACGGAAACGGGTTAAATCTAACCCTGAGCCCGCTCCAAAGAAAACAAGGACAAGGGCGGTACCGCCGACTAAGGAAGGCGAGGTGGCGGAGGTGGTGCGTTTGGTACCGGACGCGGACGAAGTGGAAACGGAGGCCGAAGGTGATAGTATTGGTCTTTTTATTGATTTTGAGAATGCTTTTAGGGCTAATACATTTGAGCCATTTGGGCTCTGCCAGAACTGTTAAGGTGCGGTGGGGATGGACTTTCTGCACATATACCTGTCCAGATTTGTAATAAGATCTGGAAAAATGAATACGTTAATCTGGCTGTTTTGTTAAAGGGCTCAATTGAGCTCACAGCTATGTACAATGAGGGCGGTGTCATTCGGTTGAATGAGCAGGGGGTCCTGGAGTCCAAAGCGCGGTCATGCACAGACAAAGTGACCAGCATAGAAAAGTGGACAGACGCCTTTGTAGTTTTCATGGGCATCTTCCTGTGCAAGGCCCCCAATAAAGCACGGGAACTATTGGGGTACACGAACACTATATGGGAATGTGCTGCACGCCAAGCAGGCTTTGCATGTAGTAACTATGATGATCAGTTCCGTCTGCGGCAGGCTATGTCTCCACAGCCATGGGATAAGATATTCCCTGATTTGTGGCTGAGGATCATGTCAATGCCTCAGCCCCTGCAAACATATAGACCACAATCTAATCCTACTTTGGGCAATGCTAAAATGCCTTCTTGCCTCGATTTCAACAGGGGGTACTGTCACTGGAACCCCTGTAGATTTGCCCACACATGTTCTATATGCATGTCGCCACGTCATGGCAAGTCAGGTTGTTCCCTTGCCAACAGTACCACTGGTGCCAGTCCAGATAATTTTGACCAGATGGGAAACATGAACAGTAATAATTTGCGTTCCCAATACAGGATTAGGGGCCAGCAAGGCAGGAGAACCTTTCGACGAGTGTATGGCCAGCGAGGGTCTTACAACCGTCAGTAGTAATCATTCGTATATTCCAGGTATTTTGTCTTTAGCGCCCTCCCTAATTCACATACAACAATTACAAATCGAACTGCATGGTGATCCAAGCGATCAGGCTAAAGTCATACTTGATGGTTTTACAATTGGTTTTCCTTTGTATTACAGCGATCTTAGGCAATCCTCATTTAAAACTAACCTTAAGTCTGCAAACTTGAATCGGGGCATAATTTTAGAAAAAAATATGAAAGAAGTTGCTGCAGGTCGTGTAGCAGGCCCATTTGTTTCAAGTCCAATTTCGAATCTTCGCTTGTCACCTATTGGACTGGTTCCCAAGAAGACCCCAGGAGACTTCAGGATGATACACCATCTGTCTTATCCAGTTGGTAATTCTGTTAACGATTTTATTGACCCAGCCCTTTGCTCGGTCCAGTACACAAATTTTGACAAGGCCGTTGAAATGATACAAGGTCTGGGACAAGGGGCAATGCTTTTCAAAATGAATATTAAGAGTGCATTCAGACTTTTGCCGGTTCATCCAAATGACTTTGATTTGCTTGGGTTCCATTTTGGGGGTAAATTTTATTTTGATAAATGCCTGCCATTCGGTTGTAGCATTTCTTGCAGTACCTTTGAAAAAAATTGACACTTTTTTAGAATTTTGTGTGCGTAGAAAAGCATCGAGTGAGAATTTATTACATTACCTTGATGATTTTGTGGGTGGGGGCAGATGTGATACTACCGAATGTCAGCATCTGATGTCTGTATTTGTTAAGTGTTTTTGGGGGTACCATTGGCAGACGAGAAAACAGCGGGTCTAGTAACTGTTCTTTGTTTTCTGGGTTTAGAGCTTGATTCAGACGAACTTGTTGTACGCATGCCTCTGGAGAAAATTAAGGACATTGTTAAAAAATTGGAGTCTGTTGTAGCCAAATCGAGGGTAAAGTTGTGGGAAATGCAGTCGCTCATTGGTGCTTTGAATTTCGCCTGTAGAGCAATTCTTCCAGGTCGTCCTTTTTGCCGTAGGCTCATCAATTCCATATGTGGATTGTCAAAGCCGCATCATTATGTCCGGGTTACAAGGGCAATCAAGGCCGATCTGGAAATGTGGTTGATTTTCTTCAGCAAGTATAACGGAATTTCTATGTTTCATGATCGTTTTTGGTGCTGTAATGCAGACGTTGAACTTTTCACGGACAGTGCAGGTGGCAAAGGCTTGGGCTTTGGTGTGTATTTTGAGGGCAACTGGTGCTATGATGCGTGGTCTGATAGTTGGCACGAGAAGGAGTTAACAAAAGACATTACGCTTTTAGAAATATTCCCAATGCTGGTGGCCATTAGGTTATGGGGCACCCAGCTGCAAAGCAAGAAAATTCAATTTAATTGTGATAATCAATCTGTGGTGGCGGTCATAAACACTATGACCTCCAAATATTTTCATGTAATGGTGGTTTTAAGAAGTATTACACTTGAGTGTTTGGCACATAATATCGTGATCAGAGCTGTGCATCTCCCTGGTACAAAAAACTTATTATGTGACTCTTTATCTCGTTTACAGATCAGGCGGTTCAAAGAGTTGGCTCTAAGGGCCAGTCCAGAACCAGAGCCGATCCCAGCTCAAATATGGAGCATAGTCACCACACAGCAACACAATTAATAGCTGCTAGTATTTCATGCAACACGAAAGGCGTCTATCGACGATCAGTTGCTGCATTGACAAAGTTTCGGCTGGAATGTGAATTGCCTTCTCTCTGGCCAACACCTACTAATCACATAGTTCTTTTCATAGCCAGATGTATTGAGCAACATTATGCCTCTTCGACAATTTCTGTATATCTTGCCGGTCTTAGTTTTTATCATAAGTTACATGGTTGGGCAGACCCATGTAGCGCATTTGTAGTTATGAAGATGTTAGAGGGTTGTCGTCGGTCATGCAAAAGGCCCGACACAAGGGCCCCGATCACGCAGTCCATATTGTCGAAGATACACACCGCTTTGGGCAGTGTTTGTTATTCGCATTTTAAGACAACCTTATTTAGGGCAGCGTATGTCTTGGCTTATTTTGGTTTATTTAGAGTAAGCGAGCTGGCGTTATCGGGTACGTCACCAGATCCACTTCGCAGGAGCGATCTCGTATTCGAAGGCGACAACAGAGCCTTATTGGCTACGGTCAGGGCATTCAAAACTAGCAGGACACCTATGACCATTAGGATCCCGAAGGAGAGGGCCAACCTTTGTCCAGTAAAGTCGATGCTGGATTATATTTCGGTATGCCCATGTGGTGGTGGTTTCTTGTTCCTCCATCAGAACGGGCGGCCACTAACTAGGGCTCAATTCTCAGGGGTCCTCACCAACACCATCACGAAAGTGCATTTATCGTATGCTAATTACAAATCGCATAGTTTCCGCATTGGTCGAGCCACACATTTAGCGTGGGATGGTGTTTCCGATAGTGAGATACAACGGATGGGGAGGTGGACTTCCGACTCTTATAAAACATATATCCGTACAGCGAACTTACCTAATTAAATGATGTTCTTACAGATATTTGGATAATTGGCGACTCACTGGTGGCTAGCGCGGGTCAGGCCCATAGTGAGTCAGGTGGACGCTGTTTGAAGGTCGATGGCTTTAATATACAGTGGCTGGGGTCCCCTGGGATGCGATGGAAAGATTTGTTGCCGAAATTTCAACTTAAGACCATGTCAAGCAAGGCACCGCGCATTATGGTGATCAATTTGGGCGGCAATGATCTGTCATCTATGGAGCTAGGTGACTTCAAAGCGCATGTCTTTTCAGATTTAAAGTATATACGTAGCGTTTTCCCTACTGCATTATTAGCTTGGTTTGATATCCTCCCAAGGTTGCATTGGAGGGGGGTGGATGATGCATCTGCGAAACCAATGGATTTAAAGAGAAAACGTGCAAATGGGTCGACAGGCTATTTGTAGCAGTCATAGTGGTCGGATAGTTGTCCCAAATATTGATCGCAGAACGCCTGGTTTCTACTCTTCTGATGGTGTCCACCTGTCCCAAGTTGGTTGTCGGATGTACCTTGTCACATTGCAGGCAGCTTTAATCAAGTTCCTCAATGATCTTTCTGCAGTCAAATATGTTGAAATTAAGATAATTATAATTTTGGGGGACAAATTTGTTTAGAAGTGCTCACACAAATTTGCTGAAAATTCTAGGCGGCATGCTTCTGACTTGTGTTGCCATTCATATGATGGTCTTAACTATGGATAAACCTAGCAAGATCAATCATTTTAGTAATTTATTTAAGGATTTATCTCCCTTGACCATGGAGTTGAACCTGGGTTGGGAGGATGGATCGTGCAGGTTATTGGCGGAATATATTCATTAAATGCTGTTGTTTACAATTGCAAAAATTGGAATGTAATTAGGGGCCAGGGTTAAGCCCGAATAGTTTAACACTAGGTTTCTCCCGTGTATCCCCTAATTTTTGGCTATTAGGAATTTGCGGAATTTGAAGCTTGCGGAATTTGGGAAGGATATGGATAAAAGATATAATTACGCAAAACATTATCGTAACCACAGCATTAGGCATTAGTTTTTATTTGGTTAACACAGTGCCGCTTTGGGTTTTTCCTCCTATTCTCTGACTATGGCATAACCTAGCAGAGTAACATTGTGATTAAATATCTCCACATTATAGTTTCTATGATTTTTTTCCTTTGTATCGATTTACTATTGTTATGTGCAATGCATACAAAATATGTTTGTTATAGAATGTGCCATGCCAGTATTATGAACATTACAGTAGTTTTGTATAATGTCTATAAAATATATATTTCTAGTCAATTAATTATTTTATGAAAAATGTGAATAAATATATGTCTAGTTAATTTGTGTTATTTCTCATGTCGTAAAATAATACGGTTATTTTGAATACATACTGTTTATGGTGTAATATAAATGATTCATTCATAAAACACATGCATGCTAACATTCGATAGTAGAACATTTTCATCAGTTTACAGTTTTAAGTTTTATATTTAAAGATGTTAATAAACTTAATAATGTTGAACGTTGTAGAGTATGTTTTTGCATTTCCACAGCGACCATTCCAGCTGTAGCACTACCAGGGAAGATTTCTTAATAAAAAGGCACGGAATTTCAACACGCAAAGATGTACGCAGCACATTATTAATCTGCATCCGCAAACCCTCCTAATTGAAACTGTTTCGAGCATATTTCCTGAAACGTTAATCCGATTACAGAACATGCTATAACCTAATTGTATCTTAAACTGCTATGCTACTTTATATTTCTCGTCTTCATTTGCAAAATGAAAAGAAAGAACATAGGACCTTAATAACTTCATTTTTCCGTTTCAATCCGGGATATAAAATATGTAACTGTTGATGATAATGACATGTTGTGTACTTTTGCCCAAAATAATATGTTTAATTCAGAAGAAGCAATAACAGTGAATTGCTAATATAGCATTTGATTAATTATATGATTCATTAAAAAGCCCATTGCGCTGCACGATTGTCAACCGTTACTGATTTCAAATCAGTAGATGTAAAGTTGAGGTCGTACATCGGACGTATACGCTGTTTTTGTTGAAAGCATATATATAGAAATAGTTTACTTAATGTCATAGTTTGAACACCTTTGTAAAAGTATGTAATAAACTATCCACCCAAACCAACTGTCTTATACGGCGACTTGGCAAAATATAAAGATTTAATCATTAATAGGTGTATCTTCCTATTAATCTATTACGCACGATAATAATAAATCGCAATAAAAACAAGCGACTTATTGTTTCAAATCCTTCAGAATTGACACTCATGTTACATGGAAGTTTCAGTTTGCCTATTAAAATCTACTTCATCTTTATTTTTTACCGTAAAAATACTCCTTCGAAATCTAATACTTTAAAAACTATAATTATGACGAAGCCAGCGTAGCCAAGTCTTTTAGGTTGATTGATATACATTGTATTGGCCTTTTGCCTTTAAACTGGATTTTTGTTTAATTTTAGCGGACGGTAATGTTGCTTGTTCTTGTAGATTGTTTTCTAGGTATGGCTACTGGTCTAAAGATTATCCATTATTGAATGAGAATAAGATAGAATTAAATATCCATTTATTAAGTTTACATCTATTTCTTCCGTATTTATAACGCGTGGTATCAATCATATAGTGACATGTAATCATAATCAATCAGCTGAATTCCTATCAAATGAATGAAATTGCTGGAGTGAAACGGGCGTTCTTTTCACATATAATGACTACGTTCAGAGTCTGGATATACAAATAACACAATTGTTGTACGTAAATTGTAAGCAAAGATGTATCAATTCTTCGGCATGTCGTCAAAATGCAAAACGAACCGGTATATTAGGCTAGAAACATTCGCTTCATGAAAACATCAAACAGATTTCAACTTTGAATGTTGTTGTTTCCTGTATTTGTTTATGAGTTGTGTTTATTGTGCCTGGAAAACAGTCAACTATGCGATAAGTTTTGTTTAACCCTTAACAACAGTGACTTTGACCACGAGTTGTTTTAACTCTACTCGATGTTTAAGCAAACCATTGGATAGATTTGCAAGGAAAATGAAAGCAAAGTATTGCAAAGCACAACAAAACAACATTAAGCAAAAAACATACACCACTGCGTTGCATAGCATAAAAATGCATAGTATAGCATACAAAAATCAAGGAAAGTATAATTGCCCAAGAAGGAATTTATCCTCACCGGATGGTTAGGTTAACCCCTTTAATGTACTTTAACGCCAACATCTTTTGAGACCCGGTGTGAGGTCAGGAGTGTGCCGCAGCGCCGATATTTTGTAAAGAATAAAAGGCTTCCTTTGTGTGTGTGATTTTTTTGCTCTGCGTGTGTGTGTCTGTGCGTGTGTTTGTGTGTGTAAGTTCGTTCGTGTGTGTGCTTGTGTGTGTGTATGCGCGCGTATGTGTGTGTGTATATGTGTGTGTGAGTGTGTGTGCGTGTGTGTGTGTGTGTGTGCGCGCGCGCGCACGTATGCGTTTTATTTCTTTCTTAACAATAGTGATAGAAAAAAGCGTAAGAATGTTATATTAAGATGAACATGTATGTATTTATTTGTACTCTATTTGAAAAAAAAAAAAATGAGAAAAACATTTGCTTACATTTGCTAACGTGAGTATATTAAGATATAAATAAGATTTAAATACTCAATGTACAAATACAGATCTGCTTATGACTGAACCAAGTGGTTGCAACGGTAAGGTATACGAATAGAATAGATCAGTAAATACGCGTCATATAGTATAGAAAACAGCTGAATAATGGTATCCAATGTGTCATTTTGAATGCTTGAGGATTCAACATTATATAAGTTTGATTTGAATAATGCATCAAACAAGCTTTAATGGACATATGATTAGAGCATATTGATGATGCGATTCGTTTACATTTTGTCTCTTAGGTCAAATTGCCTTTTGTGCAAGTTCTCTGTTTTGTGGGGGATGTTATTAGATATATAGTTTATGTATTAACATGTTTCTGTTCATAAAGGATGTGCAGTTAGTATATATATATATAGGATACACTCAGGAGGAAAATAATATTTAAAAGCCCGTACAAGTCAATGGTCCTGGGTTTAACCAGTCACGATTACAAAATAATTACATCCTTCTTTACTCGTTGTTCTCGTCTTCCAACGTTTATTAGTGTTTCTAAAGGTCGGATGGCCTTGTGAGCTGAGGTGATATAAAATCAGGTGTCTGCACCAACTCAGGTTTTTATTCTGGTGCGTATTGTACTGTCAAACAAATATCCGTCATGAGAATGCCAGTTCTTCCTTCTAATAACAAGCAACATCCAATAAATCGTTTATATCCCTCTTGGCACGATGCTGACAGACTGAGCTAAATATGAACTATTATGCAGTTTATAGAAGTTCTTAAAGTGCATGTCGTATTTAAAGATACCACAGTCGAACTGGGTCATAAGGCTATAAGGGATTGGCGGATTCTTCAATTTGCATTTGATTTTTTTTTATTGAAGTGATATAATCTGTTTGTTGGGAGAAACGACATTTACACGCCACTCTAAGATCCGTAAATAAAATGCATTATTCTCCCCCGCCTACGGCAATGTCATGTCTGCCTGCTTCAGATACGAGAGCAGTTGCTCAACAATTGCCGATGCGTTTATATTCAAATGAAACACATTCGCTGTTACATTTCATAATGAAAACAACAAACCAGCAGATGCAACTGAGATCCAACTTAGCCGAGTTAAAGGTGGATGAAGATAATAGAAAACGCAATATAGCAATTGGCTCGCAAAAGAAAAACAACGGTGTACCGATGCTCATAAAGCTCATTGTGATGTATACACAAACCACTTATGGCCAATCGGCCTAATAAACATCACTATCATGATTTCAAAACGTGTATTTCTATTTCAATTTGGACACTGGCATCAACAGAAAAAAATGTAATTATATTGTGCCAATACTTTACATGATGGTTACATCTCGTCTTTGTTTATTGCGCTCTTCAGTTTGACCAGGGCATACAGGAATCGAATCACATTGATGATCCTTACAACGAGTTTTAATAATTATTAATAAGTGAATGTAGTAAAAAGCCAGTGTCATTTTATTCAGATAGGAAAACAACAACACAAGACATTGTACTCTTGTTGCTATTTTTATAGTTGTGTAACCTTTGTTATATTGTGGCGTCTTGTTCGGTGTGTGTTTAGAAAGTTTAAAGCTAAACACAGAATTTTACATATTATCTCGTAGATGGGATCATGCGAACTCTTTACACGTATTTCAGTGAATCTATAATATAAACAAGTAATCTATTTTATATTATATGTTAATCTGTAGTAAATGATTGTCTATTTTTGTTATAAATTAAAAACGTCAACCTACAAAATGAGTCTCCCCTGCGGTAATGATTACATATTTTGCGAAAACTAAATACCCAAATGACTCTTTGTTTGAATTGTACAGGAAACTTTTTTTCTTATACAGACCGTTGGATTCTGCTCAGTAAGTCGATGTAACATTTTTGCGGAGTCAGCTTTGGTACATCTACCAACTTGTGTCAAACAAGCATTTCAGTTCTACAGTTTCAATTAAGCCATTTACACGGTCTGGAATAGACAAGACTAATACCTTTGTAGGTTAAATAATATTCTCATAATATATAAAAAATGATTCAATTCACTGTTCTTGATTATTAAACACTATTCACAAAATGCTATATGAAAGATGTCACATTAGGAATCAACTTTAAAATATCGTTATAAATATATGTTTACTGACATTTAAAGGAGCTTTTATTGAAACAAAAACACATAGCGAAGTTAGCAAAAACGTAATCATCCTACATTCTTTCATTTCGAGCGATCATTTGGAAGTTCAAAATAAAACCTAGGTGTAAAATAAAAGTAATCCCGGTCTGATTTGGACACTGTTTATGAAATAATGGAGAGTGAAAGACTGCCTGTTCCCACTAGCTCCGGTTTAGGCAGTACACTTTTTTTATAAATGGTATTATACCAAATGATCTTGAATGGCCAGAAATTAATCGAAAATAATTACACTTTCGACGAAGTTCGGGTGAATGTTACAGGCCTCAACGCCAATTACAAACGGATATAGTTTGTTATGGTATCTTATTGTTTCCCCCATCCTCTATATAAACACAATTTTTCGTTGTTACCCCTCCGACGACCAGCTCATTTTTTCGCGGGTCGGTCAGTAGATACATTTTGTTATTGTTCTATTCAGTGTTAAGAATAAAGATCGAGATAGAAATAACAAATGTATAATGTATAGGTCAATGCTAATTTGAAGTCCATTGTGAACTCGACTTTGTCATCAACATATATATACTGCATAGATTGTTATGACGTCATTGCATTATTGAGTAGAACTGGAATTCTAAGCGAGGTAAAAGAGCGGAGTTGTTTATCATTTTAAATGTTTCAAGACTGATAGCCCCTGGATACATATCACTGTTATATTTAACTCCTGTCTGTCTATATATGTTTATAAAATATATAGAGGATAAATGTTTGTTTCAGTGTAAGATCGCGATATAGTTCACTGAGTTGGCACCAAAAGCTATATTTCACGAGTGGCATAGCCACGAGTGAAATATTTACCTTTTGTGTTCACGAGGTGAACCCCAAACCACAGTAGGTTGAAGGAGAATGGCATTGGCCCGCGTGCAAAACATGCCCTTTTTCTACAATAAATTTTAATCATAATGTTTTGCAACCAGGACACTGCCATTCACCTGCACTACTGTGGCTTGGGATTATTTCCTCTTAATAATTATCCTTCTTTTGCACAAGCATTGCAGATGTATTACGTTTTTGATTTATTTCAAAAAGTATTGCAACTCTTCCTGCATGATGGAGTTGCTAAGTTAATGGATGGATTGTCTGGCTGTCATTTTTCATTTATGACAACCACTGCACTACGGTGATGTGATAATGGAGTGTTCTAATAATCATGATCGTTGAAATTGTAATGCTTTGCATCCTCAACGTCTTCACAACATATCTATTTTAGATTTTTGTATTTCTAATCTGTTTAATGTTATCAAGCAGCAGTCAATAGATTGGAAACATCTGACTCATGTTTGTAGCATTTACATTTGAATGGAACCATTTACTTGATCTGGGGATTGTCATTTGAGATTTTTTTTTCAGATAATTCGTTATAACACACAGTATATAATTCGATCAATAGCAGAAGCAGTTTGCTGAGAACAAGAGATACTGTTAAATGACTTAATGGGTCGCCCGCAAGCCCGTCCGCCACACACTGATACACAACCGCATCCGGATGGAACAAGTACCTTGGTGACCAGACGGTTATAGTTAAGGACTCCATGGAGTCGACCGCCAGCTCAAAAATATGCGTGCATATATTCGTTCGATTTGCATTGTTTCTGCCGTGACGAAGTTTCTTTGGGACATACAGGGGTTGTTTAAAGTTTTTGTTTAGCTTTTGAAAAAAGAATTGGTTAGACGAATGAACACAGTTCCTCCTTTAAGCATCCACAATATTTATCAGCTTAATGAAAGTATGGTGTGTGTGTGATATCTACATCTGAAGTCTATGATGAATATTTCAAAGACCAAGATGACGTTACCATTAATGCTTTTTCAACAACGAAGCATTGTGAACATATCGAGTGCATTCGAAAAATAAATAAATCCCAAACTCCTTTTGACACATGTTCTCAATAAGGTAATTATCATAAAGGTTTTAAGACACGAGTTCAATCAGTTTTGATGAAAGATTGATCTACCAGATTAATGATTCAAACTTCTTAACCATAATCTTAATGTCCATAGACTGTGAGTATTTGTTCATGTACAATCAAAATGAAGAGTATTTGAAGAATGCTTTCCATAAAAAGATCTTCATGTCAAATATCTTAGTTAACACATCATGAACGTTTAAGAAGGTATGCCGGTTTTGCAGCAAATCTGAAACACCCTATCAAAATGGACTTTCATCTGGATTTAATCCAAAGATGTCTTGTCATATGAAGCGATATTATTAACCAAAATCCTTAGATTGAATTTCTTTCACTGAAAAGAAATGAGTTTTAAATCAGCTGAAGCGTTGTTGGGGGTCGGAAGTATACGGCGCGTAACGTCATTCTTTTCGCCAAATTAAATGCTTACAGCATCTACCTATAATTGCATTTAAAGAGTTTAAGCTGGATATTAATGCCTTTTGTTAAGTTTAAGGTGAACAAAAGTTATATGATGGCTGTCTTTTTTATTCATAATGTATAGAAACAAGTATTTAAATGCATGTTGCGAGATCCTGACATGCATGTGTTCTCCAAATTTTATCTAAAAAAGTTTGAACACTGATAGAAACATTCAGGAAAAAAACCTTCCTAGTGTATACAGTTTATGGAAAGTAAATAAATTGTTCGTATATTTAAAATGCGAAAAAGCAATGGTATTAATAAAAATGAACACGATGAAATTACACTCTTCAGTTTGCCGAAAAAAAGGTTCATTGGCACCAGACCTTAATTTCCGATGTTTGCTTGTTTTAGGTATATTTTTTTAAATTGAGATAAGTCCAAAGTTAATACAACGCTATGTCCTCGGTTCTGAAGTCTTTGAATAAAAGTGTGTTTATATAACGACTCGTGTTTCTATATTTTTATATGCAAGGACATTACACTCTATGTAAGCATTGCCAATCGTGATGGTATACTCTTGCAAATACAAAATTATTTAAATTGGTTAACTCTTTGGAAATGGGCTGAGTTGTAGTCAAAAATATGTTAGCAACCATTAAGCTGTAAGACTAGAACAACACATCTAGAGCAGAAGGAATGCTCAACGAAGGCATAGCAGCTGTGCTTAATCCGGTAGAGTATTACCTTTTTGACATCAGGATATCTATTGATATTCAAATTTCAATGACAAATGATGACATACTTTGCCACATAACTATTACTGATTTGGAAAGTATATTTTGACATGTTGTTCGTGTTTGCATGTAGTAAACGTATTTATGCATATAATTGTTATTACGTTGTGTAACAAGATAGATCCTTGTTTAATAAATGGTCCCAATCAATTGGCCACACAGACATGTTTGGTGGTATTCGATTTAGTCTATAATTATGTTAAGGGTATACACTGAGTAATGGAAAGGCGTAATGATACCTATAGCTGACCATACTATTTCCATTGCCATGCCAGTCGCATTGACAGCTTAGTAAAGTATGCACAGAAAAGGGGGAATTCTGGTGAAATAACGTTTGAGGACAAATTCTTGTTTCAATTTCCGTTAGATCTCTGTCGGGCGACTTATTTGCTCCTGCCAGAGTATTTAAGTGTGCTGGAAAATATCTTTCTTAACATTCAATACTTATGTGAACAACTACAGAAACACGCTCAGTAGCCAAAAGTTTAAACATGAACCCCGTTTAATGGCACAGGGTGTTAAGATGGTATGTGTTTTTTTGGTTCTAAAACGACCTTGCACTTCATCATAAATATACTGACTTTCTGCCTATTTGTTAATGCGTTCACTTATTTATTAACTAAATAATTAACCAACACTTATCAGAAAATACCTCTCACATTTTAAACATCATCTTAAGAGCGCTTTCTATAGATTGTAACGATATACCTTTCAGTTCAATTTTTCAGGAAATAGAACTGCATTAAAGTAGTCCTAATTTATGACATGGACGGTTACCCGCGTGCCTGGTAAGTTTTGGCGGGAACCAGTATACAATTTAAGAACACATTACCCGCTCAATGCAGCAATGAAGTATACACAACCGCAAAAAAAAATACAGAACGCTTTTTGTTTTGTTTTATTTATCTCATTTTTCTTACTTTTACAAACACATATGGACTTTTGTCTTTCCATTTCACGAACGATTCAAAAACTTTATATAAAACTGTTTTGCTTCAGGAGACATGGCTACATCGCAGGAAGATACCGTGTATAACTAAATTTTCTATGCTGTGTTTATTCTGTTTTATATACTTCTTAATGGAGTCTTACAAAATGTGTCAAGGCATTTGTTCTATCTTTCATAAACTTCTAGTACAGTTAAGCACTTCTAAATCGGGCATTTCATATTATCGAAGTTCGTAATTCATCTTTTTAAAACCTGCGAGCCTTGCCTCAGCCATAGCATATTTAGTAATATTCTAACATTCTTGTCTTCCGATATTTACATTTCGATTTTCTTCGAAAATATCTTTAAGAGGGTGACAACCTCTGACGATAAGGATGGATTTTCAACTTCGTCACTGAATTCTGATGTCACCTACTACGTGATACACATTATCTTTAGATGTCCAACAAACAATGGTCACTTTTTAGGAGGTTAATGTTAAGTCTTCTACCGAAAATGATATATATGTATCTCATTATCTGTATCTTATTTTCAAACATCAATAAAATCTAATAATTTTGAACTAATTTTGACTTTGTTGTTTGGCATCCAAAGGAAATTATTGTGAACACATAGTAAACTATTCATATCCTTTTTTCGTGCGTGCGTGAGTTCATGCACGCGTGTGTGTGTGTGTGTGTGTGTGTGTGTGTGTGTGTGTGTGTGTGTGTTAAATTTCAACCTAATCTACTGATCATAAATAATATTTAAACATACACTAAATCAAAATGTGTTCAGTTGCATACTTACCAAAGTGGATCAACAACAGGATGCTAAGTGGTGATCTATTGTCTGATTCAATGTGTTGGTGATTTCATGGACTGATCAGGTCTAATCAAAAGGCTGATGGGCAATTTCCCTAGACTGATTAGAGATGCATGAACTTAGATAACACACGCTATTTACTTATCAACCGCTTTAAACACCATCACTACAAAAGATAAAAATCTGTATATATTACTAATTATAATTTCATTAATTCACGATATGTGCTAATTTTCAAATATAAATAGTTAATGCATTTGCTTGTAATTTATCAGTATGGCGGGCAATCTAGTCTACATCAACTTTTAAACTCGTAGTGTGCTATATTCTTTTTTTTGTTGCGAAATAATAGACTTCTTTCAAAACATGGAAAATGGGCCATGAATGCCAATCTAGGTAAGTAGACATTGGGCCACGACAGCCAATCTTGGTATAAGGATAGTGTCTATGAGGGTCAATCTAGATAAGTGTAGAGAAGACCATTAGAGCCACTCTTGGTATGTGTACAGCTGGCCATCAGAGCCAATCTTGGTATGTGAATAGTGGGCCAAAAGAGCCAACCTTAGTATGTCGATAGTGAGCCATTAGAGCCAATTTTGGTATGTGGATAGTGGGCCATGAAAGCCAATCTAGGCATGTAGATAGTGGGCCATTAGGTCCAATTTTGGTAAGTGGAAAGTTGGGCATGAGAGTTAACCGTGGTATATTGAGAAAGGTCCATTAGAGCCAACCTTCGTATGTGGAGAGAGGCCCCTCAGCGCAAACATCGACATGTGGAGATCGGGCCATTAGAGCCAATCTATGTATGAGCAGAGAGTACCAGAAGAGCCAATCTTGGTATGTGTATAGTGGGCCACGCGAGCCAATCTAGGTATGTTGATTGTGGGCCATAAGAGCCAACCTTTGTAAGTCGATAGTGGGCCATTGGAGCCAATCTAGGTATGTGGAAAGTGGGCCATGGGGGCCAACCGTGGTATGTGGAGAGTGGGCCATGAGAGTCAATCTAGGTATGTGGAAAGTGGGTCATGAGAGTCTTGGTATGTAGAAGGTTAGCCATCAGAGTCAATCTAGGTAAGCGAAGAGAGGGCCATAAGAGCCAAATTTGGTATGTGGATAGTGGGCCATTAAAGCCAATCTTGGTATGTAGATAGTGGGCAATGAGAGCTAATTGAGGTTTGAGGATAGTGGGCTCTGAGAGTCTATCGAGGTACGTTGATAGTTGGCAATGAGATCCAATCTTGGAATGTGGATAGTTGGCCATGAGAGTCAATCGAGGTATGTGCATTGTGGATCATTTTAGCAAATCTAGGTATAAAGACTGTGGGCCATTAGAGCCAACTTTGATATGTGGAGAGAGGTCTATCAGAGCCTACATTGGTATGTGGATAGTCGGCCATAAATCCAATCGAGACAAGTAAAGAGAGTGCCATTTGAGCCAATCTTGGTATGTGGATAGTTGGCCATGAAAGCCAATATAAGTATATGGATATTGGGCCATGAGAACAAATCTTGTTGTAAGGATAGTGACTATGAGAGTCAATCTAGGTAAGTAGCTATCAGAGCCAGTATGTGGATAGTGGGCCATTAGAGTCAACCTTGGTATGCTGATAGTGGGTCATGAGAGTCGATCTAAGTTGGCGAAGAGAGAGTCATAAGAGCCAATCTTGGTATGTGGATAGTGGGACATTATGGCCAATCTTGGTACGTGGATACTGGGCCATGATAGCCTATATTGATATGCAGATAGTGGGCCATGAGAGCCAATCTTAGTATGTGAATATGGGTCATGAGAGTCAATCGAGGTATGTGGATAGTGGGCCATGAGAGCCAATCTTGGTGTGTGGATAGTAGGGCATTTTGGCTAACATAGGTATATGGATAGTGGGCCATAAGAGCCAATCTAGGTAAGTGTAGAGAGGGCCATTTGAGCCAATCTTTGTACATTGATATTGGGCCTAGAGCCAATCTAGCTATGAGTAGAGAGAGCCATAAAAGCATATCTTGGTAAGTGTGAAGTAGGTAAATGTAGATATGGATATTAGAGCCAATTATGACATGTGGATAATGGGCCATGAGAGCTTATCTTGATATGTGGATAGTGGGCCATTAGAGCTAATATTGTTATGTTGATAGTGGGCCAGGAAAGCCAATCTTGGTATGAGGAAAGTTGGCCATGAGAGCCAATCTTGCTATGTTAGGGCCATTATAGTCAAACCTGGTACGTGGATAGTGTGCCATGGAAGCCAATCCTGGTAAATGGATAGTAGGCCATGAGAGCCAATCTTGGAATGTGGATAGTGTGGGCCATAAGAGTCAATCTAGGAATGTGGATATTAGACAATGAGAGCCAATACCTGAATTTGGATAGTGGGCCATCAGAGCCAATCTTGGTAGGTGGATAGTAGGCCATGAGAGCCAATTTTGGTATGTGGGTAGTGGGTCATGAGAGCAAATCTTGGTATGTGGATATTTGGCCATCAGAGTCAATTCAGGTATGTGGGTAGTAGGCCATGAGAACAAATCTTGGTATGTGGATATTTGGCCATCAGAGCCAACCTAGTATGTTGCGTTTTGTCCATTCTAGCCAACCTTTGTATGTGTAGAAATGACCATTAGAGCAAACCTTGGTTTATTGAGAGAGGGCCATTAGAGCCAATTTTGTTATGTGGAGAGGGAGCCATAAGAGCCAACTTTGGTATGTTAAGGAAGGGCCATTTGAGCTTATCTAGCTATATGATATTGGGTCATTAGAGTCAAACTTAATTGATAGAGAGAGAGGGCCATAAGAGCCAAACTTGGTATATGGATAGTTGGCCATAAGAGCCAACCTTGCAAGTGGAGATATGGCCATAAGAGCCAAACTTGGTATATGGATAGTTGGCCATAAGAACCAACCTTGCAAGTGCAGATAGGGCCATAAGAGCCAATCTAGGTATATGATTAGTGGGCCATTTAGCCATTCTTGGTATGTTGAGGGAGGGCCATAAGTGCCAATCAAGGTATGTGGAGAGAGGGCCATTTAAACGAATTTGGTGTGTTTAGAGGGGACCATTAGAGCCAACAATTGGGTGAGTTTTTTATTATTTGATGTAAGTTTTTGTAACTCTTGTTAGAGGTAAAATTAAATTAAATTGTTTGTGTAATAAATATTTGTGTCGAAATAAATTAATTAAATTTAGTTCAACAATAGTACATTTTTAGTGGTGGAATATTGCATTGTCATCGAGGGCATGTACATAAACTCATGTTTGGTATGTTATATTTATGTCCATGTACATGCTACGGTATGACTGTGTATCATATATTGGGGAAAATTTTACTGTTACACATCTGAGCTATCTATATAGAAAGGTTGAATTAATTTAATTCAATTAAAATAGAACATTGTTATTGTGGTGCATTGCTTTAAAGTTAATACATTTTATTGATGTTTAGTTGGTGTAGTTAAAGCACATTGCATATGTACTAAGCATTTATTACAGCGATCAATGCAAATAGCAATAACGTAGCAGAAAACAAGTGTATTTCTTAATGCAAGTAGATTGAATAGCCTCAAGGGGCATTGTACCTTATTGTACCTTATACATAGTGTGACTGTATGCGTCAGTTATTTGTGCCAAAGTATTTATAGTGACATAAGTTTTAGCCGTTCCAACTTGGTGGTACGTTTGGCACAGTAGACGTCAGGTCAGGGGCGCACCGTCTACTAGGGTCACGTTATGTCTACACGGCGTCATACTCGTTGACATAGCCTTTGTCACCTCGTTAGCTGTTAGTTGGGCTAGGGATCACCGTTGCACCGGTATAAGGCCGGGCACGTGACATATTTTGACTAAGTTACTTCCGGGCAAGGACTGCTCGGTGTACGGCATACATTTCTACACTTTCGAGCATTGGTACAGCTCGGTACTACATGTTTATTTCCGGTTCAGCTCGGACCGATACTTCACTTTCGGGCTTTTGACAGCTCGGATCGCTACGTGCTGCGTGAGATCGACTTCGCGTCTAGGCATCGCTAATGTTACAGTCTTTGACGGCTAGACTCTACAGCACTATATATTCAGCTATTACAACAGAGACATTGGTCTACAGATGGTCTACATTCACTTAAGTGCACTAACATTAAAACAGCTGTGAAGTAATTTATTCATTTGTAAATATATTCATTCATTTGTTTGTAGTAATTTGTAAATAAATTGTTATTATAATCTTTGTTGGTATATCTGTTATTAGCGAGTTGTTGATGAGTTGTCGTCCCTCGTCAATCCTAATCGTTACAAGGAGACATACAACCATGTAACGCCTTCCGGTATGAATCTAGGGGATGGTGATCCAGACGCTCAGGAGACATACAACCCAGTTACGCCTTCCAGTACTAATCTAGGGTATGATGATCCAGACACTTAGGAGACATACAGCCATGTGACGCCTTCGGGCGAATCTAGGGGATGATGCAACTGACCCACAACTTACCTGTTGTTCAGTAAAAACGTGGAACATCTGTAATTGACCGTACACAGTTCCAAACCACTTCCGACGTTATGTGGAGAAGAATTTGTTCCTTTCCATTCTAATACCTGGAGCAGCAACCAATTCCATTAGCCGACTAGGCACTCGGTGAATCGGAAGACAGAGCTGACGTCAGTATGTGGTCACTTGTATCGCGCTTAATGAACAAGATATCTATAATCTGTATCCGCAAAACTGACATTTCAATACCTGTTGTCACCCTCAGTTTCCATGAGAACCTCTTGGTAGATTTAATATTATATATCAAATCGTATCCATGTAAAAACACATCAATGATCGCAAGGGGTCAGTGTACGATTGATTTATCCGAGCGAATATCTCCATCGTGCCCGTACTGCATAAATGAAGGATTATTTGTTTAAGCTTTATTCTTTAACAACAATTGTGACAAAAGTTACATAACCTTACACTGGGTCATTCCTGTTGCCACGATGTTGCACGAGAGTGTTGTATTGTGGTGTGGTTCAAACCGGAGAATCCAGAGAACACCCATTGTCCGGCTTGGTGACCACCAACTAAACTCACATGCACCCAGCCCGGGAATCGAACCCTTGGGGTAGGGTTAGTGAGAAGGTAGTGCTATAACCACTGCACTGATCGGAAAACCTGTAGGGTCATAGAGAGATCATTACATTCAATTGCACACGGTTGACCTAGCTGATAGCGAACAAAAAGAAAGAGGCCAGGACTGAGGATTTTTAGCTTGAATTTCAGAACATTTTGAAACATTAACGGACTTCAAATGTTCCCAAATCTTGAAACATTTTCAATACAAGTACCTTTTTACGATTTTGTTTTATGTCGATTGCCATTTTAAATTTTCTTGTAATGGTAGACGTTCTACAAGATGCTGAAGCCGCCCCTGCTCCTTCAAAAGTTCCTCACGTTTTCTTTGGCGCAATCCAAGTCCGATTTCAAACTCACCTCTCTTCGTTTCCCAAATCAAGTTCCGTACTTGGACCACTTTCCCGCTTCTCTTTTGGACAAATCCCAGTAAATGAGAAAGGCTGTAAGCAAAAATGAGGTTGGCAAATGCTCACAGTAAAACATATGATAAATCAAAGCGCAAACGCGCTGAAGGGCTATCTGCCGGCAAATATGTGAGAGTTGCATATTTTTTTGAATAAGGGGAATGGGTGAATGGCTCATGGATAAAAGTAAAAACTGTGTTGAGGGCCAAGAGCGCGTGTGTCCACATTGTGCGAGGAAACAAACATATCTGTATCCATTTTATGGCGTCTGGTGTCATTTTGCTTATGTAAAAGTCACTTCAATCGTCGTACATTGTAGTCCCCCATCCCAATGTATTTGAGGTTACAATGCATGCCCCTTTCATTCGTTTCTAAAGGTGTTTCGTTGCTTGATTAGATATCATACGAAAAGAAAGTATAATACATCATGAATATCATTTCCTTTTATGAACATACATGTTTTGTTTAAGGAAAAACAATTTTTTTACCAACAACTTCAGCAATAATTCCTTTCAAAACGCACAACTTCAGGCAAAAGTCCTTCAAAATGCACAGCTTATCACTTCAGTCGACGTACCCCAATTCCCAGGTATTTTAGGTTAAAATGCATGCCCCTTTCATTCGCTTCTAATGTATTTTCGATGCTTTGATTAGATATCATACGATAGGCAAGTTTTATAAACATACACGTTTAAATTGTTTAAGGGCAATACTTTTATTTTATGAACAACTTTAGCAATCATTCCCTTCAAAATGCAGAGCTTATCAAATGGTTGTTTTCCCGCGGTGTGGACGAACATGTGGTCAGTTAATGTATGCAGAAAATATTTTTAGATTATAGGTCAGTTAATGTATGTAGGAACTATTTTTAGATTATCGGAAATTGTCTGTTCTAAGAATGAAAATATGATTTTGCTTTTTCAAGTTTTATTGATAAATTAATGTTATTTATGTTTTATGTAGAAATAGTACTAGTGCTGTTATGATTGATTCGCTCTCTTTGGATGTTTTACAGGTTTAATCCGAACTACTTTGCTTGACCAAAAGTATGCATAACTCAATCACTGTCGTATCAGGGCATGTGTTCTTATATAAATTGAACTCCTAATGTCTAACACTATGCCAAGATTACACTGGAACGAAGCTTTTATGCAAAAAAAGAACATCTTATTAGAAAAGTATACGCCTAAAAGTCATAGAATGAATTGTATTTTGTTATTGTATAGCAGGCAGGTCATATAGTATTTGAAGTATTTGAAGCACTAGCAACGGAAATACCCGAGCAAGCAAGAACTCATACTCGGACCGCAATTCAAATAATCTATTTTTATAGTGTCGACGTCATTCTGCTAAACATAGAGCGCATTGAGACAAAAAAATGGGTTAAAACGACATGAAAATAAGTAGTTCTTCGGATTTTGCGGTGCATGCGCTGATAGTCTCAAAATTGATTTCCCTTAAAAGCATTACATTTTTAGTTAAGTTTGTTAAATTATTGCATTTTCGTCAAAAAATTTCCGTATGCATTTAGATTATTACCGCGTTTTACTCTAACGTTTGATAACAACTGACCCCAAAATGCTGCAAGTTGTGTTCATGTACCAAAATAATAGTTGAATACACTCATTTACAATATTTGTGGTGGACGCGACAAATTACATATTTAACGATTACATCAACGATAGTACAAAATCATTTCCTTCCTTATGCAATTCGATCACTACCGCCTTTTACGCTTACATGTAAATATTTGTTTAAAACTGACTCCAAAAGAAATTCTTAAATAAAATATGCATCAACACGGATCATAACGTTTTGAAAGACAGGGAATATAATAAAAACAGTGCGATGGATCAATTATTTTAAATGTAACCCTAAAAGACATAACAGGAAAGGGATCTTTGATAGGTAGGATTTTCAAATTGTACTTTTCTTTTATTAAAAGTCTTTGATTAAACAAACTTTTTTATGTACATCGGAAGAATTGTTAATGTGATAACATTTTTCATTAGAGAATATTAGTGAAAAGAACGTAAGACTTTTACCCAATGAAGGCGTTTCAGATGATGATGATGATGATGATGATGATGATGATGATGGTGGTGGTGGCGGTAATAATGATGCCAAGACGACGATAAAAATGATTATGATAATATTGATAAGGTGACGACTAAGATGATATAAATCACGATGATGCCAAGACTACTACTAACATAATTATAATAATGAAATAATGATAGTGCTACGACGACTATTGCAAACAGGGTGATATATATATATATATATATATATATATATATATATATATATATATATATATATATATATATATATATATATATATTTATATATATATATATTTATATATATTTATATATAAATATACCAATGGCGACGACGACAATGACGGTAATGGTAATGAGGCAACGACGTCAATGAAACGATTTTGATGACAACGATTCGTTGTTGTTGTTGGCGATTAATGATGATGATGATGATGATGGTGATGATGATGATGATGATGATGATGATGATGATGATGATGATGAGGAGGAGGAGGAGGAGGAGGAGGAGGAGGAGGAGGAGGAGGAGGAGGAGGAGGAGGAGGAGGAGGAGGAGGAGGAGGAGGAGGGTGGTGGTGGTGGTGGTGGTGGTGGTGGTGGTGGTGATGATGATGATGATGAGGAGGAGGAGGAGGAGGAGGAGGATGTTGTTGTTGATGATGATGATGAGGATGAGGATGAGGATGATGATTAAGATATGGAGTAAAATTAATCTTTCATACACTTATACCAATACTGTAACTGATTGGTATTGCATTGACTTCAATTCACAAAAAGACTTAAAGCAATATATATATTAATCAAGAAAAATGCCCAACGCTCGTCTGTTTTATATTAATCGATCAAAAGGCATTAATCAACAAATAAATTATTAGGTGCTGATTGTCTTGGATAAGTGTCCGGAGCCTCTTGCAAATATCATTTACTATAGAAGGGAATATGCTAAAAATAGATTTACTGATAAGCTCCTTCCCTAGTAAATGACACAGGTCGAACAAACACTGTAAGACGCGGTCAATGTACGCAATAGGTTTCCATAGGATATTTATTGATTTCGAGCTCAATTCTAGGTAAAAATGTCCCGGCCAAAACATAGTGAGGTGTGTCTATAGAATCAGTTTTAGTGAGTTTATAAAGTAGATTGTTTCATTACAAAAGAATAAGGAAAACGAACGCACTTAGACTTAACAGGTTAATGTTATCTAAATTGGACCCCCCCTCCCCCCAAACACACACACGCACTAACCCAAACTGAATAGCTACATTCTATCGCAATAACTTATTATGTTGGAAAAACCCCCACATATCTCGGATTACTCAAGTTATTACTATTCCCATTTATAGCTCCTATATGTTTACAGCTTTTGTATTTATGGTGACATAAGATCTTGATAAGTAAATAAATGTTATCTAATTTCCGTTAGCTGCACCTTAGCTCAGTCTAGGGAAATTGCCCATTAGCTTCAAATCACCATAATATTGAACCAGTCAATTAAATACAACTTAGCAGACCATCCGGCTGGGATTTTCAGTGTACTTAATATGCAACGTAACACATTTCAATTTAATGTCTGTATCTGCACTGCTTTTTAAAACATATTTATCATCAATAGACTAAGATTAACATTTAGTTGAACTACACAACGGCATTTATTTTTATTCTAATAAATCATTTTTAACTGGCATACATTTTGGCCTGATATCCTAAATCAGAGATATCCACTAAGCAAAGTTTAATCTTCTTATACATGACCATTGTTCGAACGACCTCTCAAGATAATGTGTATCACGTTGTATGCATAACAAAATTCAGTGAAGTAGTTGAAAACCTCTCCTATCTATCATGTTATTTATGAACTACACTGGAGTATAGACTTTTTCACCATGCTGGATTTACTAAGTATCTCGTGCGCACGACTTAATATGTAGCGCGAACGACTAAGGATGTCGTGCTTACGAGATCAATAAAATATACTCATGTCACATCTGTGCCACCGTACTTCGCTGTCAATCTTGCATCTTAATCTGTATTGTAGAGCTACACACAACATCGAATGATATGACTTAGAAAGAAAAAAAATAAAGAAGGAAAACAAAGAAGCCTTCACAAGTACAGAGAAATTAAAATGATTACATAGTGATCCGATATTGTGCGTGTTATTTAACTATCCAACACTCAAATTTATCTTTTGTGACATGTTCTTAACAAAAAGTATACAAACTTAGCATCAGTGCTCTATTTGTAACAATAAGAAACATAATCAAACGCTAAAGCATGTAATAATTTCATGGTAGTATTGTTTAATAATGTACTTACTGCTTGCGCCATTGACAAAAGTAGGTGATATAACATCGAAATATTTTTATTTTACAGTCATTTATTTTATCCGAATTAAAACGGAAACATCGGAAAAACATGATATGAAGTTGTATTACCTGACATTTTAAAGGGCAGAACGAAATTCTATGGCACATTCTATGTATAAAATATCAGTGCATTTACAACATATAACAAACGATTTACATCTTTGCAGTAAACATCCTACATTTGACGGTTGATGCATTGTTTGAAAAATTCCACATCAGCGAACGTGGTACACGCAAAATCACACTTCGAATGCTGATAAAAAGCGAAAATATACCTTGACATGGCGAAAACCATCATCCGTTATCTTAAAGCCTAAGTTAACGAGTGCCTTTAACCGATCATAGGTTTAAAGTCAGATATACAATAAAGCAGGTGCACGTTGCGTATCTGGAGGTATGCCGACCGGTAACTTTGGTTGTACTAAAACAATCAACTAACGATCTCCTTAACGATCGCCTCTTAAAAGAACCCATGGTTGTCCATCACCATCATTATCATCATCATTATCATCATCATCATCATCATCATCATCATCATCATCATCATCATCATCATCATCATCATCATCATCATTTGTTATTTAATAGTCACATAGACTTGAAAACCTAAAATTTGATAAACATATTTGCGACCATAACCGTCACAATACAGTTACTAAAGAAAACTGTTTGAGTAAATCACTATATCACGCCTCCAACATAATTGACGCAACGCCATTGGTCCAGGACTGGTCACGTGCTGAACCCATATTTTTCCATATTGGGCAACAAATTTATAACGTACCAAAATGGCGTCTATTTTCCGATTCCAATGAATACATAAAACATTTAAACATGTAAACAGGTTGTCGACGTGATATATACGATACGGGGTTAGTAGGTGACCCGATATGGGATATACGGGGCGCAGGAAACCATATCCGGGTATGAGCTTCGCTCTCACCTAATGGTTTCTTTTGCCCCGTATATCCTATATTGGGTCACCTACTCACCCCGTTATTTATAATCTATTATGGCGTGTTGCTGAAATGTAGACTATAATGAGCACTAATATAATTTTGTCGTTTGTTTTCTGATAGTTCATATCTTCATGTTCTTTTTCTTTATGCAGCATTTTTCCAAAATGAAAAGACTTGGTCGCTGTCACGTACTCATTGTACTGCTTATTATTTGTAAGTATCAAGCCAGACCATTGAAAAACATATGTGTTGTATCTAAATAAAACAAAAACGCAAGAGTATTTTATTATCTTGCAAATATATTATTTTGGGGTATCTAGAAGAACATTTAATAACTTATCGCATGGTTTCTGCCACTTTTTACAACGCTAGACTTGTTCTGTACTTTTATAAACCAACTTCTAGGAAATATAACACTTTATCAAATTAGAATTTAAATTAGATATGTAAGAAACCATTGTCCCTGCCATATGTATGTTGTAAGTATGCGGTTTAGCTGTAATGGCTAAGTACTGTCTACTGTGTTTTTTCTGCTGTAGGCTGAAATAGGAAGACCCGTCAGGTGCCAAAATTAAATATTGTTAACGCCGTGGAATAGTGAAATGAATTTGGGCTGTCTAAGATTATCTTCCCGATTCCAAACCTGCGAAGTCATCATATATACTCGTATATTACAACATTTTGTAGAGAAGTTGTTTTAAATTAATGAATTGTTGCGGTGTCTTTTACAGTGACCATTGGAATAGATGAAAGTGAGGAAGTCTCCTTCGTCGTCGAAGATAGGGATGGAAATTCTAGCCTTACAGCCACCGTGGATGTTGACGTTTCAACAGACTGTGATAAGGTCTTCCTTATTGTTGTGACTGGAACAGGACCGTTCAATAACGTTATGTATGTTGTTATTTTCATGAAGAATGTATTAATCACCTTTATACCTATTGGTATATGTTTATTCATTATTATTGAATGTTATATAAGAAACTATTTAATTTCATCGAACATATTTATATGTACTGTTTGGGCACGAAAACACACACACCCTTTTCTCTCCCCCCACCCAACATATACCTTATTTTATATAGTTGTCATTATATTGCCAATACGATTTATCTTCTTTAATAGATGCATTAATCGAACTTTAAAGACATGCTTGCCTAAATGTTGTTTTTCTAGAGCTACTGGCAATACAGGTGGTGCCTTTACCACTGCCGTAGATCCGGATGAGAAACTACAGTGTAACATGGCAACTATTAAAACCAATGCGATAACGTCGTACAACTTGTCAATAACGTAAGTTCTTATTTAGTTATATAAATCATCAGTCAATTACACGACACTGGTTGTACGTCAACCATTTGAGTGACAATAAAGGTGCTAAGCATTATATTGAAATATGATTAAGGTTCTAAGTATTTTATTTCGTTAGCTCATTGTTGTATACTCCAATGGTTTCGCTATTTGTTTTCAAATCTGGCATTCTTCGTATTTATGTCTGACATGTACAAAGGGTCATCTAAGGCAGTGATAGTGTATTTAACGTACTAAAAATATTAGCTCTGCTTTCCTTTTAACCCGTTTCAATGTGTCATGTAGATAGTAGTAAAACATTGAATGGTGCGATGTGAGGCTCATAAGCGGGCAGGTTCAAACAAACAGACATGATTCAATCAATAGGATCTGTTTATTTATAGACATTTTCCCTAAGACGAGCATGTTATAAAAATAGATTTACACAAAGTGAAATATTTCAACCGTACACAGATTGCGTATAACTTTGGATCCCAAATTGCTTTAGGACTTATTTTTAAAGAAATGCATAGGGTAATAATTTAGTACTACTGCGGATTTTCATCATGAAGATGATATTTTAATGCGAAATAACAGAAAGACTTAATTGGATTATTTCGATTCTGATTTTGTTTTTAAATAATTGATAATACTGCTTAATTTAACCAAAAACAGAACCCGGCACACTACTTCGTCCACATGTTTAGAATCGATGTCTTTTCTTATTTCGATATCATTTTGCACGCCATTTTCTAAACTTTATAGTAAAAATGTCGAAGGCTGTAAACAGCGATATTCGGAGGCATTCCATGCATGCTTCCATTGCTATCATCATATTTATCAATTGTCATTTATAATAAATGAACAGAATAAGAGCAAAATAAGGAACACTACTTATATTTTTGTTTTTGATTAAAATCTAAACTCTCATAAAACCATTAGCAATGATACGTTTTCATGAGCACAATAATTACGATATCGGAAATACGTCATTGTATTTGGTCCCTGCTTTGTCTGTGTAAACGTTTGTTTATAACAGATTCAATGGGTATCACGGAGATGTGCTTTATAAAGATCAGGTAAAAACCAAACCCTTTCTCGATCATTATAATTGGACGAAAATAGAACAAAACATGCTCGTTTGTGTGAATCTATTTTTGAACATGCCTATGTGTAAGGCTTTAGACCCAAACCATTCCGTTTGTGGAATCAATCGCGTTTGTGGGACCCTACCCGTTACTATGTCTTAAACTGAATAAGTTACGTTTAAATTAAGGCCATATACTCACGTACCTTCATGCAAATGAGAGAAATCAGTTGGAACATAAATATATGAAGACTTCATAAGTAAAGTTATTAATATAATGCAGTCCCCCCCCCCTCCTCCTGCCAAGAATATATTTATCAATAATTTGCGGCAATAACATTTAATGTATGAAGACTCCGCATTAAATTCGTGCCAAAGAGAGTAATGAATAAAACGCTGTAATACCCTTCAAAATCACACACACACACACACACGCACGCACGCACGCGCGCGCGCGCACACATGCACGCACGCACACACTCTTCGTAAAATCGCGCGAAAAAAATTCATCAATAAAAAACCAAGCTATTTCGATCCACCCACAATATAAGTATATTAAGTAACATCGTGCCGATGAGTGTAATTCATGTAATTCTGAATCATTTTGTTACCCCCACATTATTAATATATAAATGTCTTACTCTCCCAATACATAAAGCCAACGAGAGAACTATAATGCTTTTCTATCATGTCAACCACACAACATAGATATATGAAATCTCACAAAATCGTGCTTAAGAGAATTGCCCACATAATGGTGATTTATATTGTTTCCCAATAACAACATTAATATAACATTTTATGAAAAACTCTAAACCGTGCCAACGAGAGGTATTCATACAATGATATAATATCTCTTTTCCCTTAAATACATTTCAGGCTCACAATATAGGTTGATGCAAAAAATGTTGTTGTTTTTAGATGGTAATGCACTATCGTGTTTAACGTAAATCATATGTTTTTTGTTGTTGTTGTTTCTTTTAACTTTAAAGCCAAATGACAATGAATTTAAATTTAAAACATTTCGGGCCCTCACGGATGTTTGGCGCTCAGTGATATTGTGCCCTCGTGGATATTGGGCCCTCATGGATATTGGGCACTCGTGAACATGTTACTTAAGTTCACAAGGATATGGAGGCCAGAATGGGTATAGGGCTCTCACGAATAGTAAGACATCATGAATAGTGGGGACTCATGAATATTGGGCCCCCGTGAACATGTTACTTAAGTTCACAAGGACATTGAGGCCAGAATAGGTATAGGGCTCTCATGAATAGTGAAACCTCTTGAATAGTGGGGCCTCATAAATTTTGTGACCTTATGAATCTCATGAATACTTGGACCTAATGAATATTGTGGCTCATGCATAGTTGGCACGCATGGACATTGGGTGCGCATGCCCGACTGGGGACAGGTTTTCAATAAATCGACAAGAGAAAGAATTAGTATATTTATTTTCCCATCTTCATATTTTTCGCTTTTGTTCCAGTATCACTGATTTTGGCGACTCAACGGCAACCACCAAAAATGTTACCGTGACTGTTAAAAACCTCGTTATACCAAGTAAGTAAATCCTTACATTTTATTTTAGTGCAAATATCCAGCCATTTGGGAAACCACAATGTCTAAGTTTGATGTATGATTATGTATTACTACATCTGTCTTATATTGTGATTTCTCATGTCATAGTGTCTAGCTGTCATGTTGTTTTGTCTAACTGACTTGTTATAATGTCAATCAAACAACATGTTAGCATGTCTAAATGACATGTTATCATGTCTAAATGGCATACAATAATGTCTAAATGACATGTTATTATGTCTAAAAGGCATACAATAATGTCTAAATGGCATGTTATTATGTCAAATAAACATGTTATTATGGCTACATTACTTGTTTATGTCACTCTATCAAGCTTTTATGTTTGATCGATGTATTACTCTGACAAATAAGAACTTGTCTTGTCTGATTGATATGTAAACGATCATCCCGGAAGCTATATGAGAGTGTCGTATTTTTACTTTATAACATTATATCTCATCATTTTGTCTGCAAATCTTATTCAAATTGTAGATTAAATCAGTACTTGACTATGGAACGCCTAAGCTATCTGATAGATTCAATTTTCATTTGCATATATACTTGATTATATTCAGGTATAACGTCTGTATATGTAGTCTTTATATAACAACTTGAAGCTTAAACCTTATACAATGATAAAGCGTCATTAAATAAAAAAAAATAAAAAAAATAACAAGAGCTGTCACAGTATGTGACGAATGCCCCCGAATGTGACATTGACCTACGAACAAGGTCAGTACATGAAAAGTTGATCTTGCCTTTACGTGTCAAATACATATGGCAAGTTATTTTAAATTGCCTCTGAACATAAAAAATACCACCCATACTTGACAACCTACACTGTTATGTCCTTATATTCAGAATACCCTTGTGAATAAACACTTAGTGTATCTTTCACCTAAGAGGTCGGGACATGGGTCTTGCACACGACACGTTGTCTTCGTATGTGGAACACATGTAGCAAGTGATTTTAAAATCTGTCCATACAAGGGAAAGTAACAGCCCTGACACGACAACCTATACTCTATGTCCTTATATGCAGCACTCCATTGTGAATAAACACTAAGTGTGACCTTGACCTTTGAGGTAGGGACACGGGTCTTGCACGCGACACGTCGTCTTGGTATGTGAAACACATGTGTCAAGTTTTTTTTTAAAATCTGTCCATACAAGGGAAAGTTAGAGCCCGGACACGACAACTTATACTCTATGTCCTTATATGCAGCACTCCATTGTGAATAAACACTAAGTGTGACCTTGACCTTTGAGGTAGGGACACGGGTTTTGCACGCGACACGTCGTCTTGGTATGTGGAACACATTTGGCAAGTTATTTTAAAATCTGTCCATACAAGGGAAAGTTACAGCCCGGACACGACAACCTATACTCTATGTCCTTATATGCAGCACTCCATTGTAAATAAAAACTAAGTGTGACCTTGACCTTTGAGGTAGGGACACGGGTCTTGCAGGCGACACGTCGTCTTGGTATGTGGAACACATGTGGCAAGTTATTTTAAAATCTGTCCATACAAGGGAAAGTTACAGCCCGGACACGACAACCTATACTCTATGTCGTTATATGCAGCACTCCATTGTAAATAAACTCTAAGTGTGACCTTGACCTTTGAGGTAGGGACACGGGTTTTGCACGCCACACGTCGTCTTGGTATGTGGAACACATTTGGCAAGTTATTTTAAAATCTGTCCATACAAGGGAAAGTTACAGCCCGGACACGAAAACCTATACTCTATGTCCTTATATGCAGCACTCCATTGTAAATAAACACTAAGTGTGACCTTGACCTTTGAGGTAGGGACACGGGTCTTGCACGCGACACGTCGTCTTGGTATGTGGAACACATGTGGCAAGTTATTTTAAAAACTGTCCATACAAGAGAAAGTTACAGCCCGGACACGACAACCCATACTCTATGTCCTTATATGCAGCACTCCATTGTGAATAAACACTAAGTGTGACCTTGACCTTTGAGGTAGGGACACGGGTCTTGCACGCGACACGTCGTCTTGGTATGTGGAACACATTTGGCAAGTTATTTTAAAATCTGTCCATACAAGGGAAAGTTACAGCCCGGACACGACAACCTATACTCTATGTCCTTATATGCAGCACTCCATTGTAAATAAAAACTAAGTGTGACCTTGACCTTTGAGGTAGGGACACGGGTCTTGCAGGCGACACGTCGTCTTGGTATGTGGAACACATGTGGCAAGTTATTTTAAAATCTGTCCATACAAGGGAAAGTTACAGCCCGGACACGACAACCTATACTCTATGTCGTTATATGCAGCACTCCATTGTAAATAAACTCTAAGTGTGACCTTGACCTTTGAGGTAGGGACACGGGTTTTGCACGCCACACGTCGTCTTGGTATGTGGAACACATTTGGCAAGTTATTTTAAAATCTGTCCATACAAGGGAAAGTTACAGCCCGGACACGAAAACCTATACTCTATGTCCTTATATGCAGCACTCCATTGTAAATAAACACTAAGTGTGACCTTGACCTTTGAGGTAGGGACACGGGTCTTGCACGCGACACGTCGTCTTGGTATGTGGAACACATGTGGCAAGTTATTTTAAAAACTGTCCATACAAGAGAAAGTTACAGCCCGGACACGACAACCCATACTCTATGTCCTTATATGCAGCACTCCATTGTGAATAAACACTAAGTGTGACCTTGACCTTTGAGGTAGGGACACGGGTCTTGCACGCGACACGTCGTCTTGGTATGTGGAACACATGTGGCAAGTTATTTTAAAATATGTCCATACAAGGGAAAGTTACAGCCCGGACACGACAACCAGTACTCTATGTCCTTATATGCAGCACTCTATTGCGAATAAACACTAAGTGTGACCTTGACCTTTGAGGTAGGGACACGGGTCTTGCACGCGACACGTCGTCTTGGTATGTGGTACACATGTGGCAAGTTGTTTTAAAATCTGTCCATACAAGGGAAAGTTACAGTCCGGACACGACAACCTATACTCTATGTCCTTATATGCAGCACTCCATTGTGAATAAACACTAAGTGTGACCTTGACCTTTGAGGTAGGGACACGGGTTTTGCACGCGACACGTCGTCTTGCTATGTGGAACACATTTGGCAAGTTATTTTAAAATCTGTCCATACAAGGGAAAGTTACAGCCCGGACACGACAACCTATACTCTATGTCCTTATATGCAGCACTCCATTGTAAATAAACTCTAAGTGTGACCTTGACCTTTGAGGTAGGGACACGGGTCTTGCACGCGACACGTCGTCTTGGTATGTGGAACACATGTGGCAAGTTATTTTAAAATCTGTCCATACAAGAGAAAGTTACAGCCCGGACACGACAACCTATACTCTATGTCCTTATATGCAGCACTCCATTGTGAATAAACATTAAGTGTGACCTTGACCTTTGAGGTAGGGACACGGGTCTTGCACGCGACACGTCGTCTTGGTATGTGGAACACATGTGGCAAGTTATTTTAAAATCTGTCCATACAAGGGAAAGTTACAGCCCGGACACGACAACCTATACTCTATGTCCTTATATGCAGCACTCCATTGTGAATAAACACTAAGTGTGACCTTGACCTTTGAGGTAGGGACACGAGTCTTGCACGCCACACGTCGTCTTGGTATGTGGAACACATGTGGCAAGTTATTTTAAAATCTGTCCATACAAGGGAAAGTTACAGAGCCGGACGGACGGACGGTGCGATTTTAATATGCCCACCTTCGGGGGCATAAAAAGGCAAAACATATAAAAACTATATGATTCTGAATAGGCTAAGTATTATTCCGACTTATTCGATTGTTTCTTAGATTAAAAAGTACGTGTTTTTTTACTAGATTACCATATACAAAATTCATTCCAAAGTTGACAATGTGTACTTTTTGAACAGAAAAATACACGGAATTGGAAATTAAAACCTTAGTTTCGAAGAAAGCTTGATATAAACATATGCTCTCCTATTTTGATACTAAATGGAAAACATGCAGCATTCAATTGAACATTGTGATACTCGAAAATGCATTATATTTAACTTCCATTGTGTAGAAAAATTGTGGACCTTCTTAGTATTACTGTTTTGTTCATCAAAACACACCAAAAACAATCACAAAGTGCGTTACAAATAGTGGAATCTATATCTCGGTCAAGTGGACAAGATTCTGTCTTGCTTACATCTTGTCTGCGATAAATACGCATGTTAAAAACTTTTGTTATCTAGTATATGATCAATGAATTATTGTCCATCAATCATTCTAGATAGGTTGTAATTATAATCGAAAGTCTGTATCCTCCAAAACAGCATTTTATGACTTTTCCACCTTTTATACCAATGTTCCGCAACATTTGCTTTTCAAGAAAATAACACAACGGGATAATTTTAACATATTCTTCCTTGAACAACGTTGTGTCAATATGCTTCTCTTGCGATGAATTAATTTCGTTATTGGTTATATAGAGTAAATGCATGACTGCTTAACAGATTGAAGGATTTAGATATAATATATGGCGGAAAATATTTTCAAAGTTTCGGTATTTCCATTAAATCGGAAAACGTGAGAAGTCAGAAATGAATGTGTCTTGAGTACGTATTATTGTTGTAATGCGTATTTTTGTATTTTAAAAAGAAAAATAGAGTGAGAAGAAAAGGTCGTGAACAAATTGCATTTTGAGAAATGTTTAACAATTATTTTATATCAAACATTACAAATGTTGAAAGTATAAAATGAAATGTGATTAACAATAGCAATTAATAAACAATCAGTTATTTACTTTTAACATTTTTATGGGAATCGAAATTTTATAGCCCATATTTGATCCAAACATTCGTTTAATTTGATACTTGTATTAATCAAAACACGACCAAAAATGCAACTTCTCTAGGTATATTTTACGTATATATATATATACATATTTGATACAGCGGTTTGATATATATGATATGCTGTTCAAGCCGCTGTATCAAATATGTTTTATACATTAAAGAATCAGTGACAATCTTATTAGGAAATAAGCTTAGTATTTAATAAAACCTATTTACCAGTGTTACGTACTCACTTGATATTCATTGTTTTTCTTGCCCGCGCCCAAAATGTAATAAAAAAGCTAAACGTAATAGTGGAGGTGTAATAATTTACTATAAACAAAAATATTTTGGTTATATAAAACTCATTTTTATTAATACTAATGGATTAGTTTGGAATAAGTAACATTCTTCGGAACAGATAATGATATTTATATCTGTAGCTGCTACATTCCACCTGAAGATTCTAATGTCTATAAAAACATTAATTCACAATTATTCGAATTTGACTTTTTTGAATTATTGTCTAATGTTATAAGACATTATAGCCAACTTGGAGATATACTTATAACGGGAGATTTGAACTCCAGGGTAGGCCAGAGGTCAGATATTGTACAAAATATTATTCTAGACCGATTTGTTGACATGCCATTAAATGATATACCTGCTGATAATTTACCAAAAAGATCGTCGTTTGACAATAAATCTAACGGTTTCGGAAATAAACTATTAACGGTCTGCAAAGAAAACAGTATTTTTATTGTAAATGGTCGTAAAGAAGTGGGGAAATTTACTTGCTATAATCTTATCAGGAATAGATTAGCCGCTAATGTTGTTGATTGTGTTATTGTCAATTATGATATGTTTCAGTTGATTGATCATTTTGAAGTGCATGAACTAAATGAATATTCGGACCACTGTCCATAACATTTTACAGTAAATCTAAACAATATGAAAAATTGCAATGAAAATTTTTCATGTGATAAAATTATGTGGGATGTTTCTAAAAAGGAACAATTTTTATCAAAACTAAATGATAATAAGCCTCATTTTGATAATATTGTTGAAAATTTATTAAACGATTGTGTGGATTTAAACACTTGTATCGATGATTTTCCAACCTTGATATATGATATATCATTTGCTGTACATGGTAAAACCATTCGTATTAACAGAAATAGTTCACCACACAGAAAACAGTCGCCTTGGTTTGATAACACGTGTAAGCAACGTAAAAAGGATTTTTACAATTGTAAAAGGCTGTATACTGAAAATCCTACACCTGAAAACAGATTATTATTTTGAATGCTAGTGCTTTGTATTGTAAAGCCAAGCGTAAAGCTAAACAAAGGTATTCATATATTGAAAATTGTACATTAGCTACACTTAGCAAGACAAATGCTAGATCCTTTTGGAAATATATTAATAAGTATAAAGGTAAAAAAAAATACAAATTCTAATGACATAAGTATTGATGAATTTGTTCAGCATTTCAAAAATATGTCAAATACACCCCATCCCAGCAATTTCGATGTTAACGACTATCCTTATTCCGTGAATACTATTGAAACCAATGAATTGGATTGCGACTTCACTGTTGATGAGATATGTAAAATTATTTCAAGTTTGAAACGCAATAAGAGCTGTGACACATCTAATGTTGTTGCTGATTTTTTCATAGATTCCAAAAGAATTTATTGCTCCATATTTGACCAAATTATTTAATTACATATTTCAGAAGGGTGTCTATCCAGAAGCGTGGAGTAAAGGGGCTATTGTCCCAATCTTTAAAAAAGGTGATCGTTCTGATCCGGCAAATTATAGAGAAATAACTTTAGTTAATATTACTGCTAAGATATTCTCATTAGTTCTTAGAAATAGAATTGATAAATGGTGTGAGAACAATTATGTATATAATGAATCACAGTTCGGATTTAGAAATAGTCATAGTACTTCTGATTGTATTTTTATCTTACATGCATTAATTCAGAATACTATTCTAAGCAAACATAAACTATACTGGGTGAGTACCTAAATCGGAACAGTACCTAAATATGGAACACTCATTATATAAGTGTTTTCTGATTGAGATCATTTTATTTACGATTTTAATCAATAAAGACGTTTGTCTTAGATACAAATTCCAAAGAACACGATTCTCCGGTAAGTATTTGAAATACTGCTAACATTTAAAGTTTTTCATGTTCAAATGTAAATACATGGCATGCGGGGGAAAAACCTCATGCTTGCCACAATCCCAGCATACTGGTACAGCCTGTATTTTACAGAAATCATCAAATTTTATTGACAAAAATGACAAAAAAAAACAAGCTGGAAATAACATTAAATTATTAATTTACTTAAACAAATCATGGAGCAATAATTTTAAAAGAATACATAAAAATAAATAACAAATTAAAACTGTTCCATATTTAGGTACTCCGAGGACGAAAATGGCAGTCCTTAATTGTGCGGTTAATAAAGTACTTTTCATGCAGATTGGTAGTATCTTGAAAAATGCCATTTATATCAACCACTTGGTCTTGAATCCTAGTATGCTGATGGAAAATGTTGTAGTTGTAGTGCAAGTCTAACTAAAAAT
The DNA here is from genome assembly GCF_026914265.1 of Mya arenaria. Classification (NCBI taxonomy): domain Eukaryota; kingdom Metazoa; phylum Mollusca; class Bivalvia; order Myida; family Myidae; genus Mya; species Mya arenaria. The sequence goes on from NC_069127.1 coordinate 6,532,247, forward strand.
ATTTCAAAAATAGTGCCGAAAGTGTTCCAATTTAGGTACTCACCCAGTATTGTGCATTTGTTGATTACGAAAAAGCTTTCGATACTGTTATCCATGATGCATTGTGGGTAAAATTAGTAGAATCGGGAGTTAGCTCCAAGATGATAAAATCTCTATATAGAAGTGTTAAGGCTTGTATTAAGGATGCAAGTAATATGTCCTACTCTGATATGTTTGATATATCACTTGGTGTTAATCAAGGGGAGCCATTATCACCCCTTTTGTTTATTTTGTTTATCATTGGTGTTAAAGACTCTGTTGACTTTCACAATTTAACTGAGTCAGACATTGATACACTATCTATTTTATGCTGTTGTTTGCGGATGATATCGCATTATTTACCACTGATCCTGTAAGTTTACAGCATCAGCTAAATTCTCTGTACATGTATTCATGTAACTGGGGGTTAAAATCAACATTAAAAAACTAAAATATGTGTGTTTGAAAGCAGGAGAAGCCAGTGTAATTTTAGATGGACAATTAATGACGAAATTGTTGAAGTGGTGGATAACTTTTGTTACTTAGGTATTTACTTTTCTTATACTGGGAATATGAATAATGCTGTAAAAATGCTGAATGAACAGGCTTTAAAGGCATACAACCATCTACTATCTGTGTTTAGTAGATTGACACTAGATATTAAAACTAAACTATCGTTGTTTGATGCTCTAATTGTACCAATTATTTTATATGGATCGGAGATTTGGGGAGCATATGATCATAGCGAGCTAGATAAACTCCATTTAAAGTTCTGCAAACATATTCTTGGTGTTAAACAACAGACATCTAATGCCGCCGTTTTAGGCGAGCTAGGACGGTTTCAATTGTCAGTTATATGTAAAGAAAGGGCATTAAAATATTGGATAAAAATTAATATGAATCCGAATTCATTAATGCACCATGTGTTAACAAAACAATCCAATATTTATCATTATAATAACATACGTCCTGCTAGTAAAAAAATATGGCACTCAGCTATGTCTGATTTGTTAAACAGAATGGGTTATGGTAACTTGTTAGTTGATTTTAATACAGATTACAATTATTCTCCTTTGTTAACCCAAAGGGTACGGGATCAATATATTCAAAGGTGGTATGATAACTTAACATCCCAACCCAAAATGGAATACTATTGTAGATTTAAAAAAGAATTTTTATTTGAAGAATATTTAACGTGTGTCAAAAATGATAAACACCGAAAAGAATGATCAAGATTTAGACTGTCATCTCATTCACTGGAAATAGAGACTGGTCGATATACGAATATTTACAGAGAAAACAGAAAATGTAAACTCTGTTCACATGTCACTGTGGAGTCTGAATACCATTTTCTACTTTGTTGTACAGCCTATTCAGATCTTAGAAAAAAAAATATCATATTAAATTTAATTGGCCAAATATGGCTAAATTTAAATATTTGATGTCAGTAAAGAGGGATTTATTTTTACAAAACTTACCTAAGTTTATATATAGTGCTATGAAATTTAGACAAGAAAAGCTAGAAGTTTAGCTGCTTCTATTGGTTATATTTTCGTATATATTATTATGATATTGCTTTTGTGAATATATATGTAATGTTATCACACAATTGCTTTATTAATCAATATACTTTTGTGTCTTGGCCATAATTAGATAGTTTGTAAATGGCCAAAGGCAAACATGCCGATTCGCCAATAAACTCTTGAAACTCTTGATATTAACTAACCCCATTTGGTTATAATGCTGAATCGTCTTCATCAAGCCAATATATAATCGGATGAATAGGTTAAACACAATTATACTGTTCGAACTTATTTATGAGTACTTTTAATTCTGAATAAGATTGTGTCTTTTAAATAATCTCTTTATTTCACATTGACACAAATTTAAAGATAATAGAAGATAGTATTGTGCGACACGTCATATTACCTGCAAAAAGGCTGAATACTTTTTAGAGTTATATACGCCGATGTAAGGTAAATGATTCGATAATACATGGGAGGAGACAGTTGAAACGAAGTAAAGCAATGCTTTCATAAATATTCAACCGAACAACAAAGAACATATAGCTTAAGAATATGTTCACCTCGGAATAAAGTGTGACTCTGTCTTGTCCTGTCCTGCGAATGTTGACGACGCTTGTGTGAAGATGCGGTGTACCTTTCTGATAGTAGGTTAAACCCGGGATACTTTAATCCGTTTACATCATTGACTATATACTATTAAATCGTTTTCCCAAACAGTATATATGGCAACGAGCTTTGGACAATATAAACACTGTTTTTTTTATTAAAATCGAAGTGATTACAGTGAGAAAACATCCTCGATTATTGCTCTAAAGTAGGCAAATAATGCGCTCAATTGTTGAGCTCGGCTCAATATTCCAGCAATTGTTCGAACACTTTAATTCACATCATGACAATCACATAATACATAAATTGTGTTTCTATACCGGGATTAACACACTCATTTGCAATATGCTCCGCCTGTAAGATTGTAATTTTTTTTCTTATGTTTGGTATAATGTAAAACACGCTTTGTTAAGTTTTCGCTTCCGAGCAAGATTAACTTTTAGAAGTGTGTGGATATTCTTATGGATTCATCGTTTCCCCATACAGTATAAGTTTACTTCTACGAATCATTAAAGAAGGATGCTCATATTGTATTGGTACAGGTCAATACGGGTTCTCTAAATACATATACGGTAGGTCGTGCAGACACATTTATCTAATCTCGACCTATTTATTTATATGTACTTTGAATAACCTTTGTTTATTAATGTATTATAATATGTATATACATGTTAGTATAGCGATAACAGACATGTACCCTGAGTAAATCGCCATAGTTTTGTTGAAAAGCTTTTGTTTTTCTTATTTTGATGAGAAATGTTTATTATTCCAGCAAAATTGCAAGGGTCATTCAAGCACATATTTTTCATAAAACTGTTCCTAGGCTTGATCGACCCTAGCTGTGCTCACATATTCAATCGAACCTCAAAATCATTTGATGAAAACAAGAAATATTTGAAGAATGGAACTATTGCTAACAAATCTAATTGCGTAAACACGTAAAAAGGTTATCTATTGAAATTGCACATAACTCGTTATTTTAAATAGTTAACGCCATTCATTAACAAATTTGTTATATCTTATTTCCTCTACTGTTCAGACTTTATGCTTATCAACTCCTATAATTTATAATATAATGGGCTATATCGTTCCAAGCTGTAATTTCCAAAACCGGGCCAAATGATTGACAAATGACAAAACATATGTTTTATATAGGATAAGCCTTGGTATTTTTCTACACACTGAGGCAATTATCAACCAAAACCTATGGTCAACAATGTATTATTCTATAAAAAATCGGGTATTGTTTTACCATAAGAAACAAATAAATAACAATATTGTTAAATAATAAATACTAACTGCAACGGTAATACTTTTTTTAAATATGATAGCAGATAAATAAGAAAATAATGAAAGCATTTTAATGAAACGGCTTTATTATAGAATTAAAGATGGGTCTTTTAGATTGAAAATACACAAACTAAAAAATAGATATCGCAATATACCGACGAAAGCCACCATGAGGTGTTTATTGAAACCGATAAAATAATATTTAAAAAGATATATATCAAATTTCATTTGTCATTTTAACTTTACAACTTATTCATGGCGCCCTGAAATGCTTTGCATCAATGGTCTTTCTTGTACATCAATGTAACTCCACAATTGAAAAGCTAGGTATGCTTAGGTTTTAATTTTCGTCTACTTATCTTCAGACATCGGCACACCATGTACGGTGACATCAGACTGCAACACGACAACAGTGGCGGGCACAGTTTGTGACACAATAATGTCTCCCCCAGTGTGTAAGCTAGGTATGAAAACGTGGTCCATTGGTATTTTCTAACATTCATTTTGTATTTTAGCATTGCATGTCCGTTTTTAGCCTGTTGAAGACGTGTGTTAAAGAGCAAATACCGGGTGTTTACGGAAGATGAACGAAACATTCACGTTCCGTTAACGACCGGTGTTTTGCCATACTTATGCAGACCCGGGCCAAGTATTTGCCTTACATACCGTAGGCACTATTTCATCTGTTGATGTTTTAGATAGCCTGTGTAAGATCAATGATACGATTATTTACCACAAAGAAAGTATACAATAAATTATATGATTTGTGACGAACAACTGACATTTATATCCAACAATATATCTAAGATCTCTACCTTCCTTCCATACATTTGTTTTAATACAGTGAATAGTATATTATATAGTGCAAATACAATTTTGCTGTGGTCGTTACCATCTGCATGGCCAATGAAACTGCTGTATATGTATAGCGGGCGTCTGTGGATTCGTATATGTATTAACACTATAAGTTTTTCTCATTCGATTTGAGTGAATAAGCCCTTTTATTGCTTTGGTGACGCAGAAAAGCATGCATTTGACCATGGCAGAATAACATGACCATTATTTGGACTGTTGTAATACCAGTTAAATGAACAGAGCCCTGTATATATCCTTTGATTTCATCTAGTTGTGAGGAACAAATACCACTGTAGTTTTCCTGGTTATGAATAGATCCTTTCTTATGCAGTGACACTATATATATCCTTCAGACCATGTTTCTGGAAAAATAACCAGTTTTGAGAATAATATTAAATAGTGATTGTAAAAAAGGGGTTTAACACGGTATTTCCATGTATAGCATATTTAAATAATTATCTGGACCAGCACTTTTATTGCGTTTTAATTGTTTAATACCGTGTCTTGGCCTTATAAACCTAAGGCAATTTTTGACGATGGTCTACCGGATCTATTTATAGCTTGCAGACGACGAATTTTATTTTTAGTTCAAGGTAAGCAAGGCTTTTCAAGGAGTTATTAAAACGTAACGGACGTGTCTGGACTTGAAATAAAGACTAATAGCGATGACGTCATGGACATGCATAAACTTGTTTCAAGACCGAGAACTTACTTATATTAGGATTGAAAGCTTTTAAGCGTCGGAACACTTGAGATATGCGGTATTCGCATGGTGAAAACATAATACAAACAGTTGAGTTTTCTTTTACATGTTTATTCTTTAATATATATTTACAAACTTTACATATACACATTCATACAAAAAATCATACAAAAAACATTTTAGAGCAAAACAACGCCAAGCTGATTTAATAACAATAGGGATAGGATATGTAACCGTCTTTGATTACTCGTTTATCGAACCCAGTCTATAATCTTTATTCTGTGATGTAGTCAATAGACGGGCGGAATCCCGATCACGAACAATTTTAAACCGGTCAGCTACTGTGACAACATCGTTTTTGTTTTCCGTTACCATTCGTTTTAATGTGTCAAAGTTGATGTCTAGACAGTTTTTTTAATTTAACGTAATTCGCCGTACTTTACAATGTGTTATCATTCCGTCCATGTCAGGGTGAGTCAACTGATAAGCATAGTTTTAGGGCCACCCGTAACGAACACTTTTATTGTATTCCCAGGTGTCTCGTCAGTCAGGTAACCTAAATAGTCCCCTAAAGTCGGTACCGATTCTCCCGGTTGTGTTGAAAAAACGACGGAATCCGTGTCCGCATAAAGGGCCCTGGGACCTAGTTTTTCCAAGTACGAGTATAGTTTTAAACGAGATTGAGCCGTAGTATAGGCAGCTATGACTACATTTGTTTTCTCTGAGGTTTCAATGAACTCTTCTTTATAGTTCCATCTTAATTCTACCATGTCCTCAGAAACAAAGTTCACGCCCGTCACCTCCTCTCTGTCAGAAGTCAGTTAGTAGAAGTATATGGAAGGATCGTCAATGTATTCGACTTGAGACATGTTAGGTCTCTGACTAAATTTCCCCTTGAACGAATTCAACATGAGTTTGGCCAAAGCACGCATTCCATGATTCTTTTTGATGTTGTTATTATCCAACAAAATACCTTCCTTTTCAAGGTATAGCTGAATGTATTTCCGTTTATAAGTTTCCGTTTTACACCAGTCTGGCCAACCGCTGGCTTCCTGTTTGATTTTAAGAAATGTATTGACATACTCGGTAAACAGACCCCCCACCTTTTGTCTCAACGTCATATTGGGATATTTGGTCGAAATTTCACACTTCTTATATAATGAGAACGCGGTACCCCTTTTCAATCGCCTTTTTTAATTCGTCAGTTACCCAATTACCAATAAAACACCGTTCACTGTCCGTATGTGTACAAGACTCTTGTTGGCGTGTGTCGGCACAGGTTTTACATAAAGCAAACAGCAATTTACCATTCATTTTACAAGGTATTACAGGTACAAAGAGACCTTTGGGTGGCAGGACCTTACATTTAATGAGACCTTCATAATTATTGATACTGTCGAAATCTTCAGTAATGATGGAAGGGTGACCCATTGGTATTTTTCCCGTTTTATTGATAAAAAGATAAAGTGATGTAACGTCATAGTAGTTGAGTGTTTCATCCCGACTAGCTTCCTTAAATATCGTAAAAGCCTCAGTTCTACCTCCAAAGAAAGCATCTCTGGGTTATAACTGAGTAACATGTTCAAGACTATGTACATGTGTAACCATTTCTTCATTGTTTTTCATTTGTTGTTCAAATTCAGATTCCCAGATGGATTGGTAGATGTAGCCATTGTCTACCAGATATTTATTTTTGTCTAATGTCTTCTGATAGAGTTCGCCCATGGTCAATTTACTGACAGGGTGTATTGTAGACTGGGCATACATACGGGATTCCCATGCCAAAAGTCCCCGTGAAATTCAAGAACCACTTTTTGGTCATTTATTTTATAATACCCGTCTACTTTGTAGGGACCAATGACTTTCTCTCCACCGTTTCGAGCATGATGAATACGTATACCAAGTGTATGTAATAGGTATTTAAGCCACTGGAGAGCTTTCACAGATTGAAGTTGTTCAGGATTGTAACCGTGGGAAGGTATCAGACCTAAACTCTCTTGGCTCAGAAGGTTAGTACGGCATACACGCTGACAAGCCGAGGCTATAGTTTTACTTTTTTCAAATGGATCAACACCAGTAACATGCATAAAATCTTGTCTAAATCTCAACGCAAATCTTCTTAATATGTCCACGTCTGATTTACAGTAATTGAGAATTTCATGTTGGAAGTCGAAGGTTTTGTGTTTGTTTTTGTTGTACCAATGTAAGAATTTGGCTCTATCGACATAGCGTCTGGGTTGCAATAGGTCAAGTCAGGTAAATGGTCCAAGACATTAGTATGATGTTCTTTCTTGTTATAGAGATGTGGAAAATACCCTTTGGCTAATTCAGAAAAGCCAAACATTTTTGGGAGTTTGGACAAAGCCATTGGCAGAAAATTTAGAGAATCGACCATCTTGTCTTTACTGTTAGGTTCAAACAATGACATAACTATAGCACCGTTGAGCGGTTCCTAGTGTTGGCTTCGTACACCACCCGACACCAATACTAAGTCGGTCTAAAATGACACCTCCATACTCATAGTAGCTTCCTAGAAAATTTATGAGGTCTATACAAATGTATCATTTAAAAAGAGGAATAATAATGTTACCTTATTTATTCGTTAAATAGTCACATAATGATATATGAATTACATTAAAAATGAATACCAAAAACATCAGCCATGCAGTGCGTGAATATGCCTAATAGTAGGGCTGTTGTTGTTGTTGCTAATGCTGTTGTTTGTGTATTTATTGTAAATCTGATTAATACTTTTCTTTCAAAGAATATATATTCGTTGTTTAATCCAATGTAAACTTTATAGACATTTGTAAATAAAACACAAAAGAAAAGAAGCAAACTTTAAATATAAAAGAAAACCCATTAAGAATGCAATATCAATTCACAAGGAGTCCATATATGAATAGTGAGTTTAACGGCTGACACGTTTAAACATGTTCTGTTTATATATAGAAAAAAGGGTAATGCGCCAAAAATAGTTACAACTATGTGCATGTTACAATTTGTCATTTGAAGTTTATAAGGGAGTGTTCTGTCTGTTGTGTATCATTCCTATCGAAGCGACTAGACGTGAAAGAACAGGTAAACTTAAATGGTCTGTTCTCTACTTACAATGTTAACCCGCTATTGATTATATCCACGATGAATCGTCTGCTAAACAGTATTAATAAACTGGACGCTTAAAAAAAATGCCCTTGATATCGGTTTTTTTTAACGGTTAAGTTTTATAAGAGACTAATAAAATGTACCTCTATAGTTAACGACATGTTTAAACACGTCCTGTTTATATTGAGGACCATTCGTAGTGCGCTAAAAATAGTTTCAATTAGTTGCATGTTACAAATTGTCAATTGAAGTTTATAAGGGGGCGCTCGTTTTGTCCATATCATTTCTATCGAAGCGTCCAGTCTTGGATTAACAGGTAAACTTAAATCGTCTGCTCTCTATTTACAGTGTAAACCCTATATTAATTTTATCCACTGTAAAGCGCATGTAAGGCGCAACAGTTTTTATAAACTACACGTTTAAAAACTTGACCACTGATGTCGGATTATTTAATGGGAGCGGTTGTGAGAGACTTATAGGTGTACTTTTATTGTTAGCGAAGCGTTTAGGATAAGTGTTTAATTGAAATGTATATTTTGTGAATGTATTTTAAAGATTATATTTGGGTCTGATTTAAATAGAATGCTAATTACATATAGATCATCTTGTTTATTTACCATTGTTTTGATAAGGTAAACAAGTTGGGGGTTTTTTGTTTTTTTTAGCTGTTGCATTTCTTCTTTTAAAAACAAACAACAGGATTAACAACAACAACATCAACAGCCCTATTATTAGGCATATTCACGCATAATACCGGTAGTATTGGTTTAAGCCATAAAACATTAATTTTCGAACAGAAATATGAAAATATGCAATCTGATCTGTTGTCAACAATCTTATAACATTGGTAAGCAGATATAAAAAAAAGCGGAATCTTTTGTCTAGACAGCGAAAGGTACAGTCCCTCAATTCATACTAGTTCCAAATGTATGTACTAATTACTTCTTAGTGAAGTGTTATCAAAAACCAACTGAAAACATATTATGCTGTCATTGTACATAGCAATACATCGTATCGTTTAATTAGCTTCTATGGATATGGAAACGTCATCAGACCGTCTTAATGTTGGTGTGAGTCATTGTATAGGGCGAGGTAAAGATGGAGTGGCACCGTCTAGTGAGAGGTCCTGACCCTAAATGACCGCTATTATCACTAGATCGGGTATGCACGCCAGCTCTGTTAACACTACGTGTGCCATCTTTAAACTTGCTTTGAACGTATTGAAGAATTTAATTTAACACGCTATATGTCGTTTTTCAGTAGGAGTATTCACGTGGTATTCAGTTTTCTTAAAATATTACTAAAATATGTAAAACCAGCTCTGTATAATAAACTAATACATATTTTGTTTCCTTGTCATTGTTCAAGGGAACTATATTGATTATTCATTTTTATAATAAAAATATATTTACATACTCAGCCCTTCAAAACGAACTTAACATCTATTTTTATCAGTCAATCACGTGACTATATAAATTGACCAATCACAGATCGGTTTAAGTTAAGTGAGGTATTAAAAGTTAATAAGGGTAGGTCTGTAACATGACATTCAATATCTCTCAAGACACCGAATTCATGGCTTTCAACCGTCCAGAGTGTGATTTTGCTATCGATAAAAAGAGCCTCCAACACCAAAGGATGGCGAATCATTGGAGACGTTTTCGTTGCGATATCTGCAGTGCCCAATTCACAAGAAAAGACAACTTTAATAGACACATGGACAAGCACACTAACATACACAATGTGCACTGTCATAATGTGGCCGTTCATTTAGTCGTTCTGACAACCTACAACGTCATATGCTGGAAAAAAACATCAGATCAGAGGTGGAGCCAAACGACCCTCGGATACTCAAGAGGACTATAAAATAAAAAGACTGAAGACAGACGACGATCCTCGCCAATATTATGTCATGAAGAAGATTAAAGAACAGAAAATGGAAAAGTTTAGAACCACTTCCTCCATACATCAAGAACAGTTTAGAAACATCGATGTCAATGACGTCACAAATATATTAAACACATTGAAACGTGTGTTTGCTGCCATATTGGAGGACGTGACATCACACTCCAATACAGAAGATTTAATACGCATGACAGTACAGAGTCCTTCATTGGACTATCCTATAGTGATACCATTTCTTCGTCTTCATGAAGTCACGCTTGTCAGGTTTCTGTCTGAAGGGGAACGAATACTTCAGTCCAATGAAGACTTTGTTATTGACGAAGGTTTGGAACTCGACATCACACATGTGGATATGGCTAACGGTAGCGGTCGTCAGAAGCGCACCATTGCGAATATGGATAGACATCTTAAAGAAAAACAATGTATTATACGAATAAAACAATGACGATTTATGTTGTGCCAAAGCTATAAGCACAGCTAAAGCGAGAATGGACAAACATGAAAAATGGAACAGTATTCGCCAAAGGCGTGATATACAAAGACAACTGGCTGAAGAATTACACAGTGAGGCTGACGTGTCACGAGGGCCTTGCAGTGTTAATGAAATTAAAAAGTTCCAGACCGTGTTAGTTAACTACCAACAATACGTAATTTCGAAGGATCATTTCAATGGTATTATTTACAAAGGTCCGAAATCAGACAATAAAATATTATTATATTACCATGAGCAACACTACGATGTCATCACGAGTATGCCTGCTTTTTTAGGAAGGAGTATTTCTGTACAAAATGTCAAAAAGGGTACGATCACATGGAGAAACACAAATGTAACAACGTGTGCTATGCCTGTTACAAAATACATCAACAAAGCGAAGAAGACTGGATTCATTGCCAACACTGTAACAGATATTCCAAAGGACTAGAGGGCTATACTTTACACAAGACACCAACTGTCAAGGGAAATTCGACCTGTAAAAACTACTAACGTTGTGAAGACTATTCCAAAACTATAAACAGAACTATGTGTAATGGCCTGTTGTGATTGTTGTTTTCAGAAAACAACTATGGGGCCATTGTTCTTTGTCACAATTTTCAGGGTTATGATTCCTACCCTATATTGAAATATTTGTACAAAAATGGAATTCTGCCAAGTTTCATTCCCAACGGTGCTTAAATTATGTCATTGTTTGAACCTAACAGTAAAGTCAAGATGATCGATTCTCTAAATTTTCTGCCAATGGCTTTGTCCAAACTCCCAAAAATGTTAGGCTTTTCTGAATTAGCCAAAGGGTATTTTCCACATCTCTATAACAAGAAAGAACATCATACTAATGTCTTGGACCATTTACCTGACTTGACCTATTGCAACCTAGACGCTATGAAACCTGACGATAGAGCCAAATTCTTAAATTGGTACAAAAAACAACAACACAAAACCTTTGACTTCCAACATGAAATTCTCAAATACTGTAAATCAAATGTGGACATATCAAAAAGATGTGCGTTGATATTTAGACAAGATTTTATGCATATTACTGGTGTTGATCCATTTGAAAAAAGTAAAACTATAGCCTCGGCTTGTCAGCGTGTATTCCGTACTAATTTTTTGAGCCAAGAGAGTATAGGTCCGATACCTTCCCACGGTTGCAATCCTGAACAAGGTCAATTTGTGAAAGCTCTCCAGTAGCTTAAATACCTATTACATACACTTGGTATACGTATTCATCATGCTCGAAACGGTGGAGAAAAATTCATTGGTCCCTACAAAGTAGACGGGTATTATGAAATAAATGACCAAAATGTGGTTCTTGAATTTCACGGGGACTTTTGGCACGGGAATCCCTTATGTAGGCCCAGTCTACAATACATATGTCAGTAAATTGACCATGGGCGAACTCTATCAGAAGACAAAAATAAATATTTGGTAGGCAATGGCTACATCTACCAATCTATCTGGGAATCTGAATTTGAACAACAAATGAAAAACAATGAAGAAACGGTTACACATGTACATAGTATTGAACATGTTACTCAGTTACAACCCAGAGATGCTTTCTTTGGAGGTAGAACTGAAACTTTCACCTTATTTAAGGAAGCTAGTCGGGATGAAACACTCAACTACTATGATATTACATCACTGTATCCTTTTATCAATAAAACGGGAAAAATACCAATGGGTCACCCTTCCATCATCACTGAAGATTTCGACAGTATCGATAATCATGAAGGTCTCATTAAATGTAAGGTCCTGCCACCCAAAGGTCTCTTTGTGCCTGTAATACCTTGTAAAATGAATGGTAAATTGCTGTTTGCTTTATGTAAAACCTGTGCCGACACACGCCAACAAGAGTCTTGTACACATACGGAAAGTGAACGGTGTTTTATTGGTACTTGGGTAACTGACGAATTAAAACAGGCGATTGAAAAGGGGTACCGCGTTCTCGTTATAAACGAAGTGTTGAATTTCGACCATATATCCCAGTATGACGTTGAGACAAAAGGTGGGGGGTCTGTTTACCGAGTATGTCAATACATTTCTTAAAATCAAACAGGAAGCCAGCGGTTGGCCAGACTGGTGTAAAACGGAAACTTATAAACGGAAATACATTCAGCTAAACCATGAGAAGGAAGGTGTTTTGTTGGATTATAACAACATCAAAAAGAATCATGGAATGCGTGCTTTGGCCAAACTAATGTTGAATTCGTTCAAGGGGAAATTTGGTCAGAGACCTAAGATGTCGCAAGTCGAATACATTGACGATCCGTCCATATACTTCGACAAACTGACTTCGAACTTTGTTTCTGAGGACATGGTAGAATTAAGATGGAATTATAATGAAGAGTTCATTGAAACCTCAGAGAAAACAAATGTAGTCATAGCTGCCTACACTACGGCTCAAGCTCGTTTAAAACTATACTCGTACTTGGAAAAACTAGGTCCCAGAGCTCTTTATGCGGACACGGATTTCGTCATTTTTTTAACACAACCGGGAGAATCGGTACCGACTTTAGGGGACTAATTAGGTTACCTGACTGACGAGACACCTGGGAATACAATAAAAGTGTTCGTTACGGGTGGCCCTAAAAACTATGCTTAACAGTTGACTCACCCTGACATGGACGGAAAGATAACACATTGTAAAGTACGGCGAATTACGTTAAATTATAAAAACTGTCTAGACATCAACTTTGACACATTAAAACGAATGGTAACGGAAAACAAAAACGATGTTGTCACAGTAGCTGACCAGTTTAAAATTTATCGTGATCGGGATTCCGCCCGTCTATTGGCAACATCACAGAATAAAGATTATAGACTGGGTTCGATAAACGAGTAATCAAAGACGGTTACATATCCTGTTCCTATGGTTATTAAATCAGCTTAGCGTCGTTTTGCTCTAAAAGTTTTTTGTATGATTATTTTGTATGAATGTGTACATGTTAAGTTTGTTAATATATATTAAAGAATAAACATGTAAAAGAAAATTCAACTGTTTTTGTCATGTTTTCACCCTGAGAAAACCGCATATCTCAAGTGTTCCGACGCTTAAAAGCTTTCAATCCTAATATAAGTAAGTACTCGGTCTTGAAACAAGTGTATGCATGTCCATGACGTCATCGCTATTAGTCTTTATTACAATATATATGCAAAAAGCTACAGAAACATGCTCAGTAGCAAAAAGTTTAAACATAAACCCGGTTTAGTGGCAATGGGCAACGCCAAAGACATAGAACACAAATTCACAAACAAGAAACATAGATCAGCACACAACTCTACAAACAGCACAGTGCATAAATACTATATATATATATATATATATATATATATATATATATATATATATATATATATATATATATATATATATATATATATATATATATATATATAAATAATTGGAATGTTTATCAAGAATTGTTAGGTACCGCCTAAGTCCCGACACGTCCGTTACGCTTTATTTACTCCTTGAAAAGCCTTGCTTACCTTAATCTAAAAATAAAATGGATCGTTACGGATACGTTACTTTTATGGTAGAGAAAATGAATGTAAATTAGATATTGACATGCCAATAGTTATAACGTTTTCGGAAGACATACAGCACAATATAATACCATCTATAAGCATGTTTAAGCTATAGAGTAAACTGTTTTCTAATTTCGAAAGCTTTATGTTCAAATACAGCGATGTCATTTCTTTTATAAACATTATTTGACATAAAAAGTTCAATAGTTTGAAACATGCTTGGATTTCTTCAATAAAATCTAGCCAGGTAGCATTGTATAATTTCGGAATACAAATTACATGTAAAAACGAAGAGAAACTCATCTTCTGAAATGTTACATGATTGACTGGGCCAATCATCAATGTCTGTATTATTTCTCCTCTCATTTTCAATATTAAGCAAATGCAATGATAATCTCAATTTGCTGAGAGCATTCCTATACTTTTCAATATTAACATATTTTAAATAGAATTTAAAAAAAATATTGCTTTAAAACATAGCTCTAGAAGAATCGTTGAGTCTACGATTAACATTTTGAACAAAGTTTACTGTTAGTCTTTGTTTAAAAAGTAGAAAAAAATTAGGGTATTCTCCAACAAATTGAGATAACCATACATAAGAGAATCTCAATTATCTTAGAACAAATTGAACTTTTGAAGCCCAATTATTTGTTTAAAAGGACTTATTTCAATATTAATATTAGTTTGTAGATAAGATAAATGCATTTGTGTTTCGGGGAACAAATTAATTTAAACCGGTACCTAATAATGTTTAATGCATTTCGTCAATATATCAAGTCTTTTCGTCTCTGATAGGATAAAATCATTTTGTGTACAAGTTTTTACTGAATTTACATATTTGATATATTGCGAATGAATTCTTCTCATGGTGTCCCTAACATCAGACCCATGGAACAAAACTGACTTAATAAGTTTATCAAACACTTCATCAAATAGTTCAATTGTATGATCAGGAGTCTTGAAGCTTTCTTTAAACCTTTTCTCACCATGTATATTGTTCTGTTCAGATAAAGTGTATATTCTACAACATTAATATAAATATAAAACAAATGTGGCGAAAGGCATTGACCCTTAACTCTAGATGACTTTAGAATACTGCACCTTTGTCATTTTGAAGCTTAACCCTTGTACATGCATGGCTATACATTGACTTTTTAACATTAAAAGGTCTACAACAAATACCACGTCTTAACATCTTAAACCGAAGGTTTTCATTGTAGGAAAAAATACTTTCGTAAATACATGTGCAGAATAATTGCTTATATTGATTTATAGATTGACTTATTAGTCCATGCAAGGCAAAACTATTGTCTGTGGTTCCCATACTATCCCTAAAACCTGCCTGTGGTTCCAGAAGTACAGGGTAACTTTCTGCCCAATTTGAAAACCTTCTTTAATTTGGAAATAATTTTGCAATGAAACTTAACATGTTATACCTCTAAAGTTGTTTGGATCATTGCCACTCTCTTCAATAGGAAATCCAGCAATAAATGTATAATTTATTTAAAAATATTGTATATTACACCCTAAACACATATGATTTTGAACTTTTCAATTTAGTTAGATAGATTCACGTAATGTGAATATAACTGGCAAGTAAAAACGATATTTTAAGAAGCTGCTTATTCACTCTTCATAGTTGATACATAATCAATGGTTGGTTTATTCGTATATAACATTTTTCTAAAATAATATTCTCATATTATATAACGTTATTAAACGGCCTTTTTTCATTTTGGTATTAAAGTTATTACAATAATGATTTGTGTGCTATGTACATATATCAACATTACTCTGCTTTACAATTCATACCAATCTTATTTGACATGTATACATAGAAAACCTTTAAATTACCGGTGTTTATTATTAACGTTAACCTTTTATGGTTTTAACTTGTCGTTTCTAGTTTATTTACAGTCTGTAATTAAGGTATTGAATTCGTAGAACATTTAAATAAAAACCATATTTATAGTATGTAAAAACAAATATGGTAATATTTGCAACTTTGCGAAATTATGATGTATGTGCTGATTTGAACACTATGACTGTGTAAAAATATAACCATTGCTTTTGTCAAAAAACATGTTTAAACGTAACACTGCTTGACTTGATAACTTTCCTACCTAAGTATTTTTGTGCCCGAACACTAACTGATTGCATTGCTACTTTTTTATGTTGAACTACTTTCGTTTGTATACATTTCCAGCGTTAGGTGCATTCTGTACCGCAAGCACTGACTGTGTGTCCGGGGCTGTTTGCGGAACGGGGTATACAGCAGATATTTGTCTGTGTCTAGAAGGTAATACCAAAGTTGACAGTATCGGTTAGGTATGGCGAATATATATATAACAATTATATTAATAATTTAATCATACTTATTTGATAACGTATATTATTATATAAAATAGAGATGCGGACTGCGATGTTGGCTCAAACATTATATATTTTACTACTTCGATTACATGCACTCGGGGAAGCATATTACATCTTCGATATGTTAGGGTAAAATTCAAATATCCGATGTTCATGCCTAAACTAATGCCTACATTGTAAAATGTATATATATTTATATAAATATAGATATACTTTTTACAATGTAGGCATTAGTTTAGGCATGAACATCGTATATTTGAATTTAAAAAAAATATAAATTAATAAATAAATATATATATAAATTAGTTTCATGGCTGTAAATGTAACAAATATAACTCTGTTGATCTCTTCATGCATCATTATTATTATATCTATATTATACATTAATGCAGGCAAATTGTTATATTAGCAAATCATGTTATGATTATCAAGTGCATTATCATGTAAAGAGCAATAATACAGTAGTTGCTAAATGTTTGTTTTTCTTATGTGGAAGGCAGCAAGAAGTAGAACTGTTTATACGAATTTTTACGGTATTTTTCAGTACTAGTAATAACGTTTTGTTATACCCGTAACCTTGTATAGTATTACCACTGTGTATACTTGAATGTGTGAATTCTGGCGATTGTTCATATCAATTGTTACATTTAAGACGACAATTTATGAATTGAATACATTCGTTGATATTTGTATTAGATACATTATATTTTTGTTAATATGAGTTATTGTTCAAGGGTCACGTTGACCTACTTCAAACATGTAATTTGTATCTTCTCCTTTTATAGATGAAATCTCCTCTCGATGAGGCTTTCGTTAAGTGATTATGCCTTAAACGGGTTCACTGCCATCCTGTTTTATATATAGATGACTGTACAAGAGTAGAGGTTAGTGGAATTTGCGTGACTGCATCGGATTGTACCAATCCGGGGTACGTGTGCCAAGATGGCGTCTGTAAAATAGGTATGCTTTAAGGTTAAACTTCTTCCGCATAACAAAGGTGGGTAGGCATTTTCAAACATTTTAAATGTTTTTAAACGTAATTCTTATTCATCATTTGAGTTAAGTCACATTTTGTTTTATCAAAATAATATTTTACAAGTTTAGCTGTGTGAAGGAAATATTTCGAAGGATTATTTAATTTATGAATAAAAAAACAACGGTTCTATCCATGCACATGCCCGTGTTTCTGTGCCACAATTACTTCTAAATATCCATAAAAATGTGTTTTGAGAAAGCAAGAGTTTGTGATACTTTTAAAAGAAATAGATAATCCTAATAAAGTATGTTTTGGTTTATAAAATGTAGTTTTAGCAAGTAATTAGCTTAAAGATATTTTTTACTTAAAACTGATACGCTTTTAAATGATATTTCAAGACATTGGGCCTGTTCCACCGACCGTCCGAAAGCGGAAACCCAGGCAATTAATAATAAAAATATATTTTAATGAAATATATGTTATCTAACTGTGCTGTTTTGTGATGTTGTGTGTCTCGTTGAGTGTATGGTATAGTGTGCTTCTTTACTGGTTTCACTAGGCTTGCCGCGACAGTCAAAGCATTCGGCTTCGAAAATGTATATTTGTACCATTCTCTAACACGCAAACCACATCCGATACTTTGTTATCCGATTGGCAGAAAATAAAAATACATTCAGGAAGGAATATTCTTCAGAAACACAAAGTACATTCAAATTTGAAAAGTTTGTCGGTTTGATTGAACATGTTCACTGACAATTGCTAGCTTGAACTATTTTTTGGAATGTGTATCACCACGGCCGAGTTTGAGGCGTCCAACACGGCACTTAAGTGGTAAAATGCGATTTGTGTGAAAAACAATTTAAGGCCAAGAAAACAGTCGCAAACCACAAGGGTGTACGTCATATGCCGCATAAGACTTGTCAAGTCTGCCACCAGCCATGCCAGCAAGTTACGATTTTAAACTAAATATATCAGAGAAGATATTTGAATAAAAAGGTTTGATCGGTCTTACATTGTCAATGTTTTGAGATTGGTTCGGACGTACATTGCACACTTATTGTTGGACTATTCTATGAATATGAAAAAAAATGCAATGAAAACTGCAGGACAAGCACAGTTGCCAAAAACCCCAAATACAAACCCTGTTTGAGGCACAAGGTAATGGCCCATGGATTCATGTTACAGCTCCTTTGCCATAAACCTAATAAGAATATTTTTGAAGTTTGAAGGATAAAACATTTTGTTTACCAATATGCCATGTATAATTATGTAAATTTATCGTAAGACACGATACTATGAACACACTGTCTGAAAGAAGTATGCATGTGTACTATGGTATGTTTCAACAGTATTTTCCATAGTTATATTTAAAAATGTCTATATATGATGGAAACTAAATTAATGTTACAATCATACTTCACAGTTTAGCTTTAAATACATAGAGAATGTCTTTCAATTTTGTTTATTTTGTCATTCATTGTTTGATATTTTCGTGATAATTTGAATTATCCGTAATAATCGTTTTTGTAAATAACCTTAGAGTTGTATATATATATATATATGTGTTTTATTACAACGGTCCAAATACCTTCTATTAAAACATGTTCGTACAGGAAACAACTGAATTCATTATGTTTATTAGTGAAATATCACAAACATTATCAAAGTAAACAGGTTAGCAGTTGAAAATATTATGGTGAACGTAGTAAGAAAAGGATATATGTAAACGCAAATGCACAGGACAGCTGTAGTGAACGAAAGTAACAATATCATGTATGCACTGGTGTTTTAACAACTCACAAATCATTTCATTCATCTCTTCTCTTTCCTGTTCAATTTGAGGTATTTTCTCTTTTTTGTTGCATTCTACATTTCTGGAAGAATTTAAGTCAAATCCTAATCTGCCGAACGCCTCTCGATTCATACATATATACAGTTAACATTTGTTTGTTTACCGTGTTGTAGTTTTTAGAGAACAGTCAAACACGAAGTTGGAATCGACTGTATAACCAACCACAAATCTTGCAATTCATATTAATTATTTGCAAATAAACGATACCCAATATTTATGCAAAAAGCTACAGAAACATGCTCAGTAGCAAAAAGTTTAAACATAAACCCGGTTTAGTGGCAATGGGCAGTATAGCCTACTCCTTTATAGAAACGTTGCAGAACATTGCCAAAAAGCTATATTAAGAACTACCTAAGATAAATTTGAGTGTAGGATCCTGGCATATTAAATGCGGTCTAAAAACTCATGAGTGATTAATTATTCAGTAATATAAATTACGTGAATGAAATCAAAACTGAGTGATTAGAAAAATGTACTACAACCTTTGTATAAAAAAGGTCTTCAACATGGCTAAGATTATGTAAACCAAAAACTACCGATCACAGTCTCTGTAAAACTGGAAATTATGACAACATTAAATGTAAGCCCTTTATCTCAATTCCTAGAGAAAGGAAAATAATTAGGTTGAATATGTCATTTAAATTCATTTTGCAAAGCATATGATTATTTTCTTAAAGATATTGTTTTGAAACGCATTATGCGAGCGACCACACAAGAACACTGATGTCGAAGACCAGAATTTATTCTCTATATTATATTACCGTATTCATCTTGGTTTCAGATCACAAGAAAGTAGTGGTAGCATTTCATAGTCGAAACGCAGATACTCATATATAATCACATTAGTGCAGTTTTGATGTTGCTTATTGCGCGAATAACATACTTTAAGAATCAACGAACTTCTGAATCAGATTTGTTTTTAAGTTAGTTTACAGTAAAGTCTTAAGCAATTAACAAACATTGTTATGCTCAATTCTTGCACGACATATTTGTGTCGGACTGTGTAAGATATTAAAATTTCTTGTTTACCACCGTTCTTTGTAGCCGATGAGAATTGATAATATGCTTTAATTAACCATTTCTCAACGATTTATTCAGGAGCAATCGCTTGCGCCGCATCCACCGAAAATGGAATTGTCTGGCCAGAGGCACCTGATGGACATATATCTCGTAATAAATCATGTCAAGAGGGATACCAAGGTATGGAATTTTGATCCTGATATAATTAGGGAGTTAATGTTTTGTTGTTTACCATTATATTTATGTTATTTATTTTGAAGATGCTCAATAACTGATATTATTCGCTTTCGATTCTGTTCCATTTGTACTGATGTACTTTTTGAACCCACGACAGGGTTTACTTAATCCATATGACAACTCTTATTGTCTCGTATGTTTTAAATACAGTAGTTTTCAAAGAAACTTACGATTTATCTGGATATCTTATATGTTACTATTTCACGTGACAATCAGTAATGGGACAATTGTATTTTAGGCGATATTTATCGTCGTTGTGAGAATGGCATTTATCTGAACCCCGTTAACAATTGTACAAAGAGGGCCATACAGGATTTGCACGCTCAGGTTCGCAAAAGTATTTTAATTATATCGACACTGTAAGTTATGATAACTTGCACTTCTTATGATAATATATATTTAATAACCAATAAATGACATTGTTGGAGTAATTAAAGGTAAACTTTCTCTTAAACAATGAACATTATTTACAGGTAAGACGTTAAGAAATAAAAATGTTCTCTACATGTAAAGATTAAACAAAGATATATAGGTGATGAAAATAATATAAATGATTTCGTCGACACCAGAGTTTGAACTAAGTAACTCTATAGCGACCTTATCGTTTGTGCCAATATGATCAAATATTATATTGACTTTTATACATCCGACACTGGTTGACTGTCCAAACCCGAACTAAAATCCCCAAAGCCTGTTACAACACGCTTTTATCTAGCGTAAACAATTATTCCATGATCTAGATCAATACAGGCGCTTGCCTTACTGACATGTTTCGTCTTGATTCCTTGAGTTTTTGTCCAAAAAATGCCGTTTATTGTCCTAACCTGCTAAAAGGTCAAAATGAAGCACATTAGGGCTGGACGTCACATCTTTAAAACCCCTCAGTTATGTTGACCTAGTGTATCTTAAACTTGTTGTAATTTTATATGCTGATGATACAGTTTTTGCAAAGAATGAAAACGATTTTATATTGTCAATGGAAAACTTTGTTAACTAAAGCAAAATGTGGAAGTTAGATATAAATGTAGATAAAACGAAGATATTAATATTTGGTGATAGAGCTAGAAGGGATAGAAATTTAACAGAGTAAGATCAAAGGTTTGAAGTTGTAGGAACTTTTAAATACTATGTAGTTATATTTTAAAAGAATAGAAAATTTGCAAATGCCCAAAAAGATGTTGTTGATCAAGCGAAAATAGCTTTATTTAATCTGTATGTTAAAATAAGAAATTTAGATTTATCAATTGATTGCCAATTGAAATTGTTTGATAATACTGTTGCACCAATTTTGTTATATGGTTGTGAAGTGTGCGGATTTGAAGACCTTAGCACAAATGAAAAATTTCAAACTGATTGTATGAAGCATATTTTAAAAGGAAAGAAAGGCACACCTCATGTTATGCTGTATGGCGACTTAGGTAGATTCCCACTCAGTATTGTTATTAAGAAACGGATTATAGGATTTTGGTATAAACTTACTCACAATAACTACACTTTATCGTCGATATTGTATAAACTACTTTATAATGAGTCAATTAAATACAATAGGCATTATATGTAGCTAGACAATGTTAAGAATATTTTTGATGAATGTTGACTTTGTTTTATATGGCAAAACCAGTACTTTGACGGTACAAAGGAATATTTGTTAAATCTTGTTGAAAATTCGCTAAATGATCAATACAAGCAATCTTGGAATAGTACTGTAAATGAGTCTCCAAAGTGTTACAATTATAGGATTTACAAAACGGATCATAAGTTTGAAGATTTTTATAGTTTAATTCCAGAAATGTTTATCCATCCGCTCATAAATTTCAGACTTTGTAATAATTTTTGCCCGTTGAGACAGGTTGCTAGCATGTTATTCACAGAAATGACCGAAAATGTACTTTATGTAACTCAAATGACATTGGCGATGAATTTCATTACATTCTGAAATGCACCCACTTTGCAAATGAAAGAAGAAAATATTTACTAGCTATTTATAGAAATGTTGTCAATATAATATCTTTCCAAAATTGCGAAACCCACCTAGCAATATAACCTAGTATTTTAAAGATTAGTAGTTCATCTATAACTTATTATGGTTCAGTGTATCTTATGTCTTTTCAAATTCCAATATAATATGCTTTAACATCTGACCCCAAAAACCTGGTTCATTAATTGTGGTTTTTATATTATAATTATATTATATTAAAATATAATTTCTAACTCTATTCACATGTATAATGTGTTCAGCGTAATAAAAGAAAGAAAGATTTGTGAAAAAAAACAACCGTTTTCTAAGTGTGCCCTCCATAGCATTATTTATGCGAAAAACTACAGAAACAAGCTCAGTAACAAACAGTTTAAACATAAATCCGGTTTAATGACACTGGGTAGACGCCAAAGACATTGAATATAAAAACAAAAAATCACAAACAAGAAACACGGAAGAACCGCATAAAACTCCACAAACAACACAGTACATACATACTATATATAAAAAACTAGGTATGTTTATCAAGAATTGTTAGGTACCGCCTTGGAACGGTCAGTAAAATTTACTGTGGGTTTAAACCAGTTTAAGTGCTCAAACCTCACTATTTTATCCCAACAATCCTAAATAAAGAAAAAACGTAAAAGGTAGATCTTATCAAAGTATGCATTATCTTGAGGAAACTTAATAATATAACAAATAATAAACTATAGGTAAACCCCAAGTATTTCTATGATTAGAGATCCCAACTCTATCTGCAGACTGAGGAATACAATTCAGAGCACCTAATGCAAAATCTGTTCAAAGATACGATGCAGTCATGGTTTAAAAATATGAGCATCACACACAGTCCGCCTTATAAAATAAAAGGTTTAAAACTGTGTGATCATAGAGTTTCATCATAAAAAGCATCATTATACTAAAACTAAAACTGTGAACAAATAAAGAAATCATTATTAAAAATAAAAGCGACATTATTAGCTAATCTTTTCTTCCAAATGATTGACTTTTTTTGACTGACTCCATAACTTGAAGGTTGATTTACTGTCCATAAAATGGACAATTTTCGACATATAATTAGTAAGATTGTGAATCTGTAGTTCGACAGATGTTGACACATTAACCAAAGATATTTCGTACAAAAAAAACTAGCTGACTGCAGCTAAAACTCGCCAAGATAACTGTAAAAAGCCTCCTAAAGTGTTCGGATTTTGGCCCTCAACCAGTAAACATATTTTTTTAAACTGCGAGAAAATTTGTCGACAATTGAAATTGTTTTGTATTTGTTTTTGGTGATTTGAACGCACTTCAGTTTAAAACTATTATATTACCGACAGTTTATCAGCTAGTTAGTATTCAAGAGTTCAAAGTGTTCATTACTATGTTCATACAAATGTACTTGAAAATAAACAAATGAACTAGCCGGCAATGTCCATTTAATTAAACGATTTTCTTAATCCGTTTGATGGCACCCCATAAATGTTGAGCATTGTAAAACAATTGACTATGCCATGAAGGAAATCAAAAAATATCTTCACTATGCCATATACGTTTATTATTGATAATGCATACAGTTGACATAAACAACTGCTAATCGAGCAAACAGTTTCTTCTTGTGTTGTTTGTGAATGTTCGTATAGTTGTTCTGTGTTTCTAGCTTTGGCTCTGTGCCATTAGACGGGGTTATGTTTAGGTCCTCGGCTACTGGACTTGTTTCTGTACCTTTGCATACAAATATCTATTTTTTAATTCAGCATTTCTGAGGAATGTAAAATCTACTAAGAACACAGTGTATTTCAATCGTGCGAAGTCAGCAGATTTTATAAATCCACAACATTGTCTTTATGCTCTAACATGTTTTAAAAGTAAATATTAGCATAGTTAAACATTATATGCACCTACCAAACATTCCAGCGTGTAATTTAATTTTGTTTTCTATGTCATGTGCTCTAATGTATTTATTCAAATGATTATATCGTCACTACCGTTTTTTTCTATCTGTAGGTGTTTAATGGCTCCCTCAACTCCACAGAGGCTTTATCAAAACTTAAACAGGCAACAAATATCTGGACAGCAGCTAACGAGAATTTGCCAACAACGGGCGATCTACAGACTCTTAACCAAATCCTTGATAAAGTCATTGACGACATCGAACTTAATTCTACCACAGTCGAGAACGTCGCCAACGTATGTGTATTTCATTGCAAGTTACATTTTCTCCCTCGTAAACATCATGAATACATTAGACTAACTACGAAACTGTGCGTTTTTATCTGTTTTGCTTATGATGACATAATACCTAATTCGTTTCAGAGTTTCTTTGAAGTTGCGAATAATTTACTGGATGAAACTTCGACATCGTCATGGAAAAGTTTAATTAATGACGTACGTATGCTTTCTGTCATTGACATGTACATAATAGTATCGTAAAAAATATTAGTATACTTCAAATATATACAGTAGTGCAATCAATTGTTTTCATAGTTTATTCTTTTTTCCACGA
This sequence comes from Mya arenaria, assembly GCF_026914265.1. NCBI lineage: Eukaryota > Metazoa > Mollusca > Bivalvia > Myida > Myidae > Mya > Mya arenaria. The sequence continues at coordinate 6,557,218 of NC_069127.1, forward strand.
TTTTTGTCTGATAAAAGTACAAAGAGGAGCACAGCAGAAAAACGCCGCGAAATGCATTCTTTGATTCATTATGTTACTTATATTAACGCCTTCACACAAATGTTATATTTGCCTCATTAAGAAGTCATCTCGTAGGCAGTGTTTTGCTGTCAAGCATTATAATGACCAATGTTACTTTAATTAACCTGGTCAAAATTTGCCTTCGAACCAATTTTTGACCTAAACGTGACCATTACTAGACGTGAAAGCCAAGCCCCTCAAGCTCACGTTGATTAAAGAAGAAGAAAGACCCCCTTTACCTTTCATTCCTCGATTTGATGCATAAACTCGGTTATTATAAAGCTTGGCTGATACATTGCATTTACATTGTTTTTGAACAACAGAAGGGAGTTGGTGCCGACTCAGTAATAACCACAATCGACCGGTTCATTACGAAAGTTGTCAACTCGTCTGCTACGGTTTTGAACATGACGTTCGAAATGCCAAACTTGTGTAAGATGTTTGTTAAGTAATTAGAAATAGTGGCTTTTATATATATCAAACATAAACATGTCCTTATTTTTGTCCTCCTTGAACTCAAAATAATGTACCGGACATCGGTTAAGGTCTCAAACAGGAATGAAGCAGATATGCATTGCTGTTATAAGCTTACATAATCTGCATATCTATGCTACTTATATCTAAAATCTAATCAGAATTGCGGTTTAAATTTATTCCTAAGTTTAACACTCTTTATGTATGAATGTATCTGCTTTGCGAAACGGAACATATAGTGTATTTTTATAATTGTAGTTGCAGAAATTGGGCAAGTGGACAGGTGTGAACACATTATGTTTCCGTCCACGACCAGTAAAGCTAAAAAGGCCAATAACAGTATGGATGATCTGATCGTCGTTGGCTGTGGACTAGGTTACCCATCCTGTTTGATCATTGGTCAACGTTATTTAAGTTACAATGATTTATAAGATAATTTTATAACGCATGAAATGTTGCTCAAGAGTTGAATGGAATCGGAACATTTTGGCCATCTCGGCCGTACGACGAGACTCGGATGTAAAAGTAGTTCGTAAAATTAGTAATAAGAATATAAATTTATTGTTGTGTCGGTATGTGTAATTAGTATTACTTTGTTCAATTTGATTCCTAGTGAAGTTTACTATGGCATAAATCAATAAGATTCCTAAGATAAAAGTCTCTAGGCTTCAACGCAGCGCTAAATTGAAATTGATCCGCGATTTACTTGCAGCGTAGATAAATGTTAAGAACGATATGTGCATCCGAGGTTGTTTCAAAGGAAAATGGCCGAGGTGTTTCGATTGAGAAGCGGAGCTCCTGGAATAAAATTAAATACACTTGTCCGACATGGTGACCAATCTCATATACGCCCTGGCAAGGAATCGAATACAGTACGCATTGGTGGAAAGTAAGGGCACGGTGTATCATTTTTTAATGAGTGTAACTTAACAAATGATCATGACTCAACTGACAATTGGATATTTCATAATCGGTTTGTCAAAGTCGCACTGATTTAAGTTACTTCAATATTTGCGTTCAGTTTGCTATTTGGTTCCCCGCTTGCAGTGTATGCGTTGCGATGCAGCATGGATACGGTTAGTTTGCTAACGTGAGGTAACGTTAGCGGCTGTTAGACTAACTGAACACAGGACTAGCATATGTATTTGTACTTTCAAATGCTAAAAAAATCAATTATGTTTATATTGATATTTAGGTAAACAAGTATTTAGTGGCGGCTTATTCAAAAACATGTCGGGAAAGCTGCCTACCAGTTCAAACGATATTGACTCGTACGTATAATAACCTTTCTTTATTTGTTCGTTTAAAAAGCGTAAATAAATAAACAAAATCAAAGAAGTATTTTTAAGCCTCTAATGTAGTCAATTTTAAAAAGGGATTGTTACAAAAGAAAAGTTCCACAATGGCGAAATTGAACTTGCGTTGCATAATAACTTCCTTCCATATCACCACTCAAAGTTAGCCATTGTTCTGTGCTGCCTTTTATGAGGTAGGATATAACATCATTTGCAAATGTTCTGGGTTATTTGATTGCTAGATTAGATAGTTCAATCAACGGGCCGGTATTGTCCTTCAGTTTTCACAGACCAGCAATCAGAACAGTGGACGTCAGGATAACCTTCCATGTTTTTGATGTAGGTATTCTTTTTGAATACCGACATTCGAAATTTAATCCTTTAAGTAAATTTTGTTTGTTATCTTACGACTTAGTTTATGTTTAACGTTCTTGTGCCTTTAAAAAATCTTGTAGAATTGACTGTTGGACTCGTACTTGTTGTTTCCATTGTATTATTGTATTTTGAGCTCATAATTGGTTATCACTGACCTAAGTAATAACGATATGTTTCCCTTTTTGAATGTATATATTTGCGTGTGCTATGACCAGATATATCTCTCGTTAAGTGTTTGTTTGTCCTTGACTATTGTGTCTTTTAATATGATTTGGTTAATTACCTTGCGCGATGATAGCACCTTTAGTCATTTGATATTACATTTTATGTGTGCTCGTTTACAGTGATTGGTCCAACTTTTGCATATAAATAAACTGAAGCACGTCTGATATTTGTTTATTTCTTTCAGAGAAAGCTAACTGATCCCTCCTGTTCATACTGGGAAACAAATCAAAGGTATATCCTTAAATGTTTGCTTCGGTGATAAATTTTTTAAGAGAGTAAAACTAAACTCATAGGGCTCACTTCATTTATTAAATTGAATTATTCCATAACAAATTTATTAAAAGTGTATGAACTAGTTTGGGACGTAGTCATTTAGGTCAATTTAGTTTGCTCAAAACAATGCAAGGCTATGAATCACCTCAGTACAAAGGTGGCTCTGAATGGCAAACACACAAACCTTTTAAAACGTCAGTGTTCATGTAATGTTTTTTAAGAACAATACAGTTATTGTTTCGTGCATGTTCATGTTTCCTTTGGGGCAGAGAACAACATTTAGTTCTGAACGCAATTGCATTGATACTCACAATATAATGAATAAAAATGATAGGTGTTTGGAGTCAATAATAAAGAAAACAATAACTGTGCCATTTTGACAATTGTTGTATTTTAAGAAAGTTGTTAACTACTTTTTTCGTCCTTTATTATATAAAAATGTATCGTCAAGTGACGCTAATGCTTTGTTGATATGGTAGTGGTAGATAATTTCTAAAGCTCATATTTATATTTGCTAGATAAATGTTCATTTTGATTTTAAAGCTTTTAAACTGTGAGAACATTTTCCATTGTTTCATTTTCTCGAAGTCTTAACACACGGACCATAGAGCAATAGGTGAACGTTTTACCCATGCGAAAGGTTGTACCACAAATCTAAATGAAAATTAAAGTTCCAAAAGTGGTGACATTTTTTGCTTTCACCACTCACTATGTTATTTATGAAAAGCTTAAGTAAGCACTATAAATATGTTGTTACTCCTTGAAGTATATTTTTGTTCCGCGCTGACGTTCGATTTAGTAGTGAGAGCGGGCTAAGCAAAAGAAAACAGTGAAATGCCATTTTTATTTCACTTATCAATCTCTATAAACCACCGGATAGCATATAATAAATAATTAGCAACCGTAATATGTTGTGTCTTTTGTAGCGGGAAAGGCCATTGGTCCACTGACGGATGCATTTTAGAACAATTTGACGGAGAAAAGGGAACTGTGACCTGCCATTGTAACCATCTGACAAATTTTGCTGTTCTCATGAGTCCGACCAGTATCACTGAAACGGTTGTTATATATTCTTTGAAAATATTTAAATGTGTTTAACAAATTCCCGAAATAGTCTTTCTGAGTGGACGATTTGTAAATTTACTAAAATCATACGTTACTGAATGAAATTTAGATTTTCTACTTAGAAAACTGTTCACCAACGCCGCCTTGGAGTTTTGTCAATCGTGGGATGCAGTATATCTATAATTGGCTTGGTTTTACCATTACGACCATCGTGTTCTTCTGGAAGTAAGTTGTGTATTATATAGACATTATATGTGATTGATTTGACAGATGTTTGGAGACAATTCGTGAACATAACTTACACTGGCGAATTTGAACAATGAACTTTTTGAAGTTATCCCAATAAAGTTAAGTATTACAATAATTAACTTTAGAAAATGATCAGTATGTCGCAGAAGAGTTAATTGAGATTGTATAACCGTACAGGGCTTTACGTTCGAGGAGGTCAATTTTGCTGCTAAACTTATGTTCGGTTCTTCTTTTGGCGTATGTCATCTTTCTGGCAGGGGAAGATAAAACTTCACAACACGTAAGTGCATATGTTGTTTTACGTTCGAAGAAAACTATAACAAATATATTAAAAGGCCTATAATGTTGGTCTGAATGAATGGCATCAAGACGTTATTCGTACACGTTATGTTGACGTTTTATAAATTCGTATTCTAGGTTATGCACCTGTTAAAAATATCAGTGTTTGAGAAACATGTTTAAACATTTTTTTCTGGATAAAATAAACAGACATGACTGTAATCCTTATCTGACAGGCCGTGTGCACTTCCATTGCTGTTCTCCTCCACTACATATTTTTGACTGCCTTTTTCTTGATGCTCTCAGAAGGATGTATTATTGCGCAAGTGGTGCTTAGACCCTTCGACAAAAGGAACTATTTGCCAGCACTGCTTGGAATTTCCTACGGTATTTTAGCATTCTTTATTAACTGATACACAACAGTTCCAGAAATATTAACGCCCAATGGTTTATAAGAAGGAAATACCTAAATATTTTTTTTAGTGTTTACATCCCAAAGGTAAGCTGTTTAACACAAAGTTTGTAAATGTGATGCCTTGTGATCCACTGTAGTAGTGATATCATTTGAAAACGAGTCGTTCGTTGAAATATTTTATTTATTGAATGTCTATTAAATTGCCATCTATAATATTGCATGATTTAAACATGAATATGAATACTGGGACATACTTTTCTAAACCTGTTTCACACAACTGCATTTTGCGCATGCGCAAATCCTCATCCACAATACTACTACATAGTAAAACGACTGTCAGTCAAATGTGTAGATCTTTAAAAAATACTTAAAAAATACGTCGGATGATCTGTAGGAAAGTATCACTTTTCATTGCTTGCGTAAAGAAACATCGCACTGGAATTGCAGTCTCGTGCGTCATTGTATTTTACCTAAGCAACTGAAAGTGGTACAATCACGCAGATCAGCCGAATAACACGATATTCCCTTGTGTTCGATACACTAACTGGCCACAGATCTGTTTATTACTGCAGGCAATATATCCCCTCCCCTAAACCGTTAGTTATGATGACGTTTTTCACTGAATAAAATTGCTTTTGTTTTAACAACGACTGATACCTTTGGCCCTGCACTTCTGTAGCAGTTCCGAGAGGAGATCCACTTTGACCGCCAAACCTTTTGGTTAAGGATCTATGTCATCAAAAAATAGACGTATGAACAAAAATACTTCTACATAAACATCATTTATGATATTCACATAAGACGATTTGTTTAAAAATCAATACATCATGACTGAAAACTGTTATATTCATCTGAATCAACAAAACAACACTGTTAACTTATTTACTAGTACTGGTAATGTCAACATGAGCTGAATTATTCATATCTGGCTATGCAGCCATGAATCAGCGATGCGGCCTTTTATAACTGTACATGGAGCATTTGTATATGCCGCTTTTCATATCTTTATAATAATTGTATATGTCTGGCGATACCACCATGAACCAGAGATATATATAGCTGTATAACATTTGTATATATTTTTGTAAACAAATCGATTTCTGATAGTATTGATCCTTTAATCTATTTGCGTACGTAAGTAAAACTAATATAGCATTTTAAACATATAGACTCAACCTTATGTTGGCTAAGCCATTTGTTTATAAACTTTCCTAGACAGAAGTCAACAAATTACAAAAACCAATGTTATGCAATATACAAACATATTAGAACACATTTAGGATATCTAGTATTTGGCATATGGAGATGACGTTTGCAGTATTTAATACAGCGCTTTGATGAGTATATATACATGGTGAAATGTCCTAGGTCACCAAGAACATCATCACTACAAGCATTCTGACGAACGTTTAAGGATCTATTGCTGCCTAACATATCTACATTTTAGATTAAAACATCATTGATCAATCCCAAAAAGTATTAGCCATAAAAATAATTTGAATACGTTTTGCATCAATTATATGGTATATAAATATAGTTTTAAAAACAAACTACATTGCAACCTTCAGTATCTCAAATGTTCCATGCATAACACGTTAAATACAGATAGAAAACTATAAATATCATAATTAGAAAGCTTAGATTTCAGTCTTTCTTATTCTAAGATATAAGTTAATGAACGTGTTGGGCTTTGGCCATCATGCTATATATCATTTTGAACTGTTAAAAAAGAAACCAATAATAATAAATGTATCCAAAAAAAGTGTCAAAACAATTATAAGGTATTGAAGCGCATAAGTAACATACGCAATGAATGGTGGTATGAAAGGCGTTAAATTGGAGATCATATGCTACCAGTATACTTGTGTTCTATTATTTATCGCCTTCTTATAACAATATAACTAAAGCGCCGGTACACTGACCGGATCGAAGCCTATTAATGAATGATTGTTAAGCTATACAATTAAGCACATGGTGTAGGGATCGGTGAGAATTTGCGCCTTTCCCCTAGCCAAATAAGCTAACTATAAGCATTCAACGACATAGTTTTATCTCTATCAAATCCCCAAAACATATGGTTGTGAGTCCCTTCTGGTCAAATGAATATTATATTGCTCAATATTGAAGCCAACATTCTATGTGGTGGGTAAGCAGGCAACAGTATTTCACACATTGTCAGATACTCACCTGCTACCCAGATGCATGGAGTGTAACGTAGTCGCACAGTCGTGGGTATCTGACGATGTATTTACGTTCTGAACATTTTCAGGAATTCCCTTGGTCGTTGTATCCATTTCTGCTGCAGCATCGAAGCTGAATGGTTATGGAAATGATAAATTGTATGTACGCATTGTATTATTGAGATAAAAGAGTATTAAAATCACTTAAATAACAAATTCAAACTCATGTTTTGCTACAATTTGTTGATTTAAGATGTGTGAATTTTGGATGCCTGGGAATCCCATATTAATTTGGTATCATTTGAAAGCGTTTTATGTTCAGATATCAGTAAAAGTATAAACATTAGACAGAAACAAATATAACAAACAAGCCTTTTTGGCCTTTAGCAACAGCAGATATGTCTGTTCACGTCTGGTTTTAATTGAACAATGAAGATAAGATATACAAACTGTAATAACCTTACGACGAACGATGTACTTGCTCTCATTTATTTAACATACTAGTAATCAGCGAGCAATACCCTCCAAAATGATATTAAACTTAAATGGGTCACAATACCTGTTATGAAATTGGGTGGTCAGTGTATATAAACACAATTCAATGTTTTATACTTTAATAACGATAAACATCTCATGATAGTAAACACAACTCTCCTATGTACAAAAGCCTGCAGCAGTAATACGAATAACATTAGAGAGTAGGCGGAGTCTAATATTCATGAGTAGCTCTCAGTAATCATGGTTACATTTCATATAAATGGTATACCAAACATCTTCCTCCATAAAATATTAACCTAAAGGTTCATATATTAGAGTCAGAAATGATAACTTTTGTGAAGTTCTAATCTAAACATTAACGAAACTGCCAGTCAATACATTTCTTAATTAGCCATTATAACGTCTTATCTGAGACTCTTGAACTTAATCTGAATGTCATTACTTCTAACATTAAACATAGTTCCCATATCGCTGTGGTGGTTTAATTTCCCTCCCAGATCGAGTTACGTATGTTACTGGAGATGTTTGTGTTTTATCTCTCTGTTCACTCGGAGTTTCCCTGGATTGTTGAAAAGGAACAGTGACACAATTTTCACTTTGTTTTTCGTTTGATTTGTCAGACTCACAAAAATCACTGTTTGGAATTTGTTGTAAATGCCTTCGATTTCTTGTATATGTTCCATTTTCTGTATCTATAACGTATGCTCTTTTCTCTTGGAATGGAATCGTAACTGTTCCTTCTTTTTCCCATTTCTTCTCATTGTCTAGTTTTATTCTGACCTTTTGACCTTCATTCAATAATGGCAATGCACGTGCAGAATATCTCTTGTTGTAGAAATGTTCGTAAGTTTTTTTTTTCTTCTTGTCGTTTCTTTGAACAATTGACCGTCTAGGCCATTTTGGTCTAGTGATTTCCGGCATACACGGAAGAAACGTGCGAACATTCCTGCCTATCATCAGCTGATTAGGACTAAATCCTGTTGCTATTGTTGGCGTGTTCCGATACGTTTGAAGTGCTCTGATAACATCAGATTGTCTCAAAATACCCTTCGCTTATTTTACCCCAGCTTCGGCTTGAGAATTTCCTTGCGGATATCTTGGGGATGAAAATAAATGTTTCACATTATGTTTTTCCATAAACTTTCTGAATTTATCAGATGTGAAGGGTGTACCGTTATCGGTCACTAGCTCTGTGGCGTAGCCCGAATGTGAGAACATGTTTGACATTTTTCCCATAACGTTATCACTTGTTGCTCTCGGTAAGTATCCGATCTCAAGATAACGGGAATAATAATCCATTACTACCAGAAACTGTTTATTGTCAACTTCGCAAATATCTGCGGCAATTTTCTCCCATGGCCCATTAGGCAAAGGCATTGTTTTCAATGGTTCACGTCCTTGTGTTGGCTTATTTTCTTGGCAAGTTTGACAGTTTTGAATTAACTTCACAATGTCTTTGGATATTCCTGGCCATCAAACTGTCATGCAAGCTAGGTTCTTACTTTTAGTAATTCCCATGTGACTTGTATGCACTTGCTATAAAATTTCTGAGTGTAATTTGTCTGGTACAACATATCTACTCCTGTACAACAGTAAACCTTTGGCCACAGAATAATCATTTCTTGCTGGAAAGTACGGCTTTATTTCCTGTGTAAGTAAGTTTTCCTTTTCCGGCCATCCATGCTATGTGTACGTAATAACCTTTTGAATGTTTTCATCATTTTGTTGTGACTGTTTTATTTGCTGTAGTCGAATGTCACTTAAAGGAATATTTTCAGTGACCATTTCTATATATTTATTCACTTCATTCTCAAAGGTTTGATCAAACTCTTTCAATAGAGACCTAGAAAGGGTATCTGACACAACCATTTCTTTGCCCGGAATATAACTGCATATTGGATTAAACTTTCTCATTCGCATGAGAAGCCTCTGACATCTTAAAGGTGCTTGGTCAATGTCCTGATTGTTAATAAGTGAAATCAGCGGTTTGTGATCTGTCAATAGAACAAATGAATCTAGCCCTATAAGATAACTTTTCGTATGCCCATACCGAGGCGTCATTTCTTTCTCAATTTGCGCGTATCTCTTTGCTGCATCGGACAACGTTCTCGAACAATAAACTACCGGCTTGAGATTCGAACCTTCTTTAACGAACAGTGTTCCACCTAATCCGTAACTACTGATATCGGCACTAACAACTAAAAGTTTCGATCTGTCATAATACGCTAGAGTCGGGGCGTTTGTCAACAAATCTTTAATAGTTTGGAAGGCTTTTTCCTGCGGAACGCCGCATTCCCAAACAGATTTTGACTTCAACAATTCAGTCATCGGGCTCATGACTGTAGACAAATTTGGAGTGTATCTATCTAAATATTTAATCATCCCTATCACGCGTCTCAAGTCCGCGACATTGTTTGGCGCACTAAGGTCTTTTACTGCTTGGACCTTTTTGGGATTAACACTGACCCCTTTATCACTAATTATATGGCCAAAATATTCAATTTTGGTCTGTCTGAACAAACATTTGTATTAATTTTGTTTAATTTTAGTCCCGAATTTTCGATCCTGTGCAGGACTTTACTCAAATTTCTATCATGCTCCTGTACGTCTTTACCATAGACGACAATGTCATCCAGTATGGCATCAACACTTGGCAGACCATCTAAAAGCTCGGACATTTTTCTTTGAAATATTTCAGGAGCTGACGTGATCCCAAACGGAACACGTTTGAACGCATATCGACCAAATGGCGTTATAATTTCGTCAATCGCGAGCTATTGTCATCAAGCGGTAACTGATAGAAACCATTCGCTGCATCTTACTTTGAAAAGACTGTCATGTTCACAAGTTTCGGTGAAACATCGTCAAGATTTGGTATCATATAGCGTTCGCGTTTTACGGATTTGTTTAACTTTTTTAGATCGACACATATTCTTACATTTCCATTCGGCTTAACTACTGGTACCATCGGTGCACACCAGTCTGTCGGTTCCGTTACTTTCTCTATGACACCGTCATTTAGCATGTCATTTAGTGCTTTTTCACACTTCGGCAATAGTGGAAATGGTAAGCGGCGCGCTGTATTCACACTATACGGCTGTGCATCTGGTTTGAGCTCTATTCTAACAGGCTCGCATTTCATGGTACCCGCGGTTCCAAATATGCTTTGTGAAATTTCACCTAAACGCTGTACTAAATTCATAGCCTTCGCGGCTCCTCTACTAAGTAGATTATTTTGATCGTTTCCTGCGACCACGAACACGCGAAACAGAAACTTTTTACCATCTCTGTACGTATCAGCAATGAAGTAACCCTTACAAACAATTTGACCACCAGGACCACGAAGCACTGAAGATGAAGGCTTTAGCGCTGGGCGCTTTTTCAAAGATTTGAATGTGGACTCAGAAATGACTGTAGCGTCTGCCCCTGTATCAATTTTAAATACAATATTTGAATTACAAATTGTCAATTTGATTTTCCACGGATCTTCTTCGTGCGTGTCACAGTTAATGGAACCTAAATAGTACTCACTGTTTTTGTCATTGTTTTGGTCATTATTTTCGTTGTCGCTTGTGTAATCCATATTTGATACTACGAGTAATTCACTAACACTCTTGCAGCACACTGCCATCACGGATTTGTTCTGATTTTACGACAGCGTTGAACTCGCAGCTCTCAGCTAACTCGTACAGACTCCTGATGAAAGATTCGACCGATTCGCCTTTAGTTTGTTTTCGAGAATGAAACATTGCTCTTTCATGAATAATGTTCTTTTTCGGTGTGAAATGTCCGTTGAATTTTTCCAATACGGTATCAAATTTCTTTTGATCCTCCGCCGAAAGTCCAAAACTTTTAAATAAATGTTCAGCGTCTTTCCCCATACAGTAGATTAATCATGAAATCTGCACCTCTTATTCTTCTTTGTGCAATTTTGTAGCTGTCCTATAACGTTGAAAACGGTATCTCCAATCTTTCCATTTATTCGATGATGAAAAGTCAAAATTATCCGGCGGATAAAATTTGTTCATTTTGTAATCCGTGAAAGTATACTTCGTTGGTGCAGTGAATTAAATTCAGCAGCACTGAATATATTGCTTTTTTTTAATCTAAGTATGTCCATTCTCACTAGCAGTGGAATTTACTTCTGACACCATGTTATGAAATTGGGTGGTCAGTGTATATAAACACAATTCAATGTGTTATACTTTAATAACAATATACATCTCATGATAGTAAACACAACTCTCCTATGTACAAAAGCCTGCAGCAGTAATAAAAATAACATTAGACAGTAGGCGGAGTCTAATATTCATGAGTAGCTCTCAGTAATCATGGTTACTTTTTATATGAATGGAATACCAAACAATACCCCCAAAAACAACATTATGGTAAAAGGGGCTATCAGAGAACTATTGTGGGCCAGAATCCTTAAATTATAAGAAGGCAGCATTTAAAAGTGTTTCTTTTCTAGCTGCTGGCTAAGCATTGATTCGGGACTTTTCTGGGCCTTTGCTGGACCGGCGTTGACAGTCATTTTTGTAAGTTATTTATGTATTAGGTAATGTTGTTGTGGAAACCGTTCGATAATCAATTTAGTATTTGAGTATATGGAAAAGGATAAATATAAAAAACAACGCACTTAATACGTCACATTCTTCTGAACAGTTTTGTTAGTTATGTGTAATTGCTGTTAGTGATGCGGTATATGTTGTTGATTTTATTCATTTAACTTCTGATTTTTTTTTGTGTTACAGGTGAACATCATCATCTCGGTCGCTGTCATCAAAACGATGTTTGGAACTTCCGCTATCTCGAAACGAGGAGACGCTGACAAGATCAAGAAAGTGTATTTTTTATCGCTACCTTACGTATTATGATTCCACAAACTTAAACACAACTATTTACACCGTCAGTCGAAACATAGTTAACAATCATGCATAGAAACGTTTCACAAAAGTTTTGTTTATTTGCTTTAAAACGGGATGAATGTTTTCAAATTATGGTTATTATATCTTATGATCTGTCACAGGACTGGGCTAAGGAGCGTGTGTGTCCTGCTGCCAGTGTTTGGAATCACGTGGCTGTTCGGTGTGTTTGCTGTCAACAGGAATGCTATCGTTTTCCAGTACCTCTTTGTCATCTTCAACAGTCTACAGGTACACGTTTAATATTCTGCATGCACATGTGCAACAACCTGTAGGTACACGTACAGCAGCCTTCATGTACACCTACAAAACTGTGGCGGTACACGGACAATATTATGTAGGTACACGGATAATGTTATGTATGTGCACTTGCAAGAATCTAACTGAGCACGTACAACAGCCAGCAGGTTCACGTACAGCAGTATGCAGGTACACGTAAAGCAGTTTGTAGGTACACGTGCAACAGTACAAACGTATGCATGGAAACGTACAATAGCTTATAGGTGTGGCAGTCAGCATGTAAACGTAGAAAACGTCTGTAGGTTAACGTACAAACATTCTTAAAATGTGTTTTTCTCTGAACGAAACATTGCTCAACCTAGTGTGTTAAACAGTGTAGGTAAACAATACCAAAAAATAACGGATAATAAATGCTCGTACATAAAAGAGCTTAACTCTTTGTCTTTTTTACAGGGGGTACTTATCTTCATAGTTCAGTGCATTATGGATAGGAAAGTATGTATGTTTACTCACTTTTTCTAAATTAATCCAACAATGCTTACTGGATGTGCAAAGATAAACACGTGTATTTCTTCAATCGAGAGTTCTTTTGAACTACATGTTCACCTAGAAGCTGCACTCTCACAGATTGAACATTTTGACAACTTTTTTTAGTTTTCGTCTTGGAACGAGCCAGTTTTTGCCAAAATCAATGGAAACCAGTTATATAAGACTGCTGAGAAAAAATTAGATCGCAGATTTGTTTATATAAGTTCAAAAAATGATATTTTATGCATTTTTCTTAAACCGTTAGTAACGGTTTAAGCAATAAAACGTCAATTTTCTAACGGAAATATATAAATCTACGATCTAATTTTTTGTCAGCAATCTTATATCCTTGGTTTGTTTGTTGATATTTACGCAAAAATTTGCTCTTTCCAAGACAAAAAAAAAGTTGTTAAAATAGTCAATCTGTGAGAGTGCAGCTTTAAACGTGTATATTACAACATTTAAAATGTATACCAGCGTCCATCAGCCACACGCATGATAAGGTCGGTGATCGTATTGTTTATTGAAGGTTTAAACCATGTTTCTTTTCTTTCTTTTTTCGAAGGTGCAGGAGGCGTTCAAAGCCAGGCGAACCAGGTGGTTTGCAACAGAGGTGTCGACCACTGCTACCGAAATGAAAGCGCGGTACTATATTGTTTAATAGTTTACAACTATCCATACTCTTCGTTTTCGCTGCTTGGATTTCGAAGCCATATGTTTTCTATTTCAACTGATAGATCTGTGGCCATTTAAAGTAGTCTTACGAAATTGATTGAATCTAAACAATGGTTCTAAGTTATTAATGTATTTTGCGCTCTGCTTCTTAGTCTAGTTTGTAAATAACGTCAATATAAAGAAGATCGAAAGTGTCAAGAAAATTAGTTAAACTCTGAAACGTATTCATATCTTTGTCTTTGGGCTATTTATATCTTTGATCAAAATATATAATTTGGTTTCCAGAAGTCTGTAGCAAAATCGACTGAGATGTCCACCAACTGCATATCTGACGATTGTCCATACTACATGTATATACCAATAATCGAATACAAAAAGCTTATAGTAGACATTCCACTTGTGTCTATTAGTCTGTCCCTCTGAGGTTAGGAACTATTCCATGAGCCTCATAATAATTATCCTTCAATGAGAACTACAACTTCATTCTCTGAAACGATTAAAATTAAACAAATATAAAAATGATTTTTTTTATTTTTTATTTTCGATACACGTTAAGGATACATTCAGTTAAATGCTACCTTATTAGGTAGAAATACGAAGTCATAAATATAATTATCTGAGTAAAGTATCGTGTGTATATTTTTAATTAATAAGCACTCCGGAAGTTTTGTAATAATACAGTTGATACTAATACGAGAATCCAACGACCAGTAATATTTTAAATTATCATTAACTCTTAATCATTTTGTTATAAAAATCATATTTATATATGCTTAAGTATATTCTATCATTTATTTTATGTATATAGCTTATCGTACTGGTAGTTTGGAATCTAGTCGACTACTTAGTAGTGCACGTTTTGTATCAGAATATATAGTGGATATTTGTTGATTCCAGTAAACGTATTTTATTTCGTGAGTCTTCTTAGAAGCAAGTTTAAATTGGCACAGCCACGAGTGAAAATATCATTTTTCAATTACGATTGAAATAAAATACCATTTCACACTACAATCAACAGTGTTTCTCTTTCTTTTATGTGTATGTTTGGATATTTATTAGTAAATTCATTTTTACTTCGTAACATACCCGAGTGGAATCTCCAACGCATGACCTTACGCATAGTAATAAGCTTAAACTAAATACATCTTAGCCAGTTGTTTCATCGTATGTCAATAGGATGTTTAAAAAAGCTTTTTAACCTCTTTCTTTTATTTATTTTGTGTCATGCATTTATTAAAATAAAATATATTAATGGGATTGAGGACGTTTTTATTATTTGTGTAATATCGCAATGAAATAAACAAAAACTCTGATTAAAATAATGTTCTTGTATGAAAATGTACATTTGCAAAATATGTTTGAGTTATTGCTTATCTCATATATGCATTAAAGTTATATTTTTATTAATATCATGCATGCTAAACTATTATTTTCTACGACATATTATCTTGCTTATTTGGTAATAAATATTAAAGTCCATTTAAGAATTGTTTTAGAATTCCATTTGCGGTATGATTTATGACTGTGTTGGTCGATGATATTGATCGTTTAGAGAAGAGGTACTGGGAGGCAGATGGCGAGGGACTGGGATGCAGAGGGTGAGGGACTGGGAGGCAGAGGGCGAGGGACTGGGAGGCAGAGGGTGAGGGACTGGGAGGCAGAGGGCGAGTGACTGGGAGGCAGAGGGCGAGGGACTGGGAGGCAGAGGGTGAGGGACTGGGAGGCAGAGGGCGAGGGACTGGGAGGCAGAGGGCGAGGGACTGGGAGGCAGAGAGCGAGGGACTGGGAGGCAGAGAGTGAGGGACTAGGATGCAGAGGGTGAGGGACTGGGATGCAGAGGGTGAGGGACTGGGAGGCAGAGGGCGAGGGACTGGGATGCAGAGGGTGAGGGACTGGGAGGCAGAGGGTGAGGGACTGGGAGGCAGAGAGTGAGGGACTGGGATGCAGAGGGTGAGGGACTGGGATGCAGAGGGTGAGGGACTGGGATGCAGAGGGTGAGGGACTGGGAGGCAGAGAGTGAGGGACTGGGATGCAGAGGGTGAGGGACTGGGAGGCAGAGGGTGAGGGACTGGGAGGCAGAGAGTGAGGGACTGGGGTGCAGAGGGTGAGGGACTGGGAGTCAGAGGGCGAGGGACTGGGAGGCAGAGGGTGAGGGACTGGGAGGCAGAGGGTGAGGGACTGGGAGGCAGAGGGTGAGGGACTGGGAGGCAGAGGGTGAGGGACTGGGAGGCAGAGGGTGAGGGACTGGGAGGCAGAGGGTGAGGGACTGGGAGGGAGAGAGTGAGGGACTGGGAGGCAGAGAGTGAGGGACTGGGATGCAGAGGGTGAGGGACTGGGAGGCAGAGGGTGAGGGACTGGGAGGCAGAGGGTGAGGGACTGGGAGGCAGAGGACGAGGGACTGGGAGGCAGAGGGCGAGGGACTGGGAGGCAGAGGGCGAGGGACTGGGAGGCAGAGAGTGAGTGACTGGGAGGCAGAGGACGAGGGACTGGGAGGCAGAGGACGAGGGACTGGGAGGCAGAGAGTGAGGGACTGGGAGGCAGAGAGTGAGGGACTGGGATGCAGAGGGTGAGGGACTGGGAGGCAGAGGGTGAGGGACTGGGAGGCAGAGGGTGAGGGACTGGGAGGCAGATGGCGAGGGACTGGGAGGCAGAGGGCGAGGGACTGGGAGGCAGAGGGCGAGGGACTGGGAGGCAGAGAGTGAGGGACTGGGAGGCAGAGAGTGAGGGACTGGGATGCAGAGGGTGAGGGACTGGGAGGCAGAGGGCGAGGGACTGGGAGGCAGAGGGTGAGGGACTGGGAGGCAGAGGGCGAGGGACTGGGAGGCAGAGAGTGAGGGACTGGCAGGCAGAGGGCGAGGGACTGGGAGACAGAGGGCCATGGACTGGGAGGCAGAGGGTGAGGGACTGGGAGACAGAGGGCCATGGACTGGGAGGCAGAGGGCGAGGGACTGGGAGGCAGAGGGTGAGGGACTGGGAGGCAGAGGGCGAGGGACTGGGAGGCAGAGGGTGAGGGACTGGGAGGCAGAGAGTGAGGGACTGGGAGGCAGAGAGTGAGGGACTGGGAGGCAGAGGGTGAGGGACTGGGAGGCAGATGGCGAGGGACTGGGAGGCAGAGGGTGAGGGACTGGGAGGCAGAGGACGAGCGACTGGGAGGCAGAGGACGAGGGACAGGTCGAGGGACTGGGAGGCAGAGAGTAAGTGACTGGGATCCAGAGGACGAGGGACTGGGAGGCAGATGGCGAGGGACTGGGAGGCAAAGGACGAGGGACTGGGAGGCAGAGGGCGAGGGACTGGGAGGCAGAGGGCGAGGGACTGGGAGGCAGAGAGTGAGTGACTGGGAGGCAGAGGACGAGGGACTGGGAGGCAGAGGACGAGGGACTGGGAAGCAGAGGACGAGGGACTGGGAGGCAGAGGACGAGGGACTGGGAGGCAGAGGGCGAGGGACTGGGAGGCAGATAGTGAGTGACTTCAAGGCAGAGGACGAGGAACTGGGAAGCAGAGGACGAGGGACTGGGAGGCAGAGGGCGAGGGACTGGGAGGTAGAGGGCGAGGGACTGGGAGGCAGAGAGTGAGTGACTGGGAGGCAGAGGACGAGGGACTGGGAGGCAGAGGGCGAGTGACTGGGATGCAGAGGACGAGGGACTGGGAGGCAGAGGGCGAGGGACTGGGAGGCAGAGGACGAGTGACTGGGAGGCAGAGGACGAGTGACTGGGAGGCAGAGGGCGAGGGACTGGGAGGCAGAGGGCGAGTGACTGGGAGGCAGAGGGCGAGGGACTGGGAGGCAGAGGGCGAGGGACTGGGAGGCAGAGGGCGAGTGACTGGGAGGCAGAGGACGAGTGACTGGGAGGCAGAGGACGAGTGACTGGGAGGTAGAGGGCGAGGGACTGGGAGGCAGAGGGCAAGGGACTGGGAGGCAGAGGGTGAGGGACTGGGAGGCAGAGGACGAGTGACTGGGAGGCAGAGGGTGAGTGACTGGGAGGCAGAGGGCGAGGGACTGGGAGGCAGAGGGCGAGGGACTGGGAGGCAGAGGGCGAGTGACTGGGAGACAGAGGGCGAGGGACTGGGAGGCAGAGGGCGAGGGACTGGGAGGCAGAGGACGAGTGACTGGGAGGCAGAGGACGAGGGACTGGGAGGCAGAGGGCGAGGGACTGGGAGGCAGAGAGTGAGGGACTGGGATGCAGAGGGTGAGGGACTGGGATGCAGAGGGTGAGGGACTGGGAGGCAGAAAGTGAGGGACTGGGAGGCAGAGAGTGAGGGACTGGGATGCAGAGGGTGAGGGACTGGGAGGCAGAGGGCGAGGGACTGGGAGGCAGAGGACGAGGGACTGGGAGGCAGAGGGCGAGGGACTGGGAGGCAGAGGGCGAGGGACTGGGAGGCAGAGGACGAGGGACTGGGAGGCAGAGGGCGAGGGACTGGGAGGCAGAGGGCGAGTGACTGGGAGTCAGAGGGCAAGTGACTGGGAGGCAGAGGACGAGGGACTGGGAGGTAGAGGGCGAGGGACTGGGAGGCAGAGGGTGAGTGACTGGGAGGCAGAGGACGATGGACTGGGAGGCAGAGGGTGAGGGACTGGGAGGCAGAGGGTGAGGGACTGGGAGGCAGAGGGTGAGGGACTGGGAGGCAGAGGACGAGTGACTGGGAGGCAGAGGGCGAGGGACTGGGAGGCAGAGGGCGAGGGACTGGGAGGCAGAGGGCGAGTGACTGGGAGGCAGAGGGCGAGGGACTGGGAGGCAGAGGGCGAGGGACTGGGAGGCAGAGGGCGAGGGACTGGGATACAGAGGGTGAGGGACTGGGATGCAGAGGGTGAGGGACTGGGAGGCAGAGAGTGAGGGACTGGGAGGCAGAGAGTGAGGGACTGGGATGCAGAGGGTGAGGGACTGGGAGGCAGAGGACGAGGGACTGGGAGGCAGAGGACGAGGGACTGGGAGGCAGAGGGCGAGGGACTGGGAGGCAGAGGGCGAGGGACTGGGAGGCAGAGGACGAGGGACTGGGAGGCAGAGGGCGAGGGACTGGGAGGCAGAGGGCGAGGGACTGGGAGGCAGAGGGCGAGGGACTGGGAGGCAGAGGGCGAGGGACTGGGAGGCAGAGGGTGAGGGACTGGGAGGCAGAGAGTGAGTGACTGGGAGGCAGAGGACGAGGGACTGGGAGGCAGATGGCGAGGGACTGGGAGGCAGAGGACGAGGGACTGGGAGGCAGAGGGCGAGGGACTGGGAGGCAGAGGACGAGGGACTGGGAGTCAGAGGACGAGGGACTGGGAGGCAGAGGGTGAGGGACTGGGAGGCAGAGAGTGATTGACTGGGAGGCAGAGGACGAGGGACTGGGAAGCAGAGGACGAGGGACTGGGAGGCAGAGGACGAGGGACTGGGAGGCAGAGGGCGAGGGACTGGGAGGTAGAGGGCGAGGGACTGGGAGGCAGAGAGAGAGTGACTGGGAGGCAGAGGACGAGGGACTGGGAAGCAGAGGACGAGGGACTGGGAGGCAGAGGACGAGGGACTGGGAGGTAGAGGGCGAGGGACTTGGAGGCAGAGGGCGAGTGACTGGGAGTCAGAGGGCGAGGGACTGGGAGGCAGAGGGCGAGTGACTGGGAGGCAGAGGGCGAGGGACTGGGAGGCAGAGGGTGAGTGACTGGGAGGCAGAGGGCGAGGGACTGGGAGGCAGAGGGTGAGGGACTGGGAGGCAGAGGGTGAGGGACTGGGAGGCAGAGGGTGAGGGACTGGGAAGCAGAGGACGAGTGACTGGGAGGCAGAGGACGAGGGACTGGGAGGCAGATGGCGAAGGACTGGGAGACAGAGGGCGATGGACTGGGAGGCAGAGGGCGAGTGACTGGGAGGCAGAGGACGAGGGACTGGGAGGCAGAGGGTGAGGGACTGGGAGGCAGAGGGTGAGGGACTGGGAGGCAGAGGGTGAGGTACTGGGAGGCAGAGGACGAGGGACTGGGAGGCAGAGGACGAGGGACTGGGAGGCAGAGGGCGAGGGACTGGGAGGCAGAGGGCGATGGACTGGGAGGCAGAGGGCGAGTGACTGGGAAGCAGAGGACGAGGGACTGGGAGGCAGAGGGCGAGGGACTGGGAGACAGAGGGCGAGGGACTGGGAGGCAGAGGGCGAGGGACTGGGAGGCAGATGGCGAGGGACTGGGAGGCAGAGGGCGAGGGACTGGGAGGCAGAGAGTGAGGGACTGGGATGCAGAGGGTGAGGGACTGGGAGGCAGAGGGTGAGGGACTGGGAGGCAGAGAGTGAGGGACTGGGGTGCAGAGGGTGAGGGACTGGGAGGCAGAGGGCGAGGGACTGGGAGGCAGAGGGTGAGGGACTGGGAGGCAGAGGGTGAGGGACTGGGAGGCAGAGGGTGAGGGACTGGGAGGCAGAGGGTGAGGGACTGGGAGGCAGAGGGTGAGGGACTGGGAGGCAGAGGGTGAGGGACTGGGAGGCAGAGAGTGAGGGACTGGGAGGCAGAGAGTGAGGGACTGGGATGCAGAGGGTGAGGGACTGGGAGGCAGAGGGTGAGGGACTGGGAGGCAGAGGGTGAGGGACTGGGAGGCAGAGGACGAGGGACTGGGAGGCAGAGGGCGAGGGACTGGGAGGTAGAGGGCGAGGGACTGGGAGGCAGAGAGTGAGTGACTGGGAGGCAGAGGACGAGGGACTGGGAGGCAGAGGGCGAGGGACTGGGAGGCAGAGGGTGAGGGACTGGGAGGCAGAGAGTGAGGGACTGGGATGCAGAGGGTGAGGGACTGGGAGGCAGAGGGTGAGGGACTGGGAGGCAGAGGGTGAGGGACTGGGAGGCAGATGGCGAGGGACTGGGAGGCAGAGGGCGAGGGACTGGGAGGCAGAGGGCGAGGGACTGGGAGGCAGAGAGTGAGGGACTGGGAGGCAGAGAGTGAGGGACTGGGAGGCAGAGGGTGAGGGACTGGGAGGCAGAGGGCGAGGGACTGGGAGGCAGAGGGTGAGGGACTGGGAGGCAGAGGGCGAGGGACTGGGAGGCAGAGAGTGAGGGACTGGGAGGCAGAGGGCGAGGGACTGGGAGACAGAGGGCCATGGACTGGGATGCAGAGGGTGAGGGACTGGGAGGCAGAGGGCCATGGACTGGGAGGCAGATGGCGAGGGACTGGGAGGCAGAGGGTGAGGGACTGGGAGGCAGAGGGCGAGGGACTGGGAGGCAGAGGGTGAGGGACTGGGAGGCAGAGAGTGAGGGACTGGGAGGCAGAGAGTGAGGGACTGGGATGCAGAGGGTGAGGGACTGGGAGGCAGATGGCGAGGGACTGGGAGGCAGAGGGTGAGGGACTGGAAGGCAGAGGTCGAGCGACTGGGAGGCAGAGGACGAGGGACAGGTCGAGGGACTGGGAGGCAGAGAGTAAGTGACTGGGATCCAGAAGACGAGGGACTGGGAGGCAGATGGCGAGGGACTGGGAGGCAAAGGACGAGGGACTGGGAGGCAGAGGGCGAGGGACTGGGAGGCAGAGGGCGAGGGACTGGGAGGCAGAGAGTGAGTGACTGGGAGGCAGAGGACGAGGGACTGGGAAGCAGAGGACGAGGGACTGGGAAGCAGAGGACGAGGGACTGGGAGGCAGAGGACGAGGGACTGGGAGGTAGAGGGCGAGGGACTGGGAGGCAGATAGTGAGTGACTTCAAGGCAGAGGACGAGGAACTGGGAAGCAGAGGACGAGGGACTGGGAGGCAGAGGGCGAGGGACTGGGAGGTAGAGGGCGAGGGACTGGGATGCAGAGAGTGAGTGACTGGGAGGCAGAGGACGAGGGACTGGGAGGCAGAGGGCGAGTGACTGGGATGCAGAGGACGAGGGACTGGGAGGCAGAGGGCGAGGGACTGGGAGGCAGAGGACGAGTGACTGGGAGGCAGAGGACGAGTGACTGGGAGGCAGAGGACGAGTGACTGGGAGGCAGAGGGCGAGTGACTGGGAGGCAGAGGGCGAGGGACTGGGAGGCAGAGGGCGAGGGACTGGGAGGCAGAGGACGAGTGACTGGGAGGCAGAGGGCGAGGGACTGGGAGGCAGAGGGCGAGTGACTGGGAGGCAGAGGGCGAGGGACTGGGAGGCAGAGGGCGAGGGACTGGGAGGCAGAGGGCGAGTGACTGGGAGGCAGAGGACGAGTGACTGGGAGGCAGAGGACGAGTGACTGGGAGGTAGAGGGCGAGGGACTGGGAGGCAGAGGGCAAGGGACTGGGAGGCAGAGGGTGAGGGACTGGGAGGCAGAGGGCGAGTGACTGGGAGGCAGAGGGTGAGTGACTGGGAGGCAGAGGGCGAGGGACTGGGAGGCAGAGGGCGAGGGACTGGGAGGCAGAGGGCGAGTGACTGGGAGGCAGAGGGCGAGGGACTGGGTGGCAGAGGGCGAGGGACTGGGAGGCAGAGGACGAGTGACTGGGAGGCAGAGGACGAGTGACTGGGAGGCAGAGGGCGAGGGACTGGGAGGCAGAGAGTGAGGGACTGGGATGCAGAGGGTGAGGGACTGGGAGGCAGAGGGTGAGGGACTGGGAGGCAGAAAGTGAGGGACTGGGAGGCAGAGAGTGAGGGACTGGGATGCAGAGGGTGAGGGACTGGGAGGCAGAGGGCGAGGGACTGGGAGGCAGAGGACGAGGGACTGGGAGGCAGAGGGCGAGGGACTGGGAGGCAGAGGGCGAGGGACTGGGAGGCAGAGGGCGAGGGACTGGGAGGCAGAGGGCGAGGGACTGGGAGGCAGAGGGCGAGTGACTGGGAGTCAGAGGGCAAGTGACTGGGAGGCAGAGGACGAGGGACTGGGAGGTAGAGGGCGAGGGACTGGGAGGCAGAGAGTGAGTGACTGGGAGGCAGAGGACGAGGGACTGGGAGGCAGAGGGTGAGGGACTGGGAGGCAGAGGGTGAGGGACTGGGAGGCAGAGGGTGAGGGACTGGGAGGCAGAGGGCGAGTGACTGGGAGGCAGAGGGCGAGGGACTGGGAGGCAGAGGGCGAGGGACTGGGAGGCAGAGGGCGAGTGACTGGGAGGCAGAGGGCGAGTGACTGGGAGACAGAGGGCGAGGGACTGGGAGGCAGAGGACGAGGGACTGGGATACAGAGGGTGAGGGACTGGGATGCAGAGGGTGAGGGACTGGGAGGCAGAAAGTGAGGGACTGGGAGGCAGAGAGTGAGGGACTGGGATGCAGAGGGTGAGGGACTGGGAGGCAGAGGACGAGGGACTGGGAGGCAGAGGACGAGGGACTGGGAGGCAGAGGTCGAGGGACTGGGAGGCAGAGGGCGAGGGACTGGGAGGCAGAGGACGAGGGACTGGGAGGCAGAGGGCGAGGGACTGGGAGGCAGAGGGCGAGTGACTGGGAGTCAGAGGGCGAGGGACTGGGAGGCAGAGGGCGAGGGACTGGGAGGCAGAGGACGAGGAACAGGTCGAGGGACTGGGAGGCAGAGAGTGAGTGACTGGGAGGCAGAGGACGAGGGACTGGGAGGCAGAGGGCGAGGGACTGGGAGGCAGAGGACGAGGGACTGGGAGGCAGAGGGCGAGGGACTGGGAGGCAGAGGGCGAGGGACTGGGAGGCAGAGGGCTAGGGACTGGGAGGCAGAGGGTGAGGGACTGGGAGGCAGAGAGTGATTGACTGGGAGGCAGAGGACGAGGGACTGGGAAGCAGAGGACGAGGAACTGGGAAGCAGAGGACGAGGGACTGGGAGGCAGAGGGCGAGGGACTGGGAGGTAGAGGGCGAGGGACTGGGAGGCAAAGAGAGAGTGACTGGGAGGCAGAGGACGAGGGACTGGGAAGCAGAGGACGAGGGACTGGGAGGCAGAGGACGAGGGACTGGGAGGTAGAGGGCGAGGGACTTGGAGGCAGAGGGCGAGTGACTGGGAGTAAGAGGGCGAGGGACTGGGAGGCAGAGGGCGAGTGACTGGGAGTCAGAGGGCGAGGGACTGGGAGGCAGAGAGAGAGTGACTGGGAGGCAGAGGACGAGGGACTGGGAGGCAGAGGGTGAGGGACTGGGAGGCAGAGGGTGAGGGACTGGGAGGCAGAGGGTGAGGTACTGGGAAGCAGAGGACGAGTGACTGGGAGGCAGAGGACGAGGGACTGGGAGGCAGATGGCGAAGGACTGGGAGACAGAGGGCGATGGACTGGGAGGCAGAGGGCGAGTGACTGGGAAGCAGAGGACGAGGGACTGGGAGGCAGAGGGTGAGGGACTGGGAGGCAGAGGGTGAGGGACTGGGAGGCAGAGGGTGAGGTACTGGGAAGCAGAGGACGAGTGACTGGGAGGCAGAGGACGAGGGACTGGGAGG
Organism: Mya arenaria; assembly: GCF_026914265.1. NCBI lineage: Eukaryota > Metazoa > Mollusca > Bivalvia > Myida > Myidae > Mya > Mya arenaria. The sequence goes on from NC_069127.1 coordinate 6,581,204, forward strand.
CAGATGGCGAAGGACTGGGAGACAGAGGGCGATGGACTGGGAGGCAGAGGGCGAGTGACTGGGAAGCAGAGGACGAGGGACTGGGAGGCAGAGGGCGAGCGACTGGGAGACAGAGGACGAGGGACTGGGAGGCAGAGGGCGAGGGACTGGGAGGCAGATGGCGAAGGACTGGGAGACAGAGGGCGATGGACTGGGAGGCAGAGAGTGAGGGACTGGGATGCAGAGGGTGAGGGACTGGGAGGCAGAGGGTGAGGGACTGGGAGGCAGAGAGTGAGGGACTGGGATGCAGAGGGTGAGGGACTGGGAGGCAGAGGGCGAGGGACTGGGAGGCAGAGGGTGAGGGACTGGGAGGCAGAGGGTGAGGGACTGGGAGGCAGAGGGTGAGGGACTGGGAGGCAGAGGGTGAGGGACTGGGAGGCAGAGGGTGAGGGACTGGGAGGCAGAGGGTGAGGGACTGGGAGGCAGAGAGTGAGGGACTGGGAGGCAGAGAGTGAGGGACTGGGAGGCAGAGGGTGAGGGACTGGGAGGCAGAGGGTGAGGGACTGGGAGGCAGAGGGCGAGGGACTGGGAGGCAGAGGACGAGGGACTGGGAGGCAGAGGGCGAGGGACTGGGAGGCAGAGGGCGAGGGACTGGGAGGCAGAGAGTGAGTGACTGGGAGGCAGAGGACGAGGGACTGGGAAGCAGAGGACGAGGGACTGGGAGGCAGAGAGTGAGGGACTGGGAGGCAGAGAGTGAGGGACTGGGATGCAGAGGGTGAGGGACTGGGAGGCAGAGGGTGAGGGACTGGGATGCAGAGGGTGAGGGACTGGGAGGCAGATGGCGAGGGACTGGGAGGCAGAGGGCGAGGGACTGGGAGGCAGAGGGCGAGGGACTGGGAGGCAGAGAGTGAGGGACTGGGAGGCAGAGAGTGAGGGACTGGGAGGCAGAGGGTGAGGGACTGGGAGGCAGAGGGCGAGGGACTGGGAGGCAGAGGGTGAGGGACTGGGAGGCAGAGGGCGAGGGACTGGGAGGCAGAGGGTGAGGGACTGGCAGGCAGAGGGCGAGGTACTGGGAGACAGAGGGCCATGGACTGGGATGCAGAGGGTGAGGGACTGGGAGACAGAGGGCCATGGACTGGGAGGCAGATGGCGAGGGACTGGGAGGCAGAGGGTGAGGGACTGGGAGGCAGAGGGCGAGGGACTGGGAGGCAGAGGGTGAGGGACTGGGAGGCAGAGAGTGAGGGACTGGGAGGCAGAGGGTGAGGGACTGGGATGCAGAGGGTGAGGGACTGGGAGGCAGATGGCGAGGGACTGGGAGGCAGAGGGTGAGGGACTGGAAGGCAGAGGACGAGCGACTGGGAGGCAGAGGACGAGGGACAGGTCGAGGGACTGGGAGGCAGAGAGTAAGTGACTGGGATCCAGAGGACGAGGGACTGGGAGGCAGATGGCGAGGGACTGGGAGGCAGAGGACGAGGGACTGGGAGGCAGAGGGCGAGGGACTGGGAGGTAGAGGGCGAGGGACTGGGAGGCAGAGAGTGAGTGACTGGGAGGCAGAAGACGAGGGACTGGGAGGCAGAGGACGAGGGACTGGGAAGCAGAGGACGAGGGACTGGGAGGCAGAGGGCGAGGGACTGGGAGGCAGAGGGCGAGGGACTGGGAGGCAGATAGTGAGTGACTTCAAGGCAGAGGACGAGGAACTGGGAAGCAGAGGACGAGGGACTGGGAGGCAGAGGGCGAGGGACTGGGAGGTAGAGGGCGAGGGACTGGGATGCAGAGAGTGAGTGACTGGGAGGCAGAGGACGAGGGACTGGGAGGCAGAGGGCGAGTGACTGGGATGCAGAGGACGAGGGACTGGGAGGCAGAGGGCGAGGGACTGGGAGGCAGAGGACGAGTGACTGGGAGGCAGAGGACGAGTGACTGGGAGGCAGAGGACGAGTGACTGGGAGGCAGAGGGCGAGTGACTGGGAGGCAGAGGGCGAGGGACTGGGAGGCAGAGGGCGAGGGACTGGGAGGCAGAGGACGAGTGACTGGGAGGCAGAGGGCGAGGGACTGGGAGGCAGAGGGCGAGTGACTGGGAGGCAGAGGGCGAGGGACTGGGAGGCAGAGGGCGAGTGACTGGGAGACAGAGGGCGAGGGACTGGGAGGCAGAGGGCGATTGACTGGGATACAGAGGGTGAGGGACTGGGATGCAGAGGGTGAGGGACTGGGAGGCAGAAAGTGAGGGACTGGGAGGCAGAGAGTGAGGGACTGGGAGGCAGAGGGCAAGGGACTAGGAGGCAGAGGGTGAGGGACTGGGAGGCAGAGGACGAGTGACTGGGAGGCAGAGGGTGAGTGACTGGGAGGCAGAGGGCGAGGGACTGGGAGGCAGAGGGCGAGGGACTGGGAGGCAGAGGGCGAGGGACTGGGAGGCAGAGGGCGAGTGACTGGGAGTCAGAGGGCGAGGGACTGGGAGGCAGAGGGCGAGGGACTGGGAGGCAGAGGACGAGGAACAGGTCGAGGGACTGGGAGGCAGAGAGTAAGTGACTGGGAGGCAGAGGACGAGGGACTGGGAGGCAGATGGCGAGGGACTGGGAGGCATAGGACGAGGGACTGGGAGGCAGAGGGCGAGGGACTGGGAGGCAGAGGACGAGGGACTGGGAGTCAGAGGACTAGGGACTGGGAGGCAGAGGGTGAGGGACTGGGAGGCAGAGAGTGATTGACTGGGAGGCAGAGGACGAGGGACTGGGAAGCAGAGGACGAGGAACTGGGAAGCAGAGGACGAGGGACTGGGAGGCAGAGGGCGAGGGACTGGGAGGTAGAGGGCGAGGGACTGGGAGGCAGAGGGAGAGTGACTGGGAGGCAGAGGACGAGGGACTGGGAAGCAGAGGACGAGGGACTGGGAGGCAGAGGACGAGGGACTGGGAGGTAGAGGGCGAGGGACTTGGAGGCAGAGGGCGAGTGACTGGGAGTAAGAGGGCGAGGGACTGGGAGGCAGAGGGCGAGTGACTGGAAGTCAGAGGGCGAGGGACTGGGAGGCAGAGAGTGAGTGACTGGGAGGCAGAGGACGAGGGACTGGGAGGCAGAGGGTGAGGGACTGGGAGGCAGAGGGTGAGGGACTGGGAGGCAGAGGGTGAGGGACTGGGAGGCAGAGGACGAGTGACTGGGAGGCAGAGGACGAGGGACTGGGAGGCAGATGGCGAAGGACTGGGAGACAGAGGGCGATGGACTGGGAGGCAGAGGGCGAGTGACTGGGAGGCAGAGGACGAGGGACTGGGAGGCAGAGGGCGAGGGACTGGGAGGCAGAGGGCGAGGGACTGGGAGGCAGAGGGCGAGGGACTGGGAGGCAGATGGCGAAGGACTGGGAGACAGAGGGCGATGGACTGGGAGGCAGAGGGCGAGTGACTGGGAAGCAGAGGACGAGGGACTGGGAGGCAGAGGGCGAGCGACTGGGAGACAGAGGGCGAGGGACTGGGAGGCAGAGGGCGAGGGACTGGGAGGCAGAGGACGAGTGACTGGGAGGCAGAGGGCGAGTGACTGGGAGACAGAGGGCGAGGGACTGGGAGGCAGAGGGCGAGGGACTGGGAGGCAGAGGACGAGTGACTGGGAGGCAGAGGGCGAGGGACTGGGAGGCAGAGGGCGAGTGACTGGGAGGCAGAGGGCGAGTGACTGGGAGGCAGAGGACGAGGGACTGGGAGGCAGAGGACGAGGGACTGGGAGGCAGAGGGCGAGGGACTGGGAGGCAGAGGGCGAGGGACTGGGAGGCAGAGGACGAGGGACTGGGAGGCAGAGGGCGAGTGACTGGGAGGCAGAGGACGAGGGACTGGGAAGCAGAGGGTGAGGGACTGGGAGGCAGAGGGTGAGGGACTGGGAGGCAGAGGGTGAGGGACTGGGAGGCAGAGGGCGAGGGACTGGGAGGTAGAGGGTGAGGGACTGGGAGGTAGAGGGTGAGGGACTGGGAGTCAGAGGGCGAGGGACTGGGAAGCAGAGGACGAGCGACTGGGAGGCAGAGGACGAGGGACAGGTCGAGGGACTGGGAGGCAGAGAGTAAGTGACTGGGAGGCAGAGGACGAGGGACTGGGAGGCAGATGGCGAGGGACTGGGAGGCAGAGGACGAGGGACTGGGAGGCAGAGGGCGAGGGACTGGGAGGCAGAGGACGAGGGACTGGGAGTCAGAGGACGAGGGACTGGGAGGCAGAGGGTGATTGACTGGGAGGCAGAGGACGAGGGACTGGGAAGCAGAGGACGAGGGACTGGGAGACAGAGGGCGAGGGACTGGGAGGCAGAGGGCGAGGGACTGGGAGGCAAAGAGTGAGTGACTGAGAGGCAGAGGACGAGGGACTGGGAAGCAGAGGACGAGGGACTGGGAAGCAGAGGACGAGGGACTGGGAGGCAGAGGACGAGGGACTGGGAGGTAGAGGGCGAGGGACTGGGAGGCAGAGAGTGAGTGACTGGGAGGCAGAGGACGAGGAACTGGGAAGCAGAGGACGAGGGACTGGGAGGCAGAGGGCGAGGGACTGGGAGGCAGAGAACGAGGGACTGGGAGGTAGAGGGCGAGGGACTGGGAGGCACAGGGCGAGGGACTGGGAGGTAGAGGGCGAGGGACTGGGAGGCAGAGGGCGAGTGACTGGGAGTCAGAGGGCGAGTGACTGGGAGGCAGAGGGCGAGGGACTGGGAGGCAGAGAGTGAGTGACTGGGAGGCAGAGGACGAGGGACTGGGAGGCAGAGGGTGAGGGACTGGGAGGCAGAGAGTGATTGACTGGGAGGCAGAGGACGAGGGACTGGGAAGCAGAGGACGAGGGACTGGGAGTCAGAGGGCGAGGGACTGGGAGGCAGAGGGCGAGGGACTGGGAGGCAAAGAGTGAGTGACTGAGAGGCAGAGGACGAGGGACTGGGAAGCAGAGGACGAGGGACTGGGAGGCAGAGGACGAGGGACTGAGAGGTAGAGGGCGAGGGACTGGGAGGCAGAGAGTGAGTGACTGGGAGGCAGAGGACGAGGGACTGGGAAGCAGAGGACGAGGGACTGGGAGGCAGAGGGCGAGGGACTGGGAGGCAGAGAACGAGGGACTGGGAGGTAGAGGGCGAGGGACTGGGAGGCAGAGGGCGAGGGACTGGGAGGCAGAGGGCGAGGGACTGGGAGGCAGAGGGCGAGTGACTGGGAGTCAGAGGGCGAGGGACTGGGAGGCAGAGGGCGAGGGACTGGGAGGCAGAGAGTGAGTGACTGGGAGGCAGAGGACGAGGGACTGGGAGGCAGAGGGCGAGGGACTGGGAGGCAGAGGGCGAGGGACTGGGAGGCAGAGGGCGAGGGACTGGGAGGCAGAGGACGAGGGACTGGGAAGCAGAGGACGAGGGACTGGGAGGCAGAGGGCGAGGGACTGGGAGGTAGAGGGCGAGGGACTGGCAGGCAGAGAGTGAATGACTGGGAGGCAGAGGACGAGGGACTGGGAAGCAGAGGACGAGGGACTGGGAAGCAGAGGACGAGGGACTGGGAGGCAGAGGACGAGGGACTGGGAGGTAGAGGGCGAGGGACTGGGAGGCAGAGAGTGAGTGACTGGGAGGCAGAGGACGAGGGACTGGGAAGCAGAGGACGAGGGACTGGGAGGCAGAGGGCGAGGGACTGGGAGGTAGAGGGCGAGGGACTGGGAGGCAGAGAGTGAGTGACTGGGAGGCAGAGGACGAGGGACTGGGAAGCAGAGGACGAGGGACTGGGAGGCAGAGGACGAGGGACTGGGAGGTAGAGGGCGAGGGACTGGGAGGCAGAGGGCGAGTGACTGGGAGGCAGAGGGCGAGGGACTGGGAGGCAGAGGGCGAGTGACTGGAAGTCAGAGGGCGAGGGACTGGGAGACAGAGAGTGAGTGACTGGGAGGCAGAGGACGAGGGACTGGGAGGCAGAGGGTGAGGGACTGGGAGGCAGAGGGTGAGGGACTGGGAGGCAGAGGGTGAGGTACTGGGAGGCAGAGGACGAGTGACTGGGAGGCAGAGGACGAGGGACTGGGAGGCAGATGGCGAAGGACTGGGAGACAGAGGGCGATGGACTGGGAGGCAGAGGGCGAGTGACTGGGAAGCAGAGGACGAGGGACTGGGAGGCAGAGGGCGAGGGACTGGGAGGCAGAGGACGAGTGACTGGGAGGCAGAGGACGAGTGACTGGGAGGCAGAGGACGAGTGACTGGGAGGCAGAGGGCGAGTGACTGGGAGACAGAGGGCGAGGGACTGGGAGGCAGAGGGCGAGGGACTGGGAGGCAGAGGACGAGTGACTGGGAGGCAGAGGGCGAGGGACTGGGAGGCAGAGGGCGAGGGACTGGGAGGCAGAGGGCGAGGGACTGGGAGGCAGAGGGCGAGTGACTGGGAGACAGAGGGCGAGGGACTGGGAGGCAGAGGGCGAGGGACTGGGAGGCAGAGGGCGAGTGACTGGGAGGCAGAGGACGAGGGACTGGGAGGCAGAGGGCGAGTGACTGGGAGGCAGAGGACGAGGGACTGGGAGGCAGAGGGTGAGGGACTGGGAGGCAGAGGGTGAGGGACTGGGAGGCAGAGGGTGAGGGACTGGGAGGCAGAGGGCGAGGGACTGGGAGGTAGAGGGTGAGGGACTGGGAGGTAGAGGGTGAGGGACTGGGAGTCAGAAGGCGAGGGACTGGGAGGCAGAGGACGAGCGACTGGGAGGCAGAGGACGAGGGACAGGTCGAGGGACTGGGAGGCAGAGGGTGAGGGACTGGGAGGCAGAGGGCGAGGGACTGGGAGGCAGAGGGCGAGGGACTGGGAGGTAGAGGGTGAGGGACTGGGAGGCAGAGGGTGAGGGACTGGGAGGTAGAGGGTGAGGGACTGGGAGGCAGAGGGTGAGGGACTGGGAGGTAGAGGGTGAGGGACTGGGAGGCAGAGGGCGAGTGACTGGGAGTCAGAGGGCGAGGGACTGGGAGGTAGAGGGTGAGGGACTGGGAGGTAGAGGGTGAGGGACTGGGAGGTAGAGGATGAGGGACTGGGAGGCAGAGGGTGAGGGACTGGGAGGCAGAGGGTGAGGGACTGGGAGGCAGAGGGTGAGGGACTGGGAGGTAGAGGGTGAGGGACTGGGAGGTAGAGGGCGAGGGACTGGGAGGCAGAGGGCGAGGGACTGGGAGGCAGAGGGTGAGGGACTGGGAGGCAGAGGACGAGGGACTGGGAGGCAGAGGGTGAGGGACTGGGAGGCAGAGGGTGAGGGACTGGGAGGCAGAGGGCGAGGGACTGGGAGGCAGAGGGCGAGGGACTGGGAGGCAGAGGGCGAGGGACTGGGAGGCAGAGGGTGAGGGACTGGGAGGCAGAGGACGAGGGACTGGGAGGCATAGGACGAGGGACTGGGAGGTAGAGGACGAGGGACTGGGAGTCAGAGGGCGAGGGACTGGGAGGCAGAGGGCGAGGGACTGGGAGGCAGAGGACGAGGGACTGGGAGTCAGAGGGCGAGGGACTGGGAGGCAGAGGGCGAGGGACTGGGAGGCAGAGGGCGAGGGACTGGGAGTCAGAGGGCGAGGGACTGGGAGGCAGAGGGCGATTGACTGGGAGGCAGATGGCGAAGGACTGGGAGACAGAGGGCGATGGACTGGGAGGCAGAGGGTGAGTGACTGGGAGGCAGAGGACGAGGGACTGGGAGGCAGAGGGCGAGGGAAATGGGAAATCAGTTCGAGAGAGAGAGAGAGAGAGAGCTGTCCTAAAATCCCTCCAACTTCTACTTAGTAGATACAATTATTATAATAACGTTAATCGTCAATGAGTTCGTTGATGTGACTCGAACACGTATTCATGCTGCACCACGGCTATTCCAAAACAAACTATTACCATTACCTTCCTTGTTGATCTTTTGGTTGTTAAACAATATTTTATTATTTGATCTTTGATCTTTATACACCCCCCCACACACGCATTCACACACACACACACGCACACACGCACGCACCCACGCACGCACGCACGCACGCACGCACGCACACACTCACACACACACACACCAGTATAGAAGGGTCCAGAGTGACGTAAACGTGTTTGTGGTTAATGAACCATTTTTATTATCATGCTGACAATATGATGGGTGTGATCATGAGTATGAAATTGTGGCTAGACTCGAAATAGGTTTTACATATGCGGAGTATGATAAACCTGTCAGAATGAATCAGTGCCGTTAGTCAGTGAAACTCTCTAAAAGTTGTATATCACAATTCTGGATTGATATCTTGGACAAAAACACTTTTTGGGTTCATCCCCTATCAAACTCTGACAAATTGTAGCAAATGCGATTACGAATAAATGCAACAGTGCAGCCATGTGGACAGCTAAATAGTTTTGCCCTAAAACTGAAGCATGAATTTCCAAATGAAAAATAATTTTAACGCTATATGTGTTATATGTCGTTCGGTAAATGAATTGGCTAGAGTCGGAGATTCATGACAAATACCATCGTGAAATATGTTTCAAGACTTAATAATGATTTTCGACACGGAGTTATCTTAAAATTTAGTCGTGAACTATTTAATACATCGAAAGACATATTATCGTTGACGCTTTATATCCCTCCTGAAAGTTCGCCCGCATATAAAAAGGATAATGTAAAAGGAATAGAAATTATTGAAGAAATTATAAGCATATATTCTACTAACGATTATGAAATACTCATATCGGGAGATTTAAACGCTCGTGTTGGTAATGAACAAGAAAAGGTTAACTTAGATAGAAATGTTCCATTGTTTAAGGAATATGATCGTATTTTTGATGATGATAAAATAGCAGACCGAGCCTCCAGTGACACGTATACTAATGCTTTTGGAAGACGTCTAATAGAAATGTGTAAAAGTTATGCATTATGTATATTTAATGGCCGTGTAGGTTCGGATAAGGATAAAGGCATATTTACGTTTATAAACCATTTGGGAAAGAGTGTAATTGACTATATGATCGGTAATGTTAACATTTTTTAAATTGTCGAAGACTTTTCAATTGAGGATATAGCGGAGTGTGATCATTTTCCAATTTTACTAAAACTTAAAAGTAAAATAGCTAACAATAAAAGTGTCGATAATATCGTGCCAACCCCTAAACCGCATTATACATTTACAGACAATAACATTGTATTATTTCAAAGAAAACTTGATGAAAATATCAATGTTGAAAACTTTGAAGATATTGACAATATGATCATTAATGAAAGTTGTCCCATTACCGATATCATCAATAAATTAGAATATAAGTTACTTGAGTGTACCATTGATGCGAGAAAGATGATGCCATTAAGACGTAAGAATAATAACAATAATAAAAAGTGGTTTGATAAGGAATGTAAAACTTTGAAAACGAAAGTCTCGATAAATCTGCGTCGTTTTCGGGAATCAAAAAATTTACATGATCTCAATAATTATTTAACAGCGAAAAAGCGATATAAAAATACATGTAAAACCAAAACAAGATCTTACGATGAATTATGTGTGCAAAAACTGGTCGATGTTTCAAAAAGTCAAAGCGACTTTTGGAAAACACTTAAAGACTTAACACAAAGTAATAGTACTTATAAATCACAAATTTCCACAGAACAGTGGTTTAATCATTTTAACGAGTTGTTTAATCCAGAATTGCCGGACGTAGAATTAACAGGAACAACCGTACAATTAGACATAGAGAGTGATGTCGAATCATCAATATTGAACATGGAAATTACAGACGATGATATATTTGATGCCATCAGATCGTTAAAATCTAATAAGGCTACAGCGGGCATACTAACTGCAAACCACTTTAAACACAGTATTAATCATATAGTATCATATGTTCGTAGAATTTTCAATCGTATATACTCATCAGGCGACTTTCCTGAACAATGGACATCAACACTGATGATACCCATACACAAGAAAGGAGCTAGAGATGTTCCTGATAACTATAGGGGAATATCCTTAATTGACGTATTTAGTAAAATATACATTTACATTTTGAACAAGCGCTTGACTTTTTATTGTGACGCGTTTAACAAAATAACTGAATCACAGGCAGGTTTTAGAGCAAATTATTCGACAATGGATAATGCATTTATTTTAAATGCTGTTATATCGAACTACCTATGTAAAAAACGTGGTAAATTGTATGTTGCCTTTGTCGATTTTAAAAAGGCGTTTGATTATGTTAACCGTAGTAAGTTATATATGTCATTGCTTAATCGCGGAATTAAAGGTAAACTATTCAATGCAATAAAAGCTATATATGTGTCTGTTAAAAGTCGAATCAAAAATGGTTATGAAGTTAGTGAGAGTATAAATTGCCCTCTAGGATTGCGTCAAGGATGAAATTTAAGTCCTATTTTATTTAGTCTGTTTATTAATGAATTGTATGACTTTCTACATCAAAATGGAGTACGCGGAATACAGCTTTCACCTGATATTATTGAAATATTCATGATTTTATTTGCTGATGATGTAGCACTTATGTCTGATACTATTGTAGGTTTACAATCGCAACTTAACCTGTTATATGAATATTGTGAAAATTGGAAACTAACTGTTAATGTTAACAAAACAAAGATTGTTGTTTTTAAAAATGGCGGTTGTCTTTCTAGATACGAACATTGGTATTATAACAATGAAAAAAATGAATGTGTAAACGGTTTTAACTATGTTGGGGTCCATTTTACTTCTACTCTGTCACTGAATAAAATGGCCGACAGCATGGCCATTAAAGGCAAACGTGTTCTTGTATCATTATTAAATTCCATGTATGATTTAATGCCTTTACAGAAACATAGTTATTTCAAAATTGTTGACGCAAAAGTTGTACCTATATTACTGTACGGGTCCGAAATTTGGGGATTACATAGACATGAAAGTGTCGAAAGAGTGCACAATTATGCATGTAAAAGGTTTCTTTCTGTACCTCTATTTACATGTAATGCTCCAATTTTAGGAGACTGTGGTCGATTCCCGTTGTATATTTTTTCTTGTAAGCGTGTTATATGCTATTGGTTAAAAATTTTAAGTATGCCAAAACATAGATATGTGTCAAAATGTTATGCGATGTTGAAATCTTTGGATACTGTTGGTTATGTGAATTGGGTAACCCACTTAAGAAAAGATTTATTTTCAAATGGCTTTGGTTATGTTTGGGAAGCCCAGTGTATTACCAATATAAAATGCTTTATGGCAACATACTTACAACGCCTTAAAGATCAATATGTTCAGTCATGGCGTAGCAGTTGTATAAATAGTGCCAAATTGCAAGCTTATATCGGCTTTAAAACCAATTTTGAGACTGAAGCGTATGTAAATTTTCTTTGTGTTAGGAAATTTCGGAACGTATATGCTCGTTTTCGAGCTTCAGCTCATACGCTAGCAATTGAACGTGGCCGTTATACGAATGTTGAAAGACAGTTAAGGTTTTGTCCTCATTGTAAAGATGTTGTAGAGACAGAATATCATTTTCTTTTGGTGTGTCCTTTATATAATACTATTAGACAAGAATATATAGAAAGAAAATATTATGAGAACCCAAATATAATTAAGTTTAACATATTGATGTCTTGTAATATTGAAAATGTTGTGAAAAAAACTGCTCACTATTTATACTCAGCTTTTGAAAAGAGAAATTCACTTTTCCAGGAATAAACATTACATACTTGTTAAAAGTTTTGACTGTTAGTATATCGTATTGTATATATAAGTTATCAATGTCATTGTATCAAAATGTACTTTTTCTATGTTTTGACAGATACTATTATTCAATCCATGCTCACTAATTTGCACAAGTAGTTTTCATGTATGTATTGTGTGATGTTTGCATGGGCTGGTGGCCTTCTAGCAAATAAACTGTTTGTTTGTTTGTTGTTTGTTATGTAACCATTTTGCGTGAAAGAGAAAACAGTACAAGAGAACTGATCGTACATGCTTTATTATCGAAAGTGATCATACATACAAAAAAACTGATTGAAATATTATGCAAAATACACATAGGACAGCAGAATAATGCGAGCCACCTTGTATAACAAAGTGGACCATGATCGTCTTTAATCACCTGGGTACCATTGATCTCTATGAAAATGACAAGTATAACTCCGAAAATTAATGCGTAAGTCCATGTCAAACAATTAACATTTTGGCGGGGCCCATGTAAACCCAAAGTGTATGAGTTAAGTAAACTAAAAGAGTTAAATTATAATAAAGTATAAAAGTTCATGTTTATTAGATTAATTTCCAAAAGCAATGTAAATATTTGTACAATTTCAAATATAACTACCGCAATTTTCGTTACTTAACTAGACGTAAGGTTACAATGAAATGAAGATTTGAAGTTTTGCCAATTGAGTCTGAACTCAGACTTCAGACTGTTTGTAATCATAGCCCATGGTTAACAATACTGATCCAATACCTTTTCAAGTTTGAATACGGTCATTGGCGTTGATTTCAGCTATTCCCACTATGTTAGGAACTCATCTGACTGTACTTAATAACATTTCTGGGGGCGCACACTTGAGTTCCGTTTTGAAAGATATTCAAACACATGTAGCCTAATGATGTTTTATTTGCTTTGAGGCTATCACTCGGTTTTCTAACACGTTCTCAGAGGTTTTGTTCTATTTAAGATTTATTTGTATTAATAACGAATCACTTTGCGTGATAAAACAGTTCGATACTAATTATGGGGCAGGTCAGAAGCAGGGTCTTTGCCGGCAGCCTCAGGGGGAGGATGATACCAGCAAATGCCGTCTGACGGGTTTTTGTTTATGCATCGTCATTTCATGGTATAAAGTTGCACTAAATATTATACTCATTTTATTTGTATATTGTTGAAAACATAGTGATATTTATGATTATATCAATCAACAAGATTGGTATTATTCTTAAACATCCATATATACACGTCAAATTTGGTTTCAAACATTCCAAAATAAATTCTGCCTAATGTTTATATTACAAATACTGAAGAGTGCAGATGTGTTTAACTTAAAGTAACTTTACATATATGTTTCTGTAAATTGTATTTATACTGTTAATAGAACAGTAAGAATACTGTTTAAAGGCACAAGGTCAAAGCCCAACCGACATTTAACAAGCACACAGAATGTTCAAAACATTACAGTCATGGCACATAAAACACACCACAGATATATATGACACATGCATTGAAGGATATTAAGCCTTATTAATAATTAAGGTTTAATTAATAATTACGGTTTTGTCCATGGTAACCTTATCCTTTGAAACTGTCTTCATCAAGATGTCTGTTTTATCTGCGTTATATTGTCTGAAATGGAACAAAATGGATATAAACGATGTGTCTCAGGAACAGGACATAATTCCTTCGCCAAAGTCATTTGTCAATGCAGTAAATTGTCTTTTATGAAAAATCAAATAAGCATAGGCGTTTGTTACATCCATGCAGACAAAACTATTAATATAGAGTTTCAAGTAATTTAAAAGTACAAGAGTTACAGTACATCAATGCAGACAAAACTTACAATATAGACTTACAAGTGAATTAAAAGTACCGTAAGTTAATAGCAAAGTTTGTTTTTCTCAGTCAAACCATCACAATTCTGAACAATAATTTGACCATTGCTGACACCAAGGCTACCACAATACCTTGTCATTATTTAGTGGAAAAGCCTACAATCTACATAAAAAGATTCTTACACAGGCAACAAAGAGTCTTTATGAACCCAAAACGTTTCAAAACACGCCTGTCACTTACAGAGAAGCTGGGAGAATATTTGCTATAAGCTATCTTGGGTGTTGAGATCTCGCTTATTGCCAGGGGTAATCTCCAATGAGTAGTCAGGCCCATACTCCATGGGAAACTATGGGAAACATTAAGAATTAAACAATACAGTTAAGTTTTGGTTTTAAGAAAGTTACATGCTGATCACTTGTTGCCAGGGATTGCCTCCAGTGAGATTTCAGTCAGCCCCATACTCAGTCAGAAAATGAATGAGAATAAATATAGACTACTAAGTTATGGTATAAATAGTTTCAAACAATGACTGCATCGTATCTTTGAAAAGTTTTGCATTAGGTGCTCTGAATTGTATTCTTCCGTCTGCAGATATGGTTGGGATCTCTTATCATTGAAGTACTTAGGGTTTACCTATAAGTTTATTATTATTTGTTTTATTATTACGTTTCCTCAAGTTAATGCATACTTAGATAAAATTTACCTTTTACGTTTTTTTTTCTTTATTTAGGATTGTTGGGATAAGAGTGAGGTTTGTGCACGTAAACTGGTTAAAGCTCCCAGTAAATTAACATTTTACTAACCGTTCCAAGGCGGTAGCTAACAATCCTTGATAAACATACCTACTTTTTCTATATTGTATGTATGCACTGTGCTGTTTGTGGAGTTTTGTGCTGTTCTTCCATGTTCATTGTTTGTGATTTTTTGTTTTTGTGTTCTATGTCTTTGGCGTTTACCCAGTGCAATTAAACAGGGTTAACTTTATGTTTAAACTATTTGCTACTGAGCTTGTTTCTGTAGTTTTTCACGTAAGCATAAATGTGGATATATGATTTTGTATTTGTCATACTTGTGTCACTTACAATATGTGCAATGCAAATATCGGGATACGCATACAAACATCAGTTATGGTATCTTTAAACAGATGTATTGCATACAAGTTGGGGTTTTATCATCCTTGATATATTTTCAAGGAAGGAAAAACTTTATAGTATAGATTTAGCCTTAAAAAGGTATCCGAATACATTAATAATTTGGATGAACAAGAGGGTCAATATCGCCCTATACTGATCACCTGATTAAAATGACCAACAAGCCAGTGGTAATTAAAGATGTTGCTCCTTGATCAGGGAGTACAGTGTAAGTGGTTGATTTATTTCAAAATCCCTTTGACAAAGTTACTTCCAATATGCACAGATGGTGTGGTTTTAATGTGCCCAACTTTGGGGCAAATATAAAAATAAAAATATTGTCCAAAGGCAATAAAAAATAGGGTTGGTGCAAAAATACGGAGAAGACCAGGAAACAAGAAGCCTTATGAATTTATTGAAAATCTACTATTAACCAAGGCTAGACCTTGCACTTAATCACAGTTCCGGCCTTTTATTAGAATTCGTGAGATGGTATTATATGATTTATTTCAAGAATTGCAATTTTTACTGCATAATGCAGCTGTTATCAAATTAATGAATGGATTGTCTGACTGTCATCCCTCATTTATAACAACGGCTGGGTGCAATTCAATGATGTATTGTGTGATAATACAGTGTTCTAATATGTCATTGCAATCTAAATTAATTATCTTTGTCTATCATCTTCAGCATATTCATGATATCTTACTATATTTCTTATCTGTTTAATGTTAGCAAGGTGCTGTTGCCATCCAGTATATGCTATACAGCTTTTACAGAATTCTTCAATATAATTTGTAAATACATGTGTTATGAAATTGGGTGGTCAGTGTATATAAACACAATTCAATGTTTTATACTTTAATAACAATATACATCTCATGATAGTAAACACAACTCTGATATGTATAAAAGCCTGCAGCAGTAATAAGAATAACATTAGAGAGTAGGCGGAGTCTAATATTCATTAGCAGCTCTCAGTAATCATGGTTACATTTTATATGAATGGAATACCAAACATCCCCCTCCATAAATTGTTAACCTAAGGTTCACATATGAGGGACAGCACTGATAACTTTTGTGAAGTTCTTATCTAAACTAAACGAAACTGCCAGTTAAAACATTTCTTAATTAGCGATTATAACGTCTTATCTGAGACTGTTGAACTTAATCTGAATGTCATTTGTTCTAACATTAAACATACATATCGCTGTGGTGGTTTAACTTCCCTCCCAGATCGAGTTATGTATGTAACTGGAGATGTTTGTGTTTTATCTCTCTGTTCACTCGGAGTTTCCCTGGATTGTTGAAAAGGAACAGTGACACAATTTTCACTTTGTTTTTCGTTTGATTTGTCAGGCTCACAAAAATCACTGTTTGGAATTTGTTGTAAATGCCTTCGATTTCTTGTATATGTTCCATTTTCTGTATCTACAACGTATGATCTTCTCTCTTGGAATGGAATCGTAACAGTTCCTTCTTTTTCCCATTTCTTCTCATTGTCTAGTTTTATTCTGACCTTTTGACCTTCATTCAATAATGGCAATGCACGTGCAGAATATCTCTTGTTGTAGAAATGTTCGTAAGTTTGTTTTGTCTTCTTGTCGTTTCTTTGAACAATTGACCGTCTAGGCCATTTTGGTCTAGTGATTTCCGGCATACATGGAAGAAACGTGCGAACATTCCTGCCTATCATCAGCTGATTAGGACTAAATCCTGTTGCTATTGTTGGCGTGTTCCGATACGTTTGAAGTGCTCTGATACCATCAGATTGTCTCAAAATACCCTTCGCTAATTTTACCCCAGCTTCGGCTTGAGAATTTCCTTGCGGATATCTTGGGGATGAAAATGAATGTTTCACATTATGTTTTTCCATAAACTTTCTGAATTTATCAGATGTGAAGGTGTACCATTATCGGTCACTAGCTCTGTGGCGTCGCCCCAATGTGAGAACATGCTTGACATTTTTCCCACAACGTTATCACTTGTTGCTCTCGGTAAGTATCCGATCTCAAGATAACGGGAATAATAATCCATTACTACCAGAAACTGTTTATTGTCAACTTCGCAAATATCTGCGGCAATTTTCTCCCATGGCCCATTAGGCAAAGGCATTGTTTTCAATGGTTCACGTCCTTGTGTTGGCCCATTTTCTTGGCAAGTTTGACAGTTTTGAATTAACTTCACAATGTCTTTGGATATTCCTGGCCACCAAACTGTCAGGCCAGCTAGGTTCTTACTTTTAGTAATTCCCATGTGACTTGTATGCAATTGTTGTAAAATTTCTGAGTGTAATTTGTCTGGTACAACAATTCTACTCCTGTACAACAGTAAACCTTTGGCCACAGAATAATCATTTCTTGCTGGAAAGTACGGCTTTATTTCCTGTGTAAGTAAGTTTTCCTTTTCCGGCCATACATGCTTTGTGTACGTAATAACCTTTTGAATGTTTTCATCATTTTTTTGTGACTGTTTGATTTGCTGTAGTCGAATGTCGAATGTCAAGGAATATTTTCAGTGACCATTTCTATATATGTATTCACTTCATTCTCAAAAGTTTGATCAAACTCATTCAATTGACATAGAAAGCGTATCTGACACAACCATTTCTTTGCCCGGAATATAACTGCATATTGGATTAAACTTTCTCATTCGCATGAGAAGCCTCTGACATCTTAAAGCTTGGTCAATGTCCTGATTGTTAATAAGCGAAATCAGCGGTTTGTGATCTGTCAATAGAACAAATGAATCTAGCCCTATAAGATATTTTTTGAAACTTTTCGCATGCCCATGCCGAGGCAGTCATTTCTTTCTCAATTTGCGCGTATCTCTTTTCTGCATCGGACAACGTTCTCGAACAATACGCTACCGGCTTGAGATTCGGACCTTCTTTTACGAACAGTGTTCCACTACTAATCCGTAACTATGAGCGCTAACAACTAAAGGTTTCGATCTGTCATAATGCGCTAGAGTCGGCGCGTTTGTCAACAAATCTTTAATAGTTTGGAAGGCTTTTTTCCTGCGGAACGCCCCATTCCCAAACAGATTTTGTCTTCAACAATTGAGTCATCGGGCTCATGACTGTAGACAAATTTGGAGTGTATCTACCTAAATAATTAATCATCCCTATCACGCGTCTCAATTCCGAAACATTGTTTGGCGCACTACTGCTTGGACCTTTTTGGGATTAACACTTACCCCTTTATCACTAATTATATGGCCAAAATATTCAATTTTGGTCTGTCTGAACAAACATTTGGTTTTTGTTTAATTTTAGTCCCGAATTTTCGATCCTGTGCAGGACTTTACTCAAATTTCTATCATGCTCCTGTACGTCATTACCATAGACGACAATGTCATACATAATAGCATTAACACCTGGCAGACCATCTAAAAGCTTAGACATTTTCTTCGAAATATTTCAGGAGCTGACGTGATCCCAAATGGAACACGTTTGAACGCATATCGACCAAATGGCGTTATAAATGTCGTCAATCGCGAGCTATTGTCATCAAGCGGTAACTGATAGAAACCATTCGCTGCATCTAACTTTGAAAAGACTGTCATGTTCACAAGTGTCGGTGAAACATCGTCAAGATTTGGTATCATATAGCGTTGGCGTTTTACGGATTTGTTTAACTTTTTTAGATCGACACATATTCTTACATTTCCATTCGGCTTAACTACTGGTACCATCGGTGCACACCAGTCTGTCGGTTCCGTTACTTTCTCTATGGCACCGTCATTTAGCATGTCATTTAGTGTTTTTTCACACTTCGGCAATAGTGGAAATGGTACGCGGCGCGCGGTATTCACACTATACGGCTGGTTTGAGCTCTATTCTAACAGGCTCGCATTTCATGGTACCCGCGGTTCCGAATATGCTTTGTGAAATTTCACCTAAACGCTGTAAATTCATAGCCTTCGCGGCTCCTTTACTTAGTAGACTATTTTGATCGTTTCCTGCGACCACGAACACTCGAAACAGAAACTTCTTACCATCTATGTACGTATCAGCAATGAAGTAACCCTTACAAACAATTTGACCACCAGGACCACGAAGCACTGAAGATGAAGGCTTTAGCGCTGGGCGCTTTTTCAAAGATTTGAATGTGGACTCAGAAATGACTGTAGCGTCTGCCCCTATATCAATTTTAAATACAATATTTGAATTACATATTGTCAATTGGATTTTCCACGGATCTTCTTCGTGCGTGTCACAGTTAATGGAACCTAAATAGTACTCACTGTTTTTGTCATTATTTTCGTTGTCGCTTGTGTAATCCATATTTGATACTACGTGTAATTTACTAACACTTTTGCAGCACATTGCAAAATGATTCAATTTTCCAAACTTCCGGCATTTCTGGGACTATGCTGGGCATTTTGCGACGAACCGTGCCTGCGGTTACACCGAGAACACTGTGGTATTGTGAAAAATTCATTATGTCGTTGACATCGAAAGCATTGTTTGGATTTAGGCTGGCCACACCCGCCACCAGACTTAAAATTGGTTCCTTTAAGCTCATCCAATTCGGCAGGTCCAGTCGATTGTGCTCGAACCTGTCCCTTTACCAGTTCGCTCTGTCTTGCCATTGAGACGGCTTTTTCCAATGTTAGATCGCCTTCTAACTGCATTTTCTCTGACAACTGTTTGTCGAGAATTCCGACCACTATGCCATCACGGATTTGTTCTGATTTTACGGCAGCGTTGAGCTCGCAGCTCTCAGCTAACTCGTACAGACTCCTGATGAAAGAAACCGATTGGCCTTTTGTTTGTTTTCGAGAATGAAACTTTGCTCTTTCATGAATAATGTTCTTTTTCGGTGTGAAATGTCCGTTGAATTTTTCCAATAGGGTATCAAATTTCTTTTGATCCTCTGCCGAAAGTCCAAAACTTTTAAATAAATGTTCAGCGTCTTTCCCCATAGAGTAGATTAAACATTGAAATTTGCACCTCTTCTTCTTCTTTGTGCAATTTTGTAGCTGTCCTATAACGTTGAAAACGGTATCTCCAATCTTCCCATTTAGTCGGTGATGAAAATTCAACATTATCCGGCGGATAAAATTTGTTCATTTTGTAATCCGTGAAAGTTTAATTCGTTGGTGCAGAGAAATAAATTCAAAAGCACTGAATATATTGCCTTTTTTATCTAAGTATTTCCATTCTCACTAGCAGTGGAATTTACTTCTGACACCATGTTATGAAATTGGGTGTTCAGTGTATATGAACACAATTCAATGTTTTATCGTTAATAACAATATACATCTCATGATAGTAAACACAACTCTCCTATGTACAAACGCCTGCAGCAGTGATAATAATAACATTAGACAGTAGGCGGAGCCTAATATTCATTAGCAGCACTGAGTAATCATGGTTACATTTTATATGAATGGAATACCAAACAACATGTGAACCATTTGGAAACCACAAAACGTATATTTTATGATTTATGGACAATTCATTATCAACAGGTCATATGAACTATTTAACACCATAAAGTTGTGCCTAGTATAAAAATAGTTTTGTTTATTTCAGGACATGGTTGCTACTTCGTTAAATAATTTTCTGGATGTTAACATTATTATTTAATACAAATATAACGCAAAGATTCATTTATCTGAAATGACAAATATGCATTATACACTGTCTTCATTAACAGAAGACAAAACTGAAAACATCAAACAAAGAAGATGTCAGGCGATTGGGCAGCACAGTAAAATATATCATAATAAAATCTGTGTAAAATAGCATTTCAAAAGTGAGGGCATTAAATCATCAACTTCACAAACACACCACTAGTATATTCACTTGCAACAACAAGTAAACCAAGAGCTGTCACAGTATGTGACGAATGACCCTGAATGTGACATTGAGCTTTGAACAAGTCAGTACATAAAAAGGGAAGAAAATAACAATGAAATGTACGGCAAGTTTTTTTAAATTGCCTCTAAACATAAAAATATCACCCAACCTACACTTCTATGGCCTAATATACAGCATTCCATATTAAACAAACACTTAAGTGTGACCTTCACATTAGAGGGTGTGACCTTCACCTTAGAGGGTGTGTCATTCACCTAAGAGGTCGGAACACGGGTCTTGCACACGACACGTCGTCTTGATATGTCGAAAACATTTGGCAAGTTTTTTTTTTAATTTGTCCATACAAGAGAAACTTACAACCAGGACATGACCAACTATTCTCTATGTCTTTAAATGCAGTATTCTATAGAATTCAAGTTAGTGTGACCTTGACCTTAAAGATAGGAAAAAAAGGTATTGTACGCGACACATCATCTTTATATGCTGAACACATGTGGCAAGTATTTTTTTAAATATGTCCGTATGAGATTTTAGGATATTTGGTATAATCCATTTTCGTTCATCAGAGCTTTGGTGCTATGCGTACATATGACTTATCGTTATCAAACTTCTGGTAAATGAGAATGGCCATGTCCTTCAAGTTCCATTTTCTAATAATAAAATTGGTATGATTAATGTAAACATAAAGGACGCATAATAGATATTTTGTAAGAGAAAATGAATTTAAGTTAAAACGCAAAAACGCAATATACCTACTGTTATCAGAATATCTTGAAGGTCAAAAAAACAAAAACAACACACTTATTTTGTTGCAGACGTTCCCTTGCTTATTACATTATTTTCTTTAAATGCTGGCTAGATGATGATTAAATGCAGAAAAGATGCCTAATATGGAATAGAGACCTTGGTCTGAGTTTGACTGTTTATTGACAACAATGGAAAGAATAACACCGCCTAGGCCAACTAACAGTGGCTGAAACAGCAATTTAAGCTTAATGAATTCCCTGAGAGATCTTGAATGGCTGGAAAATATTCGAATGTAGCTACACAGGTGACAAAATACGGGCGCCCGTTTCAGCCCTTAACGGGATTTGTACATACATGTAGTGACATATTGATAGAATAAACAAACCCTCAGAGGCAAATAATCTCTATATACAAACACAAACTGCTATTCATCCGAACATTCATGTTTCTTTTTTTTGTATAGGATATTTTTAGTTAGCAAAACAGGATGCGTTTAGAAACAGAATTTAATGTAAGGCAGTCCTAATTTACAAGATACTCCTTGAAAAAAGAAAATATGAACTTCGGGATCAGCGGATTCAATACGAATGAACATACATACAGTCGAACCCCGTTAGCTCGACCTCCTGCCTAGAATTCCTCATTGTCTCGAAATGCATGTAAAGGACTGATTTTTTTATACTGAGGCTCGAATTTTCCGAGGCTCGAGGTATTTTCATCGGTCCCTGGGAGTTCGAGCCAATGGGGTTCGACTGTATAACCCTTTAATGTGTACATTATATTCTAGGCATCGTTTCAATTCGATACATGTTGAACAAGCAAAATGCCGTTGTATTAAAATCATAATAAAACGTTTATATTTCGTACCCCTCTGCATTTTATCGTCGTTATGAACAAGCAGTTCTCCGACAAAAAATAAACTTTTGTATGTGTGGTTCAACTTAGTTGTCGAAAATGCTGCGGTTGTCTATGAACTATTGTAGTCATGTTTTGAACTCAAAAGTTAATTGAAAAATCCGCATATTGCTCTTTGGCATTAACATGGAAAAGATGATGACCAAGGGATAAATGCATGGCATACATAGAGAAACTGTCACGAGTTGTCATATAATACAAAACTTCAGTCAACGAGTTCAGAAAATGTGTTAGTAAATCTTCGAGCATTGGGCGATCCTACTTACATATTTCCTGGGCGAGGTGAGTAAATTTGTTTATTATATAATAAGGAGCGTGAGATTCTTTTCATCACATGTTTTTGCCAGTAAAAAAATAACAAAAAGAGCTCTCTGATTGACCTGCGCTGCTAGTAAACCGAATACCACAAATTGAGAAAATAATGACATTCCCCGCGCTACATGCATTGTATAAATGAAGAACCCGGAAAAATTATAAACAATTTATAGATACTATCGTTTTAAATTCCGCTTATAATCAGAGTGAACACTGAGATGATAACAAGTAAGAAACACAGCATAAACACTAAACCGTAAATAAACTTTGCTTTCTTTCAAATAGTGACGTATAGATGACGTGAGCATATGTTTATGACGACAGTTCCTTTTTAATACGTTTTCATTACATGGATTACATGTATACTGTGACTGTAATTTTTAAAATTATTTTATTTTACAATGGAAATAACACAAAGGTAATGACTAAATTAATTACTTGCATATAGACCATTTTTACCATTTGTTCCAACAATGCATTCAGGTACTTACGTGCCTTAACTCAGGCTATATCATATACGAATATACTCCATACAATGGACGTGGACATTTCCATTGAAGCAATTATTTAGAATGCGAACATTTCAATTAAAAACATGTACAAATAGAACATATTATGGGTAGACAAAAGTTAAACACAACAATCCATATACGATGCACAAAAATCAGAAATATTTGACCATAAAGAATATCTAGTAATTTTAAACTTTGAACTTGAACTTTTACTTAAATAGGCTCAGGGTTAACATAATTGAGAATGTTTGCGAAATTGAGAGTTGAACAAATAAGCTTTTTCTTAGCACCTCTTTTTTAACTTTCTTACAAAAAGAATCCTCTCAACGAATCATTTCTCTTAGTTATCCTCTTAACGCCGGTTGCAGCTAATGATTAA